>NW_026695934.1:1200000-1800000 GCF_030347475.1 Cadophora gregata | reverse complement strand
GGGAAGGGACTTGTATACAACTTGTCACCATCATTCAACTGGATGGGTCACGGCTTCTCAGATGAGACACTGAAGTCATTCATTTGGGACATCGCCAAGCACGGTTTCGTTCTTCAGCTCATCTCATTAGCTGGACTACACAGTACAGCAACGATCTCGAACGAGCTGAGTAAATCATTCAAAGACAATGGCATGTTGGCGTATGTCAACCTAGTTCAAAAACGAGAGAAAGAACTTGGTGTTGATGTTCTCACTCATCAGAAGTGGAGTGGTGCGTCTTACATCGATGGCATCTTGGGGTCTATTCAAAGCGGAAGCAGTAGCAGTAAAAGTATGGGAGATGGTAATACCGAGGGTCAATTTTAGATGTGGCCATGCATATACGGCGTTGGAGGTTCGGTTTTAATTACACCAGTGTATCTAGGTAGTCTTTTGTTTTCTCGTTCTCGCGCTGTGCCTTTCTTTCTATTTTCCGACATTGGTGTGCAAGTGCAGCTCGCAGTTCGTTCTTTCCATGTCGATATGGCCTTGAAAATGGCCAAGTGCAACCCCCTCGAAGGCATTTCCACTCATAATTTTCTTCCCTCGCGCAACAACTTTCATCGAATATCATTTCCTTTCCCAGTAACGTCTTCATTGCTAGCCACATCACTATTTCTAGCCATATTATTCGTTATACGCGACTGAGTCCACATCACCGACCGAAAAAAGAACGAGATCGAAGATAAGATATGGCGGAGCCATACTCTGATTTCCCTCTACCAGCCGGTATTACGAACAACAATTCCCAACGAGCAAATCAAGACGATCCACCAGCAGGTAGAAGCTACTTCCGCCGGAGAGCTATCGACCAGGACGTCGTACCCACAGTGGATATATCCATAGCACTCCACCAACAACTTCACCCCCTTGTGACAACAACTTGGATAGACCAGTACGATTTGAGTGCACGCTTGATTCCATATCGCAAAGCTCTCGTCTCGATTCCATGGTTTTGGCAAAGCCTTTCCACCATCTGTGAACTCCAGAGTCACCGCAGAGTGTTCGGCGACCATCCTGCGGAGACACTTACCCCCAGAAGAGCCGAAGAACTGCGCGAAGAGGTCGTAGCATATCTGCTGGGGACTCGCCCATATGAAGATAGTTATCGACAACTGGAAAAGGGCTTTTCGGTTAGCGGGCACAACGCGCCAGGATATCTCAAATATCAAGAGGAGTGGATAGAGGAGAGAAAAGAGTATTTGACCGAGGATACTTGGGGTAAGCCAAACCGCATCTATCCTTACTTTATTCTTGCTCCGTGACAAACATCGTATACAATGGACGCGGACGTTGCTTGGTTCACATCCGAAAAAAGCAGTGACTGATGGCTTCACAGAACTCAAAGAAATAGCTGTCTCGCCACAATATCAAGGTATTGGTCTCGGCTCCGATCTTGTGAAAAGTTGGCTCAAAGCAGTCGACCTCGAAAACGGCAGTGCATTCGTTTCCGCCCCAGCACATTCAAAGTCCTTCTTCGAACAGTTCGGCTTTGAAACTCAAAAGATCTCGAGCTTCGACTTAGGCATGGTCCTGGATCCTTTTGTAGTCCACCAGATGAAGAGGCCACCAGATGAAGAAGACCTACACCAAGCACCTAGTGGTCACGGATGAGAGACACCAGCTCGGAGACTCACAACAGCCAAGCCGCCACGTGACCAGACTTTCTGTTCGTTGGGCTTGGAAGTTCCAGTACTGTTTCGCGAGTGATATTTTAAGGTATTCCGGGTATGATGCACGGTTTTACACAGCGTCTTTTCTTTACATCATTGTCACATCTGGTGTTACTCTTTCATGATCAGCGTGTATTATTAGCGAGCACTGCAGTTTTGTCTGACTCGTTCCTTTCTTTGTCCGGTGCTACCTACCTACCCAGTGATATATCCACGTGGCTTACCGCATGTTTAGTACCGCACCAACCAGAGTACCATCCCAACAGCCTAGCCAACAAGTGTCCCAACCCTCAACGGAGCATACTTGTTATCTCAATACACCACAAAAAATTATCTTTACCGCACATCAAAAAACATCATTCACATCTGTCTGTAAACATAAATTTTCAAATCGCTTCACCAAGATTACCAATACACTTAAATGCGCAAACCCATCCCCATCTCCATCCACGCTCCCAGATCAGCTGACCTCGACCTCCCGCCGCTGGCGCGTCTCGATATCGCCGCCAACTCATCTCATCCGCTTGTCGCACTCTCGTTTCCATACCCTTTCCAAGCCTTAAAACTCTTTCTTGCGCATTTAAGATTCTGTTTTGAGAGGAAGGGGGAGTATGGGATTTTGGTGGCGAGGGTGAGATGTGGTGTGGCGAATGAGTCTGACAGCTCAGACGCGGATTCGGGGGTTGATGTTTCGCTTGAGGGAGAGGAAGATAGTGGGAACGAGGGTGCTAAGGGCGAGATTGTGGGATTTATAATGTGGAGAAACGTCCCGTCATTTCAGAAAAGGGAGGGAGAAGAAGTAGAAGAATGGGATTGGCTCTCCCAGTTACCGAGAGGTGCAAACACGAGCCTTTGGAAGCGGTATACCGAAGTCATGAGTTCAGATCCTGGAACAAATGAGAGCGATAGTGTCGGTAAGCTTATTACTTTGCTTAAAGTCTCCTGGTTTCCTCGAGACCCTGGGAGCTTCATTTGTACGCAATCAATACTAACATACAGCCAGAAATTCTGAAAGTCGCAGTCTCACCACAGCACCAACGGCGCGGTATCGGAACCAAATTGCTCAAGGCATGTCTTGATGAAGTTGGGGAACGAGATGTTCGTGTACGTGCCTCGAAGGATGCGAAGGCGCTGTATGAGAGGTATGGGTGGAGGTGCGAGAAGGAATTCAAGCTGGACTTGAGAGAGTGGGGGAGGTGTAGGACGTATGCTAATTTTGACATGGTTCGATCTGCTGATGCTTGACGGGCTTGACGAGTTATGAAGTGTGTTTGGCGTTTGAAATATAGATCACGAGACAACGAAGGATATGAAAGCTGTTCAGTCTTTTCTGTCTGATAATGATATTGGAATTTGAGGCCGACACCAGCGAAGAACGATGTCTAGTTCGCATGAACACCCTTTTTCTCAAATTCAGATCATTCATCATCCCTTGCGTCTCTTCAGTTTCTCTGCATTTCTCAGTTCCGCGTCCTGCTTAGAAATTTTGGCAAAAAGCTTATTATCCTCCGGATTTGGATGTATTGGTGCTGGAATGGGGTCCGACCTCGTTCTTCTTTTCTCCGACATTGGCTGACTGTCCGCAGGTCCGGCTTGCTTGCTCGCCTTCCTTTCATCTCCTTTGCCTCCCAAAGACCTATCGGTCGCTACCCCAGACGTCGGGCTTTCTGTCATGGAAGGTTGACTTGGCGACGTTGAGTACGGTCCGCGATTGTCGTTTTTGCTTGGAATTGGCCTTTCAACTTCTATTGTAGACTCGGGGTCAACTGCAGAGTCTGGATGTCGCTGTGTCATGGACACCGATTTGTTTCCTTGTGTGGCCTTTTTGCCCTCACTCGTGGGGCTTAACAACTTGTCTGGCAGTTGCTCAAGTATTCCTGGACTTGTGTCTGTATGGCTCGATTTTCGTAGCTCAGATCCGCGTTGAGACGGTACTTTGGCTGAACCAGTTGTTTTAGCCATTGTATCTTGAACAGACCTCATCGGCTTGTCATGGTCGAGCCCATGCAACTCTGGCTTGGGAGCAGGCATTGGCACTGTGCGGATACCCTCCGGATGATCAGACGATAGAAAGACTAATGGATGTACAGTCCCAGCATTGGTAGACAGAATCACCGGTTCTTTAATCGAGGTCGTGGCCGTGACAAGAATCTCTCGATTGGCTTTAATCTGGGCGGCCTGTTCCTCTGTAAACACTATTCTGTAGTTATTCGCCCAGTAGTTATGAGGACATTCCCTCTCTGTGCGGAAAGTGGCAGACTCTGATGCCTGGGGGATCACAGAAGATGATGGAGCTGAGAGAAGTTCTGTCGTGATTTGCTGTTCTGGACTAGGTAAGTTGTTGCATAACATATACTCCATGGACATTATGTTTGGAGTTGAGCTCCCGGAAGCCATCGCTGATGCTGCTCGAACCAGTCTTTCGTTGGAGAGAGATGTTGCTGACTAAAGAGTTTGAAAAAGAATAATCGTTGATGATAGAAGTTGGGAAGAAAATAGAATTGGAAAGCCTCCAAAAGCCTTCTCTGAGGACAAGAAAGGAAGGATCGACGAAGTGCAGCATAGCGACAATGGCACGAGTAATGTGCGCCTTCCTCGAGAACAAGCACCACCTTTCAATAACTTTGCACCTATTTAATTGTTATGAAAAGTATATGGTGTTCTCTTTTACGTACAAATGAATATTTAGGCAGGACGACGGACGTTGGATTTGTTTACTTCGCTTAAATTCGGTCTACCACTCGTCAGTTTGCACGACCGTGTTAGCCCTTTTTCTCAGCACACTCTTCTTCAAACTACCACTTACAGCGAAAAAGAAATGACGGTACGAAAAGAAAAAGGAAGAAAAGTCATTAAATTTTGCTACTGACATCTTCACCTAAAAATGCCACAAGAAGTCAGACGGCACTTTGAGAGCAACGTTTTCTATTTTACCAACACTCCATCATCTATTCCAGCCTATCTACAGCCTGTAATTCTTCATTTGTACCATAACATGATTCTTCTGGCGAGCCATTTTCAACGACCATGAGATGCCCGTCTATGATTTGCCATACTCAACATGTGAGCAAAGACTCGGCCACATATATTACAGGGAGTTGGCCTGGGTGTGACACTTCCGATACCCATTCGCTGGTTAGCTAACGACGGACCGAACTCTTGGCCATTGAATGGGCCACCGATCGGTTGCATGATGTTAGTCAGATTGCTCATACGGTCACCCCGATGACCACCCTGGTATTGATATGCAAAAGCCCTATTGCCTTGTTGTATGTAAGGTTGCATCTGGGGAAGGTTGTTGAATATGAGCATTCCGGTACCTTTGGGAACACCAGGGTACATATTGTTGGTGGAGATATATTGGGCATTACCCATATGAGTACCGAATCCATTTCCCGACCCTACATATCGGAGATGTGCGTTTTCCATGTTGAGCCTCATGCTTTCCTCTGCTAGATTCTGGTGGAAGTCCCTTCCGGACATCTTTTGTTTGTATGTTGCGACGCTTGGTAGTGGGAAGTTGCGAGGTAGCTCGTACGTTGCCGTCCTTCTTTTGACAGCGGATTGTTTCTTTGGCGGGGCGTTGTTCTGAAGTTTTGAAGGAGGAACTGATGCAGGAAAGGTTTGTCTTGGAAGAGAGTTCATTCTCTTTTATACTTCAGTCAAGGATTTCATGATGCTTGTGCTAGTCAAGCCAGCAAGCCCATTCAACGACGAACAGGTGTTTGCGAATTGGCTGTTCCCCGGTCCTACAATCACAAGATGTACAGATTAGAATAGATTCACATGGGCCGTGGTACGAGTAAGACTGAGGAAAGCTTCAGGGACAATCAGCCGGTGATTATGTAAAACGCTAATTGATAAAAGGCTTCCAAACTTGTGAGAATTTGTCAACTTCTTAAGAGGAGTAGCTTCTCCCGAAGTAACGATATCTAATTTCATTCTTTCGAAAACATTTCTTATTTATCTAAATCCATGCAAGCCCATGCTCCTTTCACCTCTAGAGAATGCCACCTATCATTCACACCGCATATAATTAGACTCACGACGCAGTCGACACCGGCCCCGCAGAACTCCACTGATTCGTCACCGTCCCTGTCACAGTAACACTCGTCGCCACATACAAATTATACATCTTGCCAGCGCCACAAGACACGCTTGGATCGCCCTTACACGGTATCGTACACGCCTTGGGTCCAACAAGCGAAGCAGGTTGCGGTGTGGGCGCTCTCGTGGCCGCATAGCATTCTCGCCCGTACTCGACACCGGCATAAAGGAATGTGGTAGCTGGGCTAGCGGATCGGCGGGCGAGCGCGGATGAGATACAAAGGTCGGGGGTCATGCTGTCGTTGCTGAAGAGTTTGGGCATGTTATGTCCTTGGAAGGGACCTGTGGCGGGATCGTTATAGCAACCTAGAGAGGCGAAACCGCGGATTGCGGAAACGGTTGGGGAGCTGGTTAAGGTTGAGAGGGTGGATGGTGTGCTGATGGAGGATGGAGGTGATGTGGTTGTTGGTGAAGTCAGAGGCGTCGAACTAGATGATAATGGGGTCGATGAAGATGTACTAGAAAGACTTGATGATATTGAGGCTGATGAGGATACAATTGACGAGGTGGTCTGAGACGGCGGCTCAGGAGTAATTGAAGATGAGGTTGATGACACAGATTGAGAAATTGTTGTGGTGGTCGAACTTGACGAGAATACAATTGACGATGTCGTCTGAGATGGTGGCTCCGGAGTAATTGACGATGATGATGATATTGATACGCTAGAGGCAGTTGAGGATGTGGTCGAGATGACCGAGGATGACTGACTCGAACTTGATACTATAGCGGTTAAGTTATTGTACATTGTCAAGCGAGAAGATCCGCCACACTGTATTGTCAGTTTCTGATCAAGAACATCGATGTCGTAGTTACTCACGACTTGAAGCGGATTTCCCTTGCAAAACATGGAGCAAGAACTCTCGTCCGTGATATTGCTTCCAGCAGATAATGAGTTTCCGCAGAAGCCTACTTCTGTTAGCTAACTGAATATCAGGATACGAACGGGATCCTACACCCTCTGCGATACTCGATACCAAACCAAATATAGCCGACACAGGTTTGCGCACAGATCTCAACAGTCATCGTATCATCTGCGAAAGACTTCAAAGATAAAGCGCGACCCTTCGTTGACTCAGTGTAACACCCAGCATACGAGTAGGAGCCAATCGATCGGACGATAGCAGGACCTGTTTGAGTTGGAGTTGAGCTAGGTTTGGTCGATGTTGTCCCCAACGAAACTGTCGTGGAAACCGAAGTACTGACGCTCGACTGGGAAACCGTTGACATGCTCGAGGTATGTGAAGCTCTCGATGACGAGGATGATACGACAGGAGGGAGACCAGGTATCGAGTCCGGCCCAGGTGTATATCGAGTGCGGTCATAGAAGATAGAAACATATGTGCCATCCCCTCCACAGGGTTGCGTTACGTCTCCGGGACAACTCCAAGCACACTTCTTCAAGCTCTCATCGGTACTACATTTGTAAGCACAAAGTGGAGCCAAGGGGGCATCGGTAACTTACTATCTCATGTAAGTTGGAGGGGTATTTCCACACTGGAGTACTGTCAGTAATAAGACACCAACATATTTATTCTTATGCTTACCCAACACTCCGTATCTGCCCCGAGTTAGCTTTGGCAATCCATGAGACTGGAGGTATACGACTTACGATACTCAGTTCCTGCGAACCTATATCCTCCAGCAAAGCATTGTTTCTGACACCAGCCGTTCTCATTCTGCGCCGAGCTCTGGCCTTTACTGAGCAGACGTCCACCACCATCCCAATAGCAGCCGAGATACATATACTGAGATGATCCATTCGCAAGCAAAGGTCCAACCTGCTGAGTGATGATATTAGCAGTAACAGCTACATCATGTACCCCGAAAGTGACGTCGCTGTACACAAAATTAGCAGAGTTGACCTGCCAGGCCAACGAAAATATGAGCTTTCTCAGTATTCAAGATCCACACATCAAAAACACCGTGATCCAAACGGTTGACACCAAGCGGTGCAGCAACGATTGAGACTTGGCCTTCTGCGCAGTTATTGACGTCGATGAACTGCCCCTCGTGCAAATCCACCAGAGAATTTGGAGCAAGTAGCTCTGTGCCGACCGGAGGTTTGCTCTTGGTAATCTGAAGTGCCGAACCGCCTTCGTTGCATATACGGATATACTTTGACTGGGTAGTTCCATCAAGAACATTGCCGAAGTCCATGATCAGAGGCTCAGTGAAATCCCAGCCACCCTCGAGTGTTGACACAGAGATATTCGCGATTGGAGCAGTTGATGCGGAGCCTGAAAGGATAATGTATTCCGCGCCGCCTGTCATCCAGAATTCTACGAAGGAGGTATACGTTCCTGTCGCACTCGCCATGAACTTGACTGAAACGGTTAGCGATCCGCCTGTCTCGATGGTATCCCCAGCCTTCGGAAACTGCGCTGACAAAAACCCATTGCCAAGATTACCGTTCGTGATGTTAGTCCATTGAACTGCACCGTTTATGGTGTTTGACCAAGCAGTCCCTACAATGCTGAGGGGTTGAGCTCCAACGTTGGAAAGGATGAACGATGCTGTAAGTCCTGACGGAGCACCCGCAGAACCGAGGACAACACCACCAAGATCGATCTCTGTAGGCGTGATAGTCATAAATGCATTTTGGGATACGACTCTTCCTGTCAGAGACACTGGAAGGACAGTGCTGTATTTTGGAACTCCATTTGTCGTCAAGATGTTCAGACTAGTACTTTCCACACCGGGAATAACCTTTCCGAAGGATGCCTGTGGTACATCCTGGACAATAGCTCGAGTCAAGTCCCAAGTGACTGGGAACGAAAAGGTCGCGTCTTTCAGTAATGGTCCCTGAGGCAGTGTCGAGTTGTCACATTTCCAGTTTGAGTTTCCGGTTGTGCAGCCATGGATCTTCGTGATAGGGATCAGTGCTTTGCAATCGACAGTTCGAGTAGCATTCGTGCCTATCATGACATCTCCAAAATCAATTGGATCTGTACAATTGAGGGGTAGAGCAACAGGCGAACCCAAGCATATGACGTTCCCATTGTTATCGGTGGTGTAAAGACGGCCATCTCCGAATGCCGGTCTTTGGAATTTGTTTAGGCCTCCAGTCGCTGGAATGGGAATTGGCTGCAGAACCCCATTGACAGGAATAGCGTTGAAAGCTTGGAGTCCAAGACTTGGGTCGGAGATCCAAAGAATCCCTGTGCCTACTTGTCCCTTGTAACTGGTTGTCGTGGGGATACCAACGCCAACTCGACCAGCTGCCGGACCATTTGACTGACCGACAAGGGTGAACGAAGGAGCCCCCTTAGAATCCAAGCCCATCTTGTAACATACAGTTGCTCCACCGGTCGGTGTGAAGTAAATGTAGCCACCCTCTAGCGGGTACGAGCCAACACCAGCAAACACAGTTCCCTGAGCAGTAATGGTCTGAATCACGTTGTCGGTCCCTCCTGGTCCTTGCTTGAATCCTCCTAGATTATTGGCATTCATGATATAAGCTTTCGAGTTCTTGCCCAGCGTCACAGCCATTCGCGAAACGCCAGTTCCTTTGAATACTGTAGGATCAAGTAATGTGACACCAGATGATCCAAGATCACGATCTCCTGCATCCATAGATATATACTCGTAAGGCTCAAAATAATCGTTCAGAGTAATCTTTCCCTGTGCCGAAACACTGAAGCTGCCAACTACTTCATCCAGAGTTGAAAGTGGAGTTCGGCCAGACGCTCCCACATCGCCGTTGGCATGGCCTTGACCATTTCTGAATCGAATCAACTGAAGTACCTAACTTTGAAGAACTGCGAAGCTTACCCTGTTGCCAGGAAAATACGATTTCCGTCAACAGCCAAGCCCATACCGCCTGAATCCCGTCAAGATATACTCCGAGAATACGGGACGTAACTAACCTTGCCAGATACCAGCTTTCCCTCCCTTCTCTACCAAGATATCGCTCTGAACTGGAGGAGCACCTGGGCTAGATTCCATTGCAAAGATCGAGGTAACGCCTTTCTGGTATTAGTGAGGCGAAAAATCGGCTGGAGGAAACTGACCAACTCCTGGCGTCGTGCTCACTGCGACGACCATGCCAGTATAATTGAACAGATCGCAATGACCTCCAAATCCGCCAAGTACAACGCCGTTCACCATTGCGAGTGATGGTCGCTGCAGGACAGTGCCGCCAATAAAGTACCTGATGGTGTCAGAAATTGGAAATGTGAGACGGACGAGATGCTGACCTTGCAGGATCGTTGTCAGCATTATGGCCGTCAATCAAGATAGGGAATCCAGGTCGGTCTTGCAATGTCTGAACGTCAACTCCATAGAATTGGTAGATGCCTTCGAGGATAGTCAGCAAATCCGAGGTATAAAGTACCTTCTCCACAAACATCTTACCATTAGCAAGGCCACCACTTGCTGCCCCATTTCGATATCCCTTCGAGAAGAAGTACGCCGTATTGGTTGTGGGGTCAATGATCGGTGTTCCCTGCTCAGCTCTTGGACATTTTGGAAAGAAAATTCAGCATATCAAACTCACGATAACTCCAATGTAATCTGGAATATCTGTACATCCAATATCTTTCTGCAGAAACGGAGGTTGAACAGTCCGAGAGTTCAACAGTGTTCCATTGACGGCATCAAGCGTCCGGATAACATTCTGTGCGGACGCGAGAAAGACAAGCTGTGTGCCGCCTGGGGGTGTATAGACGAGTGGTTTCGCATACCATCTCTCCTTGTTGCCGTACGTATTTTTCCATAACATGCCAAATATCGCCGACCCGACTGTGTTGGGGTGGAGATTGTGGTTATCCAGATAGCCTGATTGGGAAGGGTCCGCATCTTGAATCTCGTCCGTTGGAGCAAGAGAGCGAACAAGGATAGGCACGAAGGCAAGAAACAAGTATATCTTCATCCACATTTTAAATGCCCGCACAATCATGCGAGATACCCTTGGTAGCGACGGAATGTACGAAGGACCATCAAATCCAAGTGCGAACGAGTGGAAGGGACCTAGAAATGCAATCCAAAAGGTGCTGCAAGGACTTTGACAAGAATACAGACGGCTGGACTTGGCTTCACTAGGTGTGGACTACAATTCCCTCGCCTGGACCTGTGTCACTGTCCATTGTCAAGTCACAGCACTCGTCCAGAAAGAATTGTCCGAAGTGGAATACAAATAGTCGGGATCTGGCAAGGGTCGGACGAACAGCTTAAAATGTTTTACCAGCAAATGCGAGGGGAGGGGTCCCCAGGCAATCAAGCTCGAGCCTCTGTGAGCTAAATTCCAGGACGAATCGCAGGAACGAAGCCGCAATCCAGTGGCGCCGACGCGGGCTTCTACCCAACGCCATAATATTGATTGGCAAGCTGTCAGTGGTTGGCGTATTCAGCTATCCGCATCGTCGTAGAAGTTATCAAAATGATCCCAGATGATCGAATTGGGAAGGAGGCCCGTTTCCCAAGCTTTGCTGAGCACTGCTTATTCGTCAAGCTTTCTGTACCAAGAATATTGAATATGAGTGCATGCGTACGTGAGCAAGCAGAAATAGATCATTCGCAAGATCACGCACGATTCAGTTTGCTGGTGCAATGTGTCACCAATCTACCTTTGCCTCGGGAGGACCAGGAACCAGAAAAGGGGAGCGGTTGACATAAGAAAATGCTTGAACCATGATTGTTTCTCGTACCTGCATTGGCAAGAGTCGTGCTAGTTTTCTGAAGGGGTCAATCAGAAGTCTGGAGCTTCGCGGCTACTGTAGCTAAGGCTCAGCTGGCCACAATCTGAGCTGTCAAATAAACATGCTTTTCCAGAGAGTCTCAATTGGCTGCCAAGTTTACCATCCGCTAAGTCGTCCCATGGCCCGTCCCAGCGGGGAACTGTTCATCAGAGTAGATTGCGGCCCATTGTGAGACCTTGCACACCCCAATCTCATGAAATACACGGCTTGAAGATCATCGAAATTCTGTTGCCTGGTGTCCGACGGCGCGCGTTGCTTCTTCGGTCGTCGTTCGGATATGAATGTGTGCTGGATAATCTGGGAAATGGTGAGCTGAAGAGAACGCATTGACAGAAGCTTAAAAATCCAGAGGGGCACGCTAAAGCCTCGACGCGAGATGCTAAACTTCTAGGCGAAAGCTTCCTTTGAGACGAGCTTGGCTGGACTTAGAGTGGAAGCTTGGTACCACGAGGGAACACACGGGACACGAAATCCACAGATGACTCTGGTGGAGACTGGGAATGGAGTAAGTAGAGCTTTGTAAGCCCACTTTCACGCTGACCGTCCCATTCAATAGTCTATATTCCCCCATAATCCTTCTACTCTGTTTTCAAGTCTCGAATCTTTCTGTTCCACTTCCTCTCTCCCCGACACAGCGCTGCACCGTGACGACTATTTTGGGGCTTAACAAAGCACAGAAGGAAGTGGCATGCTCGCAACCAACGGCGTGGCCATTGTCATTCTTGCTCTGGACGCTCGACGTTCCAATCGTGCTCACGGATTGTTGCCGAAGGAGTATTTGTGCAACGGATGGGCAGGAATGGTAACTTCACATCCGTGGATACCTCGCTTCGATGGCAACAAGACAACCGAGAGTACGTTTGTGAGTGCGCGATGGTCGTGCACTCGAGAACAGGACACGTTTTCGCAACATTGGACGACTCTACATCAGGGGTTGTTCATTGGGTCGACCCTTTATTCGATTGTCCACGATACTCATCGTGCATTTTCGGGCAGGCATTTCGTTCCAAATGATATGGCTATCTTTCGCGCCAAAGGTTGTTGTTGGCATGGACTAAACCTTGCGACGTCCACAGAATTTCCGTTGGTATGCTGTCTCAGCTGTGATTTGCTTCAATAATTCCCAAGTTTTCAGCCGCGACGCCGGCAGGTTCTTTGGCTCTGAGATCACACGAAAACTTCGGAATGTCATAATTATTTGAGTTGAGTACCAATCCCCTACTGGCTTCCGAGAGATCTTGTACACTTTCTTTTTTGAGCTTGGGTGGAAGTCGCCCAGGGGGCATTCATTCATCCCGCTTCTCTGGCCCATCTCGTCCGACACTGCTCGTGGACGCCTGATAAACTCCGTTGTATCCCTCAACCTCTTCAGATATTTGCTCAAAAACAATTTGGGCTAGCTTGGCATTCTCATAGAGCACAACACCATTTGGATTCTTGACTTCCAGCAGTGCTCCCATGGCCCCCTCATACCCGGCATCGACGACACCGGCAATGACTCCTACGCCCGAAAGCCACAACGATGAACGAGGGAATACACTCGCCATGCAATTCCGTGGTATCCGAACAGTCTCGTTGAAGTCAACCAAGTAGGCGCCAGGTGGGAGAGGAATTGAATGGTTGGTGGCGTCAAATGGTAATACGGAGGTTTGTGCTCCTTGTCGCTTGGTGTTGTCGAAGTCGATTGTTGCAGCTGAGGTCCATTTAGAGACGTGGCGAAGTGTTAGATCTACACCACATGGTTGCTGTTGTTGGACCACATGGCGAAGATTGCGCACCATTTGTCGGGTGACAATTTCAAGGCCGCTGAGTATCATGGTACAGCTTGGAGCTCGTTGGCTGTGTTGAACTCCGTGTAAAATGCGGAAGATTTGAGTCGAAGGAAGCCTTTTGAGGAAGACGGGAAGTCCTGAAGGCATTCGGAACGAGTTGCAACATTCGCTCTTTGGAACAAGCAAACTAGCGGACGCTCCACGTGACCACGCGTTCAAGAGAAATGGGCCACCTGTTTTCGCGACGACAAAGATCGTTGGCCAGTGTGCTAAAATGAAAGTGCTCTTCCTGTGACACGAAGTTTAAACTGATCTTGTGGCCGGATCCACCATTTTTGAGCCGGGAATGCCTCCACATATCGAACTTTCGGAGGATCCCATGAGGAAATATCTGTCAAAAACATTTGATCCAGCTCCTCCTCACTGGCGCCATTGTCTATAGAAACAGTTAGCAGTTCGCCACCCATAAGTTCTGGGACTGTTAGAAGAACAACGCGGAGTTAGGAAAAGGAATTACCTTCACGTTCGGCCTTCCTCTCATCAGCCCGAGTCTGCTTCAAGATCTTGAACGCCTCCTCCAGATTCGACTCTGCTTCACTCCACGACAATTCCATGTGTTCCGATGTGAGGTCGTCGAACTCAAGTTCCATGTAAGGGGTGCGCTTCGGCGTCTGGAAGTACACATCTCGCTCCTTTGAAGTGGTGGTATCACCAACAACTATGTACAGTTCTTTAACACTATTAAAATGTCGCAAAACATCTGTAGTCCCCTCGTCGTTCTCATCGAGGAACTCTCCCGACGTGGGATCCTGCCATGTCTTGTAATTAACAGCCAGCCGCTTTGGTCGCAGGTTATGGGTGCATTCGGCGATTCCACGCGGGATCATGGTAAAAAGTGATCCACGTTCACAAACTCCACAAAAGAACTGAATAAATCGAGGGATTCGCGAGTATTCGTCGAGCCATAGAGTGTCCGCATCCCTTTGAGACGCTGTCAGCTAAGATCTACAAGCCTCCATCTATGTGCTGGTTATCATCGAAAGAGTAGGTGTTGGACCAACTCACAATTTGAAGTAGAATTTAGGATCTTCTGGCAGCCATGTGCCATTTGGCGATACCTGGAAATATGGAAGCCGAAGACTAAGCCCAACGTCTCTTGCTTCTCTGCAAGTTTGCATGACGAAATTCACTTGACTCCGACTGATCTTGGTCTCACTGAGTACAAGGATCTGCGGTTCCATAAGTGCTTCCTTCCAAATCATCCTCCTGATTTCTGGTGGAAGGCCCGAAAATCGCCGGAATGTAACCCCGCACCTCTCCTGTAGACGCTTCAACTCCGACTCCATATTCACCTTGTCCTGCTGTAACTGGTAAACATCTCTACGGAGGTTTTCAACAGAGGTAAGCAATGATTTGAGGGTGTCGGCGGAGACTTCGATTGAGGCATTGCCTTTGAGGATGTTAATGCTGCTGATCGACATTGCGTAGGCGAAGCAGCACGGTATAGAATTGGGTATTGGCGAGGAAATCTTTCGAGCAATCGATCTTATGGTTTGGAGCGATGATGCCGGTGGGCTTCGAGTTGTTGATTGCTGGACAGTGGAGTCAAGGAGACGCGACTTGCAAGGTTTACGTTGACAACGCGCGTTCTGCGCACGTGATTCGCCCATTCGTATTTTTAGGTACCAGGTACTTACCCAGGTAGGTAAGTAGCTATCACTTTGGTCCAGAAAATACCTAGTGGTTTCTGTGCGAACTGTAAATTTGCTAAGAATCAGGCAATAAGAAGTCAAGTTATACTTGATGACTCTCTGGCTATACCGATCGATTAGGACTGATGCAGCTTTGCTGTTCCTGACATCAGTACCTCTTAAGGTTGTGGGCCCACTGCGAACTTCGAAGCACCTCTGCTTCTCGAGCGAACAAGCTTCAATTTCGATGTCTTTATAATTTGAAAAACAATTGTTTCAGATTTTGCGATGTGCAACAAAATCATGCAGAATCGAAGAATGATTGCCGCCTCTCGCGGTCTTTGTACCCAATCCGGTCATTGTGGCCGTCGGGTTGAAAGTACTCCACAAAAACATCATCGCGCTGACAAAAGAAACACTAGTAAGAAATTGCATTGTAAATAAGCTCCTATGTTTCAGTGATATTTCCACAGCACTTGAGATTTTCTGCTTGGGAAGTCTACTTAGCTGCTGTTTACGTCGAGGCGTTAGCTGGAGGACAATGTAAATCGCCTATTCTTCGGGATCTTATTCCGATGACTCTAGGGAACACCTTAATGACTATTCTGACTAGTTCTAGCTTAATATATTCACAGTATCTGCTTGGTTGAGGATTGACAATTAATGCCACAGTATCCATTGAGCAGTTTCTCCTACCCTCCATTTCCTAATCTATCATCAACCTCATCAACTAGCATTTAACATAGAAAGGCGACTTACCAGTGGAGAGATCTAGGCAGAGTAAAGAGTCGTCTGTATATTAGTTGCAAGACTCCGAGCTCCGAGCTCGAGCAGGGCAACTATTCTCATGTTCAACGTAAGACGCTTCCTCAACTTCTTGATCAGACCGCCGGATGGATCATCGGTGGCCAGAACGCCATCGCTGTTGATATCGTCGCATGCGGTTCCTGAATAGACAAAGTGAGGATATGCACAGTAATAGAAAGGATACTATAGATTTCCCGACGCATTGTATCTTCCACACGAGGTCACATCAAGCAGTCTCTGGCTGTCATACTAACAGAACCCCATAAAATAACGGGAGGGCTATCTCCTATCCTTTAACCGAGGAAATACACAGTTACTTCGGTTTCTCAAGTCTTTACCTTGGCAGTCGAAGTGCTCTCCTTAGAAAATAAACACACCTCAAGCCAATGGGCGGGGGACAGCTGAACCTCCGATAACTGAAGTTGCAATCCCTAACTGGTCTTCAGCCTCAGCCGTGGCGTCCGTGGCTGTTTCTAGATGCCGCCCAACATACCTGCCAAGACCTTAAACACATTTTCTCCCAGAACATGATTTGTTCGAATAAATTGAGGAGAAAGCGAATTGGAAATCTGACGAACAGGAAAGGAGCTTGAAGTCAGGGAACAGTCCTACGATTCCGAGACATTTATCTGGCGCAGGTGTTGAACCTTGATTGGGCTTTGGCGAGCGATTCCAGACAGTCAACCGCAGCGTGCCAAGCGAGTCGATCAGCCCAGCCTCCACAAGGCTCCCCGCATGATGTTTTGTCAGGCTTTCTCAGTGACTTTATCTACCTGCCTACTCGGCGAACAAGTGTAATGGTATTTTTGTGTTGTGGAAACCTACATGATCAGCTGGAAGACTCTGGCAACTCACAGCTCCTCGGGTGCAACTTGTGTATCTCAATCTCAGAACTCCTCATCGCACCCAGCCTCTTACCACATCACGTATCGCGAGTGCAGACCGGTCAGATGAGTTAACGATGTCTACCGAGCAGATATACAACCCTCAATTTAGTGGGAAATCTCCCCAGGTCCATGGTATGCTATCTGAAACTTCCCCAGATATTCCAAGTATTTAATTCTTATACGCAATGTCTCAGTCCAATCACCCTCATCAGTCCCAAGCAAGAAAGTAAAATGGACTTCACAATGCGACTTCATCACCCTGGCTGCAGGTTTGGTGGCCCTCCTAGTCGGCGTAATCGGGCTCGTAGACGGCATATTCGAAAACGCATATCTGAACGGCAAAAACATTAGCACGAGTTGGAGACCGTTCCATGACAACGACACGCCTGAGATCGTGCCCCTTATCGTATTCGGTATTGCTACTGCTGTAGCCTGGACTTCGAGCCTCAGAGCAATCTTTCGTGTGGCGTCTCTGGAGAGCAATTCTTTCTTGGCTAGAGGCGTCAGACAAAGTGATTTGAGCTTTATGCTGGAGATGAGATTACCGAGTTGGAGGTGGTTGATGTGGCGGTGCAGGATGTGGAAGACGTGAGCTGATTCCGATCCCTGAAATCCATCGTTCTCGTCTTGTTCAACATGTTCGCTAAGATTTCTCTAGGTCTTTATTCGCCTTGTTCTGCGTCCTGTCTTACGTAGTCGTTGCACTGATGTACAGACTAGCCTTCAGAACTACGTTTGAAACTCTGCACTACACAATAGATGAACCCGGTACAGCATTAATCGGATGTCCACAACTTGGCTTCGTAGGGATGTTCGCGAGCTTGATGGCGGGAAAAGCAAAAGCCTATTCAACATTCGTGTCCTCAGCCCCGGAATTCCGGGACGCCAGCTCCCCAACTTCGAATTCTGGCTGGAATGTACAGCTCGGATGGCATGGGTCTACAGCAGCTGCATTCGACATCGGTCCCTCGTACGGCTATTTCTCTGGTCCTCATTTCGTCGGTCTGGCTCAGCCTGTACGTGGCCCGGACACAGACTCCTCAGAATCCAACGTCACAGTAGCAAATCATCCAGAATGCGGTCCTATGCTTCAGGTCAAAGCATTTAGAGGTTCCAGCGCGATCGAGGAACGGGCATTTTGGGTCGGTCTCGGCGCAGGACAATACAACGTCACGTTCTCATCGCAGCAAAGCTACCAAGCTACCAACTACTCACTCGTTTCCGGGATATTCCAGCCGTCTTCTGGATCGTGTCCTTTGGCTCTTGATCGGAGCATCTACGAGAATGTCGCTGGAGACTTGGCACAAGAAGTTGGTGCCTACACTCTAGACAGCACCACTTTCTACAATGCGGACGGAGTCCAAGCCAATAAGACAGTCTTTGCTCTGCTTTTAGCGAGAATGCATGCCAATCTGACCGCAATCAACGATAAACGCTCTCTCATTGATCTCGGCTTACTCGGAGAGGCCGGTTCGGATTCTTGTGCTGAGTTTGCGTATAGTGGTCGGCCGGGCTTGTATCGAGGGGAATACTGGGAGCCGCAACACACGGTGACTTTTTTTGCTGTGTATCAATTTCTATCTTCAGGGCTACTTATGCTTTGGGCGCTGATGCTGGTGTATGTGTCGTTACCGTCAGGGAGGTTGGTGGTGAGAGGGTCTTTGGATCAGTGGATGTCGTTTGGTGCGGATTTGGGAGGGGAAGAGATGTTAGGTGCTAGTTCGGGGCTTAGAGGTTCAGGAACTGGATCTGTATGGGCTTTGAAATCAATGGAGATTGTGGACGGGATTAATAGGCTTGGTTTTCATGCTGCTGACGGAGGAGCGTTCGATCGGAAGAATTTGAGAGTGAAGGTAGGAGCTAATTACGCTTGATCAGGGAGACTTATGATAAACTTTCGGCGACTTAATTGATAGTGAATTTTCAATACTCACTCGAATGTCTTGAATTTCATTCCCTGAAAATCACTGCACTCGGAACTGGCGAGTCTGATCCTCATTTTGCTGCTTGAAACTTGATGGAGTTATCGCGGGGCAAGTAAGCGAGAGCGGGCAAAAACAAATCTCCCCGCTCTCTTTACCGATTAGTAATTAAGTAAGTTGGAGAGAAGTCTCGGAACAGTCTCACAGGTCGACAAGGTATGGTGGAGTATGATAAGAGAGAATCTTCCGATAGGATAAAGATTTTAATCTCAGGGCATAGGGTTTCGACGAGAGGTACGTGCGAATAGCATGATGACTTTTTATCCTCACGTTTTGCACCGCGACAGAATCTAGGAACTGACTACTGGATCTACCTGCGGAACCAGTAGTGTTACTGTACAGAACATAGAGCCTCACTATACGGGCACAACCAGACACGGTGTATTGCCTCATCCTCGATGTCAAGATCTGAATTGCCATATGTACATTGTACCTACCTAAAACTCTACTCATATACAGGAGACATCACTATCCTTTCATTGTGGAGACCAATCATTACTCGGACCCGATCTATTGAATGCTTCTATCCGAGGCAAACTCAGAACAGACGACGTCACAGCAGGAATCCTCGAAGTGCGCACGTACGGGTAGTTGAATGTGCCGAATATATCTAAACTCAGTAGTTCGGTGGGTGTGAGTTCCTCGCGGGCGGACACTGGGTCTGTTTGATGGGTTAGTATGTAGCTTGATTGAATATCAGACCTTGTGATGGGTGCCGATGAGGACATGCTTGAGATAGTTCTTTTGTGGGTAAGGATGTGAAGGGAGCAGAGAAAGGGAATATGCTAACCTCTGGCATTTACATCATCGTAGAGTGAGCGTTGGAGGGCGTAGGCAGACCTATTAGCTCAGTTAATGCTTGTCTTGGACATCATCTCAGATCAAACTCGCCTGCGCATTTCGCCAACTCGGGTAGCAACAGAGGTTTCCGATTCTCGGATCACGGGGTCTAAGAGCTCCCAATATGTAGTTGCAATAGACCAGTATTTCCCCAACTGACGCAGAGTATCCATGAAGAAGAAGATATTTCCATCCAGACTATGACCTTCGACTGAGGCATGGACAAGCAAAAGTCGGGTGGCGATCCACATCGCCAATGCAAAGCCTGGTCCGAGTAAGTCGAGCATATCGGTGTTGACGACGTCGAGTGTGAGTTCTTTCAGACTTGCGACTGCACCGAGACATTTTTGCATCGCGTCGTACGATGGTCGGAATAACATTGAAGACTCGGACGGATAAGCTGCTGGAGCATGGAGGTGTATGACGGCAACGACGAATGCTGTCTGGAGGATAATCCAGTTGGATATCTTGCTCTTGGTGTCTGAATGGCAGAACTGGGATATCTCGCTGTATTCACCAGGCAGAGACCGGAGCCAAACTGAAAGCCATTGATCCAATTCAGCATATCGCTGCCGCCACTGGTCGATATCTGTTTGGGACGTGATATCGAGTGGTATTTGAAGGAACTCGTGGGTCTGTGACATGATCTTGAGAAGCTCACAATGATAGGAGTAGCTGCCGAGATTGGCAGCATTCTGGTTCGTGTCTTCTTCCACGTCGCCGTGGAACTCATCCCAACGAGGCCACCTCGTTTCGACGTGTCGATCTTCGGAGAACAAATCATAACGACAGGGCAGACGCCTTCTGGCTGTCTTGTCGTCGATTCCAAATCGCGAATGCGATCCAAGGGTCGTGTATCGATCCATGCTGTAGACGACCCAGAATAGCCTACGACGTTCTTCATTCTCAATCCAGGATCCTGGGGGCGACAGTAGCCGCGACCGAAGAATACTAGTGGTTGTTTGAGCTCGTGGACCAACACTATGGCCAAGCTCAAACCCCAATCTGAAGTTCAGAATACTCTGGGTAATCATTGCAACCATATTTGAAGTCTCTGGGCTATGCGAAGTTCCCAACATGTCAACTGTCAGCAGAACCATGGACTGAGTGGTGCGTATATTTGAGTGTTCCAAGCTATACAGTTGGACCCTCCTTTTCAGGCGACTCCTGTATAGCTCCCGCACTTCTGCTGTATGACCCGGATCCCTCGAGAAGCGAAGACTGACAAACACGATGGCGTGAAGTAGGACACGATCTGATTCGTCGGGTATCCATGCTCGTGACAATATATCAAACGTTACGACACGATCAAGCATGGGTATCCAGGTGTTTATGTGCTTGAAGTACAGATCCACCAGGATATAAAGCTGTTCTGGTGGAGGCAATTCTGGCTCAACTGTTTCGCTTTGCCAGCCGACTGTTGTGTTCAGCGATGGTGAAATATGTGGTGTAACAGGTGTGAACGCTCTCACATAAGTCTCGTTCTGATACTTTGGTGTAGTATCTCTTGCTACCTGGTTTGTCGGGGTCTGGTCTGACAAGGTGACCTGTTTAGTCAATTAGCATTGGCAACATTCAGTATGCCAAGATTTGCCCGGGACATTTATTGTGAGAATTACGAGGCTGGGTTCGAAATGTAGAGAAGCAATTGAGAGCTGGGGAAGGAGGGAGATACCTGAGAAAGCCATGATAATTTATTTCCTTCCCCAGTGGATGGGGTCGGCAGAGGAACATTATTGACAGTCCCTTCCGGTACCTGGGGAGAGTGGCTTGCCGTAGACCCGGATTCGATGGAATTGCGGACACATATATGGTCTTCCAGCTGTTTGCTCAAAAGTTGGACTACAGATTCTAGTCGAGACACCTTCTCCGCCAGGTCGTGGCCGGAACCTGGCTCTATGTGAAGGTTTGGTATTAGCTTCAAGAACAAACAATATGGTTGCCGTAAAATTATCCAGGACAAGTGTAGTTGGTTAAATATGAGGGACTTGATGCCCTGTTGATCTCGACTGTGAACAAGGACAAGGGGAAATTCCGAAAGTACATACTAGGACCAGGCCTCTGCTTCTTACTGTATGAACATTGCCGGCCATTCTTTTCACACCAGCCACACTTCAAGAAGTTAGTACTGTAAAATTCAAAGCATTAGGATTATAGTTTCAGGTCGCAGATCATTCAGAGTAACAGGTGGAGGGAAGCACATACACTCGGTCTAACTCGGTCGCATTTGACTTTCCTTGCTTGACAGGTTACACAACTGGGACAGTTAGCTCAAGACATCCCAGAACGATCAAGACTCGCTTGTTAGAGGTCCGGAAATATTCACCACAATCAAGGCGATATAAAATCATCTGAGGCGAAAGGGAAAATAAGTTGACGCACGATATGAAGTCTCCGCCCTGCCACTCTCTTTTGCCTTGATCGGCCAATGAGAAGGTAATGTAGCCTCCATTGTCGTCACATTGCGACGTACTTGGACGCTTGCCTCTCTTGTCGGACATCGACATGACCTATGGAGGCCCAGTATAACGGAGACGAGTATGTAGATACACCGAGTGCGTCCGAT
This sequence comes from Cadophora gregata, assembly GCF_030347475.1. Taxonomy (NCBI): domain Eukaryota; kingdom Fungi; phylum Ascomycota; class Leotiomycetes; order Helotiales; family Ploettnerulaceae; genus Cadophora; species Cadophora gregata. The sequence goes on along the minus strand of NW_026695934.1, from coordinate 1,777,940 downwards.
AAGACAGAAAGTTGGGTGGTAGTGGGTTGCTGAAAAGGTTGTCTGTATGTAAGCAACCAGGATACGGAGTACCCCGCAAGATTACATGCTTGGCTTCCTGGAAAGACCGCAAATTTCGTTCCAAAAAACACCGGCCTTCCTAGGCTCTGGATAGAGTGCTGAACTCTGGTCTTTGCTGTACAGAGATTGTTGCACGAAGACCAAAGAATCGGTCATATCGATGGCATAGAAGTGGATGAAGGGAATCACAACAACGGAAGAATTATTGTAGGCCGGGCGTGGGGAGCTGGGGAAGCAAATAAGTGGAGTTCACTCACGGAACGAACGGCCGCTTCGCTTGTGCGGACTTTTCGGACAAACTCCAAAATAGGACAGGACGCGAGGATGCCCCGAAGGCTCTAGTGCCATCCCCAGACATCAGTGGCTTTCTATCCAATTGGATCCTCCCATCAGCAAAGATGATCTGAGATGCCTTTCGAAGACAACGTTGGGTCATGCGGTGGTACTCGGGTAAGTATCTACCTAGTGTACTACACTGCAGGATGCACATGTTCGTGAAAGTTCTTGGACATCCGGATGTCAATTGGTACAAGTAGTCCTTCCTTCCGTTGATCATCTCCTCTGTCTTTGTTATTATCGCTTCGTCAATCAGTTCCTCATCTCGAGAAATACTTGCACTTGGCAGAGCTGCCGTCTCTTTTCCTCTCCACTTCTTTCGCAGAAGCAGAAAAAGCCACGCCTCCGCCTCCTCTGGCATCTAAGATATCCGAAGTTCGCTCACTCGCCAGTCTCTCACAGCTCTCATTGAGCCCATGTTCACCTCTTCACGATTAGCCAGACCTCTGGTCTACGCATACACTGCTGCATTTACTTGCGGAACTGCATTCTATGCCTTCTCTAGCGACAGCAATGATCTTCCAGCGAGAGTTCACAAGCCAGAATTTGACAAGTCCGGCAGAGTCATACCTCCAACATTCCCACGAGTCAAGTCAAGACAGGAGCAAATCTCGGCACTCAAGCGTAGCGGTCTAAAGTCTTCAAACCAAGACCAAGCACAGGAGCGATCATCGAACGATGACGACATTTACGACTTACTCATCATTGGAGGTGGAGCGACAGGAACTGGAATCGCTCTGGACGCCGTAACGAGAGGTCTCAAGGTAGCTCTGATCGAACGGGACGACTTCAGCAGTGGAGCCAGCAGCAAAAGTACCAAACTCATCCACGGCGGAGTTCGATATCTGGAAAAGGCAGTCTGGAACCTCGATTACGAGCAATTCAAGCTTGTCCAAGAAGCTCTTCGAGAAAGAAAGCACTTCACTACTGTCGCTCCACATCTCGCTTCATGGCTTCCGGTCATGCTTCCGCTCCAAAGCTGGCTGAAGGCACCCTACTTCTGGGCAGGAACTAAGTGCTACGATCTACTTGCCGGATCCAGGGGTTTCAAAGGATCGTCCTTTCTCTCGAAATCCGCTGCGCTTGAAGCTTTTCCTATGCAGAAGAAAGACGGGCTTGTTGGAGCGCTGGTTTACTATGACGGACAGCAAAACGACTCTCGCATGAATATTTCATTGGCGATGACCGCTTCGCTATATGGTGCGACGATACTGAATCATGTTCAGGCAACTGAACTCCAAAAGGATTCAAACGGAAAGATCTGCGGTGCTCGAGTACGAAACACGCTCCCGAACAGGGCTACTGACAACGACGATGGAGTCTCGGATGAGTTTGTCGTTCGTGCCAGAGGGGTCATCAACGCAACAGGGCCATATGTAGACGCTATCCGTAAATTCGACAAGCCAGAAGATCGTGATATCGTCGTCCCAAGCAGCGGTGTTCATATCGTACTGCCCGCATATTTCAGCTCGAAAAATATGGGTTTACTCGACCCTAGCACCTCGGACGGGCGAGTGATGTTTCTCCTACCTTGGGAAGGACGCACTTTAGTTGGGACAACAGATTCGCCTTCGAAAGTGTCCAAGAATCCTGTGGCAGGAGACAACGATGTCGATTGGATATTGAACGAGATCAGAGGGTATCTCGCACCTGGCATTTCCCTCCAAAGATCGGATGTTCTTGCTGCGTGGTCAGGTATGCTAAAAATCCGTCCCATTAGGGTTGATACTGGAAACTAATATTCTACAGGTATTCGTCCGCTCGTCCAGGACCCCAAAGCCACCAACATAGAATCACTCGTTCGAAATCACCTAGTGACAGTATCTGACTCTGGTCTCCTCACCTGCGCCGGCGGCAAGTGGACAACGTACCGCCAAATGGCCGAAGACGCCGTTGATAAAGCTATCGAAGTATTCCAGCTAAAACCCAACAAATCCAATGTCGACTTCTCCAGCACTTTGCACGAATTCAACGACGTCCCTATCGTAGATGGATCCTGTCAAACTCAACACGTCCGATTGATCGGCGCCCACGGCTTCCACGACACACTGGCTATCAACCTCATACAACATTACTCTCTTGACGAGGATATCGCAGCGCACCTCGTTCATTCATATGGTGACCGCGCGTGGGAGGTCGCCAGTCTAAGTAGCAAAGCTGGACGCCTTGTACCAGAGCACTGTTTTGTCGATGGCGAGATCTTGCACGCCATGAAAAACGAAGCTGCTTGCTCGAGCAAGAAGCCCGGTGATTTCCGAGTCGACTCTAGGGGCGAAGGCACCGGCGAAGAAACCAAAAGCAATCAAGCTTGTCGGCCAAGGCATCGCAACGAACGGAGTAACATCGACTAGTCTTCCTTAGACATCAATGGCGTCGGATAAATGAAACCGTCGCAATTGCACACTTCTTCAACTTCCATAGACGGGCCGGGCCTTCGGCTTGAACTAGGATACACGGATCGGTCTAGAAGCTTTCTTCCTTGGAAGAAGTTCATCTCCTGGAAGTCACCTCTCTTCAAGCACCTGGGTCAATCTTCATCCAACAACCACACCAAACATTGGACAGTGTCGTACATATTCAGACTCGCCTCGCCACTCCCGCACAAAGATGAGTTCCGAGAAATATTTCTGTCCCGTTTCACACACGGTTGGAGCTCCATAAATAGCCCATATACCCAACAAAGGCTCAGGATGCGTTTCGTTTTTCTGTCTGTGTTTGTATGCTTGGTGGAGGTTGCGCCTGGACTTCCAAACTTCGGAGTTTCTTTTTTTTTTAGGGCACTTAGTGTTCTATTCCCGTCCTCTGAACCCTTCAGAAAATAGATTTTGTATCCAGAATGGGTTGTTTTCCTGAATGAATCTAGAAGATGGTCGAATTGGTGTGTATGCCTCCAGATTTGAGAACGAAATCGTGCTTATTGCACGACTTATTATTCATAGCCTTCTGTACCCAATCACCCCTCGCTTTGAGCTTTGAACAAAGAATGTACAGAAATAGCATCAAGGATTCGAAGCTTCCCCGATTTTTAGACTATCATATGTGTACATTCAAAGATGATAAAGAGAGTGGTAGTGCCACTGTTGTTTGGATAATTCTCGGCTAATTCATCTAGCTCGACCCCTGTCACACGGTACGTCATTTTGAAGCTGTCACGAAGACTGACAACAAGATAACAAAGGCTCTACTTCCCAAGCACTCCAACCCACCACATCTCCATAAAGCGTCAGACGGATCTGACAGGCATACCCGCGAGATTATAATATCTCCACGATGCCTTCTCCAATCGTCAACACGACGATACAGTCGTGTGTGCTAAATGCGACGAGCAACATCATCGCGCAGTTCCTCACCGCATACAGAAGCAGCGTACGTCCTGATAGAGCTCACCCTCATCTTCGATCTATAGTGCTAATACATCGCAGGCATCATACACAATAAACTGGATACCTGTCCTGCAGTTCACACTCTTCAACGCGCTAAACTGTCCACCAAATTTCCTCTGGCAAGCTTCCCCCTCCCCTTCTCCCTCCCACACCAACAAGCAGAACCATCTAACAGCTCTCCCTCGCACAGGCAATCCTTCCTCGAATCCTCCTTTCCCTCAACCTACCTCGTCCCCTCCGACTCCGCCATCGCCGCCGCCGCCAAAAACGACGAAAAAGAGCTCGACCGCGAAGAATCCACCCACACACTCCTTGAATCCAAGCTCTCCATCCGCAACACGCTGATCAAATTCCTGCTCGACCAGACCATAGGCGCGACAGTCAACACACTGCTGTTCTCGCTGGTGTTTGCTGGGTTTAGAGGAGAGGGGTATAAGGAGGCGGTGGGGATTGCGGCGGAGGAGTTCTGGCCGTTGATGAGGGCTGGGTGGACGGTGTGGCCGTTGGTGAGCTTGCTGAATTATTCGGTCGTGAAGAGTGTGGAGGGGCGGGCGTTGGTGGGGAGTTTGGCGGGGATGGGGTGGGGGGTTTATTTGAGTTTGGTGCAGAGTTGAGGGTGGGTTTGGGGGATGATGGTGAGATTTATGGGATTGGGGATATGTCAGGGTATATCTGGATATGACAAGTTGGGGGGATATGTGCATGATACGTAGCACGAGGATACCTATATCGTGGTTTATCGCTCCGACGAAGGACGGTGCGAGGACGGTACGAGGACGGATAGATTTATCTGGCTATGTTAATGGAAGACGGACCACTTAGTGATGGAGGCCATGATAGATTGGTCCGACGAATACAAGCCCCATCAACCTCAGACCTAGGGCCATTTTCTTTTGAATTTCAAGATCTCAGCTAGAATTGATTTACTATCACCCCGCAAACGTTGCTCACAATCAAATGCCCAACACTCTTCCGCACCTGGAAGTCCAGACAAAGAAAGGCTATCCCACCATTTCATGACCCTACCAACAAAGACTCTCAGGCCATGAGCAATGCAAGCTTCATCCTCTTAAGCTTATACATATAAGTTCCAATCTTAATTCGAACTCAAACTTGCACGAGGGTAGTCCGCGCAGCAAAAAAATATCTATCAACAGCACCTCGCTAAGCTCTACCCAAAACAAAATAAGCATATCAACCATGTCAACCAGCACCAACCCCTCATCCTCCTCTGTCAACCACCAGCTCACCCACGCCTCCATCCTAGCCTACTACTCCCGCCTCGATACCCTCCTCAAAAACCTCGAGCGCGACATCACAGTCCTAGAATTCCAATTCCGCGCCGGACCATCCTACATCCCTCCCCCTCCTCCTCCCTCTCACCATGCATCTCCATCCGAATCCTTCCCCTCACCATCACTCTCAACATCAGCACAGCCACCAAGTACGCCATATCTACCATCTCTACCGAGCTTTCCACCTTTCCCACGCTTTCCGTTAGGGGGTAGCCAGGGAGAGGAAATCGGTAAGTTGAGTCAAATAATACACCCGCCTCCTCCGCCGATGTATGTCCCATCTATGCCGCTGATGCCGAGTATATACGTCCCTACTGGGGCGCAGATGAAGAGGAGTGTTGCGCAGGGAAGGGAGGAGCAGGCGAGCATGGGGAGTGAGAATGAGAATTATGATCCCTTGCGCAGCTTCAACCCGCAAAGAGGGAATGAAATGGAAAGAGACAGGCAGAGGGGATTGGATCGTAGCATACTTGATACCGATGAGCCTGAAGAGGAAGGAGGAGAAGGAGGAGATGAGAGAGGAGAGGAGAGGGGGAGTAGAGCGAGTAGTGCCAGTGTGGATAACCTGGAATTGTATGATCCGATGAATCCAATGTTGGATGATCATGCTGGGGATTCTAAGCCGTATGATTCGAAGAGGTTTTGAAGGGTGAGTGGTAACGTTGCTGCTTACGCAGGGAAAGACCCGTTCGAGGATGAGATTGGTTGGGAAGAGGAAAAGGGAGAGGGTGATGAAGATGGGGATGATGACCATTTTGCGGAGGATGGATATGAGGATCTGGGATTGGGGATTGATGGTGTTGAAGATAAGAATGGGCAGGGGTCGATACAAGCAGTGGTGGGTTCTAAGGGATCTGAGACTGGGCTAGGAATTCGGGAGATGGGACCTGGATATCAAACTCAAGTTAAGGACCAAGAACAATTGCTGCAACCGGGTATCTCATCCGAGGCGCGTCTTAAACAGAAAGACACAGACAGTGGACATGAGAGCGGAGACCAAAATCAGCAATCCCATGTCAGTTATATCTTGATTGAGGAAACAGAGGAAGAGAGAGATAAAAGGACAGAGTCCGAAGGGAATATCGAGGATGTGGCAAGAGAAGATATTGACCTGGATGATCAGGAAATGGAAATCGGCTACGAGAGTGAGGATCAAGATCAAAATTCCGTCAAGTTGAGTTCAGAAGCTAGGGAAGATAAGAATCGACAGACAGATTTGGTAAGTGACCAGATCGACATTGCGGTTGAGGATGAGATTGAAATTGAGCTTGCGGACTATGAAATGGAAATCGGGTACGAAAGTGACGAGCAATATCAAGACTCTGATATCTCGGGGAAAGGTGTCAGTGAAGAAAGAACTCAGACAGGGGAGGCAGTAGAAGATGGGATTGAATTTGAAGCTGAACCCGAGGAAGGTTTTGAGCTGAACGACCAGGAGATGGAGATCAATTACGAGACCGACGATCAAGAGCAGCACTCTCAAAAGACAAACGAGTCAAAAGACCACGAAGAACAAGATTCGCAAACAGAAATCGCTGAAGACGCGAGAAGTCCAGTCAACGCCACATCGCAACAATTCTGGTCCCAACTTGTCGACAGTGCGAGAACAACTTCTTTGTCCTCCAAAACCTCTAAACAGCGCCAAGAAAGAACTACCAAACAATTCGGGAGCGCATCACACCACGGGGAGGGTATCGGAAGGTACGCTAAACGTGTTGAAGAGCGCCTCGAGGTAAGCGGAGAAAGACTCGAGCTTCATACCGAAGCTCAAGAAGATAATCTAGAGACGTTATCGAGTCAGGCATACTCGCCGTTCACGAGATCTCCTGCACCAGAACTTCCAAGTCCCGTGCATGGCTTTGGACCTCAAATCCTGCCTGTTAAGGGCTCAGGATCTCTTGTCAAGCCTAGCAGGCCAATCTTTGAACCCGACGTGTTTCGAGGTTTCGGTTCATTGAACCAAGTTGTTAACCAGGCGAGTGAACAAGCCAAGAAACTTTTTCAGCTAAACCGAGCTCAAACCTTCCAGCCTGAGATCATGAAAGAGCAATTTGTGCGCATGAATGAAGTCCTCGGTCCAATAAGCGAGTTCGCTGCGAGTGTGCAGGCAGCTCAAAAGCAACTTGGCAGCGGCTCCCGTTTCACCGCGCCTATCGAGAGGGAGATAGATCATATGCTGGAAGATAGAACGTGGAGTGAGATGAAGCGCTTGAGGCAGGTAGCTTTGGGGAGGTTGGCAGATATGGATAAGGCGGAAGGGAAACCGGCGAGGAAAGGTGGGAGTTGGAGAGAGGAGTGGAAGGAAGCTTTGAGGACGAGGGATGGTGAAGGTGAGGCTGGGGGATTGGTGTATGTGCTGACGCGGATTTGGGTGGATGGGGATGGGAAAAGGAGTGAGGATGGGGTTGAGATTGAGGTCCCGATGTCGAGTGTTATAAGGGAGGTGACAGAGGGAGGGCAACCTAGGGTTACTGATCCAGTACAACTCGTTGAGTCGGACGCTGAGGCACAAACACATGGTAACCCAGGGAGTGCCAGATATTCATCTGATGAGAAGATGATTGAACTCTTTGGCGACGAACAAGAAATGGAGTGGGATGACAGTGGGGTTTGGGATGACTCTTCCGATGTTATTGATGAGTCCCTGGATCCCGAGATACAAGAGATAGGATACCTGAATACTGCGGTGCCAGGTGAATATAGAGGGATGAGTGACGAGGATGAAGAACAGCAAGATGAGGAAGAGCAGGATTACGGAGAAGAAGATGAAGATTTCTTGGATTCGGAGTAGATGTTGGGGATAGCTTGTTTGTACTTCTGCTTTTGTAGCGAAGAGCTTGGAGACGTAACCATTTCAAATGTTAAATTGTCTACTCCTAGCAAGATCAAGGTCCGTAACTCTCTGGCCTCTTGAGAACCGAAAAATGCTGCTGCAAGGACTTAACCACTTTGAACTTGCTGTGTGATTGGATTTGACTTTCGGAATTAACAGGATTTCCAAAACCTTTCAACAATGAAAACATTATGTGGAGCACTGTAATGATACAGGGCTGAGCAAGAGGTGCTGCCTCTTGGAGGAAATAATCGAAGTGAAGAAATTAGGGAGAACTGACCTCCCATACCGTGCTATTTTCGACCAATAATGAAAGGCATGAGACATATCGAAATGGACAATACAGCCCTCGAAAGAGGAGCAATAAAACTCAGATCAAAATCCGAACTCAAGAAGCACTTACTCGTCAAGTCACCCCATCTCTCTCCTTTCTCCATAATCTGGCTCCAAAAATGATAAATTCAACAATCCCATAACGGAGCACAGCTCCGCTCAGATCTCGATCAAAACAGAAGAATCCAACCTCGGCGGTAAAGAGAGTTTGCACTACTGAAGCACTCGCTAGGACAATAGTAAATAAGCATATTCTCCGCAAGTCTCTATTATTTTCGAACACGGTACGCTAGGTACGTGACGTCCTCTATGAAACGCCCGATATGATAGAAGTATTACTGGAATGATAGGATTGAGATGATAGGGTATCATGCTTCAGAAGAAGCAGAAATCAAAAAGGTGGGAGGGCTAATGGAGGGGAGGGTCCGCGAGAGTCCGCGAGTTGTTTATGACTTGCCTAATGTGGAAGCTAGGTGCGTGAATCTTTCAGTGGTCGCATCTCTGTACTTTCTACTGAACAAGCTGCATGTTTACCGGTTCGACTTGCTGGTTTCTGATGAAGGGTAGCGTCGAACTGAGAGGAGATGTGCTAAGACGTTGTTAGAGTTGACGCTGTGGCTTTCTTTCGCTGGTGTTGTTGCAAGCTGATTTTGGAGGTCTAGAAGTTGCCTCCGGAGCAGGTCCTGTGCAAGTGCTGGAGAATATGATGGCATTTCGATTTGCGAGTAGATGCTGTGGCCGAAAGATGCATATGACCTCCCTAGAGGAGTTACCTCTTACTCGTCCCCCGAGATCTTGGAGAAAGTCCGCTGGCAACTTCATCCGAGGAACAATTCAACAGTTATCATTCCCATTGAATTCCCTTTCCGTTCTGTTCTCGACAGAGATCGAGAACGCCTATTCGTTTTCCGTGCCACCGCACCGGTTCGAAGTGAAGATCCCGAGTTCCAGAACAAAGCATCGTCATTTCTGCTCCCCTCTTCGCTCTGAAGCAAGTCCCGAGCATCTGTCAGTCCAGATTCCCCGTTCCCATGTGTGTTTGACCGCCAGGACGAACTCGCAGAACCAACCTGCCGTAGAAATGATAATCAACGCCATCCTGCATCATCTCCCACCGTCATACCACCGCCTCGATATCGTGTTTACATAACGGCGACTTAGAAGGGGTTAAAGTGGGTCTAATCCCAACTTCCTCGGTCGCCTCCATCGACCCCTTCCCCGCATGTCGATCACTGCCGAAAGTTCATATGCGCCAACCCCAGAAGCAGAATAACCTTAAAGGCTAAACCCGCAAGCTGGCTTTGTGGCTTTCGAGATTGGACGAGTCGCGATAATGAACGCAAGTCATCGCGTGGGGTCATAGTTCGAAAGAGTGCTGTGGATGGCATGAGAAGGAGAACATGCGGATCGACACTGCCGATGATGGCGTTGGTGGCTGATCTTTGGGATGGGCTTGTCTCCGCCTTGAAGGATATCAACTTTCCTTTTGCGGAGAGCAAAGGTGGGCGTGTGCTGAGTTTGGCAGTGATAATTGATTCAAGGAGCAGTATTCCTGTAAATCACAGTCCTCGACAGAGCCTATTTTCAGCTCCTCGAAACAGAGTGTTGCCCTTCTACTAAACTCACCGGTCGTAGATTTCTGTGAAATTTTGCATTTCACCCCTTCTATCTGCGCTGATAGGCAGAACCTCAGACTGACCTCACGAGTGCAATCCTGGTTATGCAACGACCAGACGACCAGAAAAAGACGACCGCCTCAACACCAACTCCACATCCTCGGTACTTTTTTCAGCAAATTCCTCTGATTCGCCATTTTCATCCTGAAGGTCAAACGGGATTAAACTTGAGTTTGAACCCCGCCGGCAGTGTCGATCCCTAAGCTTTTGGCACCTCCACATTGCTCATCAGCCGCTGTGGTAGACGCTAGACTTGGGACTAATGACAATTGTTGTCTTGCCCATTCGTAGATGGCTTGGAAGTGGCACCAAGATTTCTTTGGTTCTTGTGCCTTCATACTGACCGACTCCACTTTTATATCGTGAGGTTCCTCGGTTTGTTGTCTGTCGGCCAATTGGGTGGTAGTGATCGTCATTGCTACTCTCCTGTTTCGCTGAATTCTTGTTGACTTGAGCTGAAGTGGATGCTCAGGGATTTCGAATTGTGGATACTTCGTGGGGATTTCGAGGTAAGATGCCGAGGGAAATTCCCTATTTCGTAGGTGGTACTTTCTCATTAGTTGTTTGTGGGGAAGCCTGTTTTCTTCGCCTTGTCGATATAAGACCACAGAAAATCCCCGGAGTTGATCCACACTATATTCATATAATCACTTCATCAAGAGTTCTTTGACTTCAACTTATCCATCATGAAGTACTCTCTTGCAACCATCGCCCTGGCGGCAGAGGCTGTCACTGCGTTCCCATTTGTTGCCATGCAACCAGGCGTCGACTCCAGTTTGCTCCGTGCTCGTCAACAATCTGGTGGTGGAAATCCAGGTGGTCCGGTGACTTGCCCATACAACCCTCCTTCTAAGCACGTCCCAGCAGCACCTGTCACGGCTCAGTTCCCATATAACAACGCCAAAAATGGACAGAAAGGAAACGAGAAGGGAGGATACCAAGTTCCGGCACCTGGCGATACCGCACATCAGTTCATCGCTCCCACATCATCTGACATCCGTGGGCCGTGCCCAGGGTTGAACGCCGCTGCCAACCACGGCTTTTTGGCCCGCGACGGAATTGTCACCTTCAATGAGCTTGTCGATGCTCAACAGAATCTGTACAATGTCGGCTACGATTTGGCTCAACTCCTGGCTGTTCTCGGCCTGACGCTCGCCGATGGCGACATCGTCACCAACAGACTTTCCATTGGATGCGATGCGACAAGCAGAACCTCATTCAACCCTCTTTTGACCGGCCCACAACCTGGTCTCAACGGCCACAATAAGTTTGAGGCTGACACTTCCCTCACCAGGAACGATTTCTTCCCAACTGGCAACAACTACGAGTTCAATGGCACCCTCTTTGCCATGATGACCGAGACCACTGGTGGTCTTTATAACCGTGACAACCTTGCGAAGTACCGTTTCGAGCGATATCAACAATCTCTCCGTGACAACAAGAACTTTTACTTCGGCCCCCTATCTCTCCTCCTTTACGGAGCTTCGTCGTTCTTGTACGAGTTGATGCCCTCAGGACCAGACTACATCCCAGACAAGGCCACCATCTCATCATTCTTCGGTGCTCAAGACAATGGTGACGGAACATATTCCTTCAACAACGCGGAGAAGATTCCCGACAACTGGTACAACCGTGTTGAGCCCTACTCCAACTCAGATGTCACTACTGAGATCCTTGCTCAATACCTCGAATACCCAGTACTGTTCGGTGGTGCCACCGGTAATGGAGGATTCAACCTCATCAACTTCAACGGCATCAAGGATGGCAAGCTCATTGCTACCCCTGATACGCCAACCGCAACTTGTCTTCTGTACCAACTTGCTACTGAGCGTGTTCCATCGTCGTTGAACGGTATCATCACTCCTACTGTTGAGACTCTCTCATTCGTCTTGGGCAAGCTCTCCCCAGCAATGAAGAATCTTGGTTGCCCAATTCCCCTGACATAAAGACATCGGAGGAACTATGGTCTGGATAAGGTCCACTTTGAGGAAGGTTGTCAAGTGCTGCGGCTCGCGCGCTGACCCGCATCCGGTGGCATGTTGCTGAGATTTTTGTTGTTTATTCATAGCGATTTCTGGGAATCTTTCGATGATGGATTGAAAACTTGTATATAGTTCGTTTCTCAACCTGGAATAGAAGTCTGCTGCACTTCCATCAATTTGGCCCACATCCTGTGATTTGACAAGTCGTGATTTGAACTCAGACAATATTTGCCAATTGGCTGTCATGGATGCCTTGCATCGTGTGGCTCCAGAGGCAGTATTGGACTCTGCGTAGGTTTGGCAATTGAATTCCATCGATAAATCATGTGAACCCTAAGCTTGTAGTACCTACATCATAGCAATGCCATATCGCTGTGGAGGATCTCTTGGGGAGCTCTTCGGGAGATCCCATTGTGCCTGTACCAATGGAAGACTACAATCACAAGAGAAGGAGCTTCGGCACGGAGATAGTGCCTTTTCATACGCTGCGATATCGAGAGCGAATTTGATGAAGCTATTGATGAAGCTATCGAAGTTCGATGTTGATACGAGTCGAAGTGTTTGATATCACAGCAAGCACGTGCAAAATCTATTTTTACCTCATCCCTCCACCAATCAATCTCGCTTCTCTCATCCCTGCTCCGTACAGTACCCAGATCTAACCTCAACTTCTCACCGATCACCAGGATACACTCGGCACAATAATCAGCAGCCTCCTGCGCGTGACACCTTGGTGGCGTCTGGGTGTACTCGATACGGTAACGATTATGATACCGGTAAGTAGGTAAGGGGCGGGTAGATTGTTGTTTCTTTTCGACTGTTTGAATTGATTTTGCGTTGTGATTGTTCGCTGGTCTCGTTTGTCAATTAATCTTTAAGGCTGAACGTACTGGTACAACACGGCTTCGGGTGACTGTGTTATCACTGACCAGTTGAGCCGTAAATGCCTCATTCTATACCGAGATGGGTACTCCCTCTTTCTACACTTTATCTTCGGGAGCTAGCAGTGTCACGGTAAGCTGCATTTACCTCTTCCAAGCTCAGACGGATTACATGCTGATTCTTGCTGGATACCTACCCAGGATGATTATCCATTGACGCCTTCCACCCCATCGCTTCACGATACAGCGAAGTCCTCATTTCATATCAGTGACATTGGGTCTTTCGCGGAGAGCTTGCAAGATGTAATTTCCTCTCTTCTTTCTATTCCAGTGCCCTATTCACACTCCACGCAGGCAGCAAATCAAGCCTTCCCCAACCGTGGCCGTTCCCGCTACCACACCGTGAACGTCTGTCTCATCCGCTGGGCGGAGGACACCCTGAATATCAAGCCGGAGCTCGACGCTCTGCACGACACCTTCTGCCAACTCTACGGCTTCAACACCGAAATATGGCTCATCCCATCCTCCGCCTCCCAAATTCAACTAACGTCCATGACATGCACTTTTCTTCAGAAATTCGACGAGGGAGGCAATCTGTTTGTTGTCTACTATGGCGGACATGGGACTATTAATTCTGCAAGGCAGAACATGTGGTGGTGTTCCCGGGAGCGCGATTCACCATTCGTGGATTGGAGTGCCATCCAGACATTATTCGGGAGCGCGAGGAGTGATGTGTTGATCTTACTTGATTGTTGTGCGGCTGCTAGTTCGGCTGCTGGGATGGGGCCAGGGACTATGGAAGCCATTGCTGCCTGTGGATGGGAAACTAGAGCGCCGCCTCCGGGACAGTATTCATTCACGAATACTCTGATTGAGGTGCTTGAAGAGTGGTCAAGTAAACCTTCATTCTCGGCGGCCATGTTGCATACGGAGGTGTTGTTTGTGTTGAAGCAGAAGAGGCCGGAGAGAGGGAGGGATGGGAGGTTGTTGGAATGGTGTGCTACGCCTGTGCATTGGGTTTACACTGGAGACCCAAAGGCGAGGGGAATTGAGATTGCAAGTTTGAGGGGAGATAGGGAAGAATTGGGCGGTAAGTTGGTTGGGAAAGGAAAGGAGAAGGAGAAGGATAGAGGTGCTGTGGGAGGAGGTGTGAGGAGCACGGCGTGGGTGGATGCTATGGATTTGGACGATGAAGACGTTTTGGTCAATCCGTTGACTGATGTCAAGCCAAATGGAGAGTATAGAGTTCCGCATGTCCTGATCTCAATTGCTCTTGAGGGAGATCAGGGGACGTTGGACGCGGCGAGTTGTAGGCGATGGTTAGGAGGTCAGTATTTGTGTCCATTCCCACCCATTACGAGCTATGTTTTCCCCATCTCTCTTCTACCCTCAAGCACAAGCTAAAAACTCTCCAGAATTCCCTGCCCTCGCAAAATACGCCACTGTCGAAGGGGTCTACAAATCCTACTCCACCCTCCTAACCCTCTCCGTCCCACTCACAGTCTGGGATCTCCTCCCGAATGACCCAGCATGCTCCTTCATCGGATACATCACAACACCCAACAAACACCGACCTGCCATGCGATCAGGCATCAACTCGCCTTACGGAAGAGGATCGTTTTCTTCGATGTATAATCGACCAATGTTGGGCAGACCGCGGAAAGCTGATGGGAAGTTGAGGAGTGCGGATAGTTCGTATGGGTCGGATGGCGGGGAGAGTAGTGGGAGTGAAGGGGAGGGAGATGAGGAGTGGGTTGGGTATGTACTATCATCACCCCATAATTTTCTTTCTCATATTCAAATCGCGCTATTTGGAAAGAAATAAAAGCTAACTCAAGATCCAACAGCAATGAAGCCCGTCCATACTGGCACCCCATGCGCCCCACCCGCCTCCACGACATATCAGACCATTCCGAAGAAGACGAGGGCGACGATTGCGCTCTTTCAGATAGCCCATCACCATCCTTATCATCCATTAAAACCATCTCCAGTTTCAACTCCAAATCCAGCTCTGCTTTCAGGTCAAGCTCACTTCCCCGAGCATCTGGACCAAGCACCGCTTCTCATCTTGGAGTCGAGACGGGCGGAGTCTCGCTCATTTCATCTATGCTGCAAGATCAAAAGCTAGTCGAGGATGAAGTGCCGACCAAACCAATTGATATTGATGTGAAGGGGAAGGGAAAGGCACAAAAGATCAAGTGGAGATATAGATCCCCAGAACAACTTGCTCTTACTCCTGCGGCGGCAAGGAGGAATCTGTTGTTGGGTGAGGAGTGGAGAGAAGTATGGATGGACTCAAGAAGACGGGACGGTGAGCTGGAAAGAGTTGGGAGAGGTGAGGAGAGGAGGGATGACACTGCAAGTCGGCGGTCGAGGTCTGTTTGAAGCGAGGGACTGAGAGTCGAAATGTATCCGGAGACAAGGAGTCTGGAGGGGACTAATGTTATATCTTCCTGGAGTTGAGTGAATCAGCATATTCACTTGGGCCCTAGTTCTGCTTGGGATGGCGTTATGAAATACGAGTTCACGGTCTCCAAACTGTAGAGCGTACGGTTGAGGAACTTACCGAAATCTTTAGAGATTAGTCTTCTCATTTACTTACATTCACATCGACTTGTGTGCACGATGTACTCTGTTCCATCAAGCAGGATGTGCTGTGTTTTCGTTTCCCCTCGTCTCCTCATCCTCGCTTATTGTTCCTCTCCGAAATAGGCGACCTCAGTTCATTACCTCCTCACCTCTACCAGGAAAACCAACGAACGACCTTACACGATCCACTCACCTTCGAAGACAAGAGCTGGTACCAAAAATATCCTCGAATTCACTTACCACTCCAAAATTCTCAGGCCGAAAATTACCTGCACAATGACTCCACCTGCGTCCATAGATATACCTCCCCTTTCTTTGTTCACTGCGTCATCTACTACACGACACGACATATCCCCGACAGATCGAGATCAGTCTTTTACTCGGGCTTGGAACAGAGAGGCAAGACAGTTTCATCGGCGGTATCAAGAGACACGGAGACAGAGACTGAAAGGCAGAGACGGAGAGATGGACCTGGAAATGGGGAGAGCAAGAGATAAAGGTGGAGGGCAAGCCATTGTGTATCATGCCACTTGCTCTTCTCGAGACGGTATGAATAGACAGGGAGCTGGGCTAGGCTCTGGACTAGGAGGACGTTCTCACCCACATTCTGATTTTCAATTTCCTGCACGTTCTCGATCTCGGTCACACTCGCGCTCGCGCTCAAGAACTCGGTCTTCGTTTCCAGATCAAGGGCAAGACCAACAAAATGAGCAATTGGATGAGGAATTTGATGAAGAGAATGTGGAAGAGCAAGAGCAAGAGGAAACTCGATCTCAATTGGGACGAAAGTGGAATCAATGGGCGGCAGCCGACAACAGCGATACAGAGAGTACGAATACGGATGATAGCTCGTCCGCTGGGCTGGGGATCAACTTCTATGATCATATGGGTGTTGGGAGGAGAAGTGTTGTGTTTGAAAGTGTTAAGACGAGGGATTTGGAAGAGATGCTTGTGTATGAACGAGGAGGAGAGCATGATGAGGAGGCAGAGGGATGGAATGAAGAAAGCGAAGACGAAGAGATTGGATACGAAGCACTTGAGGTTCTTTACCAACAAGGAAATCCAGTTGGAAACCCAAATTACAAGAACACATACGCTGAGCAGCTCACCAGTAATGGACACACGCTCCGAGCACAGTATCAACAACAAGAGCTGCAAACGCCGTCTATCTCATCCCTCTACGACAAGACGCCGAGACCATTCCAAGCTTCCCCTCAACCCCTAAAGTCGCCAGACACTAACATCGAACTGCTCACACCGAAACTGCTTGCACCCATTCAAGATTCAGACTGGGACCACGATGCGCCACTCGATCTGATAGACAAGTACCTGGAGCACAATTACCGCGAGCAGGCTGAGACGTTCGTCAGGATCGCGAGTCGAGAGACGCCTGTTCGTGCATTGTTTAGTACGAGCAGAGCTGCTAGTAGCAGTGCCGGTTCCGGATCACAGCCAGGATCTCGCTCTCACTCCGGGAATAATCGTGAGAACCGGAGGAGGTCTGTGTTGGGATTAAGTGCCAGTGCAAGTGGTGACATTGAAGGTGACGGTGATGCTGACAATGACATTGGAGTTGGGCTGGGATTGGGGCTTGGTCTTGGCATAGCCACAGTGGATGAAGCACCTGCACGTCCAGTGGCTAAATCGGCTGAAATGCCCGTAGTGGATCCGCCCAGCCAGTCGCCGAGCCCTGAAGGTGCCGCAGCCGGGTCGTCCAACACGAGGACCAACGACGACGAAACGTCGCCCTCTCCCTCTGTCGCTCTCATCGTCTTCGAAGATCAAATTGAACAACAGAAGGAGAACGAAAGCCCCTCCGAGCATCACTTGTTGAATCTGCAGTTTCGAAACGGTCAGAAGTCGACTCTGACTCGCAGTACAAGCAGCTCATCCAGTCTCTCGATTCCGGTCCAGCCAGCATCTAAGATCCAACGAGCAAGCAACCTCAGAGCACAAAGAACAGGAAGCGGATCCAGTCCCTCAGTCTCTCTGCCTTCCAGATCACCCTCTTCTCCCTCGACGCTCGGCACAAGTCCACTCACCCTCCGCCATTCCGGAAGTACACTGCGCATCCCTCTGCACCTCACCTCGAAATCAACGATCGTAAAGCGCTCTTCTCGACCTCTGACCTCCTCCACGACAGCCACAAGTGCCACACCTACATCGAAGTCCCGCCCCTCGAGTCAGATTGCCCGCGGACCCGAATACTTCACCCACGAAGAACGACTGTACATAGCGAAACTTGTGCACGTTGAGGCGAGAAGTTGCGAGAGACATACGAATTGTAAGGATTGTATTGATACAGAGTACGCGTACTACGAGAACAAGTTTTTGCCACGCAATATGGATCCAGAGCAGAGACAGAAGATTATTAACAATAATCGGTCGTTGAGGAATATCAAGAATGTAGGTTTATTTTGTTACATTTCCTTCCTGTCCCAGCGACTTGGATCTCAGACCCTAGCACCTGGAAGTCATGCAGGCCGGAGCTTAAGCTTATTTTTAGGGTATCGATCAGTACTAACCATTCAATAGGAACTGGAGAGCCTCGCCGAACATGGAGCTATCAGCGATGAGGTCTACGACACCATCATGGCTGCTTTACCTGCAGAGTCCTCCCTAGGTGGATCTGCTCACAGCAACCCTACGCCTGTCCAAGCACAAGCACAAGCACAAGCTCCCGCTCCAGCCCAGGCACCTACCAATGCTTTCAACAACATGCGTCTCAATGACCCTCCTCCACCAGCATATACCACACCCGCTGCTCCCTCTCTACCAAACCGGGCGCCTTCTGCTGCCCCTGCGAAGCCTGAAATCGCTCGTGCTACGGCGTTGTACAGATATGCAGAGCCAGATGACTGTACCTTTGAGCCCGGTGACCAGATCGCCGTACACGAGTACATGAAGTAAGTTTCCATTTCCCCCTTTTGCAACTTCAAAATAAGGGCTAACACCCTCCAGCAACGACTGGTGGCTCGGCCGCAACCTCCGCACCGGGAAAGAAGGCGTCTTCCCCGTAAACTACGTCCAAGTCATCCCCTCCCAACCCCAAGGACCACCCAGCATGCACGGCGCCTACGGCAACGAGAAAGCCAACTACAACAACGCATATCCAGGCCAGTATCAACCACAGCAACAAGGTCCTCCCCCTCCAGGCCCAAGCAACCCATATGACAGCTCCGTCCCACCTATGGCTATTGCTGAGGAACCAAGTAAGCCTGGTAAGGGTCAGGAGATGGGCAAGAAGTTTGGGAGGAAGCTTGGGAATGCGGCGATTTTTGGTGCCGGTGCTACGATTGGTGGGAATATTGTTAATAGCATCTTTTAGGAGTTGTCTACTGTTTGGTTTCTCAAGAGGTTGGGCGTATTGTTCAGCGCGATGGGATGCTGAAGTGGTTGGTATGATGGATATGATGAGGAAATGAAGCTTGTGCATTGCTTGCTTTGTTTCTTTCACGAGAGAATCTCGTTCGGGCGTTTTGGATGGCGCGTTTGTGATTTGCTTTTACATTGCATGGCTCTAAGGAGCACGCTTCGCATGAGTAGGAGACAAGTACCTCGGATAACGCGCTATTTGGAACTCCTCGATAATGACGTTCTTTTGGAATTCAGATGTGGCATCCTCAATTTAGGAGGCTTCGAGTTGCATACTGCTGAAGCGCAATTCAAGAGTGATTCGAATCGTCGGGAAAGTCAAATGTTCATAGATAATGAATGCATTTCCATCTACATTGTGACTTCTTGTTCTGAATTGCACTGTAAGATCTCTGAATTTAAGGGATGATTGGCCAATCACATTCAGTTCTTACCCTAAATGTCCAAGGACCTAAAGAATACCTGAGGGTAGGTAGACGACGATGTTCCCCTGCTTGGCAGAGTCCACATGTCAGAACTTTAATAAAATTCCCATCCCATGGACAAGAACGAACTTGGCGCTTCTTAATTACTGAAAATCTGCATATCACCAAAATTACCATTTCACTGGACAGACAGATAGACAGCCTAATGTACCCCGGTATCTCAACAAGAAGTGCAGTGGAAGGGCAATCACGTGCCAATGGAAAACATGGAACCCTCCTTTTCGGCGTTAAGAATCGAGTTAAAGTTTGAGGGAAAGTGTCGACGTCAGGATCTACCCCGCAGACCCCTCTTCCGTTAGAAAAAGCTTCTTCTTCTCGACCACCTCACCTCACCTCTCTTTTCAATTCAACGTGAATTCAAGACGTCAACTATCTCATGAACAGCAGGCTCTTGTTTCGAACTGCATTTCCAAGATCGACATTCTCAACAGCTCAATTGACCAGAGCTTTACCAACAACAGTAACAGCAACAAGAAGGCTTAGAGCCTCATCTGTACAATCTCAGTTCGGCAAAAGAAGATTTTCGACATCAATAGAAAGACAAGTCAAAATGGCTCAAGTCCAGGGACAACACGGTCATAGTGCGGCATGCTGTAGTATCCCTCCTATTGTTGCGAAGGGGTATGAGGAGAAGGGGAAGTATGAGACGATTGGGGGGTTGAAGACTTGTGAGCCTGTTTTTTTTTCTTCTTCTCATCTTCATGTCTTTGATTTCTGAATGAAACTTTTTTCGAGTTGAAGAGAAGAATTGAGGTTGGATTTGAGAAACAGGAATGCTGATACTCTTGATGATAGATGTCACTGGATCGGGCAATGCTTCGAAGGGATTGCTGTATATCTATGATGTGAGTGTAACACTTCTCCACTATGAATTCCACCGCGTCTTGATTCACCTATCACTGACTCCCATCCCATGTCATTAATTCCAAAACGCTCTCAGAAATGAATTAGCCACTGACCTGACCCTCACAACTAGATCTTCGGCTACTTCCCACAGTCAATCCAAGGTGCTGATATCCTCGCTACTAGCGATAAGGATAATCAGTATCAAGTTTTCATCCCTGATTGGTTTGAAGGCAAGCCTGCTGATATCTCATGGTAAGTTCTCCTCCTTAACAAATATGTTCATCTCCTTTTCCGGGTGACAGATCCTCACAAACCAAAAGAGTAAGAAAACTTATGAGATTTGAATAGGTATCCACCCGACAACGAAGAGAAGGGAAAGAAACTTGGCAACTTCTTCCAGGTATGTCATTTCCCTTTTTAGTAAATTTTAACGAAGACGACAATACTGACCAATCCCCCAGACCACCGGTGCACCCCCCACAACCGCCTCCAAAGTCCCCACCATAATCGAAGCCCTCACCAAAGCCTACCCCAGCATCAAAACCTGGGGCGTAATCGGTTTCTGCTGGGGCGGCAAAATCGTCTCCCTCACCACCTCCACACCATCCACGCCCTTCAAAGCAGCCGCCGAATGCCACCCCGCAATGGTCGACCCTTCCGAAGCGTCAGGCATCAAGATCCCATTGTGTATGCTAGCCAGCAAGGACGAGCCTAAGGAGGATGTCGAGAAGTTCGAGAAGAATTTGAAGGGCGAGAAGCATGTGGAGATCTTTGCGGATCAGGTTCATGGGTGGATGGCTGCGAGGGCGGATTTGGAGGATGAGAGGGTTAAGAGTGAGTATGAGCGGGGGTATAAGACTTTGTTGGAGTTCTTTGCGAAGCATATGTGAGTGGTAAGCTCGAGGCTGAAGTTACTGCTCTGCCTTGGTTTGCTTGGCGGCAACTCGTCAGAGACTGATGCGGGTACAGACATGAGGGTGGTGCGAAGCTTTAGGTGTGTTTGTTCTGATATGATCCGTAAATGGGGGATGAAAGGCCTGGTAGCTAAACTCACTTTTCACAATTACCTAGAAAAACACTACAATACAGCAATTCCTTTCTTGACTCGTTCACTCAAGCACTCACGCACTCACCAAAAGATAGCTGGTGAACACTGGCACCGTGGGAAGGCAACACATGCCTCTTTAAATCACAAGAGTGAAAGTCTCGGAAGCAACAGAAGCAATGTCAGCGCCACTTCAACCAACTATCGTATCTCATGAACGTAGACCTTATATCTTTCGTCGCGTTTCTCATTCTATTTCTCATATTCCTCCACATCCGCACACTCCCTTAAACACTGGCCGATACTTGCGGGTTGAAGTAAACCGTCATAATACCCTCAACACCAAGAGTCTTCACACCAGCCTATTCATCATCACAAGTTAGCACTTATTATCTAAAATCTCCCCTTTCCCGTCTCTCTCCCTCTATTTGCTTGTGCCATCCGGCCCTGACTATATCTCCGACACAGATTTCCTTAGATCTGCCCTCTCCCCCTCCTCAACCAAACCACCATCCCTTCCCACTGCCATTCTCCTCGCTCCCTCAAAACCCCAACATAAACAGAAGCAAACCCAGTCAACTCACCTTCAACTCCTTATGCGCCTCACACGCCTCATCATAAAACTTCATGTCCTCCAAACTCCCAAACTCACTCTTCGCAATCAGCGTGTAGCCTTGGGATCTCACGTCATCGTGTGCGGGCCCGGCTTCGAGGGAGAGGATGTAGGGGGATCCGTCCTGTTTTGTGGGAGAGATTAGACTTGATGGTTTTTAAGTTTGAAGTAGGTAGGAGGGGACGGAGAGGGAGAGCCGGAGGGAGGGATTGGGTAAGAGGAAGGGAATGGGGAAGGAGAAGGGGAGGAGAAGGGAAGGGAGAGGAGGGAGATAGGAATTACCTTCTTCGCAGTCTGGCTGAGAATTTTATATAATCCCAAGAGCTTCTGCTGGTTCTCCTTGGAGGGGATCTTGAACATTGTAACGCGGATGGTTTTGCCTGCCATTTTTGCGGTATTTCCTTCCCTAAACCTAGAGGCAAATCTCGATGATCTCGTTGTTTGATTTTGGTTGTGTATTTGAAAGTCCGGTACGATACACTGCAGGAGCTGGTACGAATTGAGAAGTACTGCTTGTATTATCTGATACGGAGAAACTTTACAAGAAGAGAAGAAGGAGAAGGAGAAGGAGAGAATCGGAATCGGAGAAATTGGAAAGTCTAATGTGTTTGGCGTTCCACGCAAGACTTTAGATGGGACAAGGTATTTCTCCGTGTCCAGGTGGAGGGAAGCTTAGAAATGAGGGGTCGGATAAGGGCGGAATGGCGGGGTCAAAGTCAGGGGTGCGGAACTGGCCGCGGGGAATGGAGAATATTAGGTACCCCACTATTGACTTGGATCGGGACTTTCGGATGTGTAGGTTTATCGTGGGCAAGAAGCAAAGTAAATATGAAATATACAGGAATTGCTGAGATGATAAGAATCGCTTCTTTACAGGATTCGTTTTTACGGGAAATGTTTTGATATTCGTAAATTTGATTAGTCGGTGGTGTATCCACCTACTTGGGCAATTCTACCCCGCCAGGTTGAAGTTTACTCCAATTTTCCACCACACCTTTCTCAATATCAGGGATTGGTCCCATCGGTGTGATGGCTTTGGGGTTGATATCTCCATGACTCTTTGTATACTATTAAATCCGATTAGCACCCTCCAATTCGTAAAAGCTCGTCCAATTCAAAGAAACAGTAGAAGAAATACTCACATTCTCCTTAATATGCTTAAAATCCGTCGTCTCCCTAAACCCCTCCACATTCCAATACAAATTGCTCAACCACGCATTCAGCACCGGATAATCATGTCTAATAGTCCCCAAATTACACTTAAAATGCTGCACATACACCACGTCGAACCTCACCACTGTAGGATACAACCTCAAATCCAACTCTGTCAACCTCTCGCCCAATACATACGGTCCACCATTCTCATGAATGATCTTCTCGAGCCGGTTTAGAGCTTGGAAAACAGGAACGACGTTCTCATCATACGTTTCCTGATCTGGTGCGAACCCTGCTTTGTAGACTCCAGAATTGAGATCCGCTTGCATCCACGCCCCAATCTCGTCGATCTTTCCTCTCAAGTCCTCGGGATATAAATCCAACTCTTTGTATTTCCCATCTAGCATCGAATTCCACCCCTCATTCCAATTCCTCAACATCTCCAAACTCTCATTATTAACCAAGCAATCATTCTTTGTATCCCAGAGTACAGGCACGCTGTACCGGCCCTTGTAGTCTGGTTTGTCTCGGAAATAGATACTGTGCATGTATGGGCTGTTGAAGAGATGGTCGGGCGTGGAGCCTGAGTACGGTTCTGATTCAGAGGGGAATTTCCAGCCGGGATAGCCTGTTGAGTCGCCTTTTGGGTAGGGTTTGACGATTGAGATGGGGATGGCGGTGGTGAGGCCTTTGAGGTGGCGGATTAGGTTTACGCGGTGCGCGAAGGGGCAGAAGAGGCCTACGATGTAGTTAGAATTGTAACTTTGGGAAGGTGCTGGGAGAGAGGGGGAGACACAGACCAATGTAGAGGTGGTAGCGGCCTGCTTCTGGGGGAAATGGTCCTCCGTCGGAGATTTGGCCGTGCCAGGCTCCGTCTTTGAATGTTGATTCTGGAGGTGATTTTGAAGCCATGTTGAGGTGTTGTTGAATCTGCGAGATCCGGCTCATAGACTACTGCGGGGTTTCATTCGAGTGTGGTGGGGGAACTGCTGGATATACAATATCTCCTGTCAGATGTAGGAAACTGCGGGGTCGCCGAAGCTCCGTGAAGTAGCCTTGCATGCGCGGCTAGGAGTCAGCCTTCCCTGCACGTTATTGTGCCATTGCTTGCAAAAAGGTGGAAAATGACATAACATATCGAGAAAGATATGTTTCAAGGATTAGCATGATTCGTAATTGTAGTTTCCAAATCAAGTCGGATGGCCGATCGCAAAGTGGATTGATCAGGGTGGTGGATTCGCTTATTTCTTGATCAACAAACAAACAATGTTACTCTGGGAGAGAGGTTGCCGGAGGTACGATTTGTGACTTAAATCATGTACACAGCATATCATACCTCTGCGGAATACTTCTCATTGTTCGAATGCAACAGATGTGTTTCAGCAGCGACTTTTTGTTCTGCGACTGGGAGTTTGTGATCCTGGCTCATCGTGATCCTGGCTCATTGTGATCTTGGTACACTTGGTAAGATTGGGTATCAGGCTAGCACCAAATTCAAAAATGTTTTGCAAAGTGAACTCTTGAGAAAGCGTATTTGACTATCTTTTCCTATATGCCAAGGCTTCCACAAGGCTCTGTCTTGACCATCTTCAACTCTCTCATTCTCAACTATAGTCACCTCGCATTCGTTGCCAACCACTCTCAATATTGCCCACTCGAGTTGCGATAACAACACCTAGATAATTTATCACGATTTGAATACTCGAAGAGTATATTATACTGATCAAGATGTGTACGTTTCCCTTATTCTGATTTGGTGGGGCTAATAGCTGACCCCATAATTAGCCTCTCCTGATCTTATTCTTCTTGCTCTGGAGAAAGAGCGTCAAAACTTGATCAAAGCGATACAAGAAAGTAACAAGAGTGGTAAGATTACGTCGCCATGCAATCTTCATTAAAGACTCTTCTTGCTAATCATATCAACAAGCTGTGGCAGCCACTGCAGAATATCAGAAAGCCATCACCCAAAAGCATTCTGCTTTCAGTGACACGAGTCGCAAGTGTTCGTCCTATCTCTCTGGAACTACCAGAACCTCAGTTGACAAATATTGCAGACCGCAGATGGGTTGACCGACAAGCACGAAAACTCGATGCAAGACTCGACAAGAAACGCAAGCAGATGGAGAGGAACAAAAAGACGATGGGGTTGAGGAAGAACGTACTCATGGCAGAGATTGAAAGTCGTGAGTTTGAACCTCAATTTTCTTCTCAGGTGGTTTAATTTTGTTGAACAAAGGCTGACCCTGATTCAGTTCATGCTAAGATTGCCCAAGCCGAAATTGAGCGAATAATCAAAATCACAGAGGCAACCAAGCAACTCGAGGAAGTCGAAGAAAGAGCCAGGGAGACCAAGTTGGAAACCACAATTCGATTAGCTAGATCTCGGGCTCCATCTCCTGAGCCACAACATTCGACTTCAAACACGATCAGATCGAACCGAGTCGTACCATCTCCATTGCCTACCGAAGCTAAACACCAAATACCATGCCGTGCCGAATCTTCTCAACGAGTAAGACAATTGTGCAGCAACACCCTTTCAACCTCTACTGCGAACCTTCCCGAGAGAATCTGCTCCAAACCTTCATATAGAAAGATAATCTGGAAAGTCACCTACAAAACCGACTCTCCCCGTCCTTTGCCGTTCAATACCGCTATCCAACGCCCCAATCCGAAACCTAT
This sequence comes from Cadophora gregata, assembly GCF_030347475.1. Taxonomy (NCBI): domain Eukaryota; kingdom Fungi; phylum Ascomycota; class Leotiomycetes; order Helotiales; family Ploettnerulaceae; genus Cadophora; species Cadophora gregata. The sequence continues at coordinate 1,752,374 of NW_026695934.1, read as the reverse complement.
CGGCGAGAAGAACAATCGCATAGGAAAGAGGCAAAATAATATTAATCCATCTTCTAAATACATTTCTGAAGAATACGACCATTCAGAGGTGTTCGAGGAGCCTGATAACCCTGCTGATGAGGATTATGATCCCGAGATTGAGGATTAGAGAAGTTTCATCTGGGGGTTGAGGGGTGGATCTTGTGGAGATTGAAAAGACATTTGGGATATATGTGGACTTGGGAGGGAGGATTGAGGATATGGGTTATATGCTTGAGGATGGTTTTTACGAGGCGCAGTGAGGGGAAATTTTAAGGGGTATTGGAAAGGAGGGGTTAAGGACTGAGAAAGGAGCACGCACGAAGGAAATGGATCTAATTTGTGGTAGCTGGAACAAATATAAGGCGTGAATGGGTTAATGACTTATTCCATCACAATTCCTAATCTTGAAAGTTTTCAAACTAAAGGTATTGTGATTTTCATTTTCTCTGACTCTAGAAATTGTGTCAGGAACGATATGTCCTCCATTCGACTAAATCCGGAGACGATACATGCGATACAAGAACACTATTATAGGAACCAAATTTTACATCAGTGATGGTTTTAGACTTCTACTACCACACTCAAAATTCTACAAGCTTGAGCTGAAAGTGGCCTGTTTTCTCCATCTCAGCCAAGGTAAACACACCACGCTCGCTTAGTCCTGATACTGCTGCCAACTCAGAGACTTCGAATTCATGTTACAAAGGCTCCTCGACATATATAAATGCGTCCAATTTACAATATTACAATCTGAGATGTACATGAAAATGCTGCGGATACGATGAATGGCCAAGGTAAGCAGAACTGTTCCATGGCTTGCACGGCACAAATGATGAATTCAAACTCGAACTAAACGGACGAACGGACTTTGCATTCTCTTATCGCAAAGCTGTGGAGACCATCGATTATCCAACGTAAAAAATCAACGAAAGGGCACATATGAAGCTCGTCAAAGCACTTTCCAGCATCTCCAAATAGCTGCAACTATACAACATCCTCCAAATCAAACACCATCATAGCCTGTGTTTTCTCTCTCCAAACTCACCGCATTGTCTAATCTCCTCGAGCCTCTTGTATAAATGTGATTCGCCCTCTCAAGTCCATAGAATCCAACGCAAAACACGTTCCTCTCAGGCTCAGACGCATCCACATTCACTGTCTCCCAATCTCAATTTAACTTACATACTCACGCGCAACGATTGGTCTCGAGAATGGACGTCCAGCAATCATCGGTACGATCTTCTTCGGTTTCTCAGGTGCGTAAGCCTTGGCGGTAATGTCATCGAGCACTTCTTGACTGTACTCGTAGTTTGGGTAGTTGTTTGCCCAGGATGGGCGGGAGTGGGAATGGTCGTCTGGGATTGGGAAACTTTCATCGTCGAGTTGAAGATCGAGGTCCACACCCAGTCTAGTTCGCTGGCGTGAGCCGGCATCGATGTAGCCCTGATTGCGGTTTTGTAGTTCTTGATCCTCCATGCGAATGAAACTCTCGGTACCCGGCTCCATTTCCCAGTGCCAATCGTCGACTTTTTCCTTGTAACGAGATTCTCGTGATGATGGCCGCGGCTCAACGTTACCGTCGAACTTTCGCACCAGATTTCTCTGTGGCCCAGTCCTATACTGGCCGTCCATCTGTATCGAATTTCCTCTCATGACAAATTCGTCCCGAGGTTCATGTTGAATAGCGTGCAGATTGGTGTCATGTCTTCCATCCTCAGAAAAGTCTTTGTCCACGTAACCAGGTATAGGAATTCGGTTTTCCCAATCGATTGACTGAGTCGGAACCTTGTACCATCCAGCAGCAACCTGGGTGGAAACCAGAGCAATAACCTTAAGCCTTGGAGGTTTAAGTCCAGCCTCCAATTTGAACGCATTTTGGACGCGGTATGTGGCTTCGTGATCTTTGAAGATGGAGTAATCCATGTTGCCTGATTTCCAGCGGATGAGGAGTTCGACGGGTGACCAATCACGCCAATTCATGTAATCTGACTGTGTCACGTTGTTAAATCGCCAGTACTTAAGTTTGAGTGTGCCGCGAAGAGGGCGCTGGGGCTCACCTCCTTTTGGATCTCCATCTCCAAATGCTGGATCCGCTGTTTGTGTACATTCCTCAACTCTCGATACCACTCCTTCTGCTCCATCGCAAGCTCAGTATGACGATTTCGAGCAGATTCTGACCCAAAAGAGAGTGAGTCCCATTCCGTGTAGAGTTGATGCTCGATGTTGGCCACTTGAAGTGTGAGCTCATAATTGGCTTTCCTGGCAGCTTTCAGACGTTGTTGGAGGGAGTTGAGCCTTTTTGCTGGCATTCTGTTAGACGGTGTGAAAGATTGGCTTGGCATATTTGCAAGTGTTGAGGGTTGCGTACAGTCAGGGTCCAAGCGACTCAGATTTGTGACCGGAGGTAGCTGAATTGGAGCGTAATCGACTTCTTCGGAACTGCTGGAACGATCTAAAACGTCTCTGGTGGTGGTGTTTAAACGAAAAGGTGCCATTACTGGTAACATATTTGAGATTTTATGGTGCGTAGCAGAGGAAAGTTGAGTTATAGAAGTATTTTGAAAGTGGGACCCAAGAGCCCTTAGACAATTGACTGTTGACCAGACCTGATCGCTATTGAGACAAGAAGTGACAATCAAATGGGAGAGGTCTAAAAAGTACAAGTTTACCAGTATTCACCAGAATATTTACTTTTTGCGTTGGTCAGTTAGAGTTTCCAAGCATTCTCAGTGAGAGAATCAGTAGACTTTAGATATTTCCAAGCGGTGAGGAGTCGGATGCTGCTACTCAGTAGTCTTGATACCGCTTCTTGACCAAATTCATATGGCAAATGGCAGTCCTTCAGTCCCTCTGCTAAAGACAGACGTTCCACAGTTCCCACCAATTCAATTCATGGGAGGATTATGCACGTCTTGGCATGGGTTGATTAGTAAACAATTAAGCGAGGTTTCAGAATATTATATTCAAAGCCTGGACTTCACGAACATAAATAAAAAGGAGCCAAAGAATTAGGATAAATCTGAATAGCTCTTTTGGATGAACGAATAGTACACCAGTGTGGAAAAGGGCACCACTTAAAGCCAGAGGTCAGGCTGGGAGTAATAACTCACAGCGGTTCTCCCAAATAGAAAATAAGTGCCAAGAGTCTTTGAAAGAATTTTTCTGAGAGGCCCTAATCTGTTCTTTCACCAAGAATGGTTGAGGTAGCTACCAGCCCGAACTTTATCAACTTGAACCGCACAAACAATCTCTATCATTACTCGTATGCTAAGAATTATGCGTACGCAGCCCAGGCTATCAAGTGCCTTCCTTCGTAGAAAATATGCTCTCAAAGTTCATTACATCCACCACAACCACAGCAGGTCTCCTTCTTGACCGTCTTTCCCTTGCTGCCTCCCTTCCTCGTGATCTCGTTCTCCATCGCAACTTCAGCCTTGCCACTGTCTTTGACATCAAGACTCTTGTCGAACTGCTCAGCGAACTCGTTGTCCTTCTTAACTTTGATGCGTTTCTTCTCGATCTCCTTTTCGGACTCAAGGTCAAAATTGAATGAGGTTAGGGCGTCGTGGATGGCACTCTATGAGGGCCCAGAGAAGTCAGCCGTGATTTAGAGGAGGTGTGGAACAGCAGCATGTAGCCTGAAGATGAAGAAAGAGACGAAATGTTCTACGCACCATGTTATCACTGGCGTAAGCACTAGAGAGTTGATTGAGGGAGTCGTTGAGTCTTTGAGAATTCGGAGTGGGCTTTGCGTGAGCAGTAACGTCCTCCTTCTTCACCTTGAACTGAAAATTTTTCCGTGAGGTAGCTGTTCCTATCATGTCAGTAAACGTCTTTTATATTCGAGGGTGGTGCTACATACACATTTCAATTGTAATCCTATTGTTTGGCTTGAATGTAGTGAGGTTTACTTCGTTGCTCTGCAAATTCGATGTGGTGCGAGGTAGTTTGTGTGTGGATGTGGAGGAAGCACGAAGAAGTTTATTGAGGCAAACCTAGGTACGGGTTTTGAAGACGCGCCAAGCTATCTTATTGACAATAAAGTCGTGATATAAACATGCAGCCTTGCAGCCTGGCAAGATTAGGCCGCTCATTATCCCACCATATCACTTGACGAACCAGGTTGAACAAGTGAATTCAATATACAACTGTTCGAATCAAGCACCATACGAGTTCAGTCATTCAATCTCTGATCATTCAAGCCAATGCCAGATTTTCAGACATCTGCAGAAACGAGTAGCACGTGACCGAGCTTCCCGACATTGAGCACATGACGCTACCGCTGCTGATTGAGCAGATTGTTAAACACGATCAGATTCAGGCTTATTAAGAAAGCTCAAAGGGGTCTTCGGTCATATTGACGAGCTTCGTTACTAGTAGGAGCCTTGGTATCCTGACGAGCATTCTGGTTTCGTACACGGCTTGCGAAGTTAATACTGGGAGGTGGACAGGATGTAAAAACTGTAAGGTCATAGTGAGAGAAGAAAGAAGGATGTGCCTTAGCTTCACAGTCAAAAAGTGACCTTTTACTTGGAAGAAGAGAATGACAGAAAAGAAAGGATGATGTCGCTTCTCAACATTAAATTTACTAGATAGTTGGCAACAAGCTTCTAGATGTATTCACGAGCTTAAGCGACCCCGCATTGTCCGAGGCAGGGGCTTTAGCGACATCCTTCTTTACTTCGCCCCACTTACATCAACAAACAATCGGCAACAACTTTCGCTATGTAAACAGCTATCTGAAGCCATCAGATTACCGCGATCTTGTCCTTATCTGGATGGGACTAATTTTCCCTTGAAGACGTGAACCGTGGTCCAAGAAGTATACAGGCGGACATGTCGTCGGTACCACTGCCAGAAGCAAAGTCCCACCAACCCCGCACCTTAAAGCCGAAAGTCTATCAACTAGTCGGTCTGTGTATCCCGAACAAGCAATCGTACGATACCATTCGTCTAGGTGCATGGAACATCTTGCTCAGTACTAGACAGCCTGTGATGAAAGTAGAAAAACACGAAGCTGGAGAACAAGAGAAGGGAAGTTTTTGGATCACGTACGACTCTATTCTGTACACTAACGTCCTTAAGATAGCTCTACAAACATGCCAAACTTTAATAGCTCATTTTCTAGATGCGTGGCTCATAGACTTCTTAAGAAGATAATCTCGAATAAGCTTTGTACAGTGGTTAAATGACCTGTTCAAGCAAGACCCAACGACATGTGGTGGTGTACCAAAGACCAGCTCTTGTTACTTGAAGACAAGTTATCAGAACAACTCGAGTCTCACAAAGATCTTCCAATCAGGGAAAGCCAGCACTAGTGTTCTTCGGAAGTTTGAGGCAAGCTTCTAGTAGTAATCTAGGCTTTCTGCTACTAAACTATCCGCACATCCTTACCCCGCGTTGAGGCGTCAAATGTCATGCAACCTTCATCGTAGTCGGACACCTCGTACTAAAACTCACCTCCCCATAATTACGAGGCAGATTATATTTGGGAAAATCTTAGTCTGCATAAATTCTTTCAAGAACCAGGGACTAGTACCAACCTACCTTTCTTTGCAATTCTTTCTGGAAATCCTCCTGCAGTTTCTTTTCCAAGATGGCCCCCGACATATCCCAGCTGGGAGCAAATGGTACCACGGATACCAATGGCCACAATGACGGCTACGTCATTCCAAACATCACTTTCCGGTCTCCCGAGAACAGAAGAATGAAAGTCCTGACAATTGGTGCTGGAGTATCTGGGATTATGATGGCTTACAAGATCCAAAAGCAATGCCAGAAGTACGAACCTGACCTTTCCAAGTCTTCAAGAAAGTCCACTGGTATCTCATCCAAGTACTGACAAGCCTAGCGTGGAACATGTCATATATGAGAAGAACGAAGACGTTGGAGGAACATGGCTGGAGAACAGGTACCCTAATGCAGCTTGCGATGTTCCCTCACATGCCTGCACTTTCAACTTTGCTCTTAAGTAAGCCTCAAAGCTGACTTCCCCTGAGAAAGCTAACACAGAATCTTGAAGTCCAGATTGGCCTCTCTATGCGAGTCGATCTCCTGACATATGGAAGTACTTGGACAAAGTCTGTGAGGTGTTCGATCTTCGAAAGTACATGACTTTCAATACAGCAGTTGTGGGATGCTACTGGAATAAGGAAGAAGGCCAATGGACCGTCAGGCTTTGCCAGACCAAGGCTGGCTCGGCGCCTAAAGAGTTTGAGGAAAAGTGCGATCTACTTCTTCATGCAACTGGCATTTTGAACAACTTCAAATGGCCGGATATCGAGGGGTTGGACAAATTCAAAGGCAGAGTTGTCCGTACGTTCTCTACCATCTAGTTTGCAACAGAACACTGATAACAGTAGACACTGCTGCCTGGCCAAAGGACTACCAAGAAGAGCAATGGAAGAACGATTCAGTCGCGATCATTGGCTCGGGAGCCTCATCGATCCAAACCCTACCAGGCATGCAGCCTTTTGTGAAGCACATTGATGTGTACGTTCGAACAGCGATCTGGTTCATATCTATCGCAGGTAATGACGGTATTGCCACGCCATATGCAGAAGAGCAGCGCAAAGAATTTCGAACAAATACAAAGGCATTGGTGGAGCATGCCAGATACTTGGAAGGGCAACTTAATGGTCTCTGGGATTTGTTCTTCACCAATTCAGAAGGACAGAAAGCGGCGCAGCAAATGTTTGCTGCAAGAATGGCCGAGCATATCAAGGATGAAAGGCTGTTGAAGGGGTTCACACCCAAATTTGACATTGGCTGTCGAAGAATCACTCCAGGTAATGCCTCCGCGCTCAATCTGCGAAGATAACGTGTTGATCTTCTCAGGTGATCCATACTTGAAGGCTATCCAAGAGCCAAATGTCGATGTACACTTTGCTGCAGTGAACAAGATTACTGAAGATTCAGTGATCGACACTGACGGAAACGCGAAAAAGGTCGACACGCAACCGGCTTCGATGTAAGCTACCGGCCTCGGTTCCCAGTCGTGGGCCAGAACGGGGTCGACTTGGCAGATAAATGGAAGGCCTGTCCTGAAGCTTATCTTGGTATCACAGTGCCGGATATGCCTAACTTCATAACATTTATTGGGCCAAGTTGGCCAGTTGAGAACGGATCAGTGATGGGGCCTTTGAACTATGTTGGCGACTATGCAATTAAGTTCATCAAAAAGATGCAAGGCGAGGCGATTCGGTCGATTGCCCCGAAACAAGATATCACTGATGCCTTCAACGCACATACCCAGAGTTCATCAAGCACACGGTCTGGTCAAGTGACTGTAGAGCTTGGTTCCGAAGTATGTTCTCCTAATTGATGATTGGTTATTAGCTGACCTGATTTTGATAGACAACGAAACCGGAAAAGTCAATGCAGTGTTCCCAGGCAGCTCGCTTCACTACTGTCAGGTTATCCAAGAGCCCAGATACGAAGATTACAATATCACATACCAGAACAGGCACAATCCGTAGGTTCACTTTTACCCATGACAAGTAACAGTCACGCGTTTACAAAAAATCTATCAGATGGGCATACCTTGGCTTTGGCTTCACCTACGAAGACATGAACAAGACCAAGGAGGGTGTCGATCTCACTCCATACCTCAGTGAGGAAGCCATCGACCCTAAGTGGATGGAAGAAGTAATCAAGACCGGGGCGCTCGTCGCAGATCGAGAAGTCCAAATGCCTCAGCCGGCCAACCAGTAGTTGACTATGAACACCAACATTCTTTTGAGTTTCAATAAATTGATTGTAAGCAGATATCAAACATTGCCTGCGAGGGCCGGAGTGCCGCAGATCGGCAAATTGTTGATACGTTGAACTGTTGCCCCTGAATATACCCCGCAAATGCGGGGATCGTTAACTTAAAGGCCCTTTTTTCTTTGCCAGCACACGGAGAGCTACGTTCCGCAGAATAAGATCAGGAAAGAGCTTCACATTAGGATGATAATTTGACACATTATCAGGACTTTACGGTCGGCAAAGTTGCAATTTAATTTGGCGATATGAAATGCCTCGATTGTTCACGATTCTTGTTCGGTTGAAGCGCTCCAAAAGAAATGGTGCTGATGGTGCTTCATCATAACTGCTATTTCCATTTAGGAAGAAAGTTCACTCGGAAGTCAATGTAAGTTTACATGCATAGAATATGATTTCGCTAAAGATCAGAGACAACATTTTCGAGACAAGCTTACCACATTCCTCCGCGATTGTAAGTTTGTTACTTGAACCTAGGACGTTTCATGTTTATACCCAACTGGTGGAGAAACAGCCTCTTCGCTTTTGGACTATCTTATGATTTAGTAAGCGACGACATCAAAATGGATCATATCAATTTATCCCAGGCCATAGATCACAAGATACCAACAGTAATCTAGTCAAACTCAGATGCCTGCCCGAAAGATACTGCCGACTTAATCGATCGGGAATTTTTCCATATGAAAGTCAATGCTTGAGCAAAATTCATCTGCAAACACAAATGTATATAATACCATCATAGTATCCCCTTTTTCTTCTTCTACATGCTCTTCTTGCACATCCTCTTCCTCTTGACTGAAGTACACTTTACACTTGTCTGCTCCTCCAATCATGCATCTAGGGAACCTGCTGCTGGTTGCCAGCACAGCAGTGCTAGCTGTTGCTGCTCCTTCAGACAAACAAAAGCGAGCAAAGAACTTTCAATTCTTTGGTGTCAATGAGTCGGGTGCTGAGTTTGGCAGCGGGAATCTCCCAGGAACCCTGAACAAGGATTACATATGGCCTCCAACGTACGTTCTCTACTTGGGCGAGATGTCGCTATCACACCTAACGCATTAATAGATCTACCATTGATACCTTGGTTGGCAAAGGGATGACTGCTTTCCGTATGACATCCTTTGTAGCTATGAATCCGACTTAGAAGCTAATTATCGCAGGTATTCCGTTCTCGATGGAGCGTCTCATCCCCTCACAAATGACTGGCAGTGTCAATCAAGCCTACGCTCAGGGACTTACATCCTACGTGAACTATATCACAAACACGAAAGGCGCATACGCCATCGTTGATCCTCACAACTTCGGACGCTACTACGGGAACGTGATAAGTGACTTTTCGGCCTTTAAAGCTTGGTGGACTACAACAGCCAAGCTGTTCGCCTCTAATAGCAAAGTCATCTTTGATTGTAACAACGAGCCACACGACATGGGTTCAGTCAGCACCAAGAATCTTATGCAAGCCTGCATCGACGGTGTCAGAGCCGCTGGCGCGACCAGCCAATACATCTTCGTCGAGGGTACGAGCTATAGTGGAGCTTGGACATGGACCACGTCAGGAAATACCGACCTCGTGTCACTCTCTGACCCCCAGAATAAGATAATCTATGAGATGCATCAGTATCTTGACAGCGATGGATCTGGTACCTCGACTGCTTGTGTCTCTTCTACAATTGGCTCTGAACGCATCAAGGCTGCTACCGCATGGTTGAAGGCCAACAATAAGAAGGGTATCCTCGGAGAATTCGCTGGTGGCAACAATCAACAGTGCAAGTCTGCTGTTTCTGATATGTTGTCATATATGGTTGCCAACAAGGACGTTTGGACAGGTGCTTTGTGGTGGGGCGGAGGACCATGGTGGGGTGATTACATCTACAGCTTCGAGCCACCGAGTGGCGTTGGATATCAGAACTTCCTGTCCATCTTGCAACAATACGCTTGAGAAGTATATGAGCGGTGTCGTGCGGAGTGGGGGACGCTTGGGTAAGCGAGCAATCCTATTTCTTCAGCTGTCCAGCAGGAGCTCCATGCTGATTTGCACGACAGGGTATGAGAGGATGTTTGTATATATGGAAGCGTGCGGGAAGGGGAGGTTATTTGTACATACTTGATTCAGTCGTTCATTTCTCCTCAAAAGTCACTTGAAATGGCCAGTACTCACGAAATCATTCGAGTAAGTTGCTGCCAGCTTTCTCTCCTTCGCCTCAAAATATGAAACCTTTAAGGGTACTTTGATTCCTCGATTCAAGCACCGAAGGTCCGCTTTCTCTTCTACGTTCATTCACTTAGAGCGCTTTCGGCGTACGAATATGCTCTCTAGTATAATCCCTTCTTGACAATGAGAGTCAAGAGAATAATCGCATCAGGACCTGCGATGTTTAGTCTTCTCTTACGCTCCTTCACGAAGTACCTCCCATGAAAATCTAGGATGCCTAGAACCATTCAAGATACTGCAGCTGAAGAACCAATCCCGGCTGCATGAACCGACTCCAAAAAAGCACTCCCATATGAAGTACGCAGTATGGAAGTTCAAGATGTTGTTTGATGTCTTCACACAGCCCCCCTGAGCGCCACAAATTTAGCGAGGCGGCGTGGCTGACAATAGTGGGGCATGGGCGTAAGAGGGGAAACTTGCATCCGACTTCTGTCTTCACTCACAATCCAAAGCAGTAATTCAACCGTGTCAAGATCAGACTGGTCTACTCGTCCTCTACTCAGAAGCATCATCACAGGGCCGAAGTCGATTTTCGGAAGTGCTTTTACTACAACTCGGCTCAGAAGCGGCTCGAGTGTTTCCCTCGGCACCATCAATCCGGCTGGCCATATGCTCAGCAGATAGGTACCTCTCCAAACAGAATGGACCCAAGTTTCTATAGGAACTTGAGCATGATGTATGCAAGAGATCAAGGTCTGAACCAACCTAATCAAGCTGCTCCCCAAGAACAACAACCAGATCGCATGGACATGAGTTCGGGCAACAAAACCGCCGCCTCGCCAGACACGAATTGGACAGTGTATGGCCCAGACGTGTCGAGAGGCAATTTTCAAGACGTCACAAAGAAAGCCGATGATAGTGATCCGAGAATGCGTGTAGGGTGGGCTTCGGACTCTAGTAGTAAGCCGAATGGTGTCGGAGAGATGGGATGGATGTCAACGCGGGATCAGCAGCCTCTGCTGTGGTCAATGCCAGATACCGAAGCGTAAGATGGGTTCTTAGTTTCTCTCACTTCTATATTCTGGCGTCCGATTTTATCACTAATGGCTTCATTTGGTCAACTGTAATCATGTGGCGTTGCGTCTTCTTCAACATCATCATTGACCTAGGCTAATTCATCTCAAGTACACCCCGAGCCTCAGACCAGGCGTCTCATTATCCCTACCCAGATCTATCACTTCCTCATCCAAGCTTGCACCTAGACTTCCGTATGGCCGTTACTCTCAACCCACGTATCTCAGTAGGCCCTACACCGTTCGGCCACCGGAATTGGATATCCTTCACCGGAGGCAAATGGTCAGGCTCCTGGGGCTCAGGAATCTGTTTAGTGAGTCGCATTACCCCACCAACTCTTCCGATTCCTTCATCCATCCATCCATCCATACAAAAGTACATCCCTACTCACACTTTCCAGCCCGGCGGTCAAGACAGCCAACTCATCATAAGCGACGGCTCCGCCCACCTCCAAACAAACTACATCCTCCAAACTTACGACGACCCACCCGCTCACATCGTGGTCAAAACGCACGGGTGGCGGACAGGACCGCCTGAGATTCTCGCGCAGCTTCTGGATCCCGAACAGGCTGATAGGGTGGATCCGAGTAGTTATAAGTTTCGAATTTTTATTGAGATGGAGACCGGGGATGAGAGGTATAGGGATAAGGTTAATTGTGGGATGTGGGTGGGGAGTGGGATGAGGAAGGGGGCGGAGGTGATTTATGAGTAAGTCATAATTTTTCCTTAACTCGCTTTGAAATTTTGAGGACTGAGCTGATTTGGAGAAGTGCATATCGACTTTCGTGAGATTTGTTGTGGAGGTAGAATATTTTACAGGGAACAAGAGTTTTGACTTTTTAAGGATGTGCTTGTTAGAGGAAACATTCCAGAACTTTCATCTTGGCACCTTAAATTTCACAGGAACTCTCATCCTTTGTTGCACATCGCAAGTAATATCGCCTATAATTATATAGGGTATAGCGCATGCCAAAGCCGTCAAGATTCATAAAAATAAGACACGAATGTTATTTGCCGTTCTATGATTTGATGTCATGAGTCGTGCTTGTCATGAGGTTTCACACCTCTAAGGCACATGATCCCTGGATATGCCGGATTGTGAGACATATATCAGCGTTAACTTATTTCGATGATTGTCCGGTTTGTTCTTAGTGGCTTGAGTAGCTTTATTAGCACAAGCGGTGAGGTACAGCACAGAAGCAATAATTTGTTGCTCCGCAAATTGGTTTGATACTCATCACTCATTCCGCCCAATACGCACCACCATTATTCTTCCCCAACCCACCCCTAAGATCAGCCTCTACATAGCTTACCTCCCTCTCCCTCTCCCTCTTTCTCAAACTCTCCGTTTCATTGACTGTATAATTCCCAAACCCCTCATACGTCCCCAAGCTAGGCGGTAAATCCTCCACCCGCGTCCCCCATGCACTCTCCGTACTCCCCAGAACAAGAACGAGTTCCTTCCCCTCCGTGAAAAACGAATGATCAATCCAGTTCTTAGTATAAGGCTGACCATTCAGCGTCGCTGACTGGATGTATATATTCTGGTACGTCGAATCGAAATTGATGTTCCTGATGGTAGAAGTTTTGTTAGTAGCAGGTGACGTGATAGAGACACTTTCGAAGTATGGCGGGATGATGAGGTAGACGTCTTGTCCTGGGTTTGGGAAGAGCCCGATCATGGAGAAAGCAACGAAGGAGCCCATGGCGCCGCTGTCGTCGTTGCCTGGCAGTCCGGCCGGGGTGGGTTGGAAGAACGATGGGACGTAGAAGTGTGATCTCTTTGCTGAGAGGGCGGGGCGGCCGGCGTAGTGGTACTGGAAGACTGTTAAGAAAGCGGGCTCGTTGCCGATGTAGGTGATTCCTTTGTCGTGGAGGTAGTCGAGGCGTTTGACGAAGGCTGCTGGGCCGCCGAATGTGGTGATTAGGGTTGCTTGGTCGTGGGGGACGAAGCTGTCGCGGAGTTTGTCAGACGAGATGGTAAACATTGCTGCTAAATTTGGTTGACTTACAAGGAGTATTCCCAGATCGAACTTTCGAAAGTTTCCCCTGCAGTGTTTTGCAAAGAGCAAACGCTGTTTGGATTGGTATCGATATTGCTGCATGTGAGAGGATCCTGAAAGCCGAACGTCCTGTTCAAATACCGAGGTTGGAAGAATCCCGTAAATCCAGTATTTGTGCTGTTGATGAAAGAGGTCTGATCGGCTTTGAACAGATTCTTCCAATTTCCACTTCGAGCAGTGTATTTCTCAACATCAGCCTGCCTTCCACCAAGTCCTGCGGCGATCTTGGTAATTACAAAATCGTTGTAGCTATACTCCAATGTCCGCGACAAGCTTCTTGTCATCGTTCCGAAGCCCTTATAGTCGAAGTCTTGGACTGGGATGTAGCCAAGAGACTTCCAGCTATCGAGTCCTCCTCTTCCCTCACAGCACCAATCGTAAGGCTCGACTTCTGCATCTTTCACGACTGCTTCGTAACCGGTCTGCCAATCGATGCCTTCGGTAATACCTTTCAGGTAAGCATCAGCAAGGACGTTGTCGGCATTTGATCCCCCCTGAGTAAGACCTTTGCAAAGACTCATCCGGCAATCAGGAAGCCATCCTACATGCCTGTAGGTGTCGATTAGAGATCGAATCTGGCGTGCAACAGTAGCAGGATCAACCACAGTCAGGAACGGCATCTGAGACCTGAACAAGTCCCAAATACAATAGAACGAGTCAAAGTACGGCTCATCACTCTTCCAGAGCGGATTCTCTCCAGTATAATCTTGCGGGTTGACGAACGTGCGATATATCCCCGAGTAAAAATTTGTCAACATGGACTTATTCAATCCATTCCTACTGACCACCACTGGGCTAATCTTTTCTCGCCACATGTCTTCGGCAGCTTTCTGTGTTGCAGCGAAATCGAACGAAGGAATTTCTTTCTCTGCGCTTGAACAAGCTTGCTCGCTACTGATGAGACTTACACCAACTCGTGCAAGAATAGCGGTATCACCAGGCGGATTGAACCTGACGAAAGCTCCTCCAGGAAGAGGATATCCGTTGATAGATCGTGAGATTGTCAGAGCCTTGACATCAGCACTTGCTCGGCTGTTGGCGAAGATACCATTATCTCGGATCGTGCCCCCGGAGAAATCAGCACAGAAGTAGGCGACATAATTCCCAACACCAAAACTGGGCAAAAAGCGAGCATTTCCCTTCATTCGACCTGTTGTCCCATCAACAGTCACCGTCCCGTTATCCTGGCGAGAATCCGACAGGTCCGTTAAGTCCAGGAGAATCAAAGGTTTAGAAGGATTTCCGCTCTGATCCGTAGCCGGGAACTTGAAGCGGAAGAGAGAGGTGTGGTGAGCTGCAGTCATATCAACCTGGACTCCGCTGAGAATTTGCAGTCCGAAGTATCCCGGGGACGCTTTCAAGGTACTGTTGATGAATTTGGTTTTCCTGGATTTCTTTGGGTAGTTGCACCCATTCACATCGTCGCCTGAACATCCGGCATATGGGAAGAGTGCAAAGTTTCCTAGGGATGGGTTTCCTCCGGTCCCAGAGTCATGCATGCTTGAGAAACCTGTGATGTTGGCGCCATCGGTCGTGAAGCCGCCCTAATCTCGAATCAGCTACAAATTCATAGGTGACCATAAACCCTTGGAAATGAGAAATCATTTGAAAACGCTCATAGTATCATGGTAGCAAACCAAACTCACCTGGTTACTCTCAGAATCCGTGTCCGCAACAGCTTTAGCCATTCCTGCAAATATCAGCACCACCTCTCCACTCCGCCACGAACAGCTCACCATAAGGAATCGTCGCACCCGCAAAGATATTGCCTATCCATCCATAAGTAATCATCCCAACTCACTCCAATTCGAGCACTTCTCCCACACATACCTCCATTGCTACTCCCAATCAACTGATCGACATAATCAAGAACGTCATAGGTCGAACCTTCCGCCTGAGCTTTCACAAAAGCTGGTCCTCCTCCAACTCCAACAACAACAATAGCAGCAGCAAGAAGAAATCTCATAAAGCCCATCTTCAATCAAGTTTACGAAAGATAGAAATCAGGCACTGTAGCAGCGACAACAAACGCCACCAAGCCACCATCTCCACCCCGCGCCGGGAGGAGCCATCGGAAATATATATATCTTTATCTCTCCGCATACTGTCCCTACCTTACCTTACGTAGTACACCTCTTGCATAATTTACAAGGATAAGATTGCGATCGGCTGGTATACGTTACATTTTCATGCGGTGCAGAAGCTTAATGGAGAAGGTGCATAAGGTAGGCACTGTAGCTTGCTGGTGATAGAAGGTTCACAAGGTTCACAAGGTTCTTGTACTTCATGTGCCTTGGTGTGCGAGGACGCGGGCATGCGTGTACTGTATGCATGCAGCGAAATGCGAAAGTAAAAACTTGGCCAGGGAGAGGCTTGTTGGGTGGGTGGTGTGAAGATCCGGGGTCATGGAGCGCCGCCGCTGGCTGCCGAGAACCCCGCGGTGAACGGTGGACAACACCAGTTCAGACCTGCGGCTGACCCCACGGAAACGGACGGACAGCTTTGATGTGCCACGAGATCTAGGGAGGGCGGCGATCTTGAGCCAAACCTGACGTTTATTTGTTCTTGATTTGGAAGGTGGGGAAATTATTTTTTCTCGCTTTGGATGTGCGGTTCTTCATTTATTTATCTTTTGGTTGTGGTTGTTGAATACTACGTTGTCTCTGTCTCACTATCCAGTTTGGATATCATTGAGGCACACTCTTATATTTCCATGTATGAGTGAACATGGACACCCGCATACACTACTGCTATCCATGTCAAAGTCCCTTCCCATTCCATGCAGAAGAGCCACTTTCATCTCAACCTTTCCTTGAACCTTTCCTATTCAATCGATCCAAATCAAAGCACAACCCTTATCCCCATCCCTTCTCGTCCCCTTCATCTCATCTCCTTCCTTCCTCTCCACTATTACCCGCCTCTCACCTCTTCCCCTTCCCATCCTCAAATTCACACATATTACACTCCCAATGTCCACACGTGCAACACTGCACCGCTCCCGGTGTGAGCTCGGGCTGCTTGATCGTGGTTGTCTGACCGCAATTGCAGCATGTGAGAATCATTAGCATATGGAGAGGCATGTTGAAGGTGAGTGTGTGGGAGTGAGATTGGAAGGTGTTGAGTTGAGTTCTGTGGTGATGTGTGTGGTGGTGTGTGACACACTGACAGTGTTGACAGTACGGTGGTTTCTCCCAGTGTTTTCGTTTCCGAAGAGAAAGAAGGATTGAGGGGCTCGAAGTAAATTGAATCGAAACTATATGTATATCGAGCGTTGAGCTGCTCCCGTATGTCGTTGCGTTGTAATCAGGGCTTATATTTGGACTGGTATTTCTTCCTCTTCCTGTGGGATTGGTTCGAGTACTGCCAGAAGCTCTCCTTGACTCTCGAGCTCGAGCTTCAGCACGAAGTTATCTGGCTCTGCTTGAGTAATGTAGCTGTTCTGCTGAAGTCGATTCACGAACGTGGACCTCGCCATATGTCGTTTGCGCGTCGAGACTCTTGGAAAAGTATGAAGGATTTGGTAAATGTCTGAGTGAAAGGACCTAGACTCTTGAAACTTCTGCATCGTGCCTTCCGTGAATTCCATAACGATAATTCACTCGGTCACTGTGGGGGTTTTGGCACTTTAGGATTGATTTTCGGATCGAGAAATTGTTCCTGAAATGTCGCGGCCAGGAATATTGTTTGTTGAAGGTTCGCTTACTGAGGACAATTGCGGGTCTTGATCTACTCCAGGGCTCAGGAGAGGTGAGACGTCAAGTCAAGCAATGGGACAGTCTGGAGCATGATTGATAAACATCTATTCTTCAATCCCTCACTTTCCTCTTCCTACGTCACGAACGGCCAGGACAGATCCTCAAGCACTGCAGCAAATCCGCCGCGACAACTTTTCCATACAACCCATTGTTATCATCAATACCCACACTCAAGATAACCTCATCATCCAGGTATCCCGTACCCTTCTCTCTGATATCGCTCTCTGCTCTTCCCCACGCATACGCGATAGTTGTGGTATAAGTGAAATCGCCCCAGATTCCCCTCTTCTCGTCTTCAGCTTCCGGAACATCGTCCCAGATCTCGGCTGGTTTCCAGCCTCTGTTGGTCTCGTTTGCTAACAGAATGGGATTTTGACTGACTGCTAGCATATTAAATGGCCATGTGGCGGACCAGATGACGAAGTAGCGTTCGTAGCGTATTGGGAGGCCGAATCCGTTGTTGTGTTTACGTTGGATGGCGGCGAAGAAGACGGTAGTGGGGTTGTCGGCGATACAAGTCGTGTTTGATCGTGTGCAGAGCACCAGTTTCAAGGCAGGTGTGGCTTGATGCCATGATGAGCTGACGGTAAATATGTCTGTTTCTGTCTCTCCGAGTCCATCTGCAAGGCAAGGTTTTTCAAATGGATCGGTCATGTTTTGCGTTGTCAAGCCGCCGCCAATCAATTGAGCAAAGGTCCGCGTTGTGGAGTTCAATTCGTATTGCAAGTAGGATGTCGCTGGCGAAGGGAAGAACATCACCCAATTCTTTTCGTAGCTCTGGCGTGTCGAAGGTGGGTTGCGAGTGAGTTCCGTCAGTGTGGAATACGATATCAGCGGGCCGGGTCCAAGTCGACGAGGAGATGAGGCAAATGTTTCTTGGATGGTTGGATATATAACTCGTAGATCGATTGCCCATAGGCCAATACAGGCGTATCTTGATCTGTAAACTGTTAGTACTGGACAAACATCTCTCAAGAAGGATGCCTTACTGCGAAACAACCATGAGAATGGGTTCTCCTCTGCCAGAATAAAACAGCCTTGGATCATGAAAGCCTGCAATATCAGCCATTACCTGTTCCATGCCCGAACAACGCTCTGCTGGAGTCGGCGGAACATCAACCTCTATCGGCGTTGTAACACATCTCAATCCTCCATTTGGACCCAATACTCGCAAATCATCTTCCGTACAGATTCTCTCGCGTCTTGCTATTGACCGCTTGTTCTTTGGGCGGCAGAAACTCGCTTCACAAAGCACGTTCCGACGGTAAGCTTCGCCGTGCGCGACGACCATGCTGACGATGATGTACTGATTGTCTGCCCAATATGGCAATGCGAAGATGGTTGGATTCCAAATGGTGCGCCTTTCTTCTGTCCGGGTAGACGGTGGGTCCATGGAGATATTGAAGAGGGGGTTTGGGAGACGGATGTGTCCTGTGAAGCGGTTTGGGGACCGAGGACATGTTGTGAGATGGAGCAGAGCTTGTGGTACTACTGTGTTTATTCCTGAGGGGGCAACTGGAATGATGTAGTCTGCTGATGGTTTGTTGAGTTTTATCTCTGGTACCTCATCTGCAGCGAAGCTTCTGTGGGTTGAAGTATTGGTGAAGGAATGAGATATTGGAACTCTTAGAGGGTCATTCATCTCGAAAAATTGTGAGGCATATCGTGAGTCCGGAGACACTGGTGCTTCGAGCAAAATGCAGATGAAGCAAAGACCAGCAAGAGGCAGCAAGAGTCTCTTCAAGAATGGCAACATGGTTCTGGTGCAGGTGCCAGAAGTCTACAAACGGAGGACATAGAAACAAGAAGTTGGCGAGATCTGGATATGATGAAGGTGATGAAATCTGGACTCGTCCGCCGTGAGCGTGGTCGCACCTGCTGTTCCTGGATGCTCATCAAGTCAGTTATTTGCAGCAATCCAATCTTCTCAAATCTTCACAACAACACTTTACGCTCTCGGATAGTACTCTTTGTATTAGCTTCTCATAGATAGAGCTTCATTACCAATAATGGTTTACCATTCGCCCTACTCAACACCAGATGACACGCCACTGGCACCCACGGTGGTTGATGCATCAACGCCATGGTCTGACGTCCTACTCGAAGATTTGCGCACCACGATCCAGTTTAATCCTCCTACTCAGCTTATTCGGAAGTACGGATACGGTTCTCACAAGACGCGTTTGCGGAGTTGGGGCAAAGTGGTGTGGTTATGTGTGTTCCTTGTCGCTGGGCTTTGGTGGGCGTTCCTGAGAAGACAAGACGGCCGATATCGTGACAACACGAAAATGGTTCTTGACATTCCGACCTTGGACAGGTTGCAGTTCATAGATGCCAGCCATCCATACATTCGGGTAGACTCCTTCTCCAGCACTGCCAACTTGCAACCTCGATTGACAATATTGCAGTTTGTCGGACGCTGGCTTGCGACTGCAGACGGAACGCATAAAGATGGCTCATTTCCAGGTAAGCACAGGAGTTTGGCATCGAAAGCTGCTAAAACTTTGCAGGTGTGTATTTTGACTTCGCCGTCAACGGGAGCTCAACCGTGCTCATTTCTCTCCACAACAGCGAACAACAGACTCAATCCTCTGCAAAAGAATCGACAAATATCTCCCCAACTTTGCCCTTTCTACCGTTGACCAATACCACCCATGCAGCACCGATATCGTTGCTTGTCAGAATCGATGATGATGAATATCTCATATTTCCCAATGCCACTTCGCTGATATCGATATGTCGGGGAAATTTGAATCCGCCCTCACGTCACGAGATTCGGATCATTGCTCCCATGGTTGGAGGTGATGCCGTTGAGACACTCCAGATCAAGGGGATCTGGATAGACGAAGGGGGACAATTGCTGCCATTCCAAGATGCTCCTACCGCCACGAACCAGTTTCCGCAGCAAGCGAAGAGCACAATAAAGAGAAGAATGCTAGAAATAGTGACAGACTTGCCCGGATTTAATCCTAGCGGAGACAAACAGAAGACCTCTGGCAGTAGCCGTGGAATTCTGGGAGGTGTAATGGGATGGGAGTATCTGCTCGGAGAAATGTTTGGCAGTGACCATGTTACCATTGGGAACGATGGTATGTGCCTCATCCAGGACTGCCTTGGTGGAAGAGGATCACCTGCTGGACTTGCAGATGTGTTCTTTCAAAGGTTTGGGCCTGTTCTCGATTTCATCAAGTCAGGACTAAATTCTTGAAAGCGGTCCTGCTGGCTCAGAGCAGTACACACATCCTTGGTTCTTCCAGGACTACACTTCGGACGTCATCGTAAGAGACTCTGCCACGCAACTTCCAGCTCTAACGATTGACCCAGGTTATGAACATCGGCACTTCTGACTGGGACTCATTCCAGACGCATACTCAGGAATACAACAAAACATTGTGGGAGCTCAGTGTTACTTTCGAAGAAACCTACATCACGATGATACAGGCAATTCGGGCTCTGGCATATCCCAAATACTCGGCAGCAACAATGGATTCTTCGAGATACATTTATTCGGCGCAGAATGCAGCTGCAGGTGTCCCTATCTTTATCATGAGACCATTCCGAGGACAGCTCGAACAAGCAACTCACGCGGTGGTAGACCGATTACGAACGGACGGCGATAAAAATGTGTTTTGGCTCGATACCTCGGGGTGGTTGAACACCGAGGTGGACTTCGATGGCCGGCCGGAAGATCAACATTTCTTCCTTGATGGTAAGGATATCGAGTCAAAATAGGTCTGTGAGGCTAATAAAATTGATAGAGGAGAGTTCAAATAAACAATGGCGTCTGACAGAACGAGGTCACCAAAGAGTGGCAATTTTGCTTCATAACCATGTCTGCAGATATCTTGCTCGAGAGGTTGACAAATGTGCTTTTCTACCACCTGAGATATATCTCGGTAAGGCGCTCGATCATGATGCGATAAGGCTCAATGACTTTTTGGAGGATGAGAAGGAGAAGAAGCTGAAGAAGCTCTTCTGGATTTGAAGTCACTTTGGTGACGCGGGCTTGGCGATATTGGTGTTCCATCGGACCCGGCGATGTGGGTGATCTGCCGTCTGTGCCTGAATGATGTGATGAGATGTCGATGTCGATGTCTCGCAGTTGAAGCTGGGATCTTACCCGGATTATTTATCACTTTAGCCATCAGCATTCTCCATGCCTTCAGACAAAATGTCTACAGTATAAGAGATTTTCCCTCAATCCTTGATCTCCCAATTTTCTTGTCGAAGTTCTTCCTTCATTGTGGATGTGACGATGACAAGGAAGTGCAGTGGTGGCTGCGCTAGGATCGAGTTCTGCTCCAAGCGGCACCGACGATGATGTCGATGCAAAACTGGGTGGGTAATGCCCCGGCGACTGAAGGAACCTCGCCCTGGCTGCCTGGGAAGGAAGCTCGAACTTTGCTTTTTGCACCACCACGACCACAACCACAATCTTCCACGTCCCACGATGGCATCGCCGATGGATTGATCTTCTGACAACAGGAAGAGACATCAAGCTCTTCTCTTCCCTCTCGCTGACTAGTATTCTTATTTTCAGTCTGACTCCACCTCTGCCGGTAACAGCCCACTTTGACGACGAGCACACGACCAACTCCGCAGCCTCGAACTTGCCTCCAGAAGCCGATACTGTACGACAAGAAATACCCATCAGACGAACCTGACGACCCAATCGACACAAATTCCCTCCAAATTGGCCCTCAATGGCCTCCAAACGCGCCGAAATGGAGCGCCGCAAATCCTCCACCCCTCACTACCAAACCTTTCCCACACCACCGCCCAAATCCCGTGGCCGACCACCCATCTCGCCCTCTTCCACAAGCAGCGTCGGTTTTGATGGCTCGCATAATGATGGCCATCAGTCACATCCGAACGGCGGACTCGCAGACAATGAGCACTCGAAGTCGCCCCTCCCGAAGAAACAACTCGCTATCCTGGCAGTCATCGCGCTAGCCGAGCAGACGGCGCTGAATTCAATCTCGCCGTACCTACCTGAGATGACGAGTACGTTTCCTGAGGTAGACGTCGGGCAGATAGGGTTATATGTGGGGACGATTGCGTCGTCGTTTGCGCTTGCGCAGTTTGCGACGAATTTCTTCTGGGGATGGCTGAGCGATCGCGTGGGCAGGAAACCGGTCGTGATGCTGGGGACGGCGCTGACGGCGGGGTGTTTCGTCGCGTTTGGGTTCTGTAGGACGTTGTGGCAGGCGGTGCTGGTGCAGGCGCTGATGGGGCTGGTGAATGGGAATCAGGGTGTCATAAGTACGTGTCTGGGGGAGATCACGGATAGGAGTAATCAGAGTAAGGCGTTTGTGTATCTGCCGGTCATATATGGTATTGGGGGCATTACGGGACCGGCGGTGGGTGGGTTGCTGGTTATGCAGGATAATCCGTTTAGGAAGGGCACGAAGAATCCGTATCCGTACTTGTTGCCGAATCTCTTCTCGGCGACGATACTGGTCATAGATCTGGTGCTCACGGGATTCTTCTTGGAAGAAAGTTTGGAGGAAGCGAAAGATCTGCCGCCGCTGAAGGATAGAGTAGGCAATCTGTTCAGCTGGATATGGCAGTTCACAGGCGCATCACATCGCCCTACATATCTACGAGCGCATTTCGGACATCAGGATTCTCGGCATAGAACAGGACTGGACGGCCTTGATTCAGAGGAAGAGACGGACAATGAGAGCGAGACGCAATCTCTCCTCTCCATGCGCGGCTTCTTCGCACATAACGACAGTCAGCTCACCAGCAAGGAAGTTCTGAATCGTGATACCATCCTCCTCCTCTGCACCTACCTCGTCTTCCAGCTATCCAATATATCCTACAACTCGCTCTACCCGATCTTCGCCTCGTCTCCTCAGCCGACAGGCCGCAACCTCTCGCCAGAGGAAATCGGCCTCTCGCTTTCTTTCGCAGGGATCGTGACGATTGTGTTCCAAGTCGGCATTTTTGGGAAGCTGAAGGAGAAGATGGGAAATAGGGCGACGTATCGAGCGGGCTTGTTCTTGTTCTTCATCTCGATGCTCTTGATGCCTTGGGTGGGGTATAAGGATTCAAAGCCGCTGTTTGGATTGGCGAATGGGAAGGTGTGGTTATGGGTTGAGCTGGGCTTTGTATTGTTGGTCAAGACCGTTGCTGCTGTTGGGGGTTTAACGAGTGCTTTACTGCTCGTAAGTATTGCATCTTCATTAGTTCTCACCTCCTCAAGAAAAATCCCTCTTTCTGAATAATAACGCTAACCTCCATGTCTAGATCACCAACAGCGCACCCAACCACAACGTCCTCGGCACCCTCAACGGCCTCGCCCAAACTCTTTCCGCCGCCGGCCGCGCAGCCGGCCCTTTCCTATCCGGCGGACTCTTCTCCATCGCCACGCGTGTACATCCTAAAGGCGAAGCCCTCGCCTGGGGCGTCTTTGGCGGTATTGCTTTTCTAGGTTTCCTTGCAAGTTTCGGCATCAGAGGGAAGGATCTCGAAAGTGGGGAATGGGAGGATGATGAGGGGGGTGATGGGGATGAGAGCGGTAGTGATTTAGAGGGAAGTGGAGAGGATGGTGGGGTTGGTGGGAGGTGATGACTTTGGATTTTGATGAGAAGGAAGGAAATGAAAGAGGAACGGGAGGTCTGTATATTTTATGATCACTATGGCGGGAAATGGCGTTTTGGAGACTGGGATTGTTGGATTGATTCATCGGGGTTTTGTTGGGTGTATATGTCGTGGTGGGAAAGACGTAGATGGAGCATCGCATTGGATTAGAAGAAAGAAGAAGTAAGTATAGAGAGATACAGATACAGGCCAAGACACAGACAGAAGATCGACGATCCGGCTTCAGAAGCTGGATCGTTGGTTGATTGGTTGATTAGTAAAGAATTATGTAGTGGCAAGGCAGGGCATCAGATTCTCTGCCCTCCTCTGGTAATGAAAAGTATGAATGATATCCTTCACTTCAGTCTACTGTAGTAATATTACTTGGCAATAATCTACATTTGGTTATGAGATACGGGATGGACAAAAGTCTGTGTGTGCACTCGGGCTCGTTTGCTACGGAGGGTAGTGTTACGTTTTCAGCGATGTGATTTATGACAGAAGACTTGTATGTTTACTGCGATATATCTATTTCACTTAGAAACTTTCGCTACTTAGGTCTAAGTATATAGATTTATTGTTCTAATACCCCTTCCACCCTCAGAGGGTAGGTTTTTTTCGACAACTCAATTGAGGTAAGGTAGTGGACCAAGCTCAAAGAAGAAAACTTCTTATCTTTGGGCTTGCAAATGAAAGTGAGCATGAGGATGTGCGGCTTGAGTACAGCGTGGAGATGGAGATTATGAGGTCGAGGTTGGAGAGGTTGAGGTGTGAGGTGGGGGCGTGGGGTGGATGTAGGTTGGGAGAGGGCCGAGGAGGGATTTGCTGGGGGAAGGGGGTGAGTGGCAACATTTGAGATGGTTTGGGTCTCTGTAGAAAGAAGATTTGTTTTAATGGTTGCTGTGGGCTTTTCTTTGGTGGTTGGGTTGCGGGTGTGGGCTGTTTGTAAAGCGTTGGTGAGTTATGGGATGTGAACCAGTCAGGTGTAATCACAGGCAATTGGCTATGTCTCTTCAAGAAGCACTATCACAAGTCACAGCACCTGAATTACATGCAACAATGTGAGATCCTTTCAGTTTCCGTGCTTGTGCCAAATGTGTGATCGTGCGTAGCGTGGCAGCTAAGCGAGGATGTAAACAAACCTGCATCGTTTCCCACTACTCCACGGGAAGGCGAAACCTGTACAGCAAATACATGTCTCGCGAGTCTGACCTGAAAATTAGATATCAATGTTTCGATAATTTGATTAAACAAACATTAGATTCACGATAGCATGTTTCATTGCCTCCTCAAGGTGAAATAGGTGGTGAGGGGTAGAAGCGGAGTGAATGTATTTGGTCTCAGTCACTCCATTTCGTGGGGTTGGACTTTAAGAGGGATAGGCAGACCTATATAAACATCATCTTAGCTTCCGATTGTAGGACAACAAAGCAGCGAAGTTACAACAGTAACATTCTATGACTTGGAGGTGCCGTGTGTGTGTGAGTGACCAAAATCTTAGCGCCAGTTTTCCATCAAGGTGTGGGAGCAAGAAATCGGACACTGCAAGCTCTACAGTCCCAGCTCCAGCTGGCAGGAAAAAAGACTCCATTGATGTTGGGACATTTCCTTGAGAGAGATCCGTTGTTGTCATCCTCTCATCTGTTGTCAAACATCACACTTCTATCACCCATGTGTCACCAATTGAATCTTTGCGGGGTATGTCAGACTATTCCGAATTGTTAAATTCTGGAGAAAATTTATCCACCAGTTGAACACTAACACTACAGCACTGATGCCATGAAAATTTGATAAAGAATATATGGAAACGAGCCCATTTCAAACGCCACTACTGAGAGTCCATTTCTTAGTCTGGCCGTCTTTGTCTTTTGTTTTGGTCTGGTGAGGCCCACAGAGAGTCTTTGGTACTGAAATACCTACGAAGTTAGGCTTGAGCCTGGCTTTCAAATTTTGTCGTTATTCACTAATGGTTGAATGTGAGGCAGGCTTGTTCTGTGCTACTCTTACAGATTGTTTGAAACAAATAATTCAACAGCGGCAAGTCAGGCTCGACCGAGAAGCATGGTTGGAATGTCAACAACAGGTTATCTCATTCAATTGTAGCATTGAGTGTCGCACTGTCCTGATATAATGTCCTTAGCCTCAATTATTTACAGACATGCCATGCGCCACATATTCTAGAAACATATTTGGATTGAAATGTCCTACTCCTCACGTACATTTTCCAGAGGTTTTTTGACTACGGCACTGCCATTAGCGATGGTCGTAGATTTTGAAATATAGAAAACAAAACTTACCATCCACTGCCACAGTGTGCAGCCGTGTTTCCACAAAATCCACCTGCAGAGCAACAGTTTCCGTCAAATGGCCCTCCAGCGCAAGTGAAACCTCCCTTTGCTGAACCGCACGAGCCATCCAGGGTTGGCACATTACTTTTCAAGCAAGCGCTCGAGAATAATGTTTGACTGGAAGATGAGTGTTAGAGTTATCACATGAGGGACGAATATTCATCCCTTACCATCCTTGAGCGCAATGGTTTACTGTGCTTCCACAAAAGTTCGTTCGAGAGCAGCATTCTCCCAGCCCATTACCTTGACATTTTTTGCCGTTTGATCCACAAGCGCCATCGGTGGATACGTCGGTCGGCTTAGGAGCTTGTGAAATCGTAGTGACAGCTGCACACGTCCCGAAGGTGAGTTGGCAGCCAGCACCGCAATGATCAGTCGTAGCTCCGCAGAAGCCGCTTGGGCTGCAACAGTCTCCAAATGATGATCCTTTACATTTATACTTATTAGAACCGCCGCAAGTGCCATCTGGTGATAGATCGGTGCTTGTGCAAGTTCCAAAAGCCGTTTGGCAACTAGCTGTGCAGTGGCCTGTCGTGGTTCCGCAATAGCCGGAGGAACTGCAGCAATTTCCAAAGGTCGATCCTTGGCAAATATACTTGTTGGCTCCTCCACAAGTACCGTCCGGTGACACTTTACTTCCAGAGCAGGTCCCGAAAGTTGATTGACAACCAGAGTCGCAATGAGCAGCGGTGCTACCACAGAAACCCCCACTGCTGCAACAATTCCCAAACTCGGAATTTAAGCACTTATACTTCTTTGCACCGCCACAGGTTCCATCGGGAGATGTATCGGTGGTTTTACAAGTTCCGAATGGTGTTTGGCAACCAGCAGTACAGTCTAAGGAAGAAGAGTAGGTCAGTCCCGTTTCTAATAGAGGTAAACTCAGTCCACCAAAACTTACGCGCAGTGGTACTTCCACAGTAACCAGCAGAGCTACAACAGTCTCCAAATCCTGAGCCGACACATTTGAATTTGTTTGCACCACCACAGGTCCCATCCAGGGACAAATCGGGAGCAGTACAAGTGCCAAATTCGGTCTGACAGCCAGCAGTACAGTGCCTATCAGTTCGGCCACAATACCCAGAAGAGCTGCAACATTCTCCAAAGCCGGAGCTGACACATTGGAACTTGTTCGTTCCTCCGCAAGTCCCATCAGGAGATACTAAAGGATTAGTACAAGTTCCAAATGCCAGCTGACACCCTGCAGTACAATGACCTGCGGTACTGCCACAAAAGCCAGAGGAGCTACAACAGTCACCGAAACCAGATCCTGCGCACTTGAACTTATTTGCTCCTCCGCATGTCCCATCAGGGGAGCTGTCTGTTTTTGTGCATGAGCCAAATGTTGCTTGGCAGCCAGCGGTACAATGACCAGTTGTGGAACCGCACTTGAAAAATTAGCACTGGCTCGACTCTTGATAATCGCAAAAGATACTTTCAGTCTCTCGAGTAATGGGATAATTTTGAACATACAAAGCCACTTGACGAACAGCAATTACCGAACGGGGAGCCTTGGCAGACATAGCCGCTGCTTGATCCGCAACTACCGTCTGGAGAGACGCTTCCAGGAGTCACCAGTTGCCTTTTGCAGAGTCCGAATGCCTCTTGGCTGGTTAATCTCGAGTCAGTAAAATGTTCAAAATATATCAGATTCTCAATCACATACCATCCCGCACCACAATGTGTCTCTAATCCTCCACAAACTCCGTCTTTACTACAACAATTGCCAAAGACAACGTCGCAAGTATGGCCCTTGGCACCTCCACATGTCCCGTCAGGAGTTGTGCCAGTTTGCCATGGTACAGCAGCGCCCGCAGTAGCAGTCTCGTGCAGTATGCTGCAATTGCCAGATTGACAAGATGTTTTGCCACAGAATGCCTCTCCCGTACCACATTTACCACTATTATTGCAGCAGTCGCCCCACTTACCACCGCACTTGAGATACTTGTTTTGCGAACCACATGAGCCGCCATTCAATGAGAACTCGGTCGGGAACCCGGTGCACCCCCCCTCAAAACATGTTCCCGCTTGACAGTCCGACCTTGAACTAGTTAGTGCAGACGACAAGAAACAGTATTGTAGACTTACGCGGAATTGCCACACTTCCAGGTCTCAGAATTGCAACATTGACCACCTGAGTATCCTCTGCACGAAGCATTTCCGTGATTAGGACCACAGAAGCCATCTGTTGTGACAGTTACCGCTGTAACTACACAATCATCATCAGTGAAGTCAAACAAACAAGGGTCTTATCGTTCGACAAACCTCCAGCTACACAGTACTTGGTATTGGGTTTGATGTTGCTACAGTCCGTCTTGAGATCTGGATTGAACAGGAAGAGCTGCTCGGTCGAGATTTGATATCTCAACGCAAGTTCCGTACATGTGTAATAGTTTACATTATCTCGGGTGTCTGCTTTGTATCTACAGTCGATAGCAGCTAGACAGTTGCCAGCCAATGTAAACAAAAGCGTGGTGGCTCGAAGAGAAACAAACATCATGAGTACTCTGGAACAATGTTGCTGGGCAATCGGGCAACATACAGAGGAGACTCAGTATATGAATGAACTGATGAGGATACTAGTCCCTTCGAATTGAGAACGAAGATCTCATACGCCGTCCTTCGAAACCTATCCTCGGTGTCCACGATGGAATTAAAATGATCCCTGAGAAGCCATCAGGCTCATTTGGCACACCCGAGCTTGGCATAAGCCTGGCAAACGCATTCATTCAATATTACGTCCATGGGCTTCGATACCAGCATCCAAAAGTACCTACCTACTAGGATTGATCATGCAGCTTCTAAAGAGATATTTCGTTTGACGCTGACGGGTACCTGCATAGCTTGGCTGCGGAAAAGGAGGCTTGATGTGGAAGCAAACGAGCTCGCCTATCGCTTGGCAGCCGGTCGATCTCCTACATCCAGTCCGCACTTCGCTTTCGCATTCGCATTCTTTTTAAAGTGTTCTTCCTCGAAACCGATTCTTCTTTCAATTTTCTGCAGTTGCATTTTAACTTCATTCACAACGTCCTCTGACACAAAGAAAATGTCAGACTCTTCGTTATCCCAGCCAATGCCAAGCTCTTTCGCCCAACAACGTCAGCACATGGACTTTCTTATGGACCTGGAGGTCATGCAACGGCTACGCTGGCCTCTATTTGGGCCCAAAGAGGATATCATGGTCGCAGAAGGATCAGCCTTACATCCTCTTCTAGACACTGAGCGGCCCCATCCGCTTGCAGACCAGCCAGCAACCACGCCACCTCGGGCTCGAATGTTGGTACAGGTAGCCGCGATTGCCACTTGGGACTATTGGCAAGACAGCGGAGATACAGCCTCCGAGCCAACACCGTTGATTATCGAGAACGAAGATGGTCATGCTATTACCATCGGAGAACTTGTTGGAAGGGTGCACCAATACCTTACACCATTCGAGATCTTGCTCCGCGGAGTGTTTGGCCTCTCGAAGACGGGTCCGGAGAAATTCCATTGTGCCGGTTTTCAAAATGTTCTAAGATACCATTCTCCTGAGCCTGACTTGGTCTTTCAGATCGAGGTCGATTATGATTCTGGTATCAGGGGTATCGAGGAGTCTTCTATGGGGGCCCAGCAGCAATACGCCGGAGAAGGAAGTTTGGTGCACGTTGGGGGATTGGAGGGCCTCGCCGCTCAGGCTGGAGACTTTCCACAGCATGATGCTTCATAAGTTTAGGAGATGGAAGCTTTGTGGTTCTCTTGTGCGGTTTTGATCAAGGATAACATCGGTTGGTTCACATTTACAGCCAGTGTGAATGGCCAGGAAAGGTATTCTCTACATTGAAATATTGTACCCTGCAAAATATCGAAATGGAGCAAAACGCAATTGAATCACTTTCTAGATCCTCTAAATGAGTTTTCAACCACTGTCACTCTTACCTACTGCCCTTCTCCTATGTTTGGCAAGTGGAAGTTCACCTTCCCTTTCTGAAACCAATATAAGATAGAAATTCTCAATAGCAATCTTAAGACTTTGTCAAATGACCTTTCGCCGATCGACTTGAGTTCGAGTAAGCATCTA
This sequence comes from Cadophora gregata, assembly GCF_030347475.1. NCBI lineage: Eukaryota > Fungi > Ascomycota > Leotiomycetes > Helotiales > Ploettnerulaceae > Cadophora > Cadophora gregata. Next base: position 1,722,558 of record NW_026695934.1, on the reverse strand, counting down.
GAGTCCCCGCCAAGAATTAATGACATGCAGACTACGTCGAAGCATGATCATTACGATCCACATATCTTTTCCCTGTCAGACATGTCAAAAAGGTGCATGGTGCCAAGCCACGTCTCGCGCAGGTCAACGAATAGGGTGACTTGGTTTGTGCTGGCATTCTATTCCGGACCCTTCCAAAGTACAAGTAACGCTTGTGCCACTTGTATCCGAATACTACTCTAAGGGCACAATCGATGACATTGCATCGGACCGAATCCTGTTCTAGCAAAAATCCCGCGTACATGTTTGAGCGAAATGGGCACAGAATTGGATCGTTCCAGGCGGCGTCGAACAGAATTGTGCCATGGAACAACTCAGGACCGGCCCATTCTAGACTAGGTACATAGTAGATTGTAGTCGCGAGAACATTTACATGGCGGCTTGTATGAAAATCTGTTGACATTTGATCAGTCATTCCTTTCTTCTCAAGCTCTCCTTCTTCTTCTCAATATTCTCTCGTTCAGATTCATGATCTACTCTTCCAGACCATGTAAGATATCTTTCACCATCACCAACTCATACTAAAATCAACTCATAGTTGCCTATCAGGGCGTTCGACGATAAATTCCAGACACAATTGGAATCTCCAACATCATGTCTTTGTCATGGCTACACAAAGTCGTTCTCTTCATCATTACTTGCCAATCAGCGTTGTCGGATGCTCAATATATACAAGATTATGTATGGCACGTTGATAACGGTGTTCATAGGCCATCTTGGCACCGTGAGCCAAACATTGCAACACATCCATACACACCTGTTGTTGTCCCCGTAACAACCTCAACGATTCTTCAGTATAACTGTTTTTATATGAGAGCAATATGCCTGAATATGAGGAACTGGATGAGTTCCCCTCGTGCTCAAGCTCGTTCCATAGTAGGACACATCAATGGTGGTGCTACTTTGTTTAGCTACGATTTCCATCCTGGCACAAGTGCCAAGAAGGGAAACAAGATGTGTCCTGATAATTGGGATGCTGGTGCCCCATGCCCAAGAAACAACCAGCCACCGGTGATGCCTGGACCTTGGTTTTCGACCGCTTTGGAAACAATCGATCCTTTGAATCACAGAGAGATTCTAGCAGAAAGAGGGCCAGATCCAGATGACCCAACGGGGCAACAACAGATAATTACCCGAAGAAGTGGCCGACTTTATACCTGTGAAGAGTTCCCACCCCGCACGTAAGTGTGAAGAACATCCACCACAATATAGCATGGCTGATTGCTGATATACTGTTAGTATGGTTGAGGGCGGTATCGGTATTGGAAATGAACCAGGATTAGCTGGGACCGCAGTAGAGGGCGATGGCGGTCCAGGGTTGACATATTGCGCTCCGATGGGCCTGAATGTCGGCTGTACCGGAGGACTGATCCCCGGCCCTGGTCCAGTAGTCCCTGATCCTACGGATCCAGATCCAGATCCCGACGACGCCAGAGACTATACTCGATCCGAGCAGAGTAAGAACACTCTATGACTCTGAATCTTATGATGCTTTCCTGACATAATTAGACTGGCAAGCTACCGCACACTCACAACTACAGGTATGTATCTTCCATGTTTAAAAGCTCCAAATCGCAGGAATTATCAATGGAAATCGTGCTCAGGTAGCCGAGACACGTCCAAGGTGGCATTTCAATATCTTCCTGCCTTAACTTGAAAGCTTGGGGTCCGAACCTTTCGAACTTGAGAAGATGGTGCTAAGGCATAACAGAGGATACTCAAGCAAGAGGCTATCAATGAGCTTGCCAGAAACGGATTACCTTTCAGTACCGAGCGTCACGTTGCAATGTTTGGGATGAGGATGGTCAACGAGCCCAATAACAACATACCCGCGAAAGTTTTCAAGACTGGTGCGGTTCCGGAAACATGGTACGTATGAGTTTATTTCCCATTGCGTTCTAGAGTATTAGAATATCTTTTGCGCTGTTGTGGCTTCTACCGTTCTGTTCTGAATATGGAAGCTCACCATATAATTAGGACGGGAAATTTGGGACGCCGAACGAAGGTCAACTCGGCAGAGATGACAACTCATGATGTGTTGGAGTATATGGCAGGTCTAACTGATGAGGATTTGGTCAAATTCTCTAGCATCGACATTCCACTGGACACGCAAGAATTGAACAGCAGCTCCATGCTTGACACTCCTGACGTGCAGCACTCTTCCGAGTTTAGTGCATTCAGTAACCCAACTCCAATGTCACTGAATGAGACGGAATCATCAGATGATACGATACCGGAAAGTGCGAACTCGACTAGGGCACTGAGAGTTGCGACTACCTCAAGCAACTCAACCTTGGCGAAGCAAAACCGAAACCGAGGAGTGGTAGACATTCTCGCAATCGGAACAGAGTATATCCTCGCCCAGCTAGGGGGCCACAACGGCACAAGTTCTAACACATCAATGCTTGTAAAGAATTCCACAGCTCCCCAGAAGCTCTCGATTCGGAATAGTCTGCGACATACATCAAAGAATACGGTCGGCTTGTCCAGCTTCGGCACCCTCAGCAAAAGAGGGCCTGTCACCTGTTCAAGTGGAGAAGAGTGCAAAGATGGTAGTTGCTGCGGCAAAGACGGCCTGTGTGGTTTCAAAGAAGTGTAAGATAATTATGCAGATGAAACCTGCCTCCATAAACATCTACTAATACCACGATAGGCATTGTGGCGCCGGGTGTACATCCAATTGTGATGCCAAGGCTATGTGTGGTATCGACTCCGAAGATGGAGCAGTTTCCTGTGGATTGAAGCTTTGCTGCTCTTATTATGGTTGGTGTGGCACAGAGGATGGTAAGTACTTGCAATCCATCTCATTTCCACCAAAAGTCGAAAGTCTTGTGGGTGTATAACGTGGGAATGCTAATCAGCATGCCCTCTAGTTCATTGCGTGGATCCAGAACCACAGTTTGGATTGGTACGTTAAATGGCATTGTTTGATAAAATCCTTCATGCTCCAGCTACTAACTAGAAGCAACAGACCTCTTGTCAGAAAGGCTTTGGAGGCTGTGAAATCAAGGCACCGCCGTCTTGTGGTGCTACGTCTGGCACATCTTCTGGAAGACGGGTTGCCTACTACCAGGGCTGGAACGTCCGAGAAAGACTTTGTGATAGCATCGCTCCGAATCAGATCAACACTCGCGGACTGACACATCTCTTCTACGCTTTCGCCACTTTTGACCCGGTCACCTTTCAAATGACCCCAATGAACGCGCGAGATCCTCCGATATATGGTCAATTCACGGCACTGAAACGAAATGGGCTGCAGACATGGATTGCAATTGGAGGGTGGTCGTTCAATGATCCTGGACCTACCGAAATGGCTTACAGCGATATGGTGTCTAGCGCGGCCAACAGAGCTGCTTTCATAACATCAGTTATCTCATTCATGACGAAATACGGATTCCAAGGAGCTGATATCGATTGGGAGTACCCCGCGGAACCGAAGAGAGGCGGTCGTAAGGCAGACGCCGACAATCTGACGCTCCTGATGAAGGAAATGAGAGCTGCATTCGGCAGCAATTTTGGACTCAGTGTAAGCCATAACAGAGTCAAATTGTGTCATACGATGGGAAACACTTCGCTAACGCAAAAGCAGCTTACACTTGCACCTGATTACTGGTACCTTCGTGGATTCAAGCCGTCCGAGATCGAAAAGTACGTTGACTTCATGGGATTCATGTCATATGATCTTCATGGGCCTTGGGATACCGATGTCAAAGCTCTGGGCTCCATTGTTCGCCCACACACGGATGCAACCGAGATCGACAAGAACCTCCTGCCGCTCTGGTTCGATGGAGTGAATCCTGCCAAGGTAAACATGGGACTGGCATACTACGGGCGTACTTACAAGCTCAGTGATCCGTCGTGTGGCGCAATGGGCTGCGGATTTAGTGGACCTGGAGATGCTGGATCATGCACAGGCTTCGAGGGAGTCCTTTCTAACCGGGAGATCCGACAAATGATCAACAAAAATGGCTACACTCCATATCTCAACACTACCGCAATGGTCAAGTACTTCACCTATGGTGAGGACAACTGGGTTGGATATGATGATGAAGAGACCTACGCGATGAAAGAGCAGCTGGCCAACGAGCGTTGTCTTGGTGGTATCATGATCTGGTCTATTGATTTTGATGCTGAGACTGGAGGGGGTGGTGTTGGAAACAACTTCACATCCCCAATCAGTGCCACTGTCATTCCAATGGCCCATACTACGGTTGCTCCTAGAGCTACATTCACCATCAGCGATCCCTCTGCGACCGACGTTTTTCAACTTACGAGTGAAGGAGCTCAGAATCAACCTCGTGGACCAGGATCATCGGCATGCGGCTACTGCAGTTTCTTCCGTTTGATCACATCAACATGTTGTGGTTTTGGAGGCAGTGTTGGTAATGCAGTCGAGATTCCTGCAAACGTACCAATCCCGCTTGATATCCCCGTTGCAGCTGGCTTCGTCCCAAATCAAGCTTTCAACACGACTGATGGAAAATACATTCCCGCAAACCAGCCATTGGACGCTGGAGTCACTATACCATGGGGCACAACATTTCCCGCTCCTTTCATATTCCCACCAGGTCAACCACTGAAGAATGGCGAGAGTGACGAGGAAGAAGGAGGTAACAGCAGTCTCATCTGGATAGATCAATCCATATGGAAATCCCCTGAGCCAGAAATATGGTGTTTTTGGCCATGTACTTTTGTCCTACCTCCATGGCCGAGTTTCACGACCACAATCGACTACCCTATTATCACAGTCTCAGAATCCAGCTGGAAAACGACTATCACAAAGCCACCAGTCACAGTGAGCACATGGCATATCTCGACAATTGTGGTAGGAAGCACGAAGAATGACAAGGAGACAAAGAAAACTTCCGACATCACACTCAGCAAGGACCGAACTTGGGTGGCAGTCACGTATCCTGACAAGACTGGAAGACCTAAAACCACGAGACCTCCGTTTCCACGGCCGCCACCACCTCCTATCACAATAAGATTGCCCAAAATAACCATTCGGAATGGTTCTCCCAAACCAGTCGCTTCAAAAAGATGGCCAGATCCTTGCTGTCCAGGCGTTGTTGATAACGACAACAAAACAGAGGAAGAAAAGGAGCAGGAAGAGGAGGATGACGAAGCAGAGAGTCCAAGCGTTTGTGTAGTTCAGACCTTCCCTACTACATCTGACCCTGAGGTCCCAGCAACCACCCCACCACTCCCACCGCCAACTACGATGTCCACTGTAGCTCCTGTACCAGCCCCTACGTCACCTCCAGCGCCACCTCCACCTCCACCCCCAGCGACCACTTCGAGTGCTCCACAGCCGCCACCTGTTTCTGTCCCAGACTTTAAGCAAAACAAACTAGAGTGCTACTCGACTGGTCAAACAACCAGCCGTGACAAGCTTTTGGAAAGCGTTCGAGACTTCTGCGGCAGCTCATCGTATTTTGGGATATGGGAGAATGGAAACCACAACACAAGAGTAGTCAACTGGCCATGGGATGCTGCAGACGGAGCAGGTGTCGACGTCCTCATCTCACTAGAAATGAAATGGAACTGCAAATGGGTTTTCACCGAGGTAAGCGACCCCTATGCCCTGTGTCGGAGAGTAAAAATTGCTGACGATCTCAACTCCAGGATGCTTGCAATGTCCAGTTTGCGAAACTAGTAGACGAATGTCAAACGAATAGTAGGTCAGCCAAACAAGGAGCTAACATGGAGAACAACTGCATGAAGTTCCGCATTGACCCAAACCTGAACAACGCACCCCCGCCTCCGCCTCCGCCTCCGCCTCCACCTCCTCCTCCAGCACCTCGCAGAGCACCAACAGATCCGATGTCAAGATATAAGATATTCGGACAAACGCATGCCGAGGAGAGCAGAGGAAATTACAATCACATTCACGAGTATCGGGGGTACGCAGCAACAAAATCATACTCCATATGCAAGCAATCCATAAAGAAGACAATCACGGCCACTAAACCGGAGAGCTTGGACGTTGATCTGATTGGCCTGGAAGAGGTGTTCGGAGACACCTGTGATTTTTTGAAGAATGGACAGGATTACAAGAAGGCAAAGATTGCTGATACCTTGGGCGTTTTGCGCTGTCCGAGCTATGACGATGCTATTTGTCGCAAGATCACAGGCAGCGATTGGTGCGGTGGAATCGGTGGTGCATATACTATTTTTCATTTGTTGGACTGTGCTTGGCCATAAGGTTCTGAGTAGTGGCTGTTGAAAATATTTGTACAATATAGAAGGATGCGTGTATTTATTCTGTACGTGTGAATGAGGCTCTCTCTTTGTTTTCTTAACATCTCGCTTATTTCGCAATCAATGCTTTGAAAACCTTGAAGACTTTCAGTTCGCGACCACCTCGCAAGTCCAATGTGATCACAATGCGAACAAATAACTCCTAGTTTGACAATAAAAAATACTAAAATTCGAGACAAGGAATAAATCTACAAGATCTTGTAGGGCAGCATCCATGTCTTCCAAGTCCCAAGAGCCTCAGGATGATGTTAAATATTCTTGACGGTTCTCGGTTGGATAGTTTCCAGCTGTCGAACTAGCTGATACTAAAGAGTCTTCTATATCTCCTTTCCATGTGTACTAAGAGGCACTGGACCTGGTACTTGCAGGCACATGCTCAAATATTGGTCTGATTCGACAATGTAGGCAGCGATTTGTATGGAGATTATTATCTTGTCTTTTCCGTCACTGACAGATGCTCCTACAACACGAAAGGAGAACGAGAGTCAAAGCTTTTACCCATACATCAGGTTCACTCCAAGGAACCAAACTATTAATGTACCACCAATACTTCTCCTCATCAATAATCCCATCCATCTCAGATGACTGCTGTGGGTCCAAATTCAAACCTAAGCGCCGTGCTACATAAGTCTCCGGGCTCTCATCCCAAGATAAACCCAGCTGCCGTAATCTCACCTCAGCCACTATCCATAAGGCTGAGCTGCACTGCTGCTCCACTCCACTCATGTCAGCATTACCGGTGATCATCGCTTCTTCGCATCACGTGCCATCCTATTGACGTCCTCTGCCCCAAGGCCCCCACGCCATCCTTCCCCTTCCTATTGCTCACTCCTACTTTCACAGTCTGCCTGACAGGATGAATCAGAGAACAGAAAACTCATATTAAACTTCTCTTCGTGGTCATCAGAGATATATTTGTAGACCGGGTAGCGATGCGACCGGATGCGACACAGGGGAATGCGATGCTGAATAGGGGGTATACGTGATAGACGATGCGGCGATGCCCGTTGGCTTCGTGGTTTTCAGTACTGCTTAGGTGGCATGTAACTATACAGCACCTGATCATATGATGACGCCCCCAACTTTGGGTTGTGGTATTTGGAGTTCTTGGAAAACGGAAACTAGAGCAACTAGGTGCGGTGGCAATTTGAAGTCGAACTTTGGCGCGAATCCGATACAGGCCACAACCGCGTTTCGTGGCACAGGCAGTGAACAGACTCTTGAAAACAAACATGCGCAAACAACCGATACAGTGGACAGCAAAAATCAAAAATTGGAAAACGGGAAAAGCAGAAACTTAAGAACAGTGTTCCCGAAGTCTAAGAATAACAAGATGAACAAATCGGATAATAGAAAATCAAAGAGCGTCCAAAAATCAAACGAGATCCCCCGCTGTTCGCCTTGTGCAATGCTGTATTCCTGTACCCATTTCCAATTTCCATGCACCTGCACGCTATGCATCCAAAGCCATAATGTTGAAAACAAAGGAAATCCATCTAAATATTCAGACAATCATCGTTTATCGAAGCAAGTCTCCGGAGAAATTTCACCAACTCATGCGCAGCTCAAGTGCCGTCTCGCTTCGCCTCCAAACCTCTAGTTTGTTAGGCGAGGGTTGCTGAACAATTAATACCCAGTTGTGGTAGGAGGCACATCCCAATGTCGAAGCATCTGGTCCAGGGCCTCGTTCCACTCCCAGGCACAGCAAGCAGCTAGCTGCGATGCCTCTTCGGTGTCAGGGAAGCGACCACCCCACATCTCGGGTTTGGCAGCCTCACTGGCAGCATACGTCTCGATCATTTGACTCGAGGATATATCAGAATCATTTAAATCTGTCACAAGGCGAATAACTTACTCGTCACGCATCTTGACTAGCACCAGCCATGCGTAATTCCAGCTTCGATTACTCTCTGGGTCGTTGCTGACTTTCCACTTTGCGTCGTCCAGGCATTCACTACTGAAAGTGTAGTTCCGGGTAAGACCACGAAGCTCGTTGAGGAGATTGTTGGAGGTGACATAGTAAGTCCAAGCACTTGTCATCGGCTCTTGAAAGGCTAGTTGCTCTTCCTCTGACGCTGTTGCAGCGACTCGTTCAATTCGACAAAGTTCAGTGAGAGTGTTGATACGATGGGTGTTCAAAGAGTCAATCAGTTGCGCTGTACTCTGCTGCAGTGGGACGTTAGCCAGGGAATGGACTTAGATAGAGCGGTTGGACGAGACAGTTCCTAGGTGATCGGGGGGATAGATTACGAAAAACAATCCTTGACTCACTTGGGTTGAGCGACGAGAGCCTCTGCTGGACGAGCCGCCATGGGAACGTTTCGCGTGTCGGGATGACATGATGTGTGAAGTCTATCAAGAACCGAAGCGTGCTCCTTTATCGTAGTGCTCGGTTTCTTTCACTGTCAATGATTGATAAGATGGTAAGGTAAGAGTATGTATACCGACACGTGAGCTTTGGTTTCGAAGATGCTACAAGATAGATAGGCAGGTCGTAAAGACAGCTTGAAAAGATATGTGAGGTGGACTGTTCTCAAATTCTGACTTATGGCTTGAACATGTATGCGACGAGACTCTGATATATAGTCATGAACTCAAAGGAACTGGAAACGCCTCCAAACATGTGTAACGGTCGTGGAGAATAGCAATGACTCTTGATATTGAAGCAAAGCATGCCGCACTGACGCATCGGCCAGTAAAATACCAAAGTCCATCATCTCACCAGAGTGGATACGTCAGGACTCCAGAACATGGGGCAGAGCTGGAGGTGAAGATGAGAAATTGAGATAAATATCGGAGAAAATAGACACAGTATGGATTGTAGTGACCAGGGCAAGCAACATCCAAGCTTGAGTAAGGCATCTTTCTTCAGCTCTGTGTACACCATGGTAGGCTAGAGCCCTTCGAGGCACGTGCTAGTAGCCCATTTGGACTTCCGTACTCAGCTCTGGATTGCTATTGGTCAGACTTGAAATGCTCCCTTGGCGGCTTAGCCATGCGGCGTCGCAGACAACAGACCAGGCAAGTAATGCACACGGAAATCAGAGGATAACAGATAATTTTTGCGACGCATAATGCGCGTGTGGGATCCTCTTGACAATCTGGACTTCTGGCTTGTTACTGGTGAAGAGTGCTCTCTGTTTGGAAAGTCCAGTGAACCCTAACTTGCCTGGTGCTGACATCCATTTATAGGCGTGAGAAGTGGCTTTAAACCTGCCAAGGATCATGAAAACCAGAAATACAGTGGGAGCAGCATACGTACAGAACGTCTCCTATTCCTAGAACTTAGACAGTCACTGGACAAGGCTTTCTATAGGAAAGCTCAAAGAGGAGCCTTGTATCTTAGCCTCGGAGGAAAGTCCTTTGAGGCTCAGGAAACCAGTGCCTCGATTCGAAAATCTATTTTTCCTTGTCGATCGTGGCTGTCTGAAGCAAGCCAATAAAAATGTGATACGGCAGGACATTGCACTAATTGAAGTACCAATCTTCAATTCCGAGGATTTCTGGGAGCATCTTGTCCCAGAATTGAGGTCCCATGCGTTCACGGGGGGATGTCTGTGGCAACAACCCCAAGTGCTTATGAACAACAGCCACACATTATCCAGCCCTATTTACGACGACTTCGCTCCCATAGGTCAATTAAATGGAAGCATCCGAGGTTTCCACCTCGTCGGTTTATACTGCAAAGAGTAGGTAGGTTCATTGTGGGGCTCAAGGCGCAATTCTTCCCCAATCATGTCAAACTGAATGCCACTGGCCACGATATTGTGCATGATATCAAGAGCAGCGCAAGAAAGGGAAGCAAAAAATTAAAACGCGAAAGCGATGCTATTTGAAGAGTGCGGCCGCTTAAAGCAGGCCAACAACGCACTGAGAAGGCGTATTTTCCGTCAGATGATCATAGAATCAACCTGATATTGTATGTTGTGTTTCCGGGAAGCAATGATATATTTCCATTCGTAATTCGGCGACATTAAATCCACGACCGACGGGGGCAGATTTGCGCCCGCGCATGCGGCACGGGATACGACAGAACATTGCAGCAGCAACTTCTCCAAATCTTGATGAGCCCAGCTACCTACGTGAAGAAGTGTGAGCCTGGACTGGAGCACAGAATTACAAGATAGGGAACTTACGTGCTGGATCGACAGCTACTCTCCAGCCTCACCCTGGGTTGTTGTGTTGAGGAGAAATTTAATTCCTCAGCAGACTGTGGATGTTGCCTGTGGGCGCTGTCATGTCATCTCAGGTCAGCATCGACCTTCTAGAAGGCCCACCAAGCGCGCCACCCCACCTCTGGCTCTCAGCCGCAATACTGTCCACTGTATTACCTCCCTCGTCTCCAACAGTCTCTTGTCTATCCTTTCTTCATCCGAAAATAGTGCCATCCTGACGAACGGGGAGAGTTGACTGGCGAAGTCGCAAGACTTCCTCCACTCGAAGCTTCATCGCCAACTCATTGCCACAATGTTGCCACAATGAAAACGGTGTATTCCTGATCACCCCGGCTTCAGGGTCTCAAGGCAACAGCAGCAGTGACTGCTGAATGTGTCGCATTCAATGGGATCGATATCAACGCCTTTCAAAACGCCACTTGGACCTGCAATTGTTGGTGATGCCTCAATCCATGACCATGACATTCCAGCTCGCAATATCCCACGACTCGTTTGGTGAGGCCAATAGAGTTCTGGCATCCGAGTGCTCTGAGTACTGATGAGGAAATGGAGACGGAGGAAGACAGAGGGTGAGGATACCACCTAAGACATCGGGTTTCTAGGGCTCCAGATGGTTCCGACGGGTATGAGCTAGTAGTGAGCGCATGGCTGGTTGTCAGCTTCCATGAACGGAATCACGGTCGGTGTCGTCCTTGAGCAGACAAGCTGATCGGTCTTGTGAAACCGACAATCTATCCTATACGCTTGCTTGATAGCACATAGAACCTTGAGATTAGAGGAACCGAACCGGCCATACAGTCCATGAATGCTCCCTGCTTGGTGCCACCGAGACTGGGAATCGCTTTGGCACTGGTCCGGGAGCTTTCTGTCGTATGAGGTCGAGGTCGAGGTCGATATCCCAAAGAAGGATGCAACGCATGAAATGGAAATCGAAACACAGTACTGGAGACATGGAGTCGTGCCCACCTATGGAGGTAGGTAGGATTCCCGCCTTTGTATGACAAAGCTGGAAAGCAGATCCGACGAGGCAGGAAAGGCAAGATATCCCCGAGGTATCTCAAGCAGTTAGTACATCGAAGGCAATCGAATCTCTGGTAGGAATCAAGACGTTCATATCGTTGCTCCCAAACGACTACCGAAACATATCTCGGCGCCGTGATCATGCTAAAAGGGGTAGCGAGAATTTAGGAAGCCACACCGCAATCTTATCTTTCTGACTCGCATTCCACACTTCCAACTTCCAATTCCACCAGGTTTCTAAGCTTCAATCTAAATTCCGCTGTTCCTGACGCTTTTCCCAATGCAGCCCGATCGACTTTCTAGCTCGACGCTATCATTAAGCTTAAGGTCAAGCTTGAGTTTATGTTCATTTCCCTGTCGTCTTTCACTGGTCGAATCCTCAAAACAAAGTCACTCTTGCGCAAGTGCCAATCTTCATTTGCCATAGATCAAGCTTGTCTTACGGCTTCGATCTAGACAGCCTAGACTGGCGATCTGGGGAAGCTTTCGTCGGTTGGCCCACAAGCCGAGTACATGTTGCTATGAGTCTTTGCATTCTCAAGCCAAAATGGCTTCAGAGCAATCTCTTTTGAGCATCTTTACTTTGCCGTATTCAGGATGGGCTTTTGTCGAGAGAGACCACTGTCAAGCGAGAATGTCATTTACGACGATGTCAAAAGAACAGGTCTCCCTGATTCCCCCAATCCCCTCTTTGCCGTGTCAAGCATCACACACTTCAGTCGTTTCCATCAGTCTTTACAGCCACTCACCAAGTCACTCGTTATTTGATACCTCCAGCTCTCTGTCATCATGAAGTACGCATTCTCCATCGCTGCTCTCGCAGCAGTTGCTTCTGCCGGCCCAGTCATCACTCAACGTCAAGCCCAGGCCGCTGTCACCGATGGTTCGTCTCCCCTCTCTTCCAAAGCGTTCCTCGCTGACCAAAGCTACAGTTGGCATCCTGAACTATGCTCTTACTCTTGAGCATCTCGAGGACAAGTTCTACCGTGAAGGTCTTGCCAACTACACTGCTGCGGACTTTGCCAAAGCTGGATTCGACGCCACCTTCTATGCCAACCTCAAGGAGATCTCCTACGATGAGACCACTCACGTTTCTTTCTTGACCACCGCTCTTGGTGATGCTGCCGTTGCAGAGGTGAGCCAACACCCCAACCTCTTTTACCAAGGATCGCTCTGACAGAACCCACAGTGCACCTACTCATTTCCCAGCACCGACCCAGCAAGCTTCGTTGCTCTTGCCTCCGTTCTCGAGGGCGTTGGAGTTTCTGCCTACCTCGGTGCTGCAGCCTCCATCATGAACAAGGACTACCTCACTGCGGCCGGTTCGATCCTCACAGTCGAAGCCCGCCACAACGCCTACATTCGCTCATCCATCAAGCAATCCCCCTTTCCTCAACCATTCGACGCCCCCTTGACCTTCGACGAAGTCTACACCCTCGCAGCAGGCTTCATCGTCTCCTGCCCCCCATCCAACGCCGGCAAGCCTCAGCTCCCCCTCAAGGCTTTCCCAACTGTCGCACTCGGCACCACCGGTCCCATCAAGTCCGGTGACACCATCGAGCTCTTGACTCCCGGCTACGTTTTGGCACCAAAGGATGGAGCGTCTCCAATCTACGCTGCGTTTGTCAGCGTCACTGGACCCATCTACGCCGATGTTACACCTATCAAGGGTGGCTTCAAAGTTGTTGTGCCCAAGGGTGTCAACGGACAGAGCTACGTCGTCCTCACTGGATGCAAGGACCGTGTCACTGATGACACTGTTGCCGCTGGACCAGCGATCGTCGAGATCACCAACCCATACCCAAGCACCGCATAAATTTCTTCTGCTACATGCGAAGGGAGGAAGTCGGGTATGCGCGGGGTGATTGTGGATATTGGGGTGGTTGGTAGGGTGGAGAATGTTGGTTTGTTGTTGTGATGAGATCAAAAGATACGCGACTTCTGTTCCTGTACATATTTCCTAATAAGCAATAAGTCCATCGGAACAATTGTTCCGTTGAGCAAAAATAATGGAAATAATGTCTATATGAAATCATCAAAACAGACACAGCTTCTCCACAGTCTAGGCATCGTGACACTCCTTCTATTCAAAAGTGTTTTAGACCATTGCAGCGTACTCATCTTAGTGCTCCTCCCCTCGGTTCTCTGGGAGTGTGTTTAATGCTAGTAAAAGATTTGAACGGCTTACCAGACAATATGGCAGCAACGATAACTACGTACCTCACCGCCGGGCGGCACTCAACGCTGAGCAGCTACCAATGCGTCCTCCAATAGCATACAAAAAATGAGGTTAAAAATTGCCGTGGTCATGTTGCGAGCTCTATTCTCTAGCTTCTGCAAGAGTCATGCGGAGGAAAGTGCGTACATATCCCTTGAAGTTATTGTCAATTTCTAGCTCATTGTCGTTTCATCTGCTGTCGCTCCCGCTCACAAGTGCTCTTGTACAACTCTCAAGTTCCACACACTCGACGAGTCTCCCACTCGTCTTTTTAGTGCCTGGGTTCGGTAACTATAATTTCCCTCCACTCAACACAGACTGACATAGTGTGCTCCTGTTTTCCCTTCCTGAGCTTCCATGTAACTGGTGATGATGCGTCTTGTGGCTGTTAGTTGACCATTTACTTCCCGAGTCTTGGCACATTATATACTTCTTCACCATTGCACGCCGAGCGCTTTCACATTTTCCAATAGCTATACAGCGCAGCAGCTATTCACTGATGACCAGTACAGTCACTCTACAGCACGCTTCTTTATAAATCAAACCTCAACGGATGAGACAATCAGTACTTCACCACTCTGCTTGAGATGAAGAGAGCATATATGCCTTGATTAAAGATTCAGATCTTCAGAATAGTTCCCTGAAGCTAACATCACTTAAGAAGGACTTAGGCATCTTTTGCAGATAATCGCGCTTTTCTGTCTCCTGCACACTCAGTCGATGCGGATGAAACCTGTAGGTGAGGGAAATGACAGCGACAGGGAATATCATTTGTATGGCTGTCAAAACGTCGATCGTTGCCAATTGAAAGCGTCACAATATATTCATTACAAGCACGAGTGATAATATGGCTCTGAAGTCCGTGTCGAAATAGCAACGTTGAAGACTCAGTCCATTTCGAAGCCGCGTCGCCTCTCTTTGGTAAGCAGACCACTTCACAATATTGATGGGAGCAACGTATCATCTCCTCCGTTACTAATCCAATTGCTGCCTCTGGTACTCCTTCAAGATATCTGTATTTATACTAGCTCGTAAGATGGCCTGATTCTCAATGGTGAGTAGTTTTCGGCCACCAACTTGAAATCAACACTGCCCCTCGCTTAACCCCGCTCTGATTACCCCGCCCCCTGTTCACTGATCTTCATATGAATGAGGGCAAGGACTTGGAAAAGAAACAAGGAACTTCTTGGAATTCCATTCATCTATTAACAGTCTTCTCTAATAGTGAGAAAAATTTAATCTGGCGTTCGGAGGTGCCGGATGAGGAAAGTGCCGATCAGATTCCTAGAGCGAAAATGATGAAGTCGAAATGCAAATACCCCAGGGCGTTAGACAATGCGATTTAGAGGTTCTCAAAAATATTCGGATGACTTCTTACTCATAAGCTCCTTATAAGTACTACATTGTTGAGGGATCGCTCGGGAGTAGAAGATGAGATCTTTGGAGTCAGTTAGAAATTGGACCGCCTCATCGGTGCACCATGTCAATTGACAAGTGGTGCCACACAATTTTTCGTAAAGGAAATAAGGCTTTAGTTGAATTCACTTACCAACCCAATGGAGAATTAAGTTACAGATAGCCAGATGAATCTGCTAGCTCAGGCACAGGTAATATAAACACAATCTGGCGCCACGTTCTGAGATCATTGATCTCAAGTCTCAACGAAACTCAGACCTCATGCGTAGCTAGCAGTTCCGATCTAAGAAATTTACCACAATAGCAGTACGTGTGTGTGATACTTTCATTATCGGCAATGATTGAGGCTTTGGGAGGTGGATCTCTGAGACCTCGTCTGCACAACAACAGCGACAACACTTGACGACGACAACAGCAGCGATACTGATAACACTCACGTAGCACGATTTCGAGCATACAGAACAACAAAACCAAAAGATTCAGTATCTGTGTTTAGCAACATCCTGTAAATCAGTTTAGAATGCCTCAACACTTTGTTATTGCCAAACTCTCAAGATGCACCCCCATGCGACCTGGTAAAGCATGGCATTGTGGCGAGCTTCAGCAAAGAACGACCTTGTGAGGCCAAGACGTAATGCTTGTGCAATTTAAAGGGAATATTTTCAGTACAATAAGAATGCAGCAGTCTCAACATGCTACCTATGTAGAAAACACATTGATAATTGAGGGCTAGAGTGAATACCCATCTCTCCCAATCACTGACATTGAAATCCGAAGTGAGAGAAATGTTCAGACTCCGTAGATTTTCTTTTCCAAATAATATGATATAAGGCAAGCCTTTCGTTCTGCTCATTCTGAAAGCAGGGAAACTCACATGTACCCAAATGGGTTGCATGGCGGGAAGTAAGCTGAGGTACAGGCAAGAAGATTTAGAGAAAGTTAAAAAGATGCGGTACTATAAAGACAATCTGAGACATAGTGCCGAAGTATAAGATAAGTGTCTGACATGGAAATGAAGGAGCTTGGAGCCGGGGATATGAGGGCTAGCCTTGGAATCACAAGGACAGGACAGAGAAGTGACAGTGAAGTTGACACGGCAGCGAGAAGAAGGAGAAGAAAGTTTTTCAAACTGACAGCAGGCAGCATTGTAAGCAATTCGAGCAAGGGAAAATGATGTCCAGGGCATTTCTTCTGGTCCTGTTGGAACATCATTGTGAAGCCATCCCCTCATTCGGATAGGAGACGTAACGGGATGAATTTGAACTTGTGGTAGGTAGAAGGACCAAAAAGTATTTTCAACCTATTTTTGGCTACAAAGAGTTTTAATACTACTTGAAGTAGATCTTCATGACTTTACATTCCATTCACAAAGCATGATGGGACGAATCTGACGACAGAGCTAAGACATATCGACGAGCGAATACCCAATAGGCCTCACCAAAGCAGGACTAGCATTTGAAAAGCTACCTATAAAGCCATTCACTCCAAGCCACATCAAGCGAGTTCAGCATTTCCATTAGCTCCTTCAGAGGTTCTGCTTCTCCAAGCAATAATTAGCTATTACATAAATCCATACCCGACCTTCAAGAACAAGACTTAAGTCTTTTGGTTCTCTTGCACCATACCACACTGTCTGTTCTGCCTTATACTCGTGTCGCTTCCATCCTAAGAGCCTTTGATTTTGCGTACGATCTATCTTCTATACCACCATATCGAAAATGCTCAAGCCAGCTTAAGAAGATACAGGATTCACCCAGGCAGACATCTCAAAGGCTCAGCCGGAGTTTGACGATGAATGGACAGCGAATGAGAGGATGGCAACATACGTCAAAATGACAACAATACCTTCCATCCTTCTTTTGGCGCCAGGTGTAATCTTATTATAGGAATTCAAACCAGAGAGATGGAGAAATCAATTCGCAATACTGTGAACATGCGCCTCTTGAGGAAATCAAGAAAGTGTCGAAAGTTCAAAGCTGCACATTGATACCTCTCGGCTTTTACAAGTGATGTAGTGGTTGCTTTCTATTATACTGGAACATGGACTGTCTTATATATCCGCTCGAAAACCTCTAGAATTGACTCATGCAGTCACCATTGTTTGCCCCTGCTTTGATCTGAATTTTCAATCAGCACACTAGTTTGAAAACTGGCAACTGTTGCAGGCTTGCAGCCCAATTCTCATCATCATTTATCCTTTACCTGCTCTCATCTTGTTGGATTGCAAGAAAACGAGGATTTGCTCACGAGCGACGGTGCGAACAGAACCGAATCCAGGTTTCAGCCAGCGCTGGATCGAGTGCTCGCGTCTATATTTACACTTTCTGAAGCTTCTGGTTGCCGGCAGCTATGGGGTAGTGCGACTGCAAGGGTGCTTTCTTATTTCTGCACTGTTCATGTAACTGGGAGATTTAGGCCGAGACGAGTGGTTCAAGAAGTCGAAATTTTGGACATGACACGTCGAAGGAAGGAGCGAGCGACATTCACCTCTTCTTCATTTCCAGCATTCACAAAGATATGCCAGCTCCGTAATTCATTGAGTCCTACACGTGAACAAAATTGAGTTCAACACCCAAGACTTCTTGACCCAGACCGGTATAAAGAGTACCTCCGTACGTTCGTAGACAACCACATCTTGACCAGAGTTATGGAAACGACTTATCGAGAGCGAAACAATCCGAGCAGCGAGTAACGAGCTAGACATCATTCCTCACTGAAATGTTCTTCCATACATTTCAACTGGTATACAATTCCGATTCCAATTCCAACTCAGTAACCTCGCTTCGACGTCAAGTAAACAAACCACCACAAGCGAGATACAGATTGACGACAGCATGAAAGATGACAATGACAGAATCGATGGGAGCAAAACAAGAACGAACGTATTTTATGGCGATCAATTGGGGTATCTATCTATCAAATATTTGATCTAGGCGATTACGTTGGGTCATGTGAAGATTTTCTGATCTGGATAAAAGAAACAGAATTTGTTACCAAAGCTAAGGAAGGGACAGTTGAAAGCATGTCGACCACCGCGCCCTGTGGGCGAGCACATCAATTGCAGGATGATTTCTGTGGATCTTACATCAGGCATTTGGGGTATTTATATGTCATGGCTGTGAGAAGTGTTACGGAGGATTCAGCAAGGAGGGTGTGGTTGGAGCTTGAATTGGAAGAACTGGAATATTCACTGATTTAGCGCTGAACGAATTTCCAGTTTGGTTTCACTATAGCTAAAACAGTGAATGAAAGACGTGAAAATACATTTGATGACATGGAATGAGATACGGAAGCTCTCTTCTCCATTTTGTTGACACGACTTGGACTGATGTCCTCTCACAACTCTAGGCGAGGAACGACGTAAACAATCAAGAAACAGAGTCATGGAGGTAGATGAGTGACTGGAAAGACTCAAATCCCATATATTAATATTAGTAACCGAGCCTCTTCAGCCTTGCTCATCAATCTCTAATCACACCACCCATCCCAAACTCAGAAGGCGAGGGAGACGACTGACATTTGACATCTACCTAGGTACTTTCTAGATATCAATCAATCAATCAACCAGTTGATCACCAAAAAAAAAGAGAAAAAGAAGAATCTCTCAATCAAAAGTTTCTCCAAAAAAGAATTTTGTTTCGTTTCCCATCCTAGACACACACACCCCTCTCCGCCATCATCCCCAAAATCCCGAACTCTCAACTCTCAATTCCCAATTCCCAACACCAACATCCACCCCTCCCTCCCCTCCCATCCCCATTCCAACCCAACAACCCCGCATTCTGCTCTCAATCTATAGCAGCCAACAGCCAACAGTCAACAGCCCTGCATCTCCCAAGACCCAAGATCTGCTGTGCTCTCCATGGCGCAACTGCAATATCCCGGGTATATGCATGGAACAAGAACGGGCTTCCAACTTGAGGAAGCAAAAAAAATGGAGGGGTTCGCTTCGGTTGGTTTGGGGGGGAAGGAGGGGAAGGAGATCTCGTGACTGTACTGCAACGCACTGCACTGCACTGTTTATATAGAGTAGGTGGGTAGTAAGTAAGATGGTGGGCTGCTGAATTGGGGTGTGGATGTGGATATCTGCATGCATGCATGCAGCAAGCAAGCAAACATACTATCCGACCCATCTACCCACCAATTCGTACAGTGGTGAGGTAAAGAAGTTAGTTAGTTACCTTCCAAACTCGTACTGTACTGCCGATAGAAAGTGCGTGTGGACGAGGTGGTAACGACGCCGCACACATGCATGCAGATCAAGCGATCAGATCAGCACCACACCCAACACCCAGGAACTGTAAATTCATAGTACATGAGAGACCCAACATCTTGAAGTACAGTACACACCAGGGAGGAGCTGGAGATGTGGTAGAGAAGATCCAAGGAGGGATGAAATCCTGCGATGCTGGAGAGAGAGAGATGTGTATTGTTCTGGAGGGAAGGTAAGGATAAAGGATTAGAGGGTAGATTAATGTAGAATAGGCTAACAAGAACAAGACTTTAAAATGCAAGAAGATATAGAAATTAAAAAGTATACTCCGTAATAGAGAAGATATGCGGGACTTGCAGATATCTACGATGCCTCAATCCAATGCCTTGGGGATCTGAGTGGATGATTTGGTTTGTGTTTGTGCTTGTGCTTGTTTGTAGATAGACTCTCCAGCGCGAGCGTGAGCCACCCACCCACTTGCTTCTTTGCTATAACCTTATGCAAGATAGGCGCACACGAGAGGGTGGTTGCGGTGAGGTGGTGTTCTTGCGGGATCGAGAAACGATAGACAGGACAGCACATATCCCATAGAACGGATAAAAACAAGCTGGGATGAGAGGAAGGGCGGAAACATGAACAAACACAAGGTTTAGTTAGGTTCGGTGTGGCATGGGATGGGATGGGTTGGGATGGAGGGGGTGGTTTCACGATTTTGGTCTGCATGTTTGTGGGAAGTCTGTAAAGTATTTGCCAATGATGTGGCAATGCATCGAGAGTGTCTGCAGCGAGTGGGCGATTTGTAGCGGTTTTGGTTTGTCTGAATACCTCGTGTTTTGCAGAGTACCTTGGCGGTGAGGTTGGTGTAGATGCAGTCCTGCTGTGACATTCCAAGATCTCGTGGACTTCAGCTCCTACTGATCTTTTTGCAGTGCAGTACTTACCTAGTACTGGTAAGTACAGCAGTAGTAAGCCACAGATACTGACTGGCCTGACTGGCCTCACAACTTGGTTTCTACTGCTGGTGTTGCATATTGCATATCGACTTCTCAGTTTGTGAGAGAAGTGATTGGTTGAGAGCCTATCTATTGCGTGTTGAAGTCTGTGGCGCGCGGGACTAACGGTGTGGCGACATCTCACAAAGATGTGAGTGGAGGGGGTAAAAATAGATGTCGGTTAGAGGATTGGTTGAGGAGACGACTTGACTTGCTCGTCGTCTTGAACTTAAGCACCTTGAGGTCAGTCTTGCGTTTGAGGCGGGATGAAAGTTGCTTGGTTCAGGGACAGGATGGAAGGCAGTGGTTGTGTTTTGCCAGTGCGGTCGGGGAGCCTTCCGTCCGTCTGACATGTGCTTCAAGGTGGGGTGGGGTGAGTTTGGTGCTTGGGAGGGGTCAAAACTTCAGATATAAACGGGAAAATAGTACAACCAGGTATCTTTGCGAGAACGTGCTGATGATTGGAAGGGAAGTGTTTTAAGTTCTCCTGTCTCTTTGACGTGACTGGGGGGGAGGCTGGGAATACGAGGTCTTACATAGGGCTCTGTGAGCTGGCTTGATGCAAGGACTGGGATGGGAAAAGGTGTTCAAGATAGGTCGAGGACTCGAGTGAGAAGTCGGTTTCGTTTATGAAGCTGAATTTCAGATAAGAGAATAATACTGTACGGGAATGGGTCTGATGCCCCGCTCTCCATGAAAGCTGCAGAGAGAAAGGAGGAAAAGTCGGGCCTTCAGCCCTGTAGATATTATCAAGGCCAAGTGCCATTTCCATGGTAAGAGAAGTGGAGAACAGATTCAATGAGGCGAGAAATATTCCTTGGAGATAACAACCACCAGAGGGGGGTTTCCTTCCGCATTTCCAAGCGAAGGATCAGAGCTGGGTTCCGAAAGCCTCCGCCGTAGAAAAGCAGGTTGCAGTTGTTGGGACGGGCTACATGAAGCTATGTCCTGAACCTGCAGAATCTTGGAAATGCTGGAAGCTGCAGTACGAAGTCTTGGAATTGACTGGTGGGATTTTGAATCTTGACTAGAGGAGAACGATGGCCTTGGATAAAAGGGAAAATTCGATGGGCTTATTACCTGCAGAGAACTACTGTAGGAAGTACATAATGATCTCGTAATGCTAGAGTGTGCTGAGAAAAAGACGAGGCAGAATTCTATCAAAATGACGACAATGAATTTGAAAATGCTGTTGGGTACCCGTCATGGACTCTGGCCGAACTGTGGATATCAGTGTCTTCTGAAATTAGTGAACCCAAAGTCAGGCGTCCTCAGCGCCTCCAGCACTGCTGTGTAGTACTTAGTGCCCACCGTTGTCAGAAGCTTGGCCTGAGCCGCTGCGAAGAAGCTTCTGACGTACCAGTCAGACAAAGAAATGATTCTCGCGATGGATCAACCTGGATGATAAACCATGATTCTGATCATGGATGATCCACAGCGTAACATTTCGGTCTCTTCCAGACACGGAGTGCTCCAAAGCCGATAGTTTTGGCATGGTGATCTGCCCTTCCCTTCCCTTCCCTTCGCTCCTCGTTCCTCTCTCCCCTTATCGCAGTACGGTAATATCAATAGTGTGAGGCCGAGCGAACCGGGCCGGGATGTTAGTGATGCCATTTCTCGTTCCAATTTTAAATCCCCACGTCCCAAGAGCGTGTGCAGGTCTGGGGCATGGAAGAATACATCTAACATGCCCTCTGCCGTACCCCTATCTCTGGGTAGCCCGGCCGCGGCGTCCAAGGCTAAGGCTCGTGGTAGCGAACTGCCTCTTTCGGGCGTAGTTCGGCAGTAGCGCCATATTGAGTTTGGCAGTCAGGGGCAGCATGCGCCTCAGGGCTCGGCAGCACAGGGATACCCGATCCTACGCCGACAAGGGTCCTCTGGGCCGACTCTTCCTATCCGAACATCGTCAACGTCCGTTTTCCTTTCCTCGATGACACCCTCAACCCCTGCCTTGCAGTGAACACAGACTCAGTACAGTAGTAGTCAGACTCAAACTCAAACTCAGACTTCCTCCCTCTGCTGTTCTGTCCCTGTCTCTATTATTATTCCGATGATCTGATCCCTCCTGTCCTGCGCAACTGCTCCTCCCTCTTCTCTGGCGTCTCAACCTGCATGCTTCTTGCCTTGCTCTTTACAGTAAGAACAGCTAGTCTGGGCTCAGTTCCGCACGCGTAGGACAACACTATTCCCAACCGCTCCGCGCTATCTGTCCGCTCAATTTGGCCTTACCGTCCCAAGCAACAATCCGTCCAATATTCGTTTTGGTAATCCGGCGCCTTGTCTCTTCTTGGTGCGTGAGAGAATTCGTCTGTTAGCGCTCTGGACAAGCCATTCCATTTCCAACCCGTGGTGCAGAGCAGTACTGCGTAGAGGGCACCAAGAACTTTCACTGACCAAGCTCTTCTCTGCCACAGATTCCAGATGAGCCAATATTGTAGTCACCCTGAGAATTCACCTCTATTATCGTCCCAACTCTATTGAACGAGAAACCTCGTCTTCCGATCATTCCATCATCCGGACAGTCACTATCGATCGACTTCTCTCCGACGTCTGCTAGCTTCTCAGCCTCAACGCACCATTCGGAATCGAATAGAGTTCGGAGCCTCTGCCCTGTTCTTCTGGGTCTCCTATCGGCCTCCATCCTCTAAGCTGAAGATCGACGGCCCGTGTTCAAGGTGGATTCCCACGACCTTACAATACGCAGTAGAGCCCCTACCGCCAAACGAAAACCCACTCCACTCCACTCCACTCCTATCGTCTCGACCCCCATCGGCAAGCTCTAGCCACTGCGCTGCTCCCACACAATACACCCTGTTCGTCACTGCGCCCTCTCCTCTACCTACCTCCCGCTTCTCCTCCAAGCCTATCCTCCCTCCCACAAAACTTCACCATCGACACTCGTTTTCGATCACCACCGCCCATCGACTGTGGCTTACAGTTCTTCAACACTCGATACAATTTAATATCTAATACATATCCTCGATCGTGTTCCTTCCCTCGTTTGGGAGCACGTCATGGAGAATCAATCGACATACAGAGGGAGTGCCATCTCTGGCATCTCTGCTGCGACCACACCAATGCGTCCAGGAACTCCAGAAAGCAGGAGTAATCCATTCAGCGATGACATCTCCCCCGCGCCTCGATCAAACCCATTCGCTTCGCCCTTCAATTCGAGACCCGCCTCGTCTTTCGGTTCTTCCTCCGCTGTCAGAGCTCTCCCATCCAGATATTTCCATTCGAGGAGAGTACATAAGGGAGAGGTAGAGAAGCCCTGGATGGCAAAGAAGGACCCCAAGGAAAAATGGGTCACGATCATTCCTCTCGTTGGATTGTTGCTTGGATTCGGCGTCGCAGGTTTCTTGATTTACGATGGTCTGTCATCTGTCGTACACCACAAGTACTGCCCTGTCATGTCGGATGACTTCTCCCAAGGTCTGAATACGAATATTTGGACCAAAGAAGCTGAAGTCGGTGGATACGGGTAAGCATTTCATCTAAATTTTCAACGTGCCAGTCTGACAATATTTAGCAATGGCCAATTCGAGCAAACGACTTTGGACGACACGAATGTCTTCGTCTCAGGCGGCAAGCTCATTATCAAGCCGACCCTTCAAAATGCGGATCTCATTGATTCCAATAGTGTCATCAACCTGACAGCCGATGGAACCTGCTCGTCCACCGTCATCAAGAACTGTGTTTCGCAAACTAACTTGACCACTGGATCTATCGTCCCACCTGTTCTTTCCGGACGTGTCAACACTAAGAAAGGAGCAACCATCAAGTATGGTCGAGTTGAGGTTACCGCCAAGATGCCAGAGGGTGATTGGCTCTGGCCTGCAATCTGGATGTTGCCAGTTAACGAGACCTACGGCCCCTGGCCATTGTCTGGAGAGATCGATATTGTCGAATCTCGCGGAAACAACCATACCTATGCACAGGGAGGAAATAACATTGTCTCGTCCGCTCTTCACTGGGGTCCTGATCCAGCCAACGATGCCTGGTGGCGCACCAACGTCAAGCGAAGCGCTCTTCACACCACTTATGCCAAGACAGAACACACTTTCGGTCTTGAGTGGTCTCAAAAGTACCTCTTCACCTATGTCAACACACGTCTCCTCCAGGTCCTCTACACCAATTTCAACAAGCCTCTCTGGGAGCGTGGAGGATTCCCTCTTTCCGACAGCAACGGAACTCGTCTTCAAGATGTATGGAGTGAAACCGGCCGCTACCAGACGCCTTTTGACCAGGAATTCTACCTCATAATCAACGTCGCCGTTGGAGGAACCAACGGTTGGTTCGAGGATGGAAAGAGTGGCAAGCCATGGCTCGATGGTTCAACCACTGCCAAGCGGGACTTCTGGTCTCAACGTAACGTCTGGTACCCAACATGGCAGAAGGAAGGAGCGGGCCAGATGGAGGTCAGCAAGGTGGAGATGTGGAAGCAGTGCGATGGCAATGAGGACAATGAATAGACGTCCTTCAACTGGATTGGTACGCATGGCGTTGTGATCTGTAGAGCATATACGATAGGCCGTTTCGATTGTTGATAACTACACCCTTGAGTTTTTGTGGGATTGATGTATTTTGGCGAAACGGGAACTTGGCACTTGGACCGGATATAGACTATTTGCTTTGTCATGTTTTGTTGTTGGTTTGTGGCATTTTTTTTGGCATTCTAGCTGGTCGTTGGTCTGCAGTCAATGGACGATACTCCAGTGAGCGGAAGGGGTTCACGACATGTCTGGGTAGAATATGGATGGATGGATGGATGGATGTATGGGGGTATGGTTTGGCAGGAATGCAGGCAGGCGATGGCGATGCTCTATCTCTTTCGTTTTTCCTCTTTTTATGTTCGCTCTTCCTCTTCTCTGTGTGGAGCAGATGATGCAACACTATAAATACAGCAAGCACAAAGGCAAACAAAGTTTCCCCGAGAAGGGGGTTCTAATGAGGATATAACAATATAATCTTTCAAAAGTTTACATTATTTCTTTTCTACTTGGATATTCTCTTGCTCGCTTTCTCTGCTTCGAATTTATTCTGTAGGGCGAACAGCTGGTGTACTCGGGTCTTTGTGTCTTCTGCCTCGACC
The DNA here is from genome assembly GCF_030347475.1 of Cadophora gregata. NCBI lineage: Eukaryota > Fungi > Ascomycota > Leotiomycetes > Helotiales > Ploettnerulaceae > Cadophora > Cadophora gregata. The sequence continues at coordinate 1,697,132 of NW_026695934.1, read as the reverse complement.
CTTCAATCTAGAGGAACCAATCCACGGAAGAGCGCAGGCATGGCGTGGCATGGCATGGCATGTATGTATGTATGTATGTGCCTTCCCGATAACCAGGATAAGAACACATCTCTAGGTATCAACGGGTGTGAGATGGAAAGAGTTCGCGGAAGGGAGGAGGACGCAGATAAGGATTTGAGATGTGAGGGGTCATATGTCAGTCACTCATATCATATTTTACGCTGGGAGTAAGTGACTGAGACCCTAAGACCCTGAGTTGAGACCCTGAGTTCCTGAGACTTGGGACTCGGGACTCGGCTAGACGGCAAGTTAACAGTCCCTTGATCTCGACTGTGTGAAGGGATGATGGATGGATGTGGTGAGGTGAGGTAAGGTATATCTTCAATTCTCTCTCTTGACGGTGCTTCACATCACGGTCCCTGGAGATTTTGAGACGGACAACAACAATTTGGAGCGACATGCAACTGTGCCCTGCGAAACAGGTAGCCAAGACTGTGATGTCATGTCATGCCACGCTCTTTTCCAATTTCTGATTCCAGAAAACTCCAAGGAAAGTCTAACGGCTGCGCATCATATCTATCATATCTATCATATCATATCATATCGTATCAGAAAAGACAAAAACGCCGTGTTTTGTTGACTTCACTTGGGCTGACGATTGGCAGGGAGGTGGCGTGGGTTAAGCTTTGTGGTGAGGTGTTCTATCTTGCGCTTCTTCGTACTCTTGGTGTGTTGCTCTGTTATCTTGATTCCTTGGTATTAATTGGTCTGCTTCATTTCTCTCTGCCTTGGTCTGATATCGTATTATTCTGGTATTCTAAAATACCACGCTGGCAGTCGACGACGCGAGTACTCTATATTTAAATTACGACACGATACGATACGCAAGTAAATTTACACTTCCCGAAGCTTCCGTCCTGTACAGTTATGGATGTTGTTCATTCATTTAGATTTGGATTTGGATTTGGATTTGAATGCGAGAGGAGTAAATTTGCCATCATATTGTATTGTGACGCTGTCATGTCATGCATGGAAGTATATGTACGCAGCTTGAACCTCCTCTTCCCCCCGGCCTCCTCTTTCCCGAATTTCCCGGATACATGAAGCTCGTTCGAGATATTTTATTCCGTGAGATACGGTACATAATGCAAAATCGTGGCATATTCCCCAATGCCCCCCCCCCCCCCCCCCCCCCTGCATGAATTGCTCTCGGCATCTGTGTCAACATCGATACCGCAACAGCAGCAGCGGCAGCATCTGCCATACAGTAGTCTCGACTCTTCTCTTCTCTTCTTCTCTTCTCTAAAAAAGGCAACGCGGCTCATAGCGAGCGCCCTCCTCGTGAAAGGACCAGCCCGTAATTTCCACTGATGCGATGCGGCTGATGCCACCCCCTTTCGTACCGCGCGCCTCCTTACTTTTGTTGGGTTAGGGGAAGGGAAGGGAAGGGGGGCGGGACCATTGAAGTTTAAAAGTCTCGGGAATTTTTTCTTAGTTTTTTTGGATGTTTGGGCTTGGGTTGGGTTTTACGAGGCTGGGTTTTTGGAGTTTGTGTCTTGGATTTTTTTCTGGGTTGGAGGGTATTGAGGAGTACTCGTAGAGGATTTTTTCCTAAAAGCGATTTGAGTTTGGGCTGGGATGTTCCCAGTTTGAGTATGTTGATTTGGTAAATTTAGCTGACAGGTGGAAGCGGAAGAGGAAGCGGAAGCTTGAAAACGAGGAGGCCTTGGCAGGGGTAAGTTTCTGGGATGGGATGGGATTGGATGTCAGGTGAGTATTTCCCAGCTCGGTTGCTTGCAATTGGTTGATTTATTATTATTCGCCAAATGGGTTGGCAGTTGGCAGCTGTCAGATGTCAGATTTTTGAAATCTGGAGAGACCGTTGAGATGAGATCAGATGGGATGTATGGCAAGAATAAAGGGGTGTGGTGAAGTGGTTGGACCGGAATATTTTACGCGAGGGGGATTTCTGATTGGTTTGTTTTTGTTGTCGCGGTTGCGAGACTTGGCGAGTCAAAGTCAGACATTTGGATACTGAAAATACAGATTTAACCTTTATCGTATTCCTATGTTTACTACTGGTTTTCAAACATCATTATCGCCAATCCCCCTGACTCTGGGCAAATCCGATTCTCCCGGCCCAGGCCTCTCTTTCTCTTCTCAGCTTGTTTGACTCTGTTCCTGGCTAGTGGCCTTGACCAAGCTCCTCCCTCCCTAGGCCTTCTCGTTTCGATATGCCGATAGGGGAATAGCGGTACATATGCACTCCTTCGGCTTTGGGCTGAGTGGTGAGACGGCCGAGAGGAGGCTGAGCGATGGTTGGCTTGAGCTCTTGACAGGAGAGATCGTTTTACTGCCTGACTGACTGGCCATGGTGGGGACGGATGTTGAAGTGGTCTGAGTGTTGACGCTGCGTTTTGGAGAAGGATGGAAAAGGTTGGTCTTGTTTGGGGTTCCTGGGTCGGAGGTACTATTTTGAGGCTGAGATCTGACGTTTGAGGAGGTGTGAGGATTTGGACATGGGTTTATGGATTGGATGTTTGGTTTTGGCTTGGGTTGGGTTGGGGTGGGATGAAGATCAGGGATCGGGAAAGCATTGGGGTATTGGAGAGATTTCGAGAGAGGTTCGCTAGGGCTCCTGGTTCAGGGTGAAGTACAAGTTGTTTTGGGTATGGACTGTCGATGCTAGATGCTGGCTGGCTGTATGGACCGAGCTGAGCCTGATGAGGCTTGTGTGCTCCAGGCTCGTCTAGTTGACGTTACGGGTAAGTGAAAAGATTGAGGGTATTCAGGTAAGGAACAAGTCAGTCAAAGCTAGATGCCTACAGAAGATAGAGATATGGAGACGTCGAGAAAGCAAATCGGTTTGTGCTGCTGTCTCGCCAGTAGCCTGCCTAGCAGACTGATTGACTTCTTGGTTTGCAAAGCTGGATACGTTCTTTGCACGACTTGCTTACGTGGACAGGAAACCATATATAGCTAGATGAGGTAGCCCTCTGGGATGTTTCTGGAAGGCATTGTCGTACAAATAAATACGTTGTATCTGAGAAGTGCACAGAAGGTAACAAGAATGGCAATGGCAACGTGGAAACCATGCCGGTCTGCTTTGATGAACTTACTAGTCTGCCTAGCTGTGCGAGTCCAGACCTGAATTAACCTACAGACCGAAAGATACCGCAAGAGAGGTGGCTTGAGGCTTGAGGCTTGACTGAGCGGGAAGAGATACACAAATGTGTGTGTCCAATAGTTCTGGCAGAAGCGCGCTGCAGAATAATTCCAGGAAAGGACGACCAGCCGTCTTTTCTCTGCAACACAAAGCACTATGTAGATCGTGCGTGGCATGGCATAACATAAGCTTTCCGTTGGGTTTTTTTAAAGCTGGAGATTTGGGTTGTTGAAGCTTGATTGTTCTAGACTTTGGCTTCCTTCCTTTTGAGGTTGAAGCCTGATATCTAGTTCGCTGTCACAGCAGCAAGCAGGAGCAGTGGCGTGGAGTGAAGGTCTAGCCATCGAACCGTTTCCCGAGTAAATATACAGACAATGCTGTATTCATTCATCCTGGTACTGTATTATTGCACCATCGACATCTCACATATCCCAACATTTGCAGCAAGCAGTGAGATCTCACTTCTGCTGGACGCAAACTTGTAGCACTACACGAGCACGAAGCTTGGAAACACAGCAGCAATATCTCAGCTACTAATATTAATGCTGACTGTTCCCATCAATCAATATTGACAGCACATCATACATGTACTTTACCTTACCGGATCTGATCGTCCTAGGCAGGGTCCTCGTCAAATCTCCGTATGTAATGTAATGAGTACATATGTAAGGCAGCACAAGGTGCTTGTAATGTGCAGGAGCGAAGGAAGTACCGGTACTCACCGATACTTGTTCGGTGGCTGGGAAAAGCTGGAATGAAGTGGTGCGAGGAGGTAGAAGGACTTGTGAGACGCAACTGTGTGATTGTGTTGTGATGTGAGGGCTGAGATCGTAGGATTGTGTCACCAGCGGACTGGTATGGTGCAAGACTTCGGTTTTGCCAAATGTAGGGAGGGAGGAGAATTTTTGTTCTGCCTACCTGGAACTTGGAAGTATTGAGAAATGGGTCTCATGCCGGTATCTCAATGTGCGGTGGATGGTGTTGCACAACACTGCACCGCATGGCATGGCATGGCATCGCATCGCCTAGGTACCACTGCTTCGATCTTGAGCTCGCTCTCGCTTCACGTGAATAGTATAAACGAGGAAGAACAGGACAGACAGACAAGGGTCGAGATAAGGCCCTTGTCGTAAGCAGTGCATGGCTCACCAACTGTCAGCAGTCAAAGCTTGAACTGAAGTCAAGGGTCAAGGCAGGGTTTCCGAGTTTCGCCACCCAGGGGACGTCGCTTTCCGATTTGTTGTGAGCGGTGGGGGTGTTGCTGCAGGAAAGTTGGAAGCGAAGGGTTTACTTTTTCTTTTCTTTGGTGTTTGATAGGTTGCTCCGACTACGACAGCAGGTTGTGTGTACATATGTATGGGAGGGATGTCTGCATTGCAGGTTGCAGACTGTAGTCGGGCTGGAAATAGAGGCGCCAAAGTGACGTTGGGTGCAGAAGGAAATTGGTGATGGTGCTCGGTGTGGTGGTGGAGCCTGCTTGCATGGTGGCGGATAAGAGATAAGGGCTGGTTTTTTGGTGTTGGAAAGATGTGGTGTGCCACTCAACCGCATCTGGTGTGTGTGTGATGGGTGTTTGGATAATGTCGGGTCTTTGTTGGTAAGGGTCCAATTGTTTTCTTCAGGGTCCAGCCTTCTTTTCCTTGATTTTTGTTCCATAATTTTCTTGTGGCTCAACTAAGTTTTTGGGGTATGACACGTGGACGAGATGTTTTTACTCCGTTTCCCCATTGGACTAACAGTGGAGCATACACCATATGGGTCGATGACACTCTGAGTCTTCTGGAAGAAACCAATTAATCACCTTTCCCTGGTTCTGGTTAGTCTCCACTGGGCAGTCCACTGAAGAGATGGAGTACGGCCCGATGTGCTTTTGCTGGTAATAATGTCTCAACTTCAAGCCAAGAGGTCGGATACACCGAGACAGCACTACGGTACCGACTCTCTGGAATTCTCAGAGTGGGTTTCTGCTGAAAATTTCACTACGTAGCTGTGGATTTCGCCAAAATTCACGGCGTTTGATCCGGCTCTTATGTCAGCTTTTCTTTCCGCTTTCTGCAGCGGTTTTTTGTTTCGATATCTTGACCCTGGTAGGGCATCCCCCTAGACATTTGGATCGCCCCAGAGACGCTTGGATCGGAGTAGGGTCCCAATGAGTTGGAATTGCGACTCGCCAAGATGGAGACTGTTGTCATATTCCGTGTGATATGGGTGGTCGGGTCTTTCCAGCATCGCATTGCGTTGGAACTCGGACGTTTTGTGTGGCTATGATGTTGGATGTAACCTTGTAGATATTTCGAATTGCTGAAGAAGAGTGACAGTGGCACTCTGGATTACGTGACATGAACATTGAAGCAGAGGCTCTGGAGGGCAGCTTGTTTCTAGTATGGTCTCCGCGAAACGAATGGTTTGATGTTGAGGCTCTCAGGCTCTGGGTGCTTACAGACTACCGTATCCTCGTGCCTCTGTCATGCTCTGCTGTTTTGGTCCACAGGCCTGTGATTTCGATAATCTTGATAAGTGTCCGTGCGGTTGTAGTGCACTTGAGGCACAGGACATTGGAATTGAGACGTAATTCTGCACTAAGAATTGGTGAACATCTCCACCACTATGTTCCAGTTTGGTCTGGTTTGAGCCCTGGAGTCGACTTTCGCCGCCGGCTTCAGCCTCTAAGCCAAGCTGCCAAACTTTTGGCAGCTGATGGCGCGCTAGATTTTGCCTTGACGCGCTTTCTAGTGCTTGGTCGAGAGACCAAACTTCATGTAATCTCGGAACGACAAGAAAACAGTGTGAAAAGCCCATCGAGACTCGATGAGCCTCACTGAAGTGGGGAGCTGAAGTCAGGAAGAATTTTTCAAGTGAGTCTGTAGCCCGGACCCATGAAGTTCGTGCTAAAATACTTTTTGGGAGTCAGAGAGGCGGTTTCGTTCCTCTTTTGGTTCTCAATGTAACAGAGGCTCGAAGCTCGTGGGACATGGAAGCCGAAACGAACGAGCGAGACCGAGCCGTGGCGGCGTAATGCTTGATTGCGCCTGCACTCATGCTCCTGGATTTTTTTTTTATCGGCCTCGTCATACGGGAGAACAGCCAGTTGTAATTGTGTAATTGTGTAGGTAGACTTGTGTCCGAGAGGCTGCACGTTATGGTTTACAGGGAGTCTAAACTTCGTATATTGGGCGCACGCTGAAATGAGTAAAGGCAAACAGCAAGACAGTGATTGGAGGAATCATGCCGTTCCCCGCTATAACGTTCTTCCGATAATCCGATTGCCGTCCCGCGTTGTATTTATTTATGGCACGGAGATCGACAAACGAAGAGAAGATCGACAGGGGAAGCGAGAAAAATACGCGGGTGCGATGCAATACAAGAAAAGGCCAAGGTCTAGCCGATCTTGCCTGCCCTCTATCTCGGCCCGTTCAAGTTCCAAGAGTTGAACTTTGCAAATGTTAACTTATGTTATGGAGAATTACCTACCTTACTGTTGGGATACGTAGAGGTAGAGCTGGGGTCAAAGTCGATGATGTCGTTTGTTTCGAGCCTGGCGGGTCTTTCATTCTTGGCTGGTAAGGTAATTTCAGATCCGCACGTGGCTGGAGACTTGGGGACTTCCGGCTGGGTTGGTTACCTTAAGGTTCGTCCGAACCCTTCGCTACGTGACTTTATACTTTGCTGCTACAGTAGCCGTAAGCCTTGTGGGCCGCGGCATCCTCCTCCCAGGGCAGCTCCTGGTTTCCAATCTTGTGCTTCGTATTGGATTTCTGGTCAAGTAATAATAATGCACTGAATAATAATAACAAGGAGGAGGTTTCTCCGAAGGTGCCTTATGCTTATGCTTACGAGTACAGCATTGCATACTCGGCATCGTAGACAATCGTTCACTGCCGACAATGCGGCCTGATCGGGAAGTGAAATTGAGCACAGGTCACCCACCAACTCATTTCCACATGAGATGCCCTATTCCAAGCCCCCACTTCGACAATGGCACCCTGAAGGACGAGCGACGGATCCGGTTTCTGGTTCAGTAGTATGGGGGTTCCAGAACTGTGCGGTCTTTGCCGCTGTTTCGTTTCTACCCCTCTCCATCATGCCGCCATCGACATTATTTGGTCAATGATCGGGGCAGCCAAGATTCTTGACAGCTACACGGTTGGGTTTTGCTGATGTTTGGATCCGATGAGTGTTGGATTCAAGTCAAAAATTTCACGCCAGCTCGAAAAGAGGAGAGGCGTATCGGGGAATGATATCATTCGTACACGCTGTGCACTTCAGAGCCTCCTGTGGTGAAGGCGCTAATACCCTGAAATAAACTATTGTTGATCGACAGGCGGGGACACTGATAGCTGAGGCTGGATAGGAGCGCTATCAGCGATACTGATAGAAGCTGATTGTTGGCCAACACAGGTGCAGATTCGTTGTCTTCAGGGGACCCTGGGTGAGAAGGGCTGTGAAAGCTCCGAGACGCTGCTTTCACAATTTCCTCACAATCTGATCTTTTCGCGCTTGGCTGGTTATTATTGTCACCAGGTGTGCCCAGTATCTTAGGGGTCAGAGAAAGAGAAGGTCTTCAAGACAGCTGGGTCATTCCAGGCTAGACCACGACTCTCCCAGCTTTTTTCAATGTCTCGGCTAGGCGACAGGGGGGTTAATCACAGCTGCCTATTTCGACGGCAGTGCAGCGATAGAGCGCGCTAATCTAAGACACACGGCACGCACCTTCCCCTGACCGCCAAGCCACGAACACGAGAGTCAGAGTCTGGTAATCTGCAGTGCAGTGCAGTGGTAAATTAATAGACCCGAATCACACTCAAGAGGGCATCATGGACGGCTTCAACCTATGGCTCGCGGGCATTTCAGACTCTTGACTCTGTGCGGTAGAGTCTGTCAGGACAGTGGATGACTTCAGCGCCTGGTCGTTGATGGTTGGGGACTGGATTGTGTGTTCAGCAGCGCGCTTTCCGTCACTTCTGACTTTCTTCACTCCGCCTGTGCTGTGCAACGCTTGCAGTTGGAATTGGTACACGAGCACCACAATAGCTTCCCTCCAGGCCACTGATTGTCTGTTGGCAGACACAGACAATCACACCGGCCGTATTGATCATCACGCCGTACTTATCTGGGAATCCTGGCCTATTCCAAGCTCGTTGTCTCTTTCTTTCTTTCTTTCTTTCTTTCGTACATTTTCTTCACTTCCTGCAGAGCCAACACGTACTGCGCTGCACTGCACTCTACCAACCCGAACCAAGGAACACCAACGCGGTCTGCGATATCAACATTTTTCTCCGCTACTGCAAGTGCAGTCGCTGTGGGCCAGAGAATCCGGCACGACCGCTACGAGTACCGCTACTTACCGATTCCCAAGTGCACTGTTCGTTGATCCACTCGCAATCTCGAGTCTCATCCACGCAGATGATCCAGACTGCCCTCTTATCGGCTGGTGTCTTTCCAAATACCCTCGCCCTCCACCCCTTACCAGGCCCATACGAGTAATACCACGGCTCTCTTGTCTCTCCCTTATCCTGTTCAGGACACATATTTTTGCCGTGTGGCTAGTGTCTCCCCTTCGACACTATCAAACGCCTCCTTCGAGCCAGCTTTCCGTGAAGGGTCAGGGCAAACCAACCCCCCTCCCTCACTCTCCTGGCTCCGGCCTTGCGCCTGTGCGAATAGTCTCACCATCCGCGCTCGAGGACCACTCATTCCACCCTTGCAAAGGTCCCAGCTTGGCTGACTAGGAGCCGGAAAGTCAACCCAACTTTCGCCAGGTTCTATCCACGCGCTTGCCCTCATCGGTCTGATAGCAGGCCAGACACCCTCATCCTCTCCACCCTGCTTGCCTCACCTACTTCCCTCGATCTCCGTCTAGCTCGCACAATATACACCCTGGGGCGCCGCACATCTTTCACACTCGTTGTCCAACAATCGTTCAATTCGCTCAGGTGTCCGCCGTCAACGACATTCGCTCGCCCATCGACCGACTTGATCTTGTTGTCGAGGTAGATACATCCTCCAACTGATCATTCGTAAGGAACTCTTCGATCTCATAAATCGAGTCCTTGACTGATTGGAAACACGCTCAGGCCCGCCGACCGAGCAACTCTTGCATATATGAGTTGCCTCTGATATATATTTTATATATATATATCCTCACCCACAGTCACTCGCTCAACAGTATCGTGTCCGCGCTTGAAATCGTCGAGGGATTTCTAGGATCCAACGAGACATCTTGCTGTCTCGCCGACCAAAATCCTAATCAAGAAGCAAGAACAACACCGTTCCCATGGGTTTGGGAAGTTACTTCAAGGCGAAACAGCCTGCCCCTCCAGCAGCTGTGATCATGACAGAGAAGCCGGCGTCCTCGCCATCACCTCATAACAGCTTTAATATGGAGCTCCAACCGCCTCAATCGAGGTTTGGCTCGTCGAGAAACTCGATATCGAATCGATCAACACAGAGTTCGACTTTCCTCGATGATATCAAGCATGAGGTCATGGTAAACTACCTCTACCAACAGCAATGTTCACATCTCTGGGTCAGCGATGGCAGTGGAGAGATCGAAGGTGTTCTGCTCAGGAAGTCCAAGAACACTTACATGGCGTGCCCGCCACAATTGGGCAACTCTGCTTTTGCATCTTCTTGTGCTGCTCTTAATGTCCAAGTGAGGAAGTTCCCCGAATCCCGAAACGATCGCTAACCAAAGCAGTGTGCAATGACTGTCAACTCGAGAGTCATCAAAACTTTCCTGCAATGGTCCCCAGATGCGGTTGACGTCCCTTTACTTAATGGTCTCCGCATCCAAATTCTTCCTACGATTGAGGATCTTCCCCGGGCGAGAAAGCATCAGTTCGCTGCCTTCGTTGCATCAGAAGCCCTTCTAGTAGTTTGGGATGACGATGCGTTGCATCTCGTTCAACGTGCGAAATCGATCGAGTCGGAATTGATGGAGCTTGTCTGGAAGAATGGCCCCTCGGAAGGCGACGATGGAGAAAAGAAGGATCCCAACATCGCCATCTATGAGATTGATGAGGAAAGCGGCGAGATTGTCCCAGAGAAGCGTCCACTGCACTTGCAAAACACCGTCTTGGTCGCCCTGACCTTGATCTTGGTCATTACGTTCTTGGGAGCCGGTGCCAGGCAACTTGCCATCGAAGTCGAAGTTGACGGCAGCTACATTCGCCTTGCCCTTCTCGCCTTGACACCTGTGCAGGTCTTCTTCACTCTCTTCTTCTCCCAGGTCATCATGGGATGTTTGGCTCAGCTGTTCGGTCCCGTCCGACAGATGACCATCAACTCCAAGTTCTACTCCGCTCGTGCTCCTCCTCGGATTCAGTCCGCTACCCTTCCCCACATCACCATCCAGTGCCCAGTATACAAGGAGGGCTTGAGCTCTGTCATTGCGCCAACCGTCAAGTCCATCAAGCAAGCCATCTCCACTTACGAACTTCAAGGTGGATCTGCCAACATGTTCATCAACGATGATGGTCTTCAAATTATTGATGAGGAGGAACGTCGCGCCAGAATCGAATTTTATGCGGATCACAGCATCGGATGGACTGCCAGACCAAAGCATGGAGACAACTTCACCAGACGAGGAAAATGTACGTTCACCCTCTTATCTTTGATGTTACTCAGCTGACAATTACACAGTCAAGAAAGTAAGCGATTTCCCCCAATTAAATGGCCAGCTTAGTCTGGTGATCCACAAAATGTGGTTTGGCCCAGTGGTCCCACATTCCTCAGCCTCAGATCTGATTCACCCTATGGCCTTGAGCCATCACCCTCCACCATTCTTAAAAGTTTGAGCTGAATACTGACGATCTTTACCAATTTAGGCTTCGAACATGAACTTTGGCCTGCATATTTCGTGCATGGTTGAGGAGAAGCTCGCCTTAATTCAACGACCTGTCGACTGGACCCAAGCTGATGAGGCTCAAGCCTACGAACGATGCTTGAAGGAGGCTCTTGAGGACAATGGACGTGCCTGGGCCGATGGAAATATCCGTGTTGGAGATTATATCTTGCTGAGTACGTTGTTCGAATTTCCCCAGATTTGGCAAAGTTAACAATATATAGTTGACTCCGATACCCGAGTCCCTCAAGACTGTCTCTTGGATGCTTGCTCTGAAATGGAACAATCCCCTGAAGTCGGAATCATGCAATTTTCATCCGGTGTCATGCAAGTTGTCAACACCTACTTCGAGAACGGTATCACTTTCTTCACCAACCTCATTTACACTGCTATTCGATACACCGTTGCCAACGGTGATGTCGCTCCATTCGTCGGCCACAACGCTATTCTCCGCTGGTCAGCTATCCAACAGGTTTCTTACGAAGACGAGGACGGATATGAAAAGTTCTGGTCTGAATCTCACGTGTCTGAAGATTTCGATATGTCTCTGCGTCTTCAGTGCAACGGCTACACTATTCGGTTAGCTGCTTGGGCTGGTGAGGGATTCAAGGAGGGCGTGTCTTTGACCGTTTACGATGAATTGGCTCGTTGGGAGAAATATGCCTATGGTTGCAACGAGCTTCTGTTCCACCCTATCCGCAAGTGGATCTACAAGGGTCCATTTACCCCTCTGTTCCGCACTTTCTTGTTCTCCAACATCCGATTCACCTCCAAGATCACCATCATCTCTTACATCGGAACCTACTACGCTATCGGAGCCGCTTGGATCATGACAACTGTCAACTACTTCGCAATCGGATGGTTCAACGGTTACCTGGACAAATACTACGTCGACTCCTGGAAAGTTTGGTTCTCTATCATCATCGTCTTCAACGGCCTCGGGAACATTGCTCTTGCAGTCATGCGTTACCGTATTGGCGAACGCAGTCTCCTGTTTGCTCTTTTCGAGAACTTCAAGTGGACTATCATGCTCGCCATCTTCTTGGGTGGTCTGTCCCTCCACGTTTCACAAGCACTCCTCGCACACATGTTCGAGATCGACATGACATGGGGTGCCACCGCAAAGGAAGCCGAGTTCTCCAACTTCTTCATCGAAGTTCCAAAGGTCTTGAAGAAGTTCAAGTTCTCAATGGCCTTCTCTATTCTCGGCATTGCGGGTATGATCGTCCTCGCTGTCGGCAAATCATTCGTCCCATATGACTGGATGATTACCGATTTCGTTGCCATTCTACCAATGGCCACTATTACTGCATCTCATCTACTACTACCTCTGGCGCTCAACCCTGCGCTCATGACGTTCTCATGGTAGATATTTCCTTTTGTTCTTTGCAGTGGGCGTTAAGGTGGCATGTAGATTGGTTGGAAGAGATGCGAACACATAGTTGCTTTTGTCGATGCACTTTTTTTTTTTTTCAGAAGCGGAGTAAATGAAACGTTTATAGAATGGCATTCCCTGGTTTGGGTTGTATATGAGGGCACCAAATGGGTTTTCCCACCCTTTTTCACTATTGGTAGTGTTGTATGTATGGGAGTGGCATGGGATGGGTGGATGGATGGGTGGAATACCTAGGTATGGATTGGATGATATGGGGCTAGGTATATGAGGGTTCAGAAGGGAGACAGACAAGATGGGAGAGATAATTGGCTGGATGGCTGGTTGATGATGATCGTTCGTTTGTTCGTTCCTTTGATGGCCTAAGCTACATTTAATTGTTAATGCAAATGAAAGAAAGAAAGAAGAAAAATACAAAGCATCTTTGCATACGCAACTATCGTTTAAGCAGATCGCTAGTGAATTTATGAATTGAGTTTCGTGTTTAAACGGGTATCACAGACTGGGCTTCCTTTACTGGATGTAGGAGATTAGGATTAGGGTCCAGATTATTCGATCACTGACCGACCGTTTGGGAATGGACTGGACTGGACTGGACTTTTGATATTTCAACATGATGCAAACTATCCCCTCCTCTCCTCTCTTCTCCTTCGAAGAGACACCAACCACTATCTCGTCCTGAATTGAATTGAATTGAATTGAATTGAATTGAGATCTCGACCAAGCATTCAGATAGCAAGCGAGGAAGTAAGCGATAAGGTAGGCAGGCGAGGCAGGAAGGCTATCTAATCGATAGAAGTAATTCAGCTCCGTCAGCGAGACTGAGACTGAGACATTTGCCATTTTTCCTTTTTCCTTTCCTTCAGAGTGTCCGTCCCTTTGTTTGCTTTTCCCCTGATCGCCGCCCGCGCCCGCGTTTTTTTGAGTTCGATAGTCTGTCTGATTTGAGATGGGTGGGGTGAGGAGGGGGAGGGGGTGAGGATCTGTTTGTGAAGTGTGACTCGAGGGAGGAGGGAGGGAGGGAGGGAGGCTCGGGGATGGGGGATGGGGGATGGGGAATGGGGGATGGGGGATGGATTGGGGGATGGGGGATGGATTGGGGGATGGATTGGGGGAGATGTGAAGTGAGACGGTTAGATGGTGTGTGTGTGTGTGCTGTGAGGGAAGGTATGGGGTAAGGGGAAGGTGGGGGGTATGGTTGTGATGTGCGGTGAGTACCTATGAGTAGGGTATGGAGAGGGGAAAGACAAGGAAATACAGAGGAGAAGAGGCCTCCTGTATTAAGGGCCGCTTTTGCTATGCTAACTTGAGATAGGTAGCAGGGTAGGTAGGTATCTTAGGTAAGTCCTTAAAGTAGAAGTCCACGTGACAAGAACAGCAGCGGAGCAGGGCACTTCACAACAGCAGCCTCTCCACGGTGGACAAGTCAGCGAATAGTTTATGTGCTGAACATACTGTATATTGTTATCACTTGTTAGTGGACATCTATGAATATAACACAACTCGTATTGGAGACGAGATGTGTGCGGCTTTTGAAAACTACTGCCCTTCCAGTAGCAGCAGGACCATGGCAGAAATAGCCTCTTAATACTTTGATATTCACATGATACGGTCGAACCACGGATCGTTCTTTAACTCCCTGGCCGTCGCCCGATCCTCCGGGAGCCAGCAAAGCATCCTCTTCATGAACTTGAAGAAACGATCCGCTTCCTCCTCCGGGATACACGCGGGCATCTCGCTCCTCCAACTCCGCGTACAAGGTATCAAATCTTGACGTACAAATGTACCTAAATGTCGAGATTAGTAGCAGTTAAGACAGGAGACAATATCTCAATTCGACGCACCATTATCATCAAAAAAAGGACCACCATAAAATTCTGCAGCATTGTTGCACAATCTACCTTCAGGGTTTAGCGCTTCAGGACTCCATCGCCAGTGCCGCATATCTCTCTCGCGCTGGATTAGTACAGCTGGTACGGGGCCGAGTAGTGCGATCATATCTGCTAGGTGTTGTACTGCAGAGTAAGAGTGCGGGTTTACTTGCTGGAATAAACTCTGCCCCTGGAGAAGATCCCAAACCTACAATAGATACAAAATAAGCAAAGTTAGGTTGGAAACCGAGGAGTGCTCACCATAACACCGAAATTCCATATATCAGCGCTATACGACCATCCAGTACCCAGCAAAACTTCTGGGGAGTGACAATCGTTAGGTTGTATCGGGTGGACAAGCGGTCCAGGCCGATCACCCCGCTATGCAAGACCAAAGTCTGTGATCTTTGGATACATCTTCTTCAAAGCGTCGTCGCCGTTGATGTGCCCAAAGTCGTTATGGCATCGGTACACTGTCTGATTACCAATCCGCTTCCGGGCCATAGGATGCATGGCCTGTCCTTGGACAAAGGCTTCAATAGTCGACTGATCCTCGAATGTCACCAGGATATTGTCCAATTTTAGATCTAAACGAAGCAACTTAGTACGAGATCCACAGAGGGAAAGCTTTGAGTGCTGATAATGAAATACCTGTGTGAATGACGTGGCGTTCTGAATGTAAGTAATCCAGGCCTTCTAGCAGGATTTGGAGATAGGTCTTGAGCAAAGGCAATGATGGACGAGTAACCCTGTCCTCGCCAGCGAGTCGTCTCCTGAGTAACCAGAGTGGTTCTCGCATCGGCTCGAAAACTAGAGAGAGATGTGTAGATCCCGTAGGTGAATCGAGGCCGAAGCTCTCGATGGCTGTGGCAATGATGGCACGTCCACGGTGTTTGGAGTTGGCAGAGATATGGATGGACATATCCAACTCATGTCTTATATCCTCTTCCTTCGCCGAATTGCAAGCGCAAATTTTGATGACAACATACTTGTTTGGTTCTAACCAACCTCCTCTAGAAATAGCATGTTAGAGCACGATAAAATATCGCTCTGAATATGAACGGATCCAGAAGCAAAGGGACAGGAAGGAGAGAATGTCAACTCACCTCCGGATGTCACGTGCAAGCCAGACAGTTGACGATGAGCCCCAGCCGATCTTAGCTTTCAGTTCGTACCTGAAGTTCAACACGTCGCCAGGATTCGCAGGGTAGAAGAATTCGGGCCTGTAGCCGGGGACGTTCTCTTCATTAACGGGAAGACCGATCGGGAGCAATTCGGGCAGAGGAGACGACTGCGTCCCGAGGCGCCGGCGACCTCGACCGCCGAAAATGGACGGTAGGTTGGCAGGCGCGTGGACATACGTGGCGCGAAGGGATTGAGAAGCAGTACGATTAGTGGCCAGCTTTAGAATGTAAGAAGGGACTGTAGTGTTGAATGCTCGAAGGCAGACCATAGTTCGTCCCAATAGATGCAATAATTGTGGTTTCACAAGGCCGTCATGAGGCGAATAGGTTTATCCAACGAGCCTTGGCGTACTTGCTATGCAGCCTGGACGCCATTCTTCCTTGTGGTGATTGATTAGGAAGGAATAGATGATTAGGGTATTCAAGATTAATCATTGATTTTGTTTTACTTCCTGCTTGAGAATGTCCTTCCCTCGGTAGTTAGGTAGCTGGAATGGATACTCGCTGTACGGGTGAGGTGTTTCGTGCTGGATGTGCCTCACATGTCTAGGTAGTGGAGTTTGACTCACGCATGCGCTGCACCTCGATTCTCGGTGTGCGACAATCACTCACTGCAAACATCCTCGGCTGAAAAACACCAAAGAAAAAAAAATGTATACGAGGATAAGAGCGTGGAAGCGATCGAGCCAGTGAAGTGTTGAGGAGCTAGGTGTTGTGACGAGACGAGGATGTGTTGGTTCTATGTGCCTCAGCTGTGCTACGTGCATGCATAGATTGTGCAGTGGGCAGTGTGCAGTGCTGCAGTGATGCACGATGCAGCTAATACGAAGCAGATTGATAAATTTACCTAGGCAGTCGAAACATGCACGTTTACGCGAGGTGGGAATAGCTTCATTTGTTGATAAGGATGGATAAGAGAATTGAAGTGGCTGGAAGGGGGGTATGGAAGATGAGACGGATAACACGGTAGATTTGCGTGTCTATTGATTTATTGCATTGGATTGGAGGGCTAGATGGAAAATAGCTGCGTGTTGGTATGTGAGACGTTCGCATACGGTATGCTGTCATACAGAAGACAAGGAAGGAAGGCATCTAGATTCGAGAAGAAAACTGACGGCTTTGAGGGCTGATTGATTGAGTGATTGATTGGGGGAGAGTGTGGGAGGAGAGCACCGGTGAGCTGGGAATGGTGGCATTTTCTTGCACGTTATGTGGTAGAATCGATAGCGTCATGCTGTGGTAATGTGATGCAAGTAAAATCATGAAGAGATAGGTAGATTGTAGATGGGCCGGACCGATAAGGATGGATTGTGAGGTTCTACAGAAGGAAGAATGCTGCCAGCGAATTTGATGGCAGGCAAGAGGAATGAAGTGGGGGTTTCGCCACAGAGGCAGAAGATTGATTGAGGGTATGGAGGTATGACTTCAGGCTGAGGATGAAGATAGTGCGATGATGCAGGTATGACTGCATTATGGAAAATTGAAAGATTCTAGAACAGTGGTACGGTGGGTAGTGTGATTGAAAGTGTGAAAATGTGAACATCGTGAGATCCATAAGGGACCATGGATGCCAAGACGTGGTGTTGATGGGCTGTGACCTTCCTAAGCAGTGAGCGCATTGTGGGTACGTAGGAGGTTTCCAGTGACGAAATCCTTCTTTACAGTCGAGGAGATCGTCTGCAAAATCCTACAATGTAGAAGCTAGAAACAAGGCTGTCTTCTTTAGTCGAGCACACTTCCCCGACGTCAAGCACTTTAGCACAGAATTGGGTGGATTCTGGCCACAGATCTAAATGTGAGGATTCCGTGCTACGTAGCATCGTTCAGGTGTGTACAAGGCCGTTATTTTACAGGTAACGAACGGTGTGGTTTCTAGTTTTGGTGCATCGATGAACTGGAAATAGCATACTGGTGCGATGCGATTTAGATGGTTCAAGACTAAGTGGAGTAGAGTTGAGCTTATTTCTTTGGAGTCTCTTTGGTGGATGTTTAGACGCGGTTGTGGAGTTTGTTGGGCTACTTCAAAAGTAGTTTGATGGAGGAGTAAGTAGGACGACAAATCCTAGTTAGGACGGCTTCATCGTTGACACAGAATATGAATATGAAGCGAGAACCTCCCTTATCATGAAGAAATGAAATCAGAAAGTAAATAAAGCACGGACAAGAGAAGAACCCGAACTGAAATCTCCAAAATGATGATCCTCATCATCATCTATGCCAACAGAGCAAAATGCAGCTATCTCAACGCCTTCCTTTCATACCAATTTCAAAGAGCACTACAGTACCATCCAATGATACCCATTCATGCAAGACGACCAGAGCAAAATAGGACCAGTTCGTATTCCTTTTGGGCGTTGCAGTTCGATGGCCCGTTCACTGGCTCGTCGTTGGCTGCTGATCGTTATCATGGCCCGCCCCTCCCTCCGGACTCCAGTCTCCAAGCCCAAAGCCCACCAGCGCAAACCAAGGCCTGAACCCAGAGTGCGGAATGGCTATCAGCGGTTCCGCTGTGGTGCTACAGTACTGTATTATTACAGGGTGTTTAGGCATACCCATCATGTATCCACAGCGGCAGTGAGCCTGTAGATCTCTCGTGTAGCGCATTTCCAGGGGTCTTGATGCTGAGCAAGCGCTCCGTCCCCTCCCTGTGCCAAGTCTGGGCAGAACCCCCGAAAATAATATGGGCCGGACTGATAGCGCGGCAATGGATCTTGGTACGAAAACACCCCAACCACGTCTCTTGTCTCGCAGTGCGCCGTTCGGGAACTTTCGTTTCGTCAGAAGGCAATTTCTGCTGTGTGTCTTTCAATTGTTTCTACTGCGTTTTGTACCTGCTTTCTTGACTGAAGTCTGTCGCTACATACATTGGTACACCTTCAGTACACTCGCTCTAACCCGAGATATCTCGACCAGTCGCTCGTTTCCCACCGATCCATTTCGCCGGTTTTCTCGACAATTGGAGGCAGAGAAGGATTGAAAAGCCGAAAGTATGAGGACTCAATCGTGGAGAGCTTTGGCCGTGGCGGCTGTGGGGTTGTTTGCTGGAGTTGAAGCGCAGACTGGGAGCTTGCAGGATTTGGGATCACTGCTGGCAGATCAGAAGAATTTGACGACTTTCTACTCGTTAATAAAAGTATGTTCCTGAGTAGCAGAACGTTGGAGGACTTAAGAGAGTAAATGCTAAGTGAGATGTAGAAATATCCAGATATTCTGCTCAAACTACCCTCCCAATCCGGTGTCACGGCAAGTTCCCATCTTCAAAAGTCAATTGTAACAGAACCAGGACAGTAACAGTTTGCAGATCCTCGCGCCGAACAACGATGCTTTCGACAAGATCCCATACACCCAACTCAATTCTGCTTTCCAGAATAACGACCAGGATACGATCGTCAATGTTCTCAGTTACCATATCCTACAAGGGCAGAAGATGGCAGCTCAATTGGTCCCGGGCACACCTGTTTTCCTACCCACGCTGCTCAGCGATGCGAAGTGGAGTAATGTTACAGGAGGTCAATACGTGGAGAATGTAAAGCAGGCTGGAGATGTGGTGGTATTTGTCAGTGGACAGGGAAGCAGAGCTACGCTCACACAAGCCGTATGTCCCAACACAGGTCAAGAAATGAAAGGACATGGCTAACTCAAGCAGGACCTCCCCTTCTCTGGCGGCGTCGTCCAAGTGATCGACTCCCTCCTCATACCACCCACAAACTTAACAATGACAACTACGGCTTTCAACCTTACATCCTATCAAGGTGCTCTGTACGCCAGCGAGCAAATCAAAAACTTCACAGACACACCAAACTACACTCTCTTTGCGCCCAATAACGCAGCTTTCCAAGCGCTCGGCTCAGCCATCTCTTCCATGTCAGTGGAAGACCTCAGCTCAGTCATGAACTTCCACGTCCTCCCCAACCAAGTCACATTCTCCACCTCCCTCAAAAACGGCACAACATGGACCACTAAGCAAGGCGGTAACATCACCATCCGCCACTCCGGCAACAACGTCTTCGTCGACAGCTCCCAACTGCTCAACCCCGACATCCTCCTCGCCAACGGCGTCCTCCACGTACTCGACAACGTGCTCAACCCTGAAGGTCCCGGCGCAATGCCGAACCCTGACCTCCCTACTCAAGTTCCTGCGTTCGCGTCAGCGAGCTCGGTCACGAATCTGCCGTTCACGACTGCGATTCCGTGTACGGAGTCTTGTCCGGTGAGCAGCACGAGTGGGAGCGGGAGCGGGAGCGAGACGGCGACTGCGAGAGCTACGACGACAGCGGGGAGCGGCAATCCGTTTACGACGAGTAGTAGTTCTGCGTTGGGGGTTGCGATGGCGAGGGAGACGGGGATGGTGGGTGTGGGGAAGGCGGGGTTGATGGCTGCGCTTGGAGGGGCGGTGATGATGCTTTAAATTTGAGTAAATTTGATCATGAAAGGTGTTTCTCTTTGTGGTATATTTTATTGTGGATGGTCATGATTTGAGGTTCTTGTTCGAGTTGGAGCGGGGAAGAAAGAAAAAGCCGGTCGGGTTGCTTTTTTTGGGGCTATGCGCGACTTTGGAGTTGGTAAATACCTTTTATGCTATGTCCTCTTTACTTTGGTTGGACTTCCTAAAGGATTTGGGGAGAATGGGGAAAGGGCATATATAGATTGGTACCATGAAAGAGCTTAGTTGGGAGAGGCGATCGGGGAATTTCAATAAATAACCGATCTATCGATCGTCTTAATGTAATGCTTGGAACTTCAAGTCTATCTTGGCTGCTTCTCCTGGTACTGCTTTGTTGTTGGGTGCTTCGGATATATTGGAAAGGCTAGTAGTCCTCGAAGAATTGCTGGGGAATAGGAGGACGCTGCTCGCTTCGCTTGCCTTTGTTTACCTAGGTAGGTACATGCCTGCCCTGTCGATCGCTTCGCGAGGTCATCGTAGCCGAGATATCTATTTGGTGCAAAAAGCAGCACTCGTCGAAGTCTGAAATATTCGAGAGTGAAGTCGAGCAGGCCCATTCTTCACCTGGCTCTGCTTTTTGTGAACCAATCTCCTTGCTTGCTTATTAGTTCGGTCATTTGTCTCGTAGCATTTGGGACCCTGTTCTATCCAGAAACAAGATTATTGCCCATGACTTGTTCGGGGCGAAAGCTGAGCCAAGGGGATTTCGCGTTCTGTGATTGAGTCAAGCCAAGCATTTTCGCTCATTCATACCTCGAGGCGGCACGGTGTCCGTCTGCTTCTCGGGACGGTAGAACCATGTCCTTGTTTACAAGCATTGATATGCAAGTACAAATGTGGCCGAGTTTAAATCCGTCTGATCCAAGATGTCGTTTACCCCTGCCTTTGTATCTGTAACCGTCATCCTATGGCAGGTTTCTTTTTCCGTTTGCTTGATGTCCTCTATCCTCGTTAGCTCAACATGACTTTGGACGTATATTTGCCTTCTCCTACTCAATTCATGAAATTTATTCGTTGAAGACCGATTTTCTGTAATCCGTCTTGTGCAATCTCGGACTAGTTAAGCATGTTCCTATGGCTGCAGTCAAAGCCCCCGGCACATTCCAAACCTGAACGTCAGAGATACGGGGGATATGTACGGACTGAGACCAGCCAACGACTTATCAACATCGCAGAACCTGGCTTGGCCAAGACCAGGTCAACGTCATCAACACTTCATCAGAGCTATTTCTTTGGCTATACGCTGGATTGAACATGGATCATCATCTTTGAAGCCTGGCCCTCGCTCTTCGTAACTTGTCCGTTGGCTCATCATCGGTATTTTGGTCCAAAATCAGGAGGCGGCAGTTCGACTTCATCGTAGGGACAGCTACAAGGTACAGTATTCCCTTTCGTGAGAAACAGAAATCGTAACAACGGCTTCTCTCTTCACGGGTGGTCTGTTGCTTAATTTTATTCAAGACCGTGTGGCATCACCATAAACTCCTTGCACTTTTAAGCTTATGTCCGATCGTGGCTTGGCCCTGCTTGACATTGTCTTTTGGACCGTTGACTTTATTCTGATTCAGTGATTAACTTTACAAGCCGACCACCTTGACAACTACATTTCTCTGATCATCAGACGTCGTTGATGTTACTGGGGCTCGTTTGGCATCGGACTCGCTTCCTCCTTCGTACTCGTAGCATTCGGACTCGCGCCACTAGGCATCCCCGTTTCACCACCTAGTGGCTATGCAATGTTTCGAGATGCTGGAAAATGAAATCAGAAAAGGGGAAAGAGGTAATCACCTCTTTCTTCATTGGCTATGCTTATGTTATTGAGTGCCGGAACGGTAGATGTGTATCCCGCGAGAAGAAATGCTCCGGGAGATCAAATGTGGATCCTGGTGATGTTGTGCAGGCACTCCTTGTGAAGAGTCATGATATGATTGAGTGAAAGCTAAAATACCCCTCTGGACTACACCAGAATTACGAGATACTCAACCAGATGACTCGGATGATGCAGTGATAGGGTACGAGCAGCGCAGGTCTGCAGTTATTACACCCGCTGATTATAGCACTCAGGAAGATGGCAAGAATATGGAGCACAAAGGGGATGATTGTCAGGGTATATAAGTACACTGGATCCGCCAACACTTCCAGTTCTTCGCCATCTGATCATTCAGAGGTAACTGACACTAATAAACAATTGAACTATCTACCTGTTCTCAAGCCCACGACGTCCAACATGAAGCTCACTCTCCTTTCCACTGGCTTGGCATACAGTATGGTCTCCGCAATGCCTCATTATGAGAGACAGTATCCTACAGAGACTCCTACAGAGGGAGATTGGATTCCTGGAGGCCCTAATGACTGTGAGTACTTTGCCAGTTCCAACTCCAGGCCTGTATAACTGACCTTCACAGTCCGCGGACCTTGCCCTATGATGAACACTCTCGCAAACCACGGCTTCATTCCCCGAAATGGAGATAATCTGACAAGGGATAATGTCGTTCGCGGCTTGACGACTGCTCTCAACTTCGACCCTGTAGTTGCAAACATCATGTGGGAGCAGGCGATCTTCATCAACCCTGAGCCGAACGCTACATTCTTCACACTCGATCAGCTGAATGTCCATAATGTCTTGGAGCACGATGCCAGTATTGGGTAAGAATTATCTCAGTCATACCCATATGTCTGAGGAATATAGTGCTAACACGATGCGCAGTCGTTCAGATGCATTCTTTGGCAACAACCACGTCTTCAACCAAACAGTCTTCGACACCACGACAGCCTTCTGGACCAAGAAAACTCTAGATGCCAACCAGATCGCCATGGGGAAAGTTTTCCGCTAGGTAGTATCTAAGTCTACGAACCCCGAGTACAGGTTCACCTCCACAGTTGAGAACTTCTCACTTGGTGAAATCGCTGCTCCTATTTTGATCTTCGGAGATATCGCAGCAGGTACATGTGACCGCGCGCAGATCGTCTCTTTCTTCGGTAAGTTGATCAAGTATACCTGCCATTTACATAGACAGGGGTTTTGCTAATCATCCTTTCCAATAGAGAATGAACGTCTTCCAACCGAGCTTGGCTTCGTCAAGCAAGCCTCGCCGATTACGCTTGACCAGGTCATGGCTATTTCGAAGTTGATCGCTGATGCTGCAAACCTCATCACTCCTTCTGAAAATACTACCAAGGCTACTCATAGCCGTCGTGAAGCACTCAAGATTCGCGATCTTCACATTGGGTCTGGATTGACTTTGTGATTGAATACAGTCAGCACGATTCAGTGTCATGTAGGCCTTGTGGCAACTGGACACAGTACGCACAGCTGGGCTGGTGATATTGAAGGACAGGTGACTTGGCGATAAGGATTGTTGTGAACGTGTGTATTATTGATGAGTACATGATTAGATTTGCTTTCATGTGCGAAATTTGTGTAGCATTTTGAGTATGGAGTATGGTTTGTTGTCAAGCGAGGGGTAAATTCTGCCACGCTCGCTTAAGATGAGGGGTATTGTTGACCCTGGTACCTACCTACTGCAATACAAGTTCTCCCCAAACTATTGCTCCGTTAAACTTGACTTCTGGGGGACACTTGTATGTTGGATCTACATTTCTTCCCTTCTCGGGTTTTAGTCGCGATGTTACAGAGAAGTGTTACAGCTAAGACCCCGACTAAGTTCAATGATGGTATCTCCGGTGGCAGGAGAGCGAAGTTCACGTTAGTGCATATGGTTCTATGGAGAATTCCTTTCTGAGCGATCAATATTATTGAATCAGTAATCCATGTTGCCATGACATTGTGACCTCACAAACAGGTGGCCGTCGCCGACTCATCAAAGCACATCTAATAAACTGGACGCTTGAACGCATCTAATGTGTAAGTCCAGCTGTCGATAGAAGCCTGATCATACTGACATTCCATGGAATTATTACCAGACCAATATGGAAGAAGAGGCCATGAGCACAGATTCTGCATCTCGCCAGTATAAGAGCCAGAGGTAACAGTCGCATTGAGGGTAGTTGGCTCCACGCCGTTCTCGCCCCAGTCGATCATGGTAGCCATGTTGACTTGAGGGTAAGGACCTGGCTGTAGTGTGTTGGTCGAGCAGTGAGCTGCTCCTGGGACGAGGAAGAGACGGTACCAGTCGTTCAGAGATTCGACACTCTCATTGTAGCTCAGGCCGGGGTTCATGATGGTGCGGACAGAGTCGTATTAATGGATTGATGATGCGGCTGGGACGCTGTCATCGTTCTCACCCTGGTAGTGGATGATCTTTCCTCCCGAGGATTGGAAAGAAGTCAGGCCAGGAAAGATGGTTTGGAGGGTGTTGGCGCATCGGATCATGGCTATGTTCATCCATTCGATGAGGGTGTCATACATTACATTATCGAGGGAGGATAAATTGTCAATGTCGACTAGTTGGACCAACTTGGTAACAAACTCTCCTCCAGTGGACTTGATATCCAACTCGAATGAGTCGGTAGTCGAGTTTTAAGTCGTACTAGCATCTTCGAACGAAGAGGCGAATTGCCAAGGCAAGTACGCTTGCTTGCCCTCAGAGTCGAAGAGACCTTCCAGAACCTGTTGAGCAACAGCAACACCTTCAGCAGTGACGGTACCGTTCTGGGCTGGGGTGATTATTGATGTGGTGGAGTTATCGGCTTGCCTCTTACGTTGGCCGAAAGCAAATCCAAGAGAGCTGGAGCTAGATGCTGCACAGTAGTAGGGCTCGCTGATAGTAGAGTTGAGATTGAAGTTGAGTTTGCAGAGATCCGTGCGTGACACAACACCGTCGGCTCTTCCATCAGAGCATCACAAGCTGTGATTGTGAGGTTGACAATCTTGCTCATCTCGCACGGTGGTGGGTAGTAACCAAGTGTCTGCTCAATAACGTTTGAAGTCAAATGGTTCTGTGCCCCTCTGTATCAGTATCGTGGTCCACTCTTGAAAATCCTGGACACGGCAGACAGTGAGAGACGACTTACAATTTGCTGCTGAGCATAGCGAAAAGCAGGAGCTCCTACAATGACACCATCGTACTCCTCACCCCAGCGTTGAACTTGACTCCATCCCTCTCTTCCACCATCAGAACATCCCTCGTAGTAGGTGTAGACCTTGGTGTCAGAAGCAATACCGTATAATGATCGAGTGAGGGCTTTGCCAATAATGGTCATCTCCCCCAAAGCCTTGTATCCAAACACTGCCGAGTTACTAAGCATGATGCCTTTTTGAATGACTTTGAAAATAGGATGGGACCTGAGACTTACTGTGCATGTTGTCATAAATGAGTGACTCATTGCCTGCTAAAGCATTGGCATCTTAATTTCCATCGTAACCTGCATTTGTAGCACCAGTAGCAGCACCGTATGCTAAGCCTCCTGCGAAGTAGTACTCAGCGCATATCCACCACCACCACTGACATAGAAGCGGTTTGCAAAAGTGTCGGGACTAGGTAACGTGTACCCAAGAACAATGGTACCACTCTTTCCTAATGAAAATAGCTGACAGTGATGTTACAATAGTCGTAAGCAGTGCTGTCGGCTGTCGAGCCCATACCCATAGAAAGAGTGCCATTGTAGATTGCATTCGCTGTGACAGAAGATGGGATAAGATCGATGCCTCTCAAAGTTCCATTGGTAGGAAGAGCCGCTTGAAGGTTCGAAACTGTGCAAAGGGTTGCAAGAATTGAGTTCGAAGCACTGGCTCCTGCTACAAGAGCGGCTGTGGCAGATGCCCGCAAAGATTGACGCATCTTTTTGATAAAAAAAAAGAAAGGCAGATGAAATGCTAGGAGAAGGAAATTTAAAGTGCTGGAACAGAAAAACCACAGTGTATAAACAGCTGAGCCTGATGAGAGACTGTTTCTGCCAGATTCAAAGCATTATAAACAAGTTGTTTGAGTCTCCAATCTCAGTCCCGAAATGCTTCACAACAAACGAGAGATCCTCCTCACCCATTTACTCGTAGACGAAGACATTCACTTAAATTGTTTGCAACCGATGATTCTTTCTCGGTCCCGAGAAGTGATCGGTCTCCATCGCTCAAAAACTAGCCACATTGCATTGTCACCATTTCGTGGCGCGAGTATGTATGCTACACAGATTGGTCACCCAGATATTCCCAGCATTCGACTGTCTTTTTGCCTAAGCGAACAAGATAGTTTGCATATTTGGGATATGCAAGATTGCAAAAACAAGCTTCGGGAAATCCTTCATCCGATGGGCCTCTGGAAAACGCGTATGCGATTGCGAGGGATGATGGGTTCGTGACGAATTGCCATGATGAAGGTCCACCAGATCCTGACTCTTAGGTCGACGCTTGGTAGGCTGGCTACGCAATCGGATCTCTCAAGATTTTCCAATACCTGGGACGATCCACACAATGAAGATTTCTACAAGCAACGAATGATTGCCATAAATCCACCACGGCGTCATCGAACTGATTCGTATTGGAAGCTAGAGCACCTCCATAGGTAGCAATGAAAAGGCAAGAGGACCAGGACAACCAATTCGTTGCAACAGACTTGAGTACCTAGATACTGATGCTTTGCACGAAGATCGAATGAGAGGGGATTCCTCACGACATGAGCCTTGCCTCGAGCATTCCCGATCAATTCCAGAAGCAAAGATTATCCAAAGACTGGAAACCTGACAATACTTTTAGCCAAGTCCTCTTGAGAAACTCTAACCCACTTAGGCTGCATTCAGGGGTAAAGTCAATCGCCTCAATATTCTTATCTGAAGCAAATAGCAACTCACCTCACAGCAAATTTGACATAAAAGAAGTGTTTAAATCGTGTGAAATAGTATTTTTCGTATGTTACTTTAACAACAGAAAAAGGAGTGTTCTGGGATTTGAGGTTGAGAGAAGTACTCCGTACTCCGTAGGCTGATGCACCTTGCCGTACCTGGATCCAACATCATTGGTGGGCGGGTCCTCGAAGATCTTCCCCGGAGAGCTGATCGTGGCTCCAGATATCGAATCCAACTTCCTTTTTGTGCTCTCAATTCTGTGACCAGTCTTTTCTCTTCCGACCTGCATACGACGTTCTTTACCGCTATCCGTCGAACAGTTTCGGCCTCACCTTCGAATGATTTCTGCGATGTAAAGGAGCTATCTGGAGCTCATCGATACCTATCAATTTGCGCTTGTTCCAAACCAAAACCTCAATCACAATGAATCGGCAGGCAGAAGCAGGGCAAAGCCGCGAGGGTCTCCTCCGAGCCTACGATGTGGAGAGTATCCCGATGCGAAAATCTCTTGAGGATGCATATCGTTCAGACAGCGACTCTGACATCGACGCGACGGAGTACCTCGACAGAGATCCCTCCCACGAACCAACTTCCAAGTCTGCCACCCCTTCCTATGCGCGGGGCATGCAATTCTCCAACTTGAAACGAACATTCGCACGCCGTTCAAAATGCTTGTTGATCGTCCTTGCGGTACTGGTGGTATTCTGGTCCATAATTGCCGGAGGGGGGTTCTTCCTGTACAAGAAGAAG
Source organism: Cadophora gregata (assembly GCF_030347475.1). Classification (NCBI taxonomy): domain Eukaryota; kingdom Fungi; phylum Ascomycota; class Leotiomycetes; order Helotiales; family Ploettnerulaceae; genus Cadophora; species Cadophora gregata. Next base: position 1,669,740 of record NW_026695934.1, on the reverse strand, counting down.
CCAGCGGATGGTCAATCGCCGCCATGGTATCCAACACCACCTGGAGGGACAGTTTCACAGTGGGCCGAGAGTTACAAGAAAGCGGAGGCGTTGGTTGCAAAAATGACTCTGCCAGAGAAGGTCAACATTACAACTGGAACGGGTTGGAGCATGGGACTTGCGGTTGGAAATACTGGCCCAGCAATCAACGTTGGGTTTCCAGGTCTGGCGCTACAAGATGGTCCGTTGGGTTTGAGATTTGCAGATAACGCGACAGCATTCCCTGCGGGTATCACTGTTGGAGCGACCTGGAACAAAGAGCTGATGTATCAGCGTGGAAAGGCACATGGAAAGGAAGCGCGCTTGAAGGGAATCAATATCCTTCTGGGACCCTGCGTTGGACCTCTCGGAAGAATGCCAGCTGGTGGAAGAAACTGGGAAGGATTTGGTGCGGATCCAGTTCTACAAGGCATTGCTGCAGCGCAAACGATCAAGGGAATTCAAGAAGAGGGTGTGATTGCCACGATCAAGCACTTTATTGGCAACGAACAGGAGCACTTCCGTCAGTCGTGGGAGTGGGGCCTACCAAATGCCATGTCTTCAAACATCGATGACCGAACTCTTCACGAAATGTACGGATGGCCATTCGCAGATGCCGTCAAGGCTGGCGTTGCCAGTGTTATGTGCAGTTACCAAATGCTCAACAACTCGTATTCTTGCGGAAACTCGAAGCTAATGAACGGCATTCTGAAAGATGAGTTGGGATTCCAAGGTTTTGTGCAAAGCGACTGGCTGGCACAAAGAAGTGGTGTTGCAAGTGCTCTCGCTGGTTTGGATATGTCGATGCCTGGTGATGGTCTACGATGGGCTGCTGGAAACTCCTTATGGGGTCACGAGCTAAGCAAAGCTGTTCTGAATGGCTCTCTTCCTGTTTCACGCCTGAATGATATGGTTACTAGAGTTGTAGCCTCGTGGTATCAAATGGGCCAGGATGACAAAGCCAAATTCGACGGTGAAGGGCCCAATTTTTCGTCTTGGACCAACGAGGAGATTGGAGTCATTAATCCAGGCAGTCCAGATGACAAGGACAAGAAGGTTGTGAACAAGTTCATCAATGTTCAGGGTAGTGGCGATGATGCCCACTCCATCATAGCTCGTAACGTCGCAACTGAAGGCACGGTGTTGGTCAAGAATACCGACAAGATGCTGCCCCTTAGCAAAGATGGCTGGTCGGATGAGGGTCATGAAATGAACATGCGCATAGGAATCTTTGGTGAAGACTCTGGCTCTGGAAAAGGTCCAAATGCGTGTGTTGACCGTGGATGTAACCAGGGGACTCTTGGGTCTGGTTGGGGATCCGGGGCTGTTGAATTTCCATATCTCGTATCTCCTGCCGCAGCATTGAAAGAGACATTCAACAAGGATCGAGTATATGTAACCGACTTCCCCACGAACACTCCACCATTCAAATCATCACCGGAGATATTGAAGGATCAGGATGTGTGCATCGTCTTTGCAAATGCCGATTCCGGTGAAGGTTATATGGCTAACGATGGCATCAATGGAGATCGCAACGACCTTTTCCTGCAGAAAGGCGGTGATGCGCTCATCCGATCCGTGGCGGACGGTTGCGGTGATGGCAAGGGCAGCACAATCGTTGTCATTCACTCAGTGGGTCCTGTTATTGTGGACAAATGGATTGACCATCCAAGTATCAAAGCTGTCATCATGGCCAATCTTCCAGGACAAGAAAGCGGTAACGCTATTGCAGACATCTTGACAGGTGTCGTCAATCCCAGTGGAAAGCTACCTTACACCGTTGGAAAGTCCCTCGAGGATTACGGACCAGGTGCGAAGATTCTTTACGTTCCGAATGGCGTTGTCCCGCAACAGAACTTTGACGAAGGCCTCTACATTGATTACCGCCATTTCGACAAGTTCGGCGTTGCTCCAACATTCCCCTTTGGATTTGGCCTCTCGTATACAACATTCCAATACTCAAATCTCCTGGTCACTAAAGTCCGCGAAAAGTCTATTCTGCCATCGCCGCGCCCAGATGGAATTGAGCCCCCGAAGTTTGACGATAAGATCCCAGATCCAAAAGAAGCTTTGTTCCCAACCGGATTCCGCAAGCTCTCGAAATTCGTCTATCCATATATCACCAAGCTGTCCGAGATCAAGACAGGCAAATATCCATATCCTGTGGGATACGACGTCACGCAAACGCCATCCCAAGCAGGTGGAGATGAAGGTGGCAACCCTGATCTGTGGAACACATACGCCAATGTGTCAGTCGACATCACCAATTCGGGCGAAGTAGCAGGCAAAGAAGTTGTGCAACTTTACATCAGCTTCGACGATGTCCTATTCGGCGTGGGTGCCAAAGTCGACTTCCCTATCAAAGTCCTGAGAGGCTTCGAGAAAGTCTTGCTGAAACCAGCCGAGACGCAGACAGTACATTTCAACTTGACTCGACGAGATATGAGTTACTGGGACGTGGGACGACAGAACTGGGTAATGCCGACCGAAGGCACCATCACCATTCGGATCGGTGCTAGCTCGGGAGATTTGAGACTTACTGGATTTTATTAGCGCATTTGAGCGGTTTTGAATGGGACTTGGAGTTGACATCCGGCGTGTATGGTGATCGGCGGCGTTGCATGGATGTTGTTGAGGACCTTGTACAATAAAGAAGGCTAGAATGGCCATTGGCCAATTGAATTAATATCTACGAGTTGAAAACAAGGAAGTGCCCCGTCTGACTTCTCCGTGAATGCTGTAGAGAAACAGCAATTGTTAAATTTCTTTGGCGACTCGGACAATCACAGCAAACTTGCAGGCTGTTACAATCCCAACCACCACCTGCAAAAGCCACCGACACTTGGACCCTGTACCACAAGTATAAAAGCATCTAATTTCTCCTCCATCGTCTCCTTCCCTTTCTCTATTCAAAACATCAACACTATACAAAACATACAACCACATCCCAGCCTTAAAACACATCTTAACTCAACTCAACATCCAAACTATCCAAACTACACCAATCCATACATAAAATCAAAAACCAAGATCCAGAAAGTCAAGTAACAAGGCCCCGAATTCATCAGTACGTCCCCTACATGCAATGCTGCAAGTGCAACCACGACACCATGGTTCTCAGTCGTCCTGATGACTGCGATGGATGTGGTCATAGGCAGTGTGATCTTTGTGGGCAGTATAGCCGGTGGGAGAGAATTTCGGATTGGGTTGGTCGCTAGGGGGTTGACAGGGAGTGTGTAAGATAGGGTGGATTGAGAGTGGCATGGCTTTTTGAGAGTGGTGGAATGGGATCGAAGGGATGCATGGCCCATTGACGTTGGAATTGGTATACATATGGAGATGCAAGATGATATGATGGGAGGGAGTATTGTGGAGTCGTTGATGTTGGGGTAGATGTATGATGGGATTGGGGGAAAACTTTGATGTTCGGCTATTTTGGGGGAGGACATATACATGCCACTTAGAGGAGTCATATAGAACGCAAGCAATCTTCTTTTATAAAACCATTCGATTCGAACGAACCTTGACTGTTTCTATGAACGCGAGGAGCTTCAAATTCATGTTAACTCTCTGAAATCTGCGGATATAATTAAGTGTTTGAAGCATCTCCACTTTTCGGCACATAAATACTGGATCAAGTTCTTTGGCCTCAGTTATCTCTGCACATTTGTTCTCTTGATATCACTTTGATTTCAGATTAAAGAAAGAATAGATCCTATGCATAATTGGAAGTCTATCATCAGTTGAATACAACATGTTAGTGGAAATGGTTGAGGACATATTATGTTGCTGCTATAGCTTCAACACTGTGATACTCCAGCAACCAGATGCGTGCGATTACTGCAATCATGAGTAGTCGAGGATTAGCGATCAGTGGCTTAACATAGATTGGAAGAGAAATTGACCAAAGGGTCTCAGGTCAAGATGACCAATCAATAGGTGGAGTCGGAGCGGAGGGGTGACAAGGCGGGTTTGCTCGGCATGAATGACACAGGGAAGGCTTGATAGAACCAGAGACTCAGAGATATACAACTGTTAGTTAAGCTGCTGTTCCCCTTGAATTTTTTCTGGTCTCTCCAGTTTAGCAGTGAATGCAGTAATGGTTGTTGGCACTGCTTCATTCAGCATGAGATGCGGCAGAGTGAAGGCTGGCTCTGTTATTTATATCTGTCTATCTCCCTTCCAAATTGTTCTTTCTTCCTATAAATTCCTTTCATATCGCTTTCAACCCCGCCCAGAAGCCTAAATCGCAGAAACCTTCAAGTCGCTCATCGATCCCCACACTTTCAAACCCTCTTGCCTGAGCATCCAAACTCAAGTGCATAGCCCGGTTTAGATAAATCACAGACATGACCATTGTGTGGTATAAAGACCTCGAGTGCTGCAAATGCAGAACCACAACTGTAGGAACCATACACGGACAGGTGCCAACCCAGTGCAAGGGCACCAAATGGCAAACAAAGCAAGGCTCAACGACCGGTAAGAAGGAGTCTGTTTCGTGTAGCCACCAGGCTTGCTCGAGTTATACTGTTAGTAGCAATCCGGCAATTTACTGAAGGGGTTGCAAACATGAGACCGGTGGGTGAAGTTAAATAGCACGGACAGGATGATCATGTTTTGGTTGATTTTTGGCTTCGTCCTAGAGGTTTTGATGTGGACCTTATCACCATCAAGTGGCTCATCGGAATTCAGGCGAAAATGATACTTCACGTCGAAACAGGCCACGTATTTTATGACTGTGCTTTGAATCAGTGTTGTGTTATTCAAAGTAGGCCAAAAGTGACTGGAAGCAACCGAAATCACTGGATCATGACTGTTCAGGTATCGTACGGCGTTCAAATAGTTATATATTGCTCCGTATATCTCGTAACCTTGGCCCTTGTTTGTTTAACCTATCCTTTCAGAACACATTACTGCACCCCTGGTCTCAAATAGTACATAGCAACACAACTGTCAACCTCATTGCAAAGTCAAAGTCATCTTCAACTATGCCACGCCTCATCTGGGCCAAGAAACTGGGATGTTCACAATGCAACAAGCCCACATTCCCCTACAAACTCTTCGAAACCTGCCGATACTGTCAGCATGTTCCCTGTGGTGATTGCAAGGTTACCGAGGTGCCTCTGAATACCGTGGAGGTGGTCGAGAAGATTGAGAGAAAGCAGAACCGAGATGATGAGGACCCGGACGAGGAACATCATTTGACTTGGATGACCAACTTACAGCGCCTGCATGGATCGCAGGAGAGTCTGGTGTTGAAGAAGCAGAAGAAGACTTTTCAGTGGTGAAGCAGTCGTCGGAGGACTGGTTTGAAGCTGTTTGGCACTTTGGATAGATGTCTGCAGGACATTATGGAAGAACTTGACAAGCATTAACCTCAAAAACGTTGCTGGGACATGCTACTCTTCCGATGTCAAACTCGCCTTGTCATGTTGATTAGCTGACAACAATGGAGCTCCTTGGGATCTTGGATCACCCGAGTGGTGCACAGTCAGCAAGAAGTACTCCGCGGGCTTTCAGACTTGATTGCGAATTCGTCATGAATCTCATACATACGTCGACTCTCATGATTCAACAATGCAAGCATGGCTGTGAAGTAGAGCGATCAAAAGCATCTTCCCTCTTGCAAATCGAGGGAAAATCTATCTCGACATGTGTTTCCGATATGGCCCAAATCTTACAGTACAACCGACCTACCATAGTTGTCAATAATCTTTATTATGAGGGTTACTTATTTAGAAGGGGCATGGTTATCAGGACGTGTATTTAGTAGACCCGGTGATGTCAAGTGAGAGCAGAAAGAGGTGCTGAAAAAGCAGTGATTGAAATTGATCCTAAATTTTTGAAAAGGAATCGCAAAATAGTAATGTGCATTTCCATATTCTTCGGTTTCTCAAAAGGAAGAGCGAAACTAGCGAAATCGTTCGGGACATCCCACGTTTACTTGGAGTCTGTTCAATCAATTCTCCATAAATACTTCTTCAGGAAGCACAGTATTCCTTCTCAAGTTAGTATTAGTGTTCTTGGAGAGTGTTGATATTGGGGAGCGGACTTGTACTCACATGCAATCACCTCACAGTCTAGCTCTCTCGCCTCTGATCATCTTGCGGTCTGCAGAGGGACAGTTGACATCTGTAAACTCGTCTTTGCTTCCATCATAGTCGCATTCTCCAAGAGGATTGCTCGCCTCGGAGTTATCAAGGCACTGTGTCTCCCGCGTTAATTATGTGTATTGATGGAAGACGGGAAAAGTTGGCTGATACATACCGATCCATAGTCACAGTCTAGTGATGGAGCATTGGTGCCTCTCAGTTTGCAGACTCCTACAAGAGGGTCGTCCGTTTTGGCGCAATCCCCAGTCTGTTTGACGGGGTTGATCCATTGTGCACCTGTGCCCGGGCCGAGACAAAGATCCAAACCATACCCTACACTAGTCGCTCTTCCATTGCAACCATAAAGGTTCAAGTCGTTAAAGACAAGGCCTGAGGACAGTGTTAGTGTTGAAAGTTGCGCAAGCATGGAGGTACAGCACTTACCTTGCGCTGCGGGCAAGGGCAAGGCTAGGAATTTGGCTGAACCGAAAATGGTATTTGGAATATAGCAGCAATCTCCTTCTGCAATATCGGTACAGGTGAGGATTACGTTGTTGTTATTGCAATCTCCTTGTCCTACCACGGTAGCGCCGTAAAGTTTTATGGTAACAGCATGAACCTTCGCAGCTAGAGCAAAAAGAAATAGAGGAAGGAGGACAGTCATTGTATCTGGTGCTGTGATACAGAGTAGAAAGATTGGAATGAAGATGTAATGAGGTCCGGATTGTGAGTTATTGGGACAGCTCTTGCCCTCTCTATATAACAAAGATAGAGGCAGTTCGTATGCTCTACGCGTCACGCTCATATTATTCTCAACAAGCTACGGCACACTTAACCTTCACTGTTTGTGCCTCATACATTGTTCTGGGGAAGATCAACAAGGCTTTGCAAAGCTGTCTCGTGAATATATAATTCCAAACGAATGAGATGTCTCTCTGGAAGCACGTTGTGAAGCGTGGCCATATATGAAGTGAAGTAGGGGCTGCTGTTCAAGGTAGCTTACCAAAATAAGAAGCTCAAAATGTACCTAAACCCGTTTATTCAAAGGTCTGTCAATGGACCCTGTCCACCACATTGGAATTCTGACGAACCAATGGATCACCGTACATCCATGTGGATGGTTCCATTGGCAGGCCGCTGAAGAAAAGTAGTATGTGGAGATCACGCCAGCAGCTGCTGAAGAACACTGAGAGCAGGATCATTAGGCACACCAGTTGACTTTCCTAGGCTGGACGTTCTATACAACCCAATTAAGCAGCCAAGTAAACAGGACATTAGCGAGAGTGAGAACATACCTTGCCTTCCCTTCCCCGCCTAAGACAGCATGGCAGTCCTTCACAGGCTAATTCTCGTGCTTACCCGGACAGCATCTGGCAAGTGACACAACGAATCATTATCCTTTCTTCGTAAGCTTCAGGTCCTGGTGGGTTTTCCTTGCGCCTTGGCTGCGTGCGGCGTATTCTGCATTTGTAAATTTATGTCAACGAAAAACGATGACGTATGAACCATTTGCAGACTCTCGCGACCCAATTCAGAAGGTAACACTAAGCCAAGAGTAAGATCAACAAACTTGCATGCAGATGGGGCTTTTGTACCTTGGCAAATACGGCTCCATCTGGCGATGTTTACATGTTGTTAGCTTAAAGCTTACTTGACGAGGAGTAGCGCTCTCTCATTGGCTACAGCGGCTGGGTTGACTTGAAAATCCTGATCTAAACGCCACAAGCGCTGATGAGACCAGGAAAAGTCCAGATTTTGAGCAGCTTTATCTCACATATATGAGCCATTGACACCCTTGTACTCACTCGGTCAGCCAGTGATGGTTCCGACCAAAAACGTGGCCAGATAGTGCGGTGCGGTGATTCACGATCCTCAATGCTTTGACGATCTTTCTACCATAGCCCTCACACTACTGCGCCAAGAGCGGCAGAGGGCAGCAGGACAAACCGAGCGGACGTATTAGAAAGACGACGGTAGTGGGTTGCATGCTGCGCGCGGCTACGTACTCGTAGGAGCCACCCATTCAAGAGGTTCAGAGCTTTCGAATTAGGTTAGAAGGGCTCCTCGATGTAAGCTGCGATGCTACAGTCCCTTGTTGCATAGTCTGGGGATTCTGTGATATTACAAGGTCCACCAGGGTCCGTTCATGGTTTCTCTTTTCGTGCAATTATCAGGGTCGTCGGAACTCCCATGAATTTCTTCAAATACCATTAACCATTCAGCTTCGACAACGTGGAAAAGTAATGTTCCCTTACTTTCTTTAAACAGCATCCAAATCTCGAAACTATGCAGAGACGGACTCTACCATTGCATTTCGACGAATAGATTCTAGCTTTGGGGTTAAGGATAGGCATGGAGCTGAGATATCCGCACTGGCACCACTCGCAAGGTCTTACTGTAGACGAAGCGTTGGGGGGAATGCTTGAAGCTCATCGATCAATCGACAGGAGCCGCCATGACAAAGACTAAAATTAATCTCAGGATATAAACAGGTCTAGTGGGCTAGATTGAAGGTTTAATGGCATTAGACCCAGCCTTACTTGTATAGCTTGGCATGTGTTGTGATTCGAGCTGAGCGTAAACAAGCGAGACGTACATCCCCTCCAAATCATATGAATAGTGATAAACACCATTGGCAAAAGCAGTGTTCGCAGAAGTACGTAATCTGTATTACCAACGCCAAACCCGAGAGCATACCCCTCTTAGTTTTAATTTTTAAACATTGAAGGACGGCATTTATGACAGCTATGAGCTCGAGGACGTTAAAGCTTTGCCAGTGAGAAGAGAAATCTGTTGGTATCATGCCAAACTCGAGAACATAGTATGATCGTACAATTATCCTTGAGAGTTTCGGTAGCTTCTTGAAAAGGGGTGGGGCAACAATGCTCACATTTCTATACTTCCCAGTCGCCAAGGTGCAAAGCTTAAATTTCAAACCACCAACCTCGTGCTTTGAGTCGAGCGACACGATCTCGTTCGATATTTGCTTGCTCATCTCCACCACCAGTTCTTGTACACAACGATTGGATCATTATTGGTGGGACTGTCTTGCTTTGAGCATTTATCTTTTTGTTATCGAACTCTCGCTACATCAAGAGCTGCTAATATTCTCATCTACATGACCTTCAATCTTCGTCAACAGGCGCAAAATGTGACATCTTCCTCAACTTCAGTCCATACTTCATAAAGATGAACGGTACTGGAATAGCAACAGTTGCAACCGCAGCCAAGATCGAGACGGCCGGACCAATTCCAAGATTATGGAACATTGGCTGGGCAGCAAGAGGAAGTCCCGCCGCGAACACACTTCTCAGAAACGTATTTGCCGAGACAGCAGAAGCAGCATAAAGTCCATAAGTATCAACGAGAAAGTTGATACATTGCTGGAAAATAATATTGAAGCCTGCACCTATAAATACAGCTGCAAAGACTGGCGAAAGCCAAAATGTACTTGGTGCTGCAGTCCAACCGAACCACCAGAGACCTATGGCAAAAATGAAGCTGCCGATAGCCATAGGAGCCAGTCGAGCTTCGGGCACTGGTTTTCCGTTTGATGCATCGAGAGCTCGTGCGTATCGAGGCTGGTTTCCAAGATTGATGACGACTGCTGAGAGGACACCAATGAATAAGGCGAGGAAGGGCAGGGATCCAACGACAGGACCCCAACCTCGAGCTTCCTGGAAGACAATTGGGAAGACTTCTAAGGTCAGGTACAGAAGTCCAAACACAAACGAGGCGTAGAATGCGATGCAAGCGACCATCGGCTCTGTCAACAACATTCTCAGAGGTCGCCCGAGATGTTTCGTGACGATCGTTTTGGGAGACAGCTTGATGTCTTCATGCGGATGATGAAGAGACCGGTTGCCAGTCTCTTTTCTCAGACGCTGCGCCTTTTTCTTCAGAATTACTGGCGAATATATCTCGGGGAGAGCGAAGAAGGCAAGGACGGTCGCGGCGAAGGTCCAAATTGCCTGGATATATTCAGTCCATCTCCAGCCGAGATGAGGATTGACCAGGAGTGCAGCCCCAATAGTGGGACCCAGAGTCGGACCGCCAACAACAGCTAGGAGAGGTCAGCAGATAGTCTGTACATCTTAAGATATACGTCTACATACCTACTGCGTAGAAGGTGATAGCAATTCCGCGCGATTTGGGCTCCCAGATATCTCCCAGCGCAGCAGCAACGTTGCTAACAGGTGCAGATCCAAAGAGACCAGCGAAGAAACGAGTTACGAAGATTGTTTCGGCATTCTTGCCTACAGCTGTTCCGATTGAGAAGAGTCCTAAGCAGGCCATCGCTGGCAAAAGGGACATTCTTCTACCCCAAAGTTCTGATACGGGTGCCCAACAGAGGGGTCCGAAAGCAAAGCCAATACTTCAAACAGTCAGTAGCTTGAATACTTTTGGAAAGGAGATTGGTGAGCTCACATGTACAAGGAGATAACCAAGACAGTGACTTCTTTACTGACACCCGCGTATTCTGCGATAGCGGCTTCAGCTGGGGCAATAATGCTAGATCCCAAACTTGCGGCCATGGCTAACATTGATAGTTGGAAAGTTATCCACCACTTATATCCGTCTGACCAGTTCAGCGGATTTTCTGGATCATGATCTCCGTCCCAGCCAACAAGATTTGTGTCTCTTTCTTTACTACGGTCAACTTCCGCTGCTGGTAGAGCCTTCTCCTCATCGTTTGAGGGGGTTGAGCAGCTTGACAATCTAATCCCACTCTCTTGAAAGCCGTCGTGGCTTGGAGACTGTGGTGTTGAAGCCATGATATATGCTGAAAATCAAGTCCAAACATAAGACATGCTTGTTGCAAAGTCGGTACGGATGTACTGACATCTTTGTACACTCTCGGCTTGCAGTTTTGAATCGTGAAGTGTTGATGCAGGATCTGCAGTTGGTGACGGGAGGATCGTTCCGTGGTGGCTTGAACGGCATTTGACACAGTGCACTGCCGAAGTCATAGTCTGTGAAAAAGGAAATTAAATCTTGATGGTGATAAAGAACAGTTTCCATCTTAAAAGATGCTCTGGGGGCGAATCCCGGGAGTTATTCCTGAATGTTTGGTTGGTTAAGTCAGAAAGTCTTCCCATAAACCACACTTTGCCAGCGTATGGCTTCCAAGATGATGGCTATTATGACGTCTTGGAAAGGAACTTGAGCAAGAGCAACTATGAATAGGATTGTTTTTCAAAGCATAATATCAGTGATTCGGAGAAAAGAGTTGGGCCCTGCGGATCGTGCAGGTAGGATGGAGTCCTGCGAGGCAAGGACAAGGGGAGGTTAGCCAAAGCTTTTCTTTATGTACCAAAACAAAGTTGGTCGCAAATCTACAGTGCTCCAGTCTGATTCATGAAGCAATGCGATAGTTGCTTTATTCCAAATTCATGATGTATAACAATGTTGGAATTAACGACGTGCCCTTCGGAAATTCCTTAGGTCGCCTCGGTCCTTTGGAAGACCCCGCAGAGCGAGAACGCGGGGAAGACTTGCTCTAGACTGCTTTCAAGAGTATCAGCACTACCAAAACATATAAGCGTCTTCACAGAAAAGAGAGGCTGGGCTTGAAAAGAAAACAACCTTACTTGAACAATTGTTTATTGTCTTCAAACGCCGTCGAAAGTGTACAGTTAGATTTTCACAATGTCAGCCGAGATGGAAATAGACGGGGTACAGTTGAAGAGCAAAGCCAGTTCCAGCGCAACAGTTCGTATGCCACTTCAACTTTGAACAGCTTTCGTCATCATTTAAAGAAATATTTGGCTCACGTCTATTGAACAGACATCATCAAAATCTAAGAGATCAGGACCTCTAGCACCGGGCATCGCATTCATAACTGGCGGTGCCCGAGGTTTGGGCAACGCCATCGCCGTTTCATTTGCGAAAGATGGTGCGAGAGGTGTGGTAATTGTGGATGTCAATCAAGAAACCTTGAATGAAGGGAAGAAGATCGTTGAATCTTATGGGACGAAGGTCTGGTTTACGAGTTATCAAGGATGAGAACCTGAATCTTAACTTGTATGTTTCGCAGTGCCTAGCTATTCAAGCCGATGTCACAAAAGAAGAAGACATCGAGCGAGCAGTCGCAGAAGCTGTGAAAGAATTCGGCAGGATTGACTATGCTGCGTGAGACATCTCTTCCTTCCCCGCCTTTCTCCTAGCATCATTTATATCATGTATCAAACTGCACAACTAACATCTGAGGAATCCAGCAACTTCGCAGGTATCCTCGGGCCAATGGATCAAACCTCCGAGTTGCCTCTCGAAGGTTTCCAGAAGGTCATGGCTGTGAACTGTACCGGTGTTTACTTGAGCACCAAGCATGAGCTCAGACAGATGATGAAGCAGGATTCTATTGAAGTGTGAGTTTTCCTTGCCTCGAGACCTCCGAAAAAAAGACGGACTCAGATGTTACAAAAGCGGTGTACTAATGATTTGTATTGAATAGTGAAGAAGGGCGAGTTGAACAAAGAGGTTCAATCGTCAACTGTGCATCCGTCAACTCCGGCATGGCTCTCCCAGGCACGCTTCCCTACACAACAGCCAAACACGCAGTTTTGGGGATCACACGAACAGTCAGTCTGCGCTTCAATTTACCTCCCCTCATATCCATAATCTATCATCGCATACGTGCAAGAATCTGGAATCGACAACTAATAACTCCTACCCCTCATAGGCAGCACTCGAAGCACGCTCCCAAGGAATTCGCGTAAACGCAGTCTCTCCTGGGTTCTTCCTCACAGACCTTCTCAAACCCGTCATTGGGACCGTCGTACCAACTGCGTTCTACGATGCGTGTGAAACGAGACAGGGCCGAGCTGCGAAGTTCGAGGAGGTCGGTGATGTGGTGGTTTTGCTGAGTGGGCCGAGGATGAGCTTGGTGAATGGGGCCAACCTGCCAATTGATGGGTAAGTGGACCTTTTTTACTTGAGGCTTTGTGCTTCTAGGGTGATGGAACTGATTTGAAAATCTAGGGGCTTCACTATTAATGAGGCTTGATGAGACAGGGGGTTGAAAGGATCCGTAGTGGAAGGGTAAGAGCTGGATGGATGGTGATTGAGTGGCTTGATTGTTGACTTCTGTATTTGAACTATTGTAAAATCTTCTCCAACTTAACCTGCATATCACAAAACGTATTGATTGCCTTCACTCATGATTAGTAGACTCTATCGATATCAAGTACAGCTCAAACTCACCTGTATCAACTTCCTTTCCCCCTCACCATCACCCCCATTACTCCTCGTGAAAGCAATCCTGTACTTAGCCTGATCATCCGCATATTTTACATAAGCCGGGATATCAGCCTCCATCGCAGCCTCATCAAACAGTGAGATTGTCATATTGGCCGAAGCGGGAGTGGAAGCAAGTTCTTGAAGAAGTCCAGGCGAGATGGTGATGTGGTGCACACCAGCCAACTCCATGATTTCGGTCGTGGAAGTCAGACTTGCGGGGAGGACTTGCGTCTTAATACCGTTGGCTTCGTAGAAACGCTGTGATTGTACGCAGAGCTTTTGGGCTTTGTTGTGGTCAATGAATCTGTCTCGCTTTAGCAGCTGTCTTCTGATCCAATGATATGGTTATGAATGGGGAAACATACCCAGCTTCGAAATGCACTTTCAGCTCATTGACATAGGGCGCTATGTAATGGCATCCTACTTCTCCAGCGAGAGAAGCTTGCTCGATTGTGAACAATGTTGTAGCTAATGTAGTTGTCTTGCTCGCTTCAAGGATTCGGCATGCTTGGAGACCTTCCCAGGTGCTGGGAATTTTGATACATACTCGTGTGTGGTCGAATGACGAATCCAAGTTCTGAAACAGTTCAACGATTCCTATATTTCAAAGCTTCAACAAGATCCAAGCGAAAGACCCGGGGTGGGAGACACTTACGGCGAGCATTTTTCACTGTCTTTCCAGTGTCGTACGAATAATACGGATTCGTTTGGACATGGACGAAGCCTGTGACGTGATGAGATATTTTCAGTTGCAAAATAACCATCTGGACTTCTGTTCAGCAAGTAGTATTCATCTCAAATACGGAATCGGAACATACGACAATCTCGACAGCTAATTCTTGAGTAGAAACTTCAGGGTATTTCTGACCCAGTTTCTTGGACATAGAAATAGCATCCTCGATTTTAGACTTGTGAACTGGCTTTTGAAGTTCATTGTAGGCGATTGCCTTCAGAGAATGCTTTGTCAGAAATGTGTGATATATTTTGCATAATTTATCTACGTAGGAGGAGTTTGAGAACGCACTTGATTTGAAGTACAATCAACGAATGGACCAAGAGCTTTGGGAACTGGTCGGATTTAGTAGACTGAGATGCAAGAAGGAAGTTCCCCCACCTTCCACATCCATAGTATCACAATCTACGATAGTCCGTGATTGCAATAACTGCAATAAAGTCTGTTCGGAAGCCATACCCGATGAAATAGGTTGTTGGGAAGAGAATTTTATCCACTACAAAGTTTGAATAGATCCGAAAGCCGTTTACGAATCACAGGAAATCTTCTCAGAGATTTACCAAGCTTTCGAAAAAAGAAGAACAGTATTCCGAAATTTGTAAACCCACGAGATGACGGGTCCGGAAGACAGCGCTGGAGGATGTGCTGTCTAGCACTTTGTTCAGGACAGGAAGGTCAGCCGGTCGAATCGTGGGGCAAATGCCCCTTCTTTTCGCTTCACTTGCTTCTTGAAAGGAGGGGTTTGCGGGGAAGCTTCACGTCTGCGAAGTCGGAGTGTTGCCAACAAGTGTAGGTACGCAAGGGTGGCTTCTGAAGATGGTCTGCTACATCAGTGTTGGTTTGTAGTTGCTGTAAATCATATCAGGGAGGCATTGGTAGCGACTAATAGGCATCGAAAGCATGCCAACGTCTAAATTCGCATTGAAAATTCAAAACATTTAGAATTCCAGCTCAAGATTAGACATAGAGCATCAGGTCTGCGCTGAAGATCTTCTTTTCAAGACAACGTCCCTCACTTCCAATAAACAATTCCCTCCATCAGCCTCCTCGCCGTCCTGAACACTGTAGCATTCGTCAAACCTCCGTCTTCATCAAACTTCGCCCCCACCAGTATCTTCCCACTTGGATGCCCCAGAGTAATCCCATCCAAGTCCACCCTTCCTCTGCCAACACTCCTATAGACCATTGACCCCTTTAGATTCGCAGCAGCAGCAATAGCCATTGCAACTGTGATAGGCACCGCACGATGCGGCTGGCCAACAGATAGAGCCCTGACTACCAAGTCTACTGTATCGCCTTGTATCGTCTCGCCCGAGAGGAGTTTGTGAGAAGTGGGCGGAGACACCATAGCAATTTTTGGGATTGAGCCGGGTGTGGATTTGACGTCTTTGCTAATTCCCATTGCGACCGAAGCTTGTCGACGTATAGAATCCAGTCTTGTGAGGAGTGTAGGGTGGACATCGATATCATCTGGTAGAATTGTGCCATCTACACCCATATCGTCGGCTTGGATGAAGACACACGGATTCCCAGCATCGATACATGTCGCTTCGATGCCGTCGAAGTTATCTACCACATTTCCAGTAGGTAGTAACTTTCCCGTCTTCGATCCTCTGTAAAATAAAACTAGCAATCAATAATGACATCCCTATCAAGGGAATCCCTATCAAGGGAGAAGAATATGGTGCTCACGCTGGGTTGATGAACGCCAGTTCGATTTTGGCAGCCGTTCCCGACACGCCGTCAATCGCAAACTGTCCATGCGCAGCAGCCTCACCTTCGACAACCGGAAATGTAGCATGTATAATCTTCCCCGTATTCGTATTATGTATCCTGACTGTGGCCTCTCCTTCCCCTACAGTCGGCGGTTCTACCAATCCAGAATCAATCGCAAATGGCCCAATCGCACTCGTCATGTTCCCGCAATTACTAGAAAAGTCCACCTCTTCGTCCTTGATCCCCAGAGCGGCAAATGTATAATCTACATCGGCTTCTGTATGTGAGGAGGGTCCTACGACGCAGACTTTGGAGAGGGAAGAGAGCCCACCGCCCAGGCCGTCGAGCTGCCTGCCGTTTGGGTCAGGAGAGCCAATTGCGCCGCGGAAGATGGGCGGCCATGCCGTGCGGTCGGTGGGCAGATCTTGTTGCTTGAATATTATTGCTCGAGAGGTGCCGCCGCGGTAATAGGAAGCTGGGAGCTTGTTTTGCTTGGTGAGCGTTGAGGCGCGTCTGGTGGCGTAGTGTCGAGAGATCTTGGTAGGAGCGAGTGAGGCGGCAGAGCGCAGGGATTTGAAGGCTGACCTAGACATTGTCTAAGATTCGGTACAACATTAACAGCATGTTGAATGTGGAGAAAGCCGGGGAGCTCTATATGGAGAAATGGTGTAAACATGTGCCTACATTACGGTTGATGCTGACGGAGGGGTAGCCGAGAACGGTTGGGCATCCGATACTTATACGGGAAGCTTAAGTCAACAATCATCTCCACTTGCTCCATTCCTAACATTAACGAAAGTTTATGGAGCGTATATCCATCGGTCGATTTACATCCTATCCGTATACAAATTATCAATCCTGACCATTCCAAGCCATCCATCCCATGATATCTACGCCAGAGACCAACCAAACTCCTGTGTCATGGTAGCCTCCCTACCTATGACCTTGACCAGCCCTACCTAGGTACACCATGCATTATTTCCAAAAACCTGCCCAGAAGAGAGGCATATATACAGCTTCTTCAATGCGTCGAAGTGATTCGTCCAGCTACTCAACTATCATCCACCAAATCATGGCGATGAACGAGACAAGGACAAGGGCGGTCAAAAAGCCAGCACCACCTCTATCAGCTGATGTTGCTGGACCAACTGGAAGGTAAGTGACAGTCGTACTGCCAGCGTTAGGATCGCCAACACTAGTTCCACCTGTAGCATTCGTGACGGGTCCAGCCACTTGGGAGATCAGGTTACTTTGAATGACTTCCAGAGCAGCCATTTCCTGACCGACGCCATAGCTGCCGTCCCAAGTTGACCCCATGGACCATCTCAAGCCACATGTTCTCCCATTATCTCCACCGCAACATTGAGCTGCTGCTGCTTGCGCACTTGGCGCGAGTTTGGCCATGATGGTATCATAAGTGTACGGAGCCATCTTGGTAGTTGCTGCCATCCAGCGAGCCAGGTAGGCTTTGAACGAGTGCTGATCCACATTGCACAGACCATTGTTTTCACAGGCCACTTCCTGCATGACATTTTGACCATTGGGGAAAAACACGTCCAATCCTTTGATCAGTCCGTCAAGTCTTGTTTTCCATATTGTCGATCCATTGGTGTGGTTGTACATATTCGCAGCCCCAAGAAGCATGGCACCAGCATTGTAGGTCCACTGGAGACGATTTACCCTCGTGCAGTTGATTAAGTCGTCAGAACCGTCGAAGACATAGTAATTTTGGTCGATGAGCCCAATAGCTTCCATCCAGACGTAAGTCTTCTCTGCCCAGTCAGAATACGTATCATTACCGGTATACTTGGCAAGACGAGCGCCGAGATTGAAGAAGCAACCGTTGGAAATAGAGTTTTTGTAATTGTAGCCATTATTGAAGGTAAATATCTGCCACTTCAAGCCTCCGCCACATGAAGTCAGATCCCATCGCGGCGCTTGTGTATTGAAAACTGCCTGAGCGAGAGCGAGCCACTGTGGTTGTTCCTGAGGAGGATTTGGGAAATTAACTTCTGCAGCTGACATGGCTGCCAAACCCCAAAACCCCTGGTCATCGTTTCCTTCGGTTTTTGTCTGGTTGGGCGTCATATAATCTCGATTGGGTCCAACTTGCCAAAGGAGAGCCTCTGTCGTGACATCGTTGTATGTTGAGTCGCCAGTATAATACCAATAATCTAAGTTTAGAGTAAGCTTCCATGACCATAGTCCCCAGGAGTGTGTTGGAAGGCTCTGATAGAATCTTGCAAATAGAAAATTAAGTAATACATACCGACCATGGCTCCAAACATGGCTCCAGCTTCCCACCTACATGTCGTCATTAGTGATTGGAACATCTAGGGACAAGAATTCATACCAATAGTATGGCGCTGGCAGATTCCCTGGAATATCCCCAGTATGGTTGCCAGTATAGTAGCTCATCATATCAAAAGCAATTGTGCTTGCGACAGACTTAATCGAGTCTGTACAAGGTGAGCCAAGACATCTAAGGGGCTTCGATCTCTTGGAGTGGACCGCGAACACAACCTACCAGGAGAGCTTAAATCGACGGTCAAGGAATTGGCGACTTGGCTACCAGTCAATATGGCCATGGCGGTACTGCCCAAAGGCCTCCTCGAAAACCTCATTTTGAAGCTGAAGCTGTACCACAAGGGCCAGAAGGACCCGCAAGGGATGCCCGGTACTTTCGGATGCCACTTTGACGAGGTTCTTCCCAGGAATGATTCTGATACAGCGAATGTGTCTCAAGCTCTGCTGAGCGAAAAGGATATCGCGTTCAATAATGATAGTATCAATGTCCCATTGACCCAACGACCCCAATCGGAGAGAGATGTTCGTGGGAGTGTGGCTGGGGTTCCTAGAGCGAATGTGCAAATGCCGAGGCGGGGTTGATGAAGTCACCAAAGTGAAGTGAGGTCAAACGCAACGGACTGATTGAAAAATGAGGGTAATGTTTCCTCGAGAACCAATCTGAAGATGCTCTCTGTTATTACAGGAAAGATTGAGGGATCGCAGGAAGGAAAGAGAGGGTAGAACTGGGAAGGAAGGTGTGACTTGATCGATGAATACAAGCACTTTTAGCACCGAGGCGGCGCCATACTGAAGAATGCTTCCAGAAAGAACACCAAGCCGAGGTAAGCAATAAACCCAACCAACGATCAAAAAGGAAACTGGAGCAGTAAATGCAATGATGGAACTAAGGAAGGCCTACATTTTCCGAGCTTGTGAATCACGGAGAAGCAAGCAAGTTCATGAGTATGTATGCTGTGACAGCACAAGAACGATGAGAAAGGAACTTTGCCTATCTCAAGATTCGAGAGCTTGATGCTCACGCCGGCGCAGGCAAGTCCTTGCAATGCCGTGTAGCATGATATCATTTGTTTCCAAGATTCAAGAGAGTATTGTTTGTATGGAAGGGAAGTTCGGTTTCCATCATGCAGCGACATCTTTATTTCATAAAGTCCTTGGCAGTACAGGGATGGCAGGGTGAGAGGAGACTTTGTGTCACGTTCTAGTCACGTGCCATTGCATTTCGAGATATCTACCTACCTACTTTGTTGGTAACTTTAAATCTTCTGGCTCTTGCGTTGTATATAGGTGACATATGTGAATCTAGATGCCCTAGAGCTTCGCATTCAAAACCTGGCGAACTCAGCTAAGCGGACTTCTCCGCAGGCTGGAACTATCAAGGTAGATCGTTCTGACTCTCTCCCAGGTCCACCCAGGTCAATTTTGAATTGGAATCCTCCTTGTTTTCTCAGCGAACAAACACTCCATGAGTCAACGACTCAACCCGACCTAGTCATGTCTCGCGATTCTCATATCCAAATGGCTCCTGGTAGCTGGCCGATTAACAAAATCATCACAACTCAAGGACTGAGCAACCCTGGATGGAGATTCTACCCGGCCGAAACATGAAACAGAGAATAGATAACATTCGACCAAACCCTTCGAGATTTCCTGCAGAAACATCCCCGTATCTACCTTAGTGATCACATCCGGGTCATTGCTGTCCATTTCTAGAGACCAGTTGAGGTATGGGCATAATTAGCGATATCGTATAATGAAGATCTAAAAGACGTGTGACTGCATCATGATACTAGGCCTTGAAAGAATATGAGCGCAAGCCAGTGTTTGTCTGAAGTCTGAGAGATCAACAGGGGTAACAGGACTTCATTCCGGCACTTGAACCAACGGAACAGGCTGAAAAGTCTTAACATTTCAACCCAGAGGCATATTGATTGTAAGATCGCGTCTCCCGTGCAGACATAAAGTCAACCTCATTTCTGGCGGTGTTTTGCTCTTTGTTCCTGGCATCGGCACGTCTTCCCCAAGAAACACTGCCACGATCTGGTTCACGTGCGTTTGGGTGGCGGTGATGTGTTGCGTATGTCCGTAGGTACACAGAACTGACTGTGCTCGTATATATGATTAGGATTAATACATATAAGTGTGTCTCATTTCTTCACTGAACAAAAAAGAGTGAATGCAAGTCACAAAGTGTTTTGTTCTTAAAATATCTCCGGCCTCCGCTTTGATCCTGCTGCTAGTACATCGGCTCGCCTCCTGGTCCTAAGATCCCAAACCCAAACTGTAACCACGACGACGCTCCTCCATCATCCTTCTCCCAACCACAACCTACAACCAACCCCCAACAAACCAACAAAGAACACATTAAATTTGCAAGCGACACCGAATCCTTCCTACAACTCTCATCTAAACAAACCTCCTACAAAATCACAATGGCCAGCGCTGGAGATCGCCCATATGACCCTTACATCCCCAACGAGGCCGCGGGGGGAGCTCAAGGTGGAAATGCTGCTCCAGGCAATCAGAGAACAGCAGCGCTACAAGCAGTAAGTCTATTCTCAATTATTTCGAGTCGTTCAAGACATGATGGAGCAACCTGCCTGCGACGGACGACGAGAGCGATGCGATGGTGATGATTACGCATTACGGATGACCGGCCTTCGCCCAACGAACAACGACACGTCTCGCACCAGAAAAATAACTACGAAACACGAAATGGGGATTTGAAAAGGCTTGCGAATTGATCAGGCGATTTCTGGGGATAGCTTCATCGATTCTGGACCTGCCGCGGATTGGTTTCAGAATCACTGGGTCTTTTAGCGGCAGGACAGCGTTCGCACATCGACAAGAAGACAAGGGCGATATTTACGTGCATATCTGGAATAAATGGTCAGATCGGCCAGGCAAAGAACATGCGTCGAGCTGCTGGATCCGTTTGCGGACTTCAGCGCCCATCATCACTTCGGAAGGATACTTCATCGCTCTTGGCACTCTCCCCATACGACATCTCGAATGGCGAACAATCAGTTTTTCTGGATGCGTGCTGACAGTATGCCTCTCTTAGCAAATCGATGACACTGTTGGTGTAATGCGCGAGAACATCAACAAGGTCTCCCAACGTGGTGAACGCCTCGACTCCCTCCAAGATAAGACCGACAACCTGGCTGTATCAGCACAAGGTTTCCGTCGCGGTGCCAACAGAGTTCGCAAGCAGATGTGGTGGAAGGGTATGTGGAATGCTTCTTATTGAATGATAGTGGTGGAGCTAATGGTGTGGCAGACATGAAGATGCGGATGTGCTTGATTATTGGAATAATCATCTTGCTCATTGTCATTATTGTACCAGCTGGTATGCAGAATCATTCCCTGTACCAAGGATATAGCTAACTCCCCACAGTTGTTGCTACTAAGCATTAAATCGACTTAGGAACGGTTGAGCTGTTGGCCGAGTAGATTCTCAGAGGAAGGGGAGGGGCTCATGAATGTGTTCGGTTACATAAGTCCTACGAGCGCTGGGATTCTCTGGTCCTGTTTGCATGCGATACACTACACTCGCTGGCTACGAGCAAACAGGATCAACGAAGGTTTAGCGATTTGGAGTTGTCATTTGAGTTTTACGACGGTTTCTTCCTTTTTCTCGACGGCGCAGCATACCGTGAGGGTCACTTGGGTTCGCCTGTCTTGGAATTGAGGCAGATGAGTCTCGGGGCATCACTCTGTATCATGTAGGATTCCTGGAGGAGCTAATTGAGATATCATGACATTGAAAGTAGTCTTGGTGTATATTGTGAGAACCAGGTTAGGTCTGTTTAGACAAGCTGTTCATTGTCTCTGGCTCTCTTGTGACTTACGACTTACAGCCAGAGTCAATACTGGATAATCTTGACAAAACTTGAACAGTGACAAACCGCCTTATCTACACTTGGTCCACTTATAAGATCAGATAACGGCAATCTAAGGTACACAGGTGGATTTCTAGAGGGTCTGGCAGGACTGACCTTGCCAGAGCCAAAAATCTGCTCAGCAAAATGGCGTCTTATGGCGCGGCAGACAGGGCGCAATTCATGCAGCTGGCCAAATTCTCCCCATGGTTTGCAACTTGCCATAGGCTCTCGGCGAACTTGGAAAGAAAAAAACAATTTTCTGGCTTCTGCAGGTGGCCATCATGTGCAGGCAAAAACTTAGTGGCAAGGTTGTGACGGCTGTGAGCCAATCCCGATCACGGAACCCCACACAGATTTGCTTCCCAGCCCATGCGAACGGCAGAGTAGATAGAGAATGTGACTTTTCAAAATTCATAGTCTTCAAACAACAATCCATTGAACTTTCGAGGTGCGGTGTTCCTCTCCCTAGCCAAAGCCAGATTCCTTTGCTCCTTATCTCGTCAACAAGCAACACCAACCGCCGTTTCTGCCGCAGTGACTAACTTTATTGGACCCCTCAGGTCTGAGCCATTTTCCATCTTGGAGCTCCCTCTCTTTATCCCCACCTTCTCATGAGATAACCACGCACGAACTCGCGCTTGGGAATCCCGATCACCACCAGTTTGCTCTGCAGGAGCTGGAGGAAAGAGCAGTCGATTCCCATCCTTCAATCTCCACTCCAAACCCATATTCGAAATGTTATCTATTCGTTCCACGGCTGGTGCCGTTGCCAGAAGGGCACGAACAGCTGCCAACCGTCTGCCCTTGAGTGTCGCTCGTACTCTGCCAAAGGCTTCTGCGGCAGTTGCTCTCTCGAGCAGGAGGGAATACTCTGCTCCTTCCAGCAGCTTGTCAACTCGGTCGACGGTTGTACAATTGCTCAGCAACATCGGCTCCAAGAGAGAAGTTCAGCAATACTTGTCACACTTCAGCTCCGTCTCTTCGCAGCAATTCGCTGTCATTAAGGTTGGAGGAGCTATCATTACCGAGCATCTCGAATCCCTCACCTCTGCCCTCGCATTCCTGAACCACGTTGGACTTTTCCCTGTCGTTGTACACGGTGCCGGGCCACAACTGAATAAGCTTTTAGAGGATGCGGGAGTCGAACCACAGTTTGAGGAGGGCATACGGGTCACAGATGGCAAGACTTTGGCAGTAGCACGCAAGCTCTTTTTGGAGGAGAACTTGAAATTAGTTGAGAAGCTCGAGGAACTGGGAGTTCGTGCTCGTCCGATCACTTCTGGTGTTTTTGGAGCGGAGTACTTGGACAAGGACAAATACAATTTGGTTGGCAAGATCAACAAGGTCAATAAGGGCCCTATCGAGGCTGCTATCAATGCTGGATGTCTGCCAATCTTGACCTCTATGGCTGAGACGCCAGAGGGTCAGGTGTTGAACGTCAACGCTGATGTCGCTGCTGGAGAGCTTGCTCGGGAGCTTCAGCCGCTGAAAATTGTCTACCTTTCTGAGAAGGGAGGACTTTTCAATGCCGATACGAACGAGAAGATCTCTGCTATCAACTTGGATGAGGAATACGAATACTTGATGTCACAATGGTGGTGCAGATACGGAACGAGACTGAAGATCAAGGAGACTAAGCAGTTGCTTGATGGTCTACCACGTACATCCAGTGTTGCTATTATCCACCCAGCAGATCTCCAGAAGGAGTTATTCACGGATACTGGTGCTGGAACCCTCATCCGCAGAGGCAACAAGCTTGCGACTACGACTGCTATTTCGCAATTCGAGGATCTTGAGAAGCTTAAGGATGTTCTTGTTAGAGATCGCGAGGGTCTCGATGCCAGAGCCACTGTTGATAGATACGTGGATGGCTTGAAGAACCGCGAATTCAAGGCATACTTTGACGAGCCTATGGACGCTCTCGCCATTGTCCTACCACCTTCTTCCGAGACCACTCTCGCCAATTTGGCTACCTTCACAATTACAAAGTCTGGATGGTTGACAAACGTAGCCGACAACGTCTTTGCTGCTATCAAGAAGGATCACCCAAAGCTTGTCTGGACCGTCAAGGAGGATGACGAGAACTTGACCTGGTTCTTTGACAAGGCCGACGGAAGTCTTTCCAAGGAGGGAGAGGTTATGTTCTGGTACGGTATTGAGAGCGGCGATGAGGTTAAGGAGCTCATGACCGAATTCTCCAAATACGGTCGTGCCATGCTTGGTGATGCCAACTTGGAGGAGCGTCTTCACAGAGCCGCTAGAGCTGCCAGCGGCATGAGCGCCTCGATGCAACAGAGCGGATCTCCACAACGACAACAAGCTCGTGCTTTCTCAACCAACACCCGCCCAGCTTCTAACACAACCCGTACGACCATTCCTCGAACATTCGCTACTTCATCACGTGGATACGCCACTACCACCAACCCAAACCCACCTTTCGGGGCCAAAAACTCATCTAACACCCAGCCAGCTAAGGTTGCCCTGATTGGTGCTCGAGGATACACCGGACAAGCTCTTATCAACCTTCTCAATGCACACCCAAACATGGATCTCCGACACGTTTCTTCGCGTGAACTTGCTGGCCAAAAGCTCAAGGGCTATGAGAAGAGAGATATCACCTACGAGAACCTCTCAGCTGAGGATGTTCGCCGTATGGAGGAGGCAGGCGAGATCGACTGTTGGGTCATGGCACTTCCCAACGGTGTCTGCAAGCCTTTCGTCGATGCCGTTAACGAAGGAAAGGGACCTCAAAACAGCGTCATCGTTGACCTTTCCGCAGACTATAGATTCGACAGCAAGTGGACTTATGGTCTTCCAGAGCTTGTTAATAGATCCGATATTGCCAAGGCTACCCGTATCTCCAACCCAGGCTGTTACGCAACAGCTGCACAACTCGGTATCGCACCTCTCGTACCTTTCCTCGGCGGTCAACCTACTGTATTTGGTGTGTCTGGGTACTCTGGAGCAGGAACCAAGCCCAGCCCAAAGAATGACGTTGAGAACTTGACCGGTAACATCATTCCTTACAGCTTGACAGACCACATCCACGAGCGCGAGATCAGCAACCAGCTTGGTGTTGACGTCGCATTTGTTCCTCACGTCGCTGTCTGGTTCCAAGGTATTCATCACACCATCAGTCTGCCCCTGAAGCAGACCATGACCAGCAGAGATATCCGCAATTTGTACCAAGAGCGATACGCAGGTGAGAGACTAGTGAAGGTGATCGGTGAGGCCCCTAGCGTGAAGAACATCAGTGGCAAGCATGGTGTGGAGATTGGTGGTTTCGGTGTTCACAGTTCAGGGAAGAGAGTGGTGGTTTGTGCGACGATTGATAATTTATTGAAGGGTGCTGCTACTCAGTGTTTGCGTAAGCTCCCTGTTTTCATCCCATCCTATCTCGCATCCAACAATCACAATCCCACATCACATGTCAAATCATCTAGAACACCAACTGACTTCCTCAAACAGAAAACATGAACCTTGCCTTAGGTTTTGCAGAGTACGAGGGGATCCCACTTGACTAAAGAGTTCATAGATGGGGCCGGTGCATGCATATCCTGGAATTCAAAAGTCTTCAACTTCATTTTGCCATCTATCTTGCTTCGCTCTTTCATTTTTTACGGTGCCAATTGCCCGGTGTTGAGCTTTCTGCGTGTTCATTTCTGCTTGACGTGCCTTGATATTCTAGATAGAGTTCCGCGGGGCTAGTTTCTGTATATATCAAATGGACAAGCAGTTAGAATCCATGCACCTATCAAGAGGTTTTATTTCTCAGCTTGCCTGGCGTAAGGTGCTGTGCCATTCTTGTGTCTTCAGTTCCCATCACGAGCATTTGTCACATTATGCTATTTCTTTTGCAGGTTTTTCCGGTTACAAATGCTTTCCAGCAGCAGCTGTGTGAGTCGTCAAGTTCCTCAACGAAGCTCCAAGTCAAGACATGAAGCCTAGTGGTTGGAATTACATTGGTTTTCCGATTCCGCATGCATCACTAAGTACTTTCATATCAAATATCTCTCTCTTTATTCCTTCAACTGTCATTCCTCATCCGGCCAATGCTTTGAGCACTTTAAGTTAATTAGCAACTCAGTACGGGAACAAAGAATGAAGCCATTGTGTTACGCGAGCCTTTCTTTCGTAGGTCCCGTTGACGATATACTTTCATTTTGTCTTACACAGCAGGGAAAATTTGACATACGACTGCAGCTTCCATTGTAAGAACATCATATCTACCAGAGATAAAAATGGCTCAAAATTATAGCGTGGCACCACCATTTGGAGCACCAATACATAAAATTCGTGTCAAATACTTAAACGATGATGTTAATGGGGGTCCTTCTCGCCCACCTGGAGGAAAGCCTGTTTTCAAGCCCAAAGGAAGAGGAAGAGGAGATAGCGAGGACGACTCCAGACAGTCGCCAGAGATATCCGATGAGCCAATCCCTTTCGTATCTGGAAACGGCGAGGACCCAGACTTATCACGTCTACTTCCGTATCTAGCGCTCGGGTTCGCGCCTCAATCTCCACCTCCACGTCTCCTGGAAGATGCCTACATGTGTGGTATCAACGCATTAGCCACCGGTCTGGAGGCTGTAAGGAGTCTACTTGTGGAGTATGATTCGCCACTGGACGATCATTTGATCGTTGAGGATATAAGAGCGATGCTGGAAGGACACGGCTATGAAGTGGAAGCGAGAAATCTTGTTGTGGAAATAGGAAAAGTAGATGAGGCTACAGATGAGCCTTTAGAGGAGTACCTTCAAGATTATCTTGAGGCGAATGTAGTTGGGATTCATCAGCTGATGTAAGTCTTTCACGACATGCCCATGTCAAAGGCTTGTTTACTAACATGCTCCAAGTGTGCTTATGCGAATGATCAATACGCGACTAGACTCCAAATTCAATATCGGATTCATCACTGAGGGATTCAGAGGGAGGTACGAGCCCGTGTTTTCCGATCCAAACGCACCATTAGTCGTCTCCGGTGACAGAATATGGAACCCCGATTTCGTCCAGCCGCACGAAGTATACTTCCAGCAGCAATACCCTTACGGCCCTACAATCTGGCTCCATAACGACAACGCCGGCAAGATCAAAGAGAGCCACGAGCAGGGCGTATACTACTCTTCGGACGTCAGTCATTGGGAAGCTATGACACCCAAAATTGATCCTCGGGCACGCGAGGCAATCAACCGCTGGAATCTCGAGGCTCAAACACGGGCCTTAGTCGACCAAGGTCTAGCTATGATTCGAGAGAATATAGAACTAGAACATGAAAACGACATGGAGATGATATACGCTGGCCACTTCGCCACCCTGGTCCCTACTCCGCCCGACACACCCACCGAAGGCACAGCCGTAGTTGACCTAGGCGGCCAACACGCCGAAATTGCAATCCCAGATCTAAAGCACATATCATACACGCCTAACACCGGCCTGCCCATCGAACCACCCATATACAAGCCCGGCATCCCCAACTTCCGCATTCTCTTGGTGAAAAAGGGTCCTCCGAAAGGGGCACGAGGACGCTACCCCATCATCAAGAAATTCAACATCTCCCGCGGCGAATGTTTTCACGTTCTACCTGACTTCAAAGTCTTGCATCCAAAAGTCCGCCGTATTGAGGGTGGAGAGACGGGAGAGATTGACAATACTGGGAAGTTTATGGGGGTTTGTAATAAGCCCTGGGGGCTGGAAAGTACCCAGCGTCTTGTGGCGTATCCGCATGGTATGATGCTTCCGCTTGCGAGGCTTGAGAGTGATATTGAGGGGGTTGATGGGTTTGAGAAGGAGGAGGTGGTGCTTGTTACGGAGAGGTTGGAAGGTCTGGGGGAGGATGGGGAGTGGAGGTACTGTGTTTATGATATTGATGGGGAATTTGCGGTTGCGAGGGGGGAGCAGTTGGTGAGGTGGGCTACGGAGGCCTTTAGTTTGAGGTTTGATAAGGTGGAGTTGAAGAATAAACTTAAAATGCTGACTGTGACGACGGGGTTTCAGAAGAATGGAGAAGAGGATGGAGAAGAAGATGTGGAGGAGGATGGGAAGGGGAGAGGGAAAGGGAAGGCTGCGAGTAAGAAGAATGCGAAGGGAAAGGAAAAGGCGGTTGAAGAAGTACCGATGCCGAAGGCGAGTAAGAGAACAAAGAAGACAGAGGCATCAGAACAGGCTTCACCCAAGAAGACTGGGAAGAGAAAGGCGGTTACTGGCGAGGACGAGAATGACGACGACGACGACTTGTCACCACCCGAGCCAAGTAAGAAGAAGGCGAAGGCTTCGGCTAAGAAAGCTGGTAAGAAAGCTGGGAAGAGGAAGATGGATGCGGACGAGGAAGAGGAGGACGAAGAGGATGTGTCACAGCCTGGGCCGAGTAAGAAGAAGCCTAGGGTTTCAGCTAGGGAAACTGGTAAAAACAAGGCGGTTAAGGATGAAGATGAGGAGGAAGAAGAGGCTCTGTCACAGCCTGAAGTGATTAACAAGAAAGCAAAGAGTTCTACTAAGAAAGGTGCTAAGAGGAAAGCAATTGACGATGAGGAAGAGGACGAAGAGGATGAGGAAGACGATGCGCCCGAACCTGGACCGAGTAGGAAGAGGGCCAGGTTTTCAGTAACTACAGGTGGTAAGGGAAAGGCGGCCAAAAACCAGCCGCCGCCGAAGGGGAGTAAGAAGTCGTTGAAGAAGAAGTAGGATATAGGGGATGAGAAGGAACATAGTTCCCTCGTTGGCGAAGACCGGAGGCGGAAACTAGGGTGTCGAGGCTGCTGTTTCCATGTCTGTTCTATAAATACTCGTTTAGTGAATTTAACCCTTTATTGATTGTTTAGTATGATTTGGAATTCAGAATTCTTCTCAAAATAAAAACCGAATACGTGTGACTACCCTTCCAAGTTAAAATGGAAGCATTCATACATAAGCCGACTTTAAAAGCACTGCAGAAATGTGTCAAACGAGAAGACTCTACAACGCTCCCTGTCAGGAAGTCTTTCGTGTCTAGTGTTTACATCAGCTGCCGAATATCCTTGATGTTCGCTAAATGTTAGCTTATTCTCGGGGAGGACTTCCCCCGGACAACCTATCCCATTTATCCATCCTCGTTTACCCGTCACAACATCACTCCTTCATCCAAACTACCCCATTACCCCGCGCTTTATCATCCCGAGTTATCGGCATACTCCACGGAGTCTTTACCACCAAGTATACTTATCCTTTAGTGTCGCTGACTCTTTTGCGTATGCTGGTTCAATAATCTACCGAGATACCGAGCAACTTAGGCGGGAAGTTGATGATCTTCAATACCAAAACGTAGCTGCAGGAGCCGGGAGAGTATCCCAGCGCTCTAGTGGGTATACAGCGGGGTGAGTGAAAGTGACGTGATAATGAAAATTATTTACTTCCGTATCACAGTCTTTCTTTTCGTTTTCTTGTGGCATTTTTCTAGTATCTTTCATGCTATTTCCTGGGCCATTGAAATTTATAGAACGTACGTTGAAGTCAGCCTGAAACAAATTTCAACTTCAGATGATAAAAGATGCAGCTCCCCTCTATTGCCCTCCTCACTTTCACAAATTTAGCAACTTCGACTTCAATAGATCGTGAACGAGTCGTAAGACAATTTAATCCAATTCGTCATGCCAGTTCAAACTCCACCCCTATGCAAGTCGGTAATGGCAACTTCGCTTTCGGAGCAGATATCACAGGACTGCAAACATTCCAACCGTTTGCAATCATGTCATCTTGGGGATGGCACAACTTCTCATTGCCGACCGCTCCCGGACAGTCCAAGATTTCAGATTTCACGGGTCTAGATTGGTACTTAAATTTTCTCAGATGTTTCCAGTCCGAGAGCCTTGGCTAATGAACATAGGTGGACACATGGAAGAC
Organism: Cadophora gregata; assembly: GCF_030347475.1. Classification (NCBI taxonomy): domain Eukaryota; kingdom Fungi; phylum Ascomycota; class Leotiomycetes; order Helotiales; family Ploettnerulaceae; genus Cadophora; species Cadophora gregata. Next base: position 1,639,876 of record NW_026695934.1, on the reverse strand, counting down.
TGGTCAATTACAACCAACCAAACCCAGCAGAACCTTTGATCTCGAATTGGCTCATCCAGAATCCGCAACGAGTCAACTTGGGAAGAATTGGTTTCTGGTTCCAAGACAGCCAGCACATTACTGAAGCTAGCTTATCAGAAAAATCACAAACTTTAGACCTCTACTCCGGAATCATCACTTCAGAGTTCACTGTCCTCGGCTCCCAAGTCAGAGTCAGAACTTCATCCGATCCTGATTCGGATACCATATCCGTCCAAGTTGAATCTAACCTCATCGACTCAGGCCACTTAGGGATCTTCTTCGACTATCCCTATCCCATTGCTCAGAAATTTGATGCTCCATTTGCAGGTGTTTGGAACGCCACTTCGAAACATACCACTACTCTTCAACAGAGCGGAAACAGAGCTCAAATCACCCACAACATGGATTCAACAACATATTACACGTCAATCAAATGGCAAGGAAAAGACTCCATCACCGGGCCCCTACCATCCTCACATCGTTACATTCTACAACCTTCTCCCAAGACCGGTAGCTCTCTCTCCCTCAGCGTCAAATTCTCCCCAAACCTCACCCGCTCAATCCCCAGTCCCAAATCAATCGCCAGATCTTCCGCAAAATGGTGGTCCAACTACTGGGAATCAGGCGCCTTCATCGACCTGACCCACACCAAATCCCCCAATGCAACCGAACTCCAACGCCGCATAATCCTCTCCCAATACCTCCTCGCCGTCAACGAAGCTGGACACGACCCACCCCAAGAATCCGGCCTCGTCAACAACGGCTGGTACGGCAAATTCCACATGGAGATGATCCTCTGGCACTCTGCGCAATGGGCGCGCTGGGGAAAATGGGAGATTTTCAATCGAGCTATTCCGGGTGTATATGAGCGGTTTTTGGCGAGCTCGTTGGATAGAGCGAGGGAGATGGGGTGGAAGGGGGCGAAGTGGGGGAAGATGAGTGATCCGACGGGGAGGAGCGCGCCGGGGGAGATTAATTCGTTGTTGATATGGCAGCAGCCGCATCCGTTTTATTTTGCGGAATTGGAGTGGAGGGCGTTCCCGACGAGGAAAACGTTGAAGGAGTGGGATGAGGTGTTGACGAAGAGTGCGGAGTTCATGGCGGATTTTGCTTGGTGGAATGAGACGGCTGGTAGGTCTCTGTGACGTTTCTGTTTTCTATCCATTCCAGAATCTCGGCAGTCAGAGGCTACTTTAAGATCCGTTAAATTGACAAGGACCTAGGGCACTACGATCTCGGGCCCCCAATGTACCCCGTCAGCGAAAATACCAACCCAAATGCCACCATAAACCCAACCTTCGAACTCGCCTACTGGCACTTCGGTCTCAATATCGTCTCTCTCTGGAAGACTCGGCAGAACATGTCAATCCGATCAACATGGACGCACGTCAACGACAACCTCGCACCTCTACCGGTCATAAATGACACCTACGCAGTCTATCAAGATATCCCCAACATGTGGATCGACCCCAATACTTACTACGACCACCCAGGTATGACTGGCATTTATGGTCTCCTCCCTCCCGGACCCGGTCTCAACCTCACCGTGATGCGCAACACAGCCGAGAAAGTGCGAGAAATCTGGGATTTCGAAAATCTTTTCGGATGGGATTTCCCCATGTTGGCTATGAATGCTGCCAGATTGGGGGATAGTGAACAGGCTGTGAAGTATCTTTTGGATGATTTGTGGATGTTTGATGATGTGGGAATGCCCGTGGGAGGGGTGAGGGTACCGACGCCGTACTTTCCGAGTAGTGGGGGTCTGTTGCTTGCTGTGGCTATGCTTGCGGGTGGTTGGGATGGGTGTACTGTGGGGGTGAGTAGGTGGCCTAAGGGGTGGGATGTTAGGAGTGAGGGATTTGAGAAGGCGTTGTAGTACGTTAACGTCGTGATGCTCCAAAGTAAATAAAAAGTTGTGATATTAAGCGAGAAATACGGGGGTTCTGTGCTGCGATTGCCACGTGCTAAACCCTTGACGATGTGACTTACAGGACACCGTAATACTAGAAACGACTTTGCGTAGCTATATAGATACACCTTTGAGAAATAATAACCTAAAGACGTGTATCAGTCGTACAGAGGAAATCAGTTTTAGAGAATCCCTAAATGGTTGAATCGAGAGTCTCCATGGATTCCAATCCTATAAATAAAGGTTCTGTGCCACTACATGATCGTTCAATCCACGTAACAAATGACTAAACGATTATCTTACAAACTGAATTTACTTCCATTACATTTAGATATTACAGTTGCACCAGAACTTATCTCAGAAGAAAGTGTAAGGTTCCTCTTGTTTACGCGAGCAAGCGAGCAGGCAGCCAATGTAGCAACCACTCAACCAACGATTCACCTTTCTTTAGCACTCTCCTAACTCACTCAAAGTAAACAAACCTGCGAAATGCAACAAAACCCTGCTATTTCCCTCATTCGCCTCGCTTGCCTAGCCCCATCCAATTCACCTCCATTACCTATTAGTATGCATAAATTAACTTCTACGCCTCTATGACTCACTGGAAGTAAATAGAGCTGCGATATGCAACAAAACGCTTCTAAGAGAAGGAGATGTGTTGACACTTGACACTTGACAGTGACCATGTACAGTGTAGGTGGTGATTTTTGCTACTATATGTATGGAGAAGTCTACTTTATTCGTCTCTCCACTACACATTGAGCCAGACCTTCGTGGTAAGAAATCGTACCTAAGCACGACTTAGACCCCCAAAAGCTACAACCTACAAGGCGACAACAAAACATATTCATATCATAAAATTAAAATATCTACTCTATCAGCCTCCTTCCCTCCCCAGAAGACTCTCTACTTACAAGTACTCCCCTTCCTCTCCACCCCGTCATCTATGCATTCCTCCTCATCCTCAACAATCCCTTGACCTTCTGCCACGGCCCAACCCCATACCCAACCTCCACCACCGCCCTCGTAAACTCATACCCCTTCTTCGTATCCGCAATCGGATACCTCACCTGCTCAGGAATAGCCGTCTTAACACCCGCCCAGAAGAACCGATCCTCACAAACAGCCTTCAGATTACACAATCCCCTCAACCCCTCCTCGCCTGCAAACCGTCCATATCCACTACCGCGCTGTCCGCCAAAGGGTAGTTGAACAGCGTAGTACACGGCAAAATCGTTGATTGCTACCATACCAGTCTTGAGATGCTGGACAACCGCATCGACTGTGAAGCCGGGGCTTCCAAAGACTGAGGCGCCGAGACCGAAGTCAGGTGCGTTTGCGATACGGCAGGAGTCTTCTGCGTCTTTGGCTTTCATGACGACGCAGATAGGACCGAAGCATTCCTCGTTCGCGATGGCCATCTCAGGTGTTACACCGACGAGGAGAGTAGGCTGAAAGTAGTGGCCTGAGTGGTGGACTGGGTGGTTGAGGCGTTCTCCACCAGCGAGGAGTTGAGCGCCGTCTTTGACGGCTGCGGAGATGAGATTCTCGAGGCGGTCGAACGAGGCGTCTGAGATCATGGCGCCGACGTCAACTTGAGACTCTTTTGGGGCGTCGAGCACGGAGCCGACCCGGAGGGCTTTGATTCTAGGCTCGAGCATCATGACGAGTTGGTCGTACACTAGGGGAGTGGCGATGATACGTTCGATACCAATGCAGTTCTGTCCAGCGGCTTGGAAGGTACCGCGGAGGAGAATCTCGACAATGCGAGGTAGGTCCTTGACCGCAGAGTCCAACACGATAGCGGCATCTTTACCTCCTAATTCAGCAACCACAGGCGTCAGAGACTTTGCGGCCGATGCTGCAACGAGTTTGGCAATAGGTCTGCTACCAATGAATGTGACATGGGAGATCGAAGGGTGCGAAGTGAGGTAATTAGCAGTCTGAGGCCATGTAGTAACAACCTGGACCAAATTCGTGTTATGTCCACAGACCGCAAGCGCGCCTTTGACAATGAGCGAAAAGTAATTGGAACTCCAAGCAGTATTCTCCGATGCCTTGACAACAATGCCGTTTCCAGCAAAGATCGCAGAGATCATTGGACCAAGCAGGTTGTGGAAAGGGTAGTTCCAAGAAACCAATGCTGCAACCACACCCAGAGGCTCGTAGACAACCTTGTTCTTCTTGTACATCATAAGGAGGTTCGTGGGTCTGCTGGATGGCTTCAATGCTTTCTCGCCGTGTCTGAGTGTCCAACGGAGCTTCTCAACCGTAACCAGAATCTCTCCCAGTGTGGCATCAATCATTGTCTTTCCCGAATCCAGACAGGCAACCCTGCAGATCTCCTCTTGATTGTCTAGAATATGTTGAAGCAAGCATCGTAAGACTTGTCGGCGCTGCGCGAACGTTGTATTCTTCCATTTCTCCTGCGAAGTCTGCGCTTTCTCAATTGCTCGGTCGATACCTTCGGGGGTAGTAGGATTTACGAGCCCTAGGAATTCGCCTGTAGCTGGTGCATAGCATTGGATTGCTGTTGAACCAGGAGCCTGCCATATGTCAGTCTGGAGGTCAATTGCAGTATGGAGGGGTAGCTCGTACCTTGATTGAAGGGTTCTCCATGACCCTCCCATCGCCAGGAGGATTGGGAACCTCAATCTGGTACTTTATGATCTCCTCCGATGTCAACCATGTGAAGAACTTGATCCCATAGTACATCCAAACTGCCACAAACGTCAATGCACCGCTGACGGAAATAACCAGATACCACCAGCTACCAACTGTCAGTTGTGCGAACGGAGGAACTCTGCAGAGTCCTTGCAGGAGCCCAGCACTTACACCTCATCATCAGTCATGCCATCCAGGTAAAAACCCTCTCGCTGAACCGGGACCTCTGCCTCCATTACGTCGATGTTGTTGCCGATCAAATCCTCAACTCGAAATCTTCAGCCTTGTGCAAGTGCTGTGCAGCCTGTCGTCGATTCAGGGGCAGGGCAGCTCGGATTTTTATTGACGTCTGTCGCGAGAAAAGAAAACCAAATTCGAGCAGACAAGTTCTTATGCTGAAAATCGCATCGCTGGTAAGGACACCGTAGCAGCCAACAAGAGGCGAAAAACAGAAGCAGAAACAGAAGCAGAAGAAGCAGAATGCGCTGTATGGGAAGTCGGCGTCTCTCGCACTCCTGCAGGCCTCTCTTTGTCCTCACGCGTTCGCAGAATTTTGGATTCTGGGGAAGGAGGACCCCTGCTAGCGTTCCTGTCACTTTAGCCTGAACTCTCCTGCCGGTCCGCAGAGACGCGGGGAGGCTCGTCTCTCGTATGCCTCTTTTGGCTGGAGATTCGTTCGCTGCAAAGGGGTGGCTTGGAGTGGCATTGAATTGTTACAACTGGATCTTGATACTGCTTATTTGGCTCCCATTTGCTGTCTTTTTTGGACTTTTTACGATGCTGGAATTGGTTTGGGCAAACTACCAACCAATAGAAATCTAATCATCCTCAGTGAATGTGTCTTCGTTGTATGCATTTGATCCCATGATTTGAAAAAGATATGTTTTCGTGGACATTGTACAAGAAATTTGCTCTAAATAAATCTATGCTTTGAGTCTTTGTACGTATCAGGATTACTATATTGCCAGCACCCAAGCCTTGTCCTCCAAAACTCCACATATATGCCATGTACACAGCTGATCAACACTGGATTGTCCAAGTAGCGAGGTAGCATCCTCCCCAGCAGATCTCCGATAGTCTAAACCTATAGCAATGATATTTGAGTCGTAAGGATCATAAGTATATCCAAAATGTGTCAATCAACATCAGCCCCCCGTCATCAACTTAATTATCGCTGAAATCTGAGCAGTCGCTTAATTCCTATCATTTTCTGGTCAGTACCTTATTTTGAAAGCCTTCAAGTCTTTGCAAAATTTCACAAATATACAACTGAAATACACTTACTTCATCAGAATCCGAATCTACCTTCTTCACCCTCTTCCTCACAACCTTCTTCCTCTTCACACCCCCCTTACCCTCACCAACCTCTTTCTTCAACGCCACAAACCCGGGCCTCTTCTTCCCCTCCTTCCGGTCCACAAGATGCTCAATCGGACAAACGGTCTCCTCCCACTTCTTCGTCCCCCACGACGTATTCGACCTACACCTATAACACCTCTTCCCATGCAGAATAAGCAACTGATGCAACGAGTACTTCAAATGATCCGGCACGCGAACTTCGCAATGACTATACGTCTGATCTCTATTGGCCTTCTCCGGAACCCAACCAAGCCATCTACAGTGCCGCCAGACGTGCGTGTCGACTGCGAAGCTGGGGACTTTCATGCAGAAGAGGAGAACGCAGGAAGAGGTTTTGACCCCGATTCCTTTGAATTTCATCATTTCTTCCATGGCTTCGAAGGGTTTCATGCGCGTGATGCGGTCGAGGGAGAGCATGTTTCGTTCTAGCAGAGCAATCTCGTCCTTTCTCATCTCTTCGGACGCAGGTTCTTGTTCTCGGACAGCGTTCTCGGGGTCCTCAGACTTCGCCCCGTGGCGAAGGAATTCGAGGCGGGCAACATTCTGCTCGTAGACAGTATCAAGGATGGACTTGATATCCACCGACTTGACGTTCTGGTGCCCTCCTCGCTTGATCGCTTCTGTGATACTGGGGATATCAGATCTCCGAACAGCATCCCAGTTGATGCTTCCTTTCCCAGGACCCGAGGTCTGGAGACCATATGCTTTCTGGAGCCCTTCTAGGGCACGATTGGCGTTAGTAGAAGATGTTGTGGCGCTCAGACGAGTTCGGATGAGTGCATCGAGAAGGTCAGGAACCTCGCCACAGCCAGCAACTTTCATTGATGGCGTAGCGATGATTTTCGGTGCTTCGACTTTCCCGTGCGCCTTAGATAAAATACGATTGACTTCCTCGCAGGCTTCAGGTGTAGGCATATTGTGATCTGGATACGGGGTGGAACCAGGCGTGAAGTGGTACTTCTTCGCCTTCTTAGCTGCGGTCTTCAGACTCGGCGAACTGACTGGCTTGGAAGGACTTGGTGGTTTGACTGGGGTTTTAGTCAGTTCCTCAGACTTGATATCTGGTGATCGCTTGACTCGCTTGCGTGTAGGTTTCGAATCCTCAAAGTTCGAAATATCGGGCTTCCAGCGGAGGGAGTGAGGAAGTGATGCATCTTCGATAGGTTCGAGTTTGGCCTTCGGCTTTCGAGTTACATCAGGCATTGTGTGAGGTAAGAACAGGAGTGACCATGAAATGCAATGTAAAAGAATCAACTGATGAATGATAACGATCCAGGACCCTACAGTAGGAGAATATAGATGTTCCGGTGATAAATGCAGAGGGGAACCAAGTGACTAAAACAAAATTTGTATAATTCTCAATTGATTATCATCCGAACTTCTGCCTCATAGGACTAATGGAGTGATTGATCGAGAAGTTCTTACATTTGGATGATTCCAATTGAGTTGACCATTGTGAAGTCAGAAAAGGAAGAGGCGTCTAGGGAGAGTGATGACGCCAGTGAAACGAGGCTACCACCAATTTGTTAGCCTCGCATGGACCCACTTTTCCCTTTTGGAGCAGTTACGATTTGATCGACTCTTAACCATGGAAAAGCACTCCAATCAATAACCATCGATTTGAAGCTTGACAAATTGGACTTTGAAATGGAGAGAGTTTTGTTCTGGTTGGCAAAGAAATATGAGAACGGAGATTGTCATTCTCGTCTGAAAACGGACACAGAGTAAGGAGCCGAGGCAACGGTCAAGAGCTATTGGATTAAACTCTGAAAACCTTCAAATATAATACTGGTCGTACGATGAAGCACATAATGGTATCTCGGAAAGGGTGTATGCTCCCCATGGCCTATCTGGCATGCATGTAGCAACACCATTGGGATGTCATACAATATGCCCCTTGAGCACTTGCGTGACAAGAACCAGACTTTGAAGGTGTTTGTGCCATTACAGTTCACTCAAGAAATGGAGATGTTGAGGAGAACAGGGAGTGATCCCAACAGTCTCTATTTGGTTTTGATACAACCATAACTTGGAACGAGACAGCCATCCTTGCGCCCCATGCAAATATAAAGAATACCCAATGCATCAGTACCCAAACCACATAATACCCAAGCCAGTCTATTCATAACCCCTATGTGGATCAGTGGCGAAATTATGCAAGCTGTTCAACATTAGCAATGGAAACGTGTGCTGTGAGCAGGGCAAACATACCTGATATCATGGCGATCCCTGACGGGAGGCGTCCCCGAATCATCCCGTTCTCTTTTCCGTCTCTCATGGCCAGCGAGATCAATCCCATTGACCTTGCTTCCATTAACCGGGCCATCGGATGCAGGAATGATATTGCCTTGCGCATCGACCGCGACGCCCTTCTTGATCAGGTCAAGCTCCTTGTCGCTGGCAACTCCGTTGAGGACAGCCTCCTTAGCACTCTCCAGAACTTTCAACTTCTTGGATTCGCCTCGGACGCGCTCAAGATGCTCAAAGTACCCGTCTGTGACGGGAGTAACATATTTGCCACAAAAAACACCAACTTCAAACTCCTGATCCTTGCGCGGCGATTCCTCGGCGCACGCAGCTTTCAGGTCTGCAAGTGTCTGATATATAACTTCCTCGGCACCGATATGTCTGGCGATTGCTTTGCGGTCGCGATTGTGGGCTACGAGCTCTAGCGGAGAAGCAAGATCAATGCCGTAAATATGAGCATGTGTGATTGGCGGGGCGCAGGACGCGCAGATTACCTTCTTCGCACCAGCTTCGCGGGCCATGGTGACGATTTCTCGACTTGTAGTACCACGTACAATACTGTCGTCGACCAGGAGAACGACCTTATCCTTGAACTCCGATGGAATAGCACTCAATTTCCGGCGCACCGATTTTTGTCGCGCGCCTTGACCAGGCATAATGAAAGTCCTGAAGACATATCTGTTCTTGACGAATCCTTGGCAATATGGTATTTTCAAGAACTCCGACAGACTTGCTGCTGACGTATTGGAAGTTTCCGGGATGGGAATAACCACGTCAATCTCTTTGACAGCTTCTTCGCCCAGTGTGTCCAGGATGGTTTGTGCGAGCTTCCGACCCATATTCTGCCTGCTTCGGTGGACGCTAATTCCATCAATGATCGTATCGGGTCTTGCGAAATAAACATATTCGAAGATATCTGGAGAATAAGCAAGCTGGGGGACTACTTGGCGGAAGACTGGCACCGAGCCCTTGCGAATGATTACGGCTTGTCCGGGAAGAATATCGACGATATCAGAGAAACCAAGTTGGCGAAGGGCAATTGACTCCGAAGCCATCATGTAATCTGTAGTTCCATGCAGAGTCGCAGATGGTCGAGATCCGAGAACCAATGGGCGAATACCGTGGGGATCTCGGAAACCCAGGATACCGAATCCTGCTACCATGGCGGTACAGGCCCAACCGCCGACACACTTCCCGTACATCCGGGTCAGACTCTGGAAGATATCCTCCTCGTTGACACGGAATTTGCCCGTCTCATTGAGCTCGTTGGCAAAGATATTCAGCATCAATTCACTGTCACTGTCGGTGTTGATATGTCGGTGGGCATCTCTATCAAGGATGATGCGGAGATGCTCGGCATTGATCAAGTTTCCATTATGTGCGAATGTAATTCCGTAGGGACTATTCACGTAGAATGGTTGTGCTTCGGCGCTGGCGCTGCTACCAGCAGTGGGGTATCTTAGATGGCCCAAGCCCATAAAACCCGGCAGATCCTGGACTCGCGATCCATCGTGGAAGACCTTCGCGGCCATTCCATTTCCTTTGCACTGGTATATGCGCCCTCCGGAGGCACAGGTCGCGATTCCGCAGGCATCTTGACCGCGATGTTGGAGGTAATACAGGGCGTCGTGGAGGTCGGCAGCAGCAGTTGTCGCAGAAAGACTCTCGATATCACCGAGGATGAGGGCAAGAATACCACACATTTTGACAGTCTGTGCAGAATATTGATGCGAAAATCTTTCGACAATCCGTCAGCATGGTCGAGAACAGAAGTGCTGTAGTATTGGAGCTATGGGGAAGGTGGGGTTCAGTCGAAATTTTAATCCGCAGAATTTGCTAGGAAGTCTAACATCTTAAAAATTTGTGTTCATCATGACCCAGTGGTAGTACATGAACAACGAGCAGTAACAGCAAGAGAAACGCGTCTGGTAACTCACAATTCGTAGCTCTGCCTTTGGAAACGGATTGCTGGCTCGAAATCGAGGATACGGACAAGACACTGATAACGCGTCCGAGAAGTTTTGAAGGTGCAGAGAGGGCGAACTGCACTCTCAGTCAGGAGGAGGATAGATCCCAAGAATGAATCTGGGCTTCGATCGAGGACAACTGGATGACGAGGCTTGGGAGCAGGACAGGAATGTCTTGGTCGTCGAACACATTTTGTAAGTTTATTTTATTGCAAGTGCAAACTCCGGAAAGGACTTTTTTAAGTCTGCGACTTCGGCTATTTGTCGCCCCTTTACCGGCGCCAAGCCATGGTGGGGTTGGATCAGAGATACTGGTGGGGGATGTCATTGGAACTCCCAATGTTTAATCAGCTGGTCATGATAAACGGCGCACTGAATTATGGAAGGGAACAGATAATAGCCCCTCGCGCCGTCTGCAGTTGCACTCGGCTGAAATGTCTGAGAGTACCGCACATGTGCAAGAATTCGAGCCATGGGAAGCTTGTGTCTTCGGCGGTCTAAACTGAAGGCGAAGCTGTGTTCTCGAACACAAAAGTGCAGAGACTATAGTTTCAAAGCAAAACCTCTTGTTCTTGGACAATCTTACAAGAGAAGGGGTGTCAAGTTTTCTCTGGAGCGAGATGGAGCTTCACAACAGACTCATGCCACACATAGTTCTGTCCATCGGTTAGGCTTGGCTCAAGTATGACTGCTCTATGCGATGCTCGAAGACTACCATTTGATCCTACTTGGATATGTTCTGGTGAGAGAAATCATCTGGCGAAGTACTTTGGAAGATCTGAGAATGGGATATTGTAATGGTACAGTGTATGCCCATATTTGTAGAGTTTTCTGACCACCGCATAGCTACCCATATTATCATTGTGTTCGACAATTTGAGAATCCACTCAGTTCCGTTTACCGATCGACCTTATGAGTAAAACCAGCTCCGGGTCTTTCTTATCGTTTGCGAAATGGATTACAGAATTTTCCTCGGAATTGGAGTTGGTGACGAGGTGTTATCTGCCGTATTGAAAGGCAGACTTGTCAAGACGAACCGATTCTCTGGATAACCTCTGAAGCTTCCAATGGACAGACTTGTTCGTTCCAGTTTGCCATTAGGACTCCAATGTAGCAGAGCGGGGAATGTGTCCGTGGCAGTCCATCGCTCGGAGGCCATTCCCGTACAGAACAGTACCATCTCCTATTATGCTCGGATTGTCATTTTTCCAGGTAATATTCATCGGTAACAGTTTCCAACCTCATCGTCTGCCCGGCCTGTCATGAAAAGGTCATCTCTCTTCCAACAGGAACCCAGATATTGGTGAGACCCTAGTTGGCAAGACCATGATTTGCAAGAGCAAAAGCGTTCTCAATCCCGCCAGCGACTGTACCCAATTCATCTTGAACGAAAGCGAAACGCCGGAGGGCCAGGAGGATATGGATCGACTGCCAGACTAATGTCCATCTTGATGAAGAAACCTCTAGATAATAGATACCTACCGAGGCCAATGACTTTTCCACCACGCATGGGAAACGCGGGGATGGCAAGAAAGGACATCAGGATGGTCCCCCGGCTAGATGGGTAAGCTTCAGCAAGTAAGTTGGTAGCCACCTAGGAAGGGTGGCATATTTGGCGATTGAGTTTGTGGGGCCGACGGGTGGGCACCCGCAGCGAGGTTCTCGGAGTGTCCTCAGGTACGCAATAAATGACGACAGATTCGCGTCTGATTGATTCGCGGATGTATGAGCGACGAACACGTTTGTTTGACGCGACATTGGTACGAAAGAGCACGTTGGAGTGCTACTGTTGACGTTCCCCATCTACCTACGTGACTACGATCAAGTATAGTAGCCGAGCCAAGCCGAGCCAAGCCGAGCGGACTTGCTCGTGTTACGTCCACCAGTCTAGTTAACCTTAGGAATGATTTATCCTCACAACCAATTTACAGCGTGAGACGAGACGGCCAATGGTTCGACTTGGTCAGAACCGTCTTCTCGGTATTCCCTACTCCAACCTGAATCATAACGACAACGACAACGACAACGACAACGACAACGACAACGACAACGACAACGACAACGACAACGACAACGACAACGACAACAACAAGCACCCGTCATCCAGTCAGAGTATCCCTGACCTGACCTGACCCAAGACGTCCCAGGCCATGCATGGAACACGGGCAAGCTTCAGTGCCCTGCACCCTGCATCCTGCACCCTGCACCCCACACTTCCCCGGCCCCCTCAACATGACTTGAGAAACCCACGGTCTTCCATTTCTCCAGCTAACACTTGCTGCAGTTTGGAGCTCAAGACTCGAAAACAGGGGAGAAGGGGAGAAACGATCGTTCCAGTCGGTGCAGGTTCGGTTGTCTTTTCTTTTCTTTTCTTTTCGTTTCTTTTCTTTCCATTTCAATTTAATGGTCTGGAGAAGAACTGTGCGATCCACCGTACCTTCCCGTGTCTATTTACATGGCCTTCACTTACCTCCATTCCAGGGCACCTCCTACCTATTTACCTGACTCGGCAGCTATATAGATCGAGCAGACAGTGCTCGCCCAGAGCTCTCGACGATTGGCTATGGTACTGTGCCGTCTTTGAGTGCCTGCCTACCTCCAGTCGTACGAGCATCCTAATCCTAATCCTCGCGATGGAGTTACCACCGTTGACTGGACCGCCGACATATGGCCCTGCGGCATGCCCTCATTGTAGCCAAGTCTTCAGCCGCAAGGAACATCTGGATCGACACCTCCACCGGCATTCTGGAACAAGATCATTTCGATGCTCTGTCTGCAACAAATCATTCTCGAGGAGGTTCGTGTGCTTCTTTCTGTCTTTCTTCCACACTGCACCTCACTTGCTGGACTTACCCTACATGTTCATGCTCATCCTTCGTTCACCCAGCCCCGCCCAAGATGTGTACTGTTGATGTTCAGAAGCTTGACCCGCGAGCTTACTTACCCTGCGTGTATTGTAGAGACACTCTTGCTCGACATCAGATTGTTCATGGATCTTTCCGCAGCCCAGAGGCGTCAAGAAGACAATCATTGGCGCCTCACCGAGGATGTCAGGCCTGCCAGGAGTGCGCAAAGGCCAAATCCCGGTGCCACGGCGGTCAGCCCTGCCACAGGTGCGTTCGTCGAGGCCTTTCTTGCCAATTTGAGCCCAGGTCGCGGCCTCTGAAGGTTACTCCACTCGTATCCACTACCACGAGCATGGACGAATCAGTGTTGGGGCCCAGAACCGCAGTATCAAACGTCATTAATGAGACTCAGCAAGCGAACACTCAATTAAACATGGACTTGCCATCTTTGGAGTTGCCGCTTCCCCCAGCGAGTCCGAACCTTCACTATCGGGCATCTCTCAGTCTCCCAAGCAATGCTTCTACTGCGAATGTCACAGCAGTACAGAACGACCTTCCTCCATCTGAAAGTCATTTTATGGTTGCGACGCCCGGCAGCGTTCTCGGTGACTGCTCACTCTGGCAGGCGGATGACCTATATTCGCTAGATCCCATATTCTGGGGCTTCGATGAAGTCAATAGCACTGATAACCAAATGGAAGTGACAGCATTTACTGGAAGATCGTTTTCACCAGCTGCAACTCGAACTACAAGTTGCTTCAATGCAATCCCATCTCCCCGTCCGTCAGAGCACGGTCTAGATGCAAATACTACGGAGCCTGGACTCAATGAAAATAACGCAGCCTTGCGTCCAACTTCAAACACCTATACTCCGTTGCACTTCCCACCACCAAGCCCAGAAGACTACGATGTTATCCAGAAAGAGGATTCTGGTCATGTCCACAGCATAAGTCCTCCCGCGTACCACAAACTACGCTCCTTTTTGAATGATAATATTGACCCCAGAAGTTCGCACATACCCTCAATCGAGTTCTTTCATTCCTTTGTGCAACTGTATTTCGAGTACTTTGACACTTTATTCCCCTTCATACATCCTTCGGTGATGGGCGAAGACGGCCTCTCCTGGCTTCTACTTCTAGCCGTGAGTTCCATCGGCTGTCAGTACTCTGGTGTGAAACATGGGACGGATATCTCCAATGTTCTTCACGAGATGTTAAAACTTGCAATCAGACATGAGGTATGTTCAATTGTCATTCTCGGCGCATTCGTCTCACAGTGGTGCAGATGCCAGATCCTCTGCAGACAGCTAGCCTTGACTTTGTACAGAGTATGTTTCTAAGAGATGCACGAATGATATTTTCTGGGTTGAACAGGCAACAATTAAAAGTGCAGTTCGAGAGAAACACGCTGGTCACTTTATGTAGATCTATCGCCCAAACTTCAGCTGCGCGAGAGACCCCGTTAAGACATGGTCGTGATTCCCAAGTCAAATATCGAGATTGGCAGTCCTGGTTAAGCAGCGAATCCATGACTCGGCTGATGTACTCGGTTTTTGGTGAGTAAGCTTCATTGCTGTTGGTCGCAAGGATACAGGCTAACATGTGTAGGCTTGGATTGTCTTCAAATGGTTCTGTTTGATCTCTACCCCATGTGCAACATGAGAGATCTCGCAATGTGCAATTCTACGGACGACAAGCTATGGGATTGTCTAGAGGCTTCGAGCTGGGAAGCTGAATTTGGGTCACGAAAAGGTTGGATTCTTGTCATCACGCCAAATCACAATCTAACGCTTTTGCTAGATCAGTCGGAACTCTCGCGACAGAATCCGCAAACACTACCATCCTCGGTTACGCAAAGTGTGCCTACCTTGGCTCTTTATGCCCAGGAGAAGTTTATCCTGGACAATTTGAACATTCTCTCTCGCCCCAGTTCCAGCCTACCGCCAAAGTTGACTAGCAGTCTCCCCATACCAGTTCCGTCACTGCAACAGTTGGCTACGCCCTTCAGCACCGCCGTTGACAATGAATTGCATATATCCAGGTTCGCCTCAAAGACAGAGCCTCTATTTCACATTATAAGTATCCTGAGAAGGGTACCACTACGAAGACTTTACTCGTTCTCTGGCTGGCAGACTAATGCGGCGGAAATCGAAGAGTCTGAAAAATCCCTCGAGAGCTGGATGCAGGGTAATGAAGAAGCTGCCAGGGAATGTCTGTGGCATGCTGCGGTGGGATTCAGCACTCTACGCAGCCAATCATATATTTCTTGCCATGCGCCTCTGTGTATGCTAGTGGCGGCAATATATATTTGGGCGTACGACAAACTTAGTCATTATAACGTACTAAAGGCAGATACCATCACTCGTACGAATACAGTCCGACTTGACAGCCTTCAGGATCCTACTCGTGTTGAGAAGTGGATCAAGGGAGAGTCAGGGAGCTCCCGCATATATATCAGAGAAGTTGGCATATTGAATGGCTCAGAGAGTATTTCACGTCTTTTGTTAGAACTTGAGAGATCGTTACTTGGTCAGACTGCATGGCCAGGTCTCTGCGGAGGAATTGCATTTGCAATCAGGGGCATCATTAACGGAGGGTTACCTTTACGTCAGCCAGAGTGACGTTCCACAAGCTGTATCCTCTTGTTTGTTTAATCTAGCTTCTATACGCGCTATAACATGGGAAGAAAGGATATCTGCATGACATATATCTAGTCCTTCAGTTCTGGTGCGTCATCCATGATCTTCTTCTTGGATATTAAGTCTCTGACGCTGTACCAGACATAAGCCAGATTCATAACTTGAGCAGCAATGAACATGAACACCATTCCCAGAAGCGTAGAGGTGTCAATGGGCTGACGTTGTTAGTAGTTGTCCGAATATAGCTCGAGACTACCACATACCATGAGGTTCGAACCTCCACTTTTTGCAACCCACTCGAACGTACGAGGAATCATTTCATCTTCATATTCTCTGCAAGCTGCTGCTATAGCTTCAACCGAGGTTCCTTTATTCGACTCAGCTTCGGTATGCAATCGGACGAGGAGTGGCAAAATAGTTGCTGCATCTCGCATCGACTGATTGCCGCCCATTCCTCTGTTTGCACTCGATTATTATCCGTTTTTACTTCATCGCCACATCTATTTCGCAACTTACCTCGTAGGGAGCATTGCATGCATAGCATCTCCCATAAGCCAGACCCGTGGATGTCCTCGTTCAGGGAACTCCTCTGACCTCACTTTTGCTCGCCAATCTTTCGCTGGGCGCTTGCTCACACGAGCACGATATAGGTAGATGTCTGAGCCCTTTACTAGATTTAGGATTTCATGACTGTAGACAAGCCAGGTTAGCTACCTTCCCGGTCAAATAGAACTTGTACTGACTACTCAGGTGCCCAACCGCGCAACGCACAACTGATGATATCCCATTTTTCTTCATTACTCTTTTCCCATATGTCGGCAGGACAAGCATCTGCTGGGATGTGAATGCCGAACATTGAGGAGGATAAAGTCTCATCCACAGCCATCTTGCCATCGTCGCCTGACTTGTCTGGTAGATACGCTGGACGAGGCTTAGCATGTATGTGATGACGACCCCGCGTATGGATACGTGACTCACCACAAAAGTACAGGGGTATATTGTCCGCCATAGCCATAATTGGGGTTTCACGAAGCGCTGGTGTCATAGACAGGTAGTTCTTTGTAGGAAGATCATTCTTGGCACTCATGCTGATATGACTCTCTACTTGGGATATGTTATTCAGGCCCAGGGTGCGGTTCACCTGCACAACAGAACCTGTGTCAGCAAGTGCTTCATACGAAGAAGTTGGTTTCTCTGCATATTTGACGGAGATATGTACCTTTGAGTGACTACCATCTGCTCCGATCAGAACATCGCAGTCAACCGAGCCCCCGTCTTCAAACCAGACCCGCACACGCTCTTGAGTCGAGCCCGGGTTGAGGATCTCATAGCGCTCAAAACTGCGCTCGTACTGCAGTATTCCCGCAGCAAACACAGGGTCCGCGAGGCTATCACGCAGAATTCCTCTGTTGATTGGTGCTGACTTGCTGTAGACTGGAAAGCGAGTCAGGTCGATGAGTTTGCGGAAATCCTCGCTGTAGAAAACCGGAGCGCTGGACTTCATGCCGCCTGATCGCCCGAATTTTGATACGATAGTATTGATCTGCTCTTGGCTCAGGCAAGCACGCATACCTTCCAGTGCTGGTGCTCCCAGCCTTATCTGGTATCCTTCCCGCTTGGCGTGTCGCTTTGTTCTCTCGTAGACCACGGTGTTGACATTGTTATGAATGAGCCCGTTGGCCAACAGACTGCCAGCAAGACCGGAACCAAGTATGATAACTTTGAAAAAGCTTCTGTCCTGTTCAGTGGGCATAATGGAGGTCCGAACACAGCCAGAGTTCGAAGTGTGTGATAAGCTGTCGAAGGACAATGTCAATCAGAAGTCGAATGTCTGAACCAGCTCCTGAGGATCAGTGTCATTACATTATATATCAAATCAGAAGTCCCATGTCCTATCCTACGAGTGTCGTGTCCGGTGGAGATTGTATCCTCGTCAGTGCAGGGCACATCACTTCGGCTCCACCCCCTCACCATCTCCACCCACATAAAGCTTAACCTAGCTCTGAACTGCCGGCCACCCGCGCCATTTACTCCCTGAACTCAAAAATGAGACGATGCCAACTACAAATGTGAAGGAGAACCCGCGGATTGCCCCAATCTTGTGATCTATTATAGAAGTGCCATTCCCATGCCGCGACTCGATAGCAATTTTCACCCGAGCTACACCTTCTTTCTGTATAGTTCCTGCAATATTTAGGTTTAGATATGGCCCACATTAGGTCTGAAGAAACAACACTTGAGTGGTTTGGTAGGCCTCTGTTTCTTCAACTAACTTAGTACATTCTCTCTTTTACGTCCCTGA
The DNA here is from genome assembly GCF_030347475.1 of Cadophora gregata. Taxonomy (NCBI): domain Eukaryota; kingdom Fungi; phylum Ascomycota; class Leotiomycetes; order Helotiales; family Ploettnerulaceae; genus Cadophora; species Cadophora gregata. Next base: position 1,621,923 of record NW_026695934.1, on the reverse strand, counting down.
GTGGCTGACCTCTACAAGGTGCCACTACGTTTCGGTTGCGTAGCAAAGGAGTAACCATCTTCCTGGACACCTGGCTGGACAGACCCTCGGTTCTTCCAGTATACCTATCCGTCAACGATGTCACCGAAGCAGACTATATCTTTATATCGCACGCACATTTTGATCAGTAAGAACACTCGGCAATATCTTCCATCCTGTACTAACCCATGGCAGTCTCCCAGGCGCGGATCGCATTGCCATCAAGACCGGGGCGATTGTGATCGCGAACTGCGAAGCAATATCTCATCTCAGAGCCGCGGGCGTTCCAGAAGCACAATTGATGCCCGTCGCAGGTGGTGAGCGGATTCCTCTTTTCACCAAAGGCTTTCGTCAAGCCGCAGCCGCTGGAATAATAGAGCTTCAGCCAGGACCTCCAGCAGCGCCACCCGTTCCACATCACTCACTGGCTGCCTTTTCTGTTCATGTCTGGCCATCCCTTCATTGCCTGATGCCCGGAAGCCATACGGATATCCCGGATGTGATTGACTCTGGGAAGAGGTACACAGGCGAAGCCAGTCCATACAGCTGCACAGTTGATGTCAATCGTGGTATGAAGTATGGGCTTCTCAACATGGGAAATTCGATGCCTCGAGATGCGATGGTTGCAGGCGTGCAATCCTTCGTGGATTACATTTCCGATAAACGCAATGTCTTTTCAGGCTACGATGGTGGCCAACTGATGTACAATATTCTCTTGGGCGACAAGACGATACTCTGGAGTGCTCACCTGGGTGCCTACAAGGAAATCATGGTTAATCTGGAGCCGAAACCAGATCTAGCAATCTTAGGTATTGCCGGTCGTGGGAACTTGAATGGTCGACCATACGATGGCTCGGCTGCAGAGTTTGCGGTAGATGAAATCAAATGGCTGAAAGAACCGAAAACAATCATTTGGTGCTTGCATGACGAGAGGTAAGCTTCAGCCAAATGTTTAATGTGGACGACACGGTTGGTTTACTGATCGTGCCTAGTGCTATAAAACCGTATAGGATCGATACTGGGCCTGCCACGGAGAGGGTACATCGAAAGACTAGGTCGAAGGTTTTATCCATGGAACACGGAGTGCTGATCAAGTTGGATTCGTGAAAGTATTCCAAATAGCAACTAAGATCGATGACAAAGTTCCACAGCCAATAGCAAGTGTAGTTTCATTCTCTGTGCCCGTCTCATCTCCAAACTTCCCGACTGTAACGAAAACTTCGCTTAAGCTGCTGGTTAAAGTAAACAACGAGCCATACACCACAATTTGAGAAGCTTCCCAGCTATGTTTCACATTATTTTTTGGTAAAATTAACATAGGCGTCGAGATACATGTACCTCCAGACCTCAAGACATAAGTATCGGTCCCACAGTCCCCCCACAGCTAGGGCTGCTCTGGGACGAGGCCCGGTGGCAAGTGCAGGTCCGGGCACCAAGATCCCCCGGTGCCACTCTACGCTGTGACTTAATGTGTGTCGAGTGAATGTCGAATCAAATCTTTGCGATTAATCATTTCTACAAACTACCACCAGTGGGTGGCTTGCGGGTAGTGCGGCACCGACGAATATTCGAGTCTCATTTACTATCCCCCCCCCCAACCCCCCGGTTTGAATGTTAAATGTGAACTTTTGCGGGTCAGAGGCCTGACTTTCAAGTGCTGAGTGGTCAGAGGCCCTGGATAAAGCTAGAGCACGAGCCAGAATTAGGTCTGTTGTAAAAGTAAGGGTAGCTGTAGAAGGTTCGAGAGGACTACAAGGGCTTGAAGTAGCGATTTCTGTTGGATAGACACCCTAGAAAGCTACCCACACTGACTCCAGTTTTCTACACATTTAACATTCAAACGGGGCGGGGGGGGGGGGGGATAGTAAAGAGGGTGGCCACAGATTTCCGAACCCTCGAGGGTTTGACGCCCGTTGGACGCCTGTTGCTATTCTGTTGCTTAGAGGCTTTATAACTTAGTCTCTAATCTAAGAGATATGATTTGATGATTTTAGCTACTTCCGCCTTAGTAAACTCTAAATCAGATCTAATTAGTTGACTGAGCAATAGTCTTCTAATAGAAGCCTTTAAAATAAGCCACATTTAGAGCCCTTACTATTGAAATCTGGAGATTTTGTTTATTTACAGTACTGTACTAAATCTTTAACTTTCCACAAAAGCTAGGGTTCGGAAATCTGTGGCCACCCTCTTTAAGAATAATGTGGGCGCTGGATCACTGAACAAACCCGTGCGGGGGAGGGGGAAGCGGGTCATGTGGACATCTTTCACTCGGCTAGAACTTCAAAACCCCCCTCTTGGCCAGACTCGAATGTTATGAACCACTCCATCTACAAAGTGGCTGCTTTCAAAAATTGTCTTAATTCTCATATCCGGCCTGGAAGCCATCATTTTGACCATGTACCGCGTCCCTCAAATATCCACCGTACTCACCGGTAGTACCGTTCTGTTTACGGCCACCATTTTCATTCTCTGTTCTTTCATTTACAAATTACTCTTTGATCCTCTCAAGCATATTCCCGGCCCATTCGCGGCCCGCCTCAGTCGGTTGTGGGAGCTTAAGGTTACACGTCAAGGTGATTTCCAGAAACAGCATCTCGAACTTCACCACAAGTACGGTATGTTTTGTACTCGCTGCAGTATCCACGATTCTTCTAAGTTTTCCTGTCTACAGGGAAAATTGTACGCCTAGCGCCGAACAAGTACAGCTTCTCAGATCCAGAAATTGTCAAGCAGATCTATGGTCATGGATCGAAATTCGTCAAAGCTCCATTCTATGGGCCGTTCGGTAACCCAGATTATGTGCATGCTGATCTATTCTCGGAGCAAGATCCTAATCGTCATGCGGCAAAAAGACGAAAAGTCGCCTCACTGTACTCCATGACAACCCTACTTAGCTACGAACCATTTGTGGACAAATGCAATGCTACATTCTGCCAAAAGCTGTCAAATTTTGCTGCTGATGAAGTGTCGTTCGACGTGCCTCAATGGATGCAATTCTATGCTTTTGATGTCATAGGAGAGATATCGGTAAGTAGGCCAGTCTACAACCAAAGCAAACAAGAAATTAGCTAATGCATGAATGTTCCAGGTCGGACAGTCCTTTGGATTTTTAGATGGGAAAAGGGAGCACGACAACATTCTCGAAGCTATACACCAGTCAATGGTCTACGGATCCCGCGTGGGTTTATTTCCCGGTCTTCACCCCGTGATCTGCAAAATTGCTGCAATTGCTGGATTTCCCACTCCAGTTCAAGCCGTTATCGCCTACATCAATGCTCAGCGAGAGGCAAGGGAGACTGGATTGGCTCACAGTGATCGAGACGACTTTCTCACTAAGCTCAGAGACTTACGAGAGAAAGGGAAGCTGGGTGATCCGGACATATTCAATTCCTTGGGAGCAAACATTGCCGCTGGTTCCGATACGACAGGCGTAACAATGAGCACAGTCGTTTACTACTTGGCAAGGAGTAAGGATAAAGCAGAAACGCTTCAGCGGGAGATTGATATGCTCGAAGCGGGGCGGACGTTGTCCAGCCCAGTGACTTTCCAGGAATGCCAGAAGTTGCCATATCTCCAGGCAGTGTTGAAGGAGACATTGAGAATCCACCCTGCCACTGGCCAACTGTTGTCTAGGCTCGTCCCACCTGGGGGCGCGATTCTTTCGGGCCAGCACTTTCCTGAAGGGGTAAAGCACAATTATCTGGTTTTCTATAAAAATGCAGGACTGATGCCTCGAATAGGTAGAAGTTGGCACAAGCCCGTGGCTGATACATTTCGATCCCAATATTTTTGGCTCGAATGTTCATGAATTCCGTCCCGAGAGGTGGCTCGAAGATGCAGAACGTGCCAGAACCATGGAATCTAGCTTGCTTACTGTAAGTGTTCACTTTAAAACTTGAAATCGACGAGTTCCTGTGTCGCGCCTCTGAAAAGACAAAGAAGGAATACAATTGCTAATAGCTATTGGCGGAGATAGTTTGGTGCCGGTGCCCGAACATGCCTTGGAAAGAATATCAGCTTGCTTGAGATCAGCAAGTTGACGTTTCAGCTGTTCTCCAAATTCAACTTTGATTTGTCTGAGCCGGAGCGGGAGTGGGACCTGGACATGGTTTGGTTTGTAAAACAGAAGTTCAATGCTCGGGTCAAGGTACGGCAGCAAAAGTATACAGCTGAGTGATACACATAACATCTGTATATTGAGCATTGGTTCTGCAGCTGAGCTGCTACCAGTATTCAAGTGCAACCTCCGCAAATGTTGAGAAGATAAAGCGAATAACGAGGTTGCCTAAGCAATGGTAGTGAAAGAGCAGGACCTCGAGTACCTCTTCGTCAGGTACCTGTGCTGTTGACTCCGTAAGCGAAAACGCTTGCCCACCCCCGCCCCCGCCCCCGCCGGCTTGTTTTGGTTGGAACGGGTGGGCACTGATAACGAATAAGCGAGCCTCCTGAATATTGTGGGGTAGAGGGTGGGTGAACTGTCGGCCCCGCCACCTTCACTCACATTGCTGTCCACCCATGCCATCTGTCCCAAAGCAAGATATGGATACCTAGGTAGGTTTCTCTGTATCCCCACCGACGATTTCGATCAGGAGCTTTTGAGCCCCGGCATGACCTACGTAACTCCTGGAGTCCTGGATCCAGATGCCCGCTGCGGAGCGTTGTTCCACTGGTCTGGGGATCTGCAAGGCAGGAAATGGGGCGACATCTGTGTTGGGAAGTTGCTGCTTTGCTGCTAATTATGATGTGAATGTTTGTCGAGCTATCATTGTGATTGTGTGAATTGTACTGCGCGCAACCTTTGTTTCTTTACATACGTGGTATTATTGTGTACTGCTTCATATGCAAACAGGGTCATTTCTTTGCAGCTTGCATATGCACTGTAGTGCTGCTGATAAGCCACTCAGAAGTGGTAACCCTGCCCTGTATTGCCTTTCTTTGTGCCCTTTCACTCCTTGTGAACTCATCATTTGAGCTTCAGAACTGACGAGGAAAATCTCACCAGATGGGGAAAGGCAGCTTTCCTTTCAGAACTCCAACTTCGTTATCCTATGCTTCTGAGAAAAATACCCAAATCCTTCTGCTTTTCAACTTGAGAATTTTGTGCTTGCGTATCCCTGACGGCCAGTCTGTGATTCTACGATATCATTTATGGACCCAATCAAGTGGAGTATGGACCATTCTCCGTGACATTTATCACATCTCAATTCCTATCCGTTGTTAGTGTTCTGTATTAGGAAGTTTGCCCTTTAGTCTTTGTTCAGCACTTTTGCCTGTGAATGATTCCTCCCGTTTATGACAACTTTTCAAGACTGAAACTCGTCCAATTGGGTTACTATTGCGAAAATTCTCTCAAAGCAAAAGCCATGAAAAGATCTAAAGCGTTATTCACAGAATTGGTCAAATAACAAACCACATCTTCTATTCTTGATTGGTGCACAAAGGCATACGAATTACAACATGATTGCCTCCCATCCAGACCCTCGTAATTTCCTGCAGACACCCATGGTCCCCACCAAGGACAGCGTAGAGGTTCAATCTTGAATACCGAACTCTTGAACTTACTATTAGAAAGTCTTACTATTCTCTCCTCCACGATCCTGAAGCTTTGAAGGAGTGACAACAAGATGTTGAATCTTGCGTCCTTCGTTAAGCGTTGAGATGCGAGAACAAAGCTCTGGAAATTTATTAAGCTCTATCATTGTTCCAAGTTATCAATCTTAAAAATAATGAGAACATCCAGAAGCAGGCACATCAGTTATTGACTGTATTTTCCATTCACTGTCTGATATTCTGACAGGTCAGTCTATCCTTTTGAGGGAGCATTCGAGATCAAGTATCAACTCCCCTCCCCATCTTGACTCAGGACACTTCAAAGCTTTAGCAAGCGCCATCATCTCAACCAATACTGACTGACGTTGCTACTATAGCAACAACACCCACAATTGATTCCGGAAGGAAACTTGTAGAATCGTCAACCACTAATCGAAAAAGCCGGTCTCGACTAGCCTCATCTCTTAAGGAGCTTCTGGGATTTCATCATCGCCATGGCTGGCGACCAAGATGTTGTGGTGATTGAGGACGATGCTTTCATTACAATAGATGGCGATGAGGATCTTGACCATGATGGAGATATTGAGATCATATGCTCCGGTAAGCACATCAACGAGATAGATGAGCCCATCACTTTTTATTGGAAGCTAAACTTTCCAGCCACGGTATCTTTCAAATTTTGCCGTACTCGCAGGCTGCGCGATGATAGCATCCAATCGAGGCTGGCAAATTTCGTGACCGATGAAGCGAGGGTTAGCGTATATCACCTCATACTTTCTAGGCAATACAGAACCTGATGATATTTTTCAAGATTTTGTTTTAAGCACATTACTATAGCTTAGATATCCTCTTTTAATCTTAAGTCATTTCATAAATTGGTTATCGAGAATTATTGCTTTTCCCTTATTACGGGTGCAGCTCGCTTTATCGGTCACGAAATTTGCCGGCCTCGAATTGTCAACATCCGTTAGCTCTCGAACCGAGCCCCTATTCACACGATCAGCAGATCCAATACAGCCAAATGGAAGTGCTTCTCCGACTAACTCCACATTTCATCAGCCCAACTGGGGCTTTGAAGCATAAAAGTCAACGACTACAAGCCAAACCAAGACCATCAAGTCTGCTCGAAATAGATCAGAGTCTGTCCTCGGACCTCGACCACTTGCAGGGTATTCGTCACCAAGTTCTGGTCCGAGATCCTTTGGTGGGAGTGCTCAACAACCGTTTGATCTCGAGGATGAGGATGCTATGATGTGGATGAGAATGGGAGTGGGAACTGGACAGCGCGAAGCTGGCAGCAGTAAAAGACCAATCCGGGTTGAAGTCGAAGACATTGACGTGAGCATGGGAATACAAAAACGAGCCTCCAGTCCTCAATTGTCCAACAGCGAGCGAAGCGCAAACCACAGAATCTCCAGTTCATCCATCTCTCGCCACCGAAGATCTATGAGAAAGAGGTCGAAGCAAAGAAGCAGTGTGGGAAGAAATCCTCCATCGGGTACGATCGCCGAAATCCGAGTATCTTTGACCCATGGCAGCGAATAGAAACGGCCCGCGCAAAAGACGCAATGTTGAAACCTAAGAAAACGATCCAACTGAAAAATCAAAGCTTCCTTCGCATCAAAGATATCCTCCACAACATGCCAAACGCAAGAGGTTCGTCTCCGTGGTCACCGCCTCCAAAGAGCTCGTGATTTCAATGGCTCCTTGAGAAGAAACTCAACGAGCTCGTTCTATGTCTTGAAGTTGACCATGACGATCCACGCATACCCGTCGAGCAAAGAACCGTCGAAGTTGGTATCAATGACTTCGAAAAGATTCGGAACTTCCGTTTCACGAATGAGAAATTTCCGCTTGGGAGAAATTGCGATCCAAAGGAGTTTCGAAGTATGGAACATGCTATTCTAGATGGTGCACTGACTGTCAGATGGAAGTATACATGTACGTATGAGAATGCAGCCGACAGACATCATAATATCTACAAGGAAACGTCATTGGAGAGGCTGAGAGCCGATGAATGTACTCCTGGGTTCGAGATCTCGGACAAAGTGCGATGTACTCATTGGAGAGGGGAGACTATGCCAGGGGGAGCGTATCGACCGTCGTCGGAAAATGAAGATTTGGTTATTGCTCCAGACGGTCTAGGAAGGCATGCAACCAGTCTTTTATGGACTTCTGCCAAGGATGTCCGAATTCTGAAAGGCGAGAAGCCGAACTTCTGATATGAAAGCACTGCTCCGAATAAGAAAGAGAAACGGAAATACAGTGCCATCAGTGTCAAATCTACAGAAAGTCAGGCATTGAATTCAACACCAAAGCGCGCCCGGCAGGAGAATGATGGAGTCGAGGAGGCCCGAGAAGGGTTCTCAAGAGTTCACTTGCAAACTGCCGCTAGCCGGAGTCCGATGGCAGTTGATCATCTTCCACCGCCAGCACACCAGACAAGCAATCCTCCAACGATAGACCTCTCATCCAACCTACCTCCAACAATTGATATCATATCGTCAGAGCCATCAAAGCCAGAATCTTACAAAAGACCTTGCTCGTCATTTCGACAGTCCAATGGCCCCACAGCGAGAATCGCGGGCCAAACCTACACATACGGCGACGCATTCTGGGGGGGTGGTGGTTCATCTCGCGGCGCCACAATGGCAGGCCTCCGCCTAAAATGGGGGTTCGACTTCAATAAACACGCCTGTCTTTCCTGGCGTGCTAACTTTCCCTCATCACAGTGCCACGAAATGGCAGCCCATGAATTCGTCGACCAAGCTCAGAGAGCAGCCGATAATGGTCACCCAAATATGATGAATGTTGATATCCTTCACTTGTCTCCACCTTATCAGTTCTTCTCACCAGCTCACTCCAAAAATGGGCCGAACGATGAGATGAACGTCGCAAGTTTATTCGCGGTGCAGATGGTCATCGATGTTTCGAGGTCGAGAGTTGTTACGTTGGAGCAGACTTTTGGAATTGCATGTCCGAGATTCAGGTTCTATTTCAATGCTCTGATTCAGATGTTCACTTCGCATGATTTCTCGGTAAGATGGGCGATCGTGCCGTTGGCTCAATGGGTATGTCGTTATCTCGTCCATTCGACGACCGCATAAAATGTGTATCTCACTTGGAAGCAGGGGCTCCCACAACGACGGAAGAGATTGATTGTGATTGCTTCCTGGTAGGCACATCTCATGCAGTTTCTCGTAACCAACTCAAACTGACACCCATCAGTCCTGGCGAACGTTCTGCCAAGAATCCCTCCCCCAACCTACTCTGGTTCAGATTCCGAATCCGCACTGAGTCTTCCACCCTTCGTCTCCGCCAACAAAATTCTCAAGTCCATCCCGGCAGAAGCTGCAGATCACGACATCGAGTCTGTCGTGTGGGTTCCAGATAGACATATGCCACCGTGGGATGGATCGAAGATCTGACCTCGGGCCATGACCACATTTGGTGGTCAAAACTATCATCCGTCTGGAACAAGAGAGCTAACGTTGCGGGAGTATGCTTGTTTACAAGGGTTTCCGACTGCTCATGTCTTCCGAGGCAGCGATATCAAGAAGCAGATTGGAAATGCGGTTCCGCCGGTGGTGGCAAAGGTGTTGTTCGAAGCATCAAGGCGGACTTGGAGAAGACTGATGGAATTGAGGGACCAGAGTTGATTGAGTGATTGAGATTGAAGAACTCTGGGCCCTGAACTTAATAGATGTTGCCTTTAAAGCCTAGTGCATGCTTTCATCGAGTGTATTTTGGTTGGCGCTCTAGGGGATGCATGATATCGAAAGACAGTAACATGTCCATCGGGTAGAGTATTAAGGTAGTACAAGATGCCGAGGCCGCAGATCACAAAAGAATGTATCATGTAGATGCAAAGTGTAAAAGAAGATATATTTGAAGACTAAATGGCGCTGTTGAAGAAAACTCGATACTGAGAGTTACCCTGCCTGGACAAAAGCTCAGATGCCTCCACTTGGAGACACAACCACGATGCGGCGCGGTCATCCACGTATGTGGCTCAGCGGCTCGAACGACCTATTTTTGACAAGTCAGTGAAACGTCTTACAATATCATTTAAACTATTTTATGACTTGTCCATGTGTAGCTCAGTGATCTTGGTTAGAAACGTTCATGACTCGGAAGAGTTCACTATTTTCAGTGCGTTTTTTTAATCATTGCTGGAAGGGTGAAACAGGAAGTCGCAGAAGAAAGTATTTCGTGCTTACCATATGTTCTGCCTTGCAATCCATCATTCGCGCCTGCTGTTAGTCCTCGCAATGAAGTATAGCAAAAGGATGTTTGTGTAGGATGTTTGTGTAGGGATAGATGTGTTCGGCGCTAAATCCTAGGATCTTGAACGAGTTAGCCAGCTGCTCCTTAACAACAAGACAGATAGTATGGCAAGTTTGTATGGATTGTTCAGTATATGTAAGAATAAATCTCATCCTTCCGAGTGCTATAGAACCCCGGCGAGGGTCCCAACAATTCGGCGTCGATCGCAAATTATATCATCATGTAATTGGGTGATGGGGATATGGAAAGCATAGCTGCACTTACAATTGCTGTCGCTGGTATCCAGGAGTAAGATTGCGCGCCATACCGGAGCTGTCCATGTTGTGCAAACGAAAGCCGGGAGAATCGATGAGGTTGACAGAATTAAAGAGGTTCAAGAAGTTCTCGCGGTTTTGAAGTTCGCAAGCTCGACTTTTCGCGCTAAGGCGGCTGTCGAGCTAATGCATCCCTGCCTGAGGCGCTAAGCAAAATCTAGGGCTCGCTACACACCAGCGATTTCTTTGAATTTAGACTCCGCTTCCCGAACCAGCGACAACTTCAATCACATCGACACCCACGACAAATCGCCCAGTACGTTTTCTCGAAATCCTAATCCTTCCGCAACACTACCACTGCCAAACAACTAACACGCGCCATTCAGAAACTTTAAAATGGGAGACGCAGAGATCAAGGCTTCGTCGTGGAGACTGGTAGAGGTCGGCCGAGTCGTACTCATCGCTGAGGGACCTGCTGAGGGAAAGTTGGCTGCTATCGTTGAGATTATCGACCACAAGCGTGTATGTAGCTCTGATGGGCATTTGGAAGGTGAAAGTGCAAGGACTGATTGAAATACAGGTCCTTATCGACGGGCCATCAACAGACACCAAGACCGCTGTCCCACGCCAATCGATCGCTCTGGCTAAGGTCATCCTCACACCCCTCGTCCTCGAGAAGCTTCCAAGAGCTGCCCGAACCGGTGTTGTCAAGGCGCAATGGGAGAAGGCTGGTATTGAGGCAAAGTGGCAGGAGAGCGCGTGGGCCAAGAAGCGCAGCCAGAAGGAGCGCAGAAAGGCTCTTACCGATTTCGAGAGATTCAAGGTCATGAGATTGAGAAAGCAACAGCGATTCGAGGTCCGAAAGTCGTTGGCAAAGGTTAAGGCTTCGGCTTAGAGGGTTGTGCTGGTTTGGGGCTGCGATCATGACTGCATTAGGTTGCTGGATTCCTTTGCTTTCCGGGAAGCTTTGTATCCTACGTCAAATTTGACAGGCGTCTGAGCATAGGGACTTCAAAAAGACAATGAAGTACTTTCCAAGGAATAATTTGCTACGATAAAGAGAGATACCTCGGGATGGAAGTTATTTCTCCAGTGGCTTTTGCTTAGCATGGAAAGTGATTGAACATGAATCTGAATTTTTGAACCGAAAAATGTAGCTTAAATAATGATTGACAGTAAATTGACTTGAAAGAACTGCAATTGAACTTGCCTACTTGTTTTGATGCTCCCAACTCTCCAGATCATCGTTCCGGTGACCTAAGGTCTTAGCGAATTTCGCAACCCTAAAAGCTTCTCCATCTGGACAATCAACGAGATTCGAACAACCACCTCCATTTCACCCTCCATACCCCAGGTCAGTCCCTTCCATTCCTCGTCCCCGAACGCAAGCAGGTGTTCTAGTCCATCTCTGCCAGTTTATAAGCTCTGCGGGGTTCAGGCGCACACGAGAAAATTCGGAAATCAACTACTGGTTCCTCAATTGCTAACTGCTACCACAACAGACATACCACCCAACATGTCGAACCCACGCATTGAAGAGCTTCCAGATGATGAGCCCGTCTCCAAGAACGTCACCGCCGAGGATGACGGATCCGATAGCTCTGACTCCGAGGGAGAGGCTGCTGAGGCTGGCATCCCCGCCGAGGGTCAAATCGTCCATTCCCGCAACGAGAAGAAGGCACGCAAGTCAATCTTGAAGCTCGGCCTTGTCAAGGTCCCAGGCATCACCCGTGTTACCTTGAGACGACCAAAGAACGTGAGTACCACTGGGGTGCCTCGAAGCTTTCTGTTTTCTTCACCGGGTGGTCTACTAGCATGGCTACAAGGACGAGCCGCAGAAGCGTGGAAGTTCTTCAGCGTGGGACTTGTGCATTGGGAACTCTGCTAATCTCCATGTCCTACCTATTCAGATTCTCTTCGTTATCAACCAACCCGAGGTCTACAAGTCTCCTTCATCCAACACCTATATGTAAGCTTCCCCGAGGTACACCTCACAAGCTCCGTCTAACATTATACAGCGTCTTCGGTGAGGCCAAGATTGAGGACCTGAACTCTCAAGCTCAAGCATCTGCTGCCCAACAGCTCGCCGCCGCTGAGTCGCACGACCATGCTGGACACGACCACTCCGGTCATGATCACTCCCACGACCACGGAAAGGGCAAAGCTATCGATACCAGTGAGGACAAGAAGGATGAGGATGAGGATGATGGAGAGGAGGTTGATGCTACTGGACTTGAGGACAAGGATATTGAGTTGGTCATGACCCAAGCTAGCGTCTCACGAAACAAGGCTGTCAAGGCATTGAAGGAGAACGACAATGATATAGTCAACTCTATTATGGCTCTAAGCATATAGAGAGTTGACCTGTTATATTCGTCTGGCTGCTAGACTGAACTTGGCTCGTTGGAGGACGTTGTATGGAGCATGCGTACCCTGCATCTCTATCTGGGGATATGTATTCTGAAAAAGCACTTGTGGAACTTCAAGTCCAAATTCTCAGAAATTTGCACACTTGCTACCCAATCCTCGTGTATATTGTGACTACCCTATACCTGTTTGTTGTGGCGGAGATGAAGTACCTAAAAGTTTGTGCATTTACTCTGATATTTGATGTTCGCGACTATGTAGGCTGCCAGGAACTCCCCAATAGTATGAATCAAGAAATCGGTGCAGGGACGTGTACCAAGTTAGAGAACTAGGTAGACTTTGAACAATCGCTGCATAGCCTTATCTCAGATAGCCACTTCTTGCTTGAAAACCGCCCGCCTAGGTGCGCACAGACCTATTATCGCTATTGGTCTATTTACCTCTACTTACTGCGCATAGACTATTCATTAGTTTATTTACTTTAACTTACTCTTTAGCGCTATGCTACTGCTTAATTAGGTAACGCGTAGGTCCGGGCAGGTTTTCTCGCTACGAAGCGTCTGAGGGAAAATAGTGCTGATTTGTATGGAGATTAATTTCAAGCCGACCTTAATTCTTTAGTTACTTTACTATAACTTAACATATAACTATTTAAATAACTTCGGGTATACTATAGACGGTAGGTAATCTATTTATCTATTTAATGAAATATTTATTTTTACTTATATTGATTTCCTTAAGAGTAAAGTATACGTGCTAAGACTAAGGTGTTAATTTCTTACTCGTACTTAGCAGAATAGTCTAACCGGAAACCTCCCTAGTATTTTCTAATAATACCTTTATATATAGACCTGAATATCTTCTGAGGATTAGAAAGATATACTTAATTACCTCCTGTTATTCTTTTTATGATATTTTATCAATTGATAAAGTTATGTCTAAGTAGGCGTTACTTGATATAGACTCTTGCCTTTTTTTAGCTGGAAATACCTCTATGATTTCTTAACCACGTATTCTTATATAATACGAATTGATATCTGAGGATAAGAAAAGTATATAGAGTCGCCCTACGTTATCCTTTTAATTATAGCTTATTAGTTGATGAAGTTATAGCTAGGTAGGCGTTCCTGTGCTTTTGCGCTTACTTTTTTTTAGCCGGAAACACTTCTGCGATTTCTTAACTACGTATTCTTATATAATACGAATTAATATCTGAGGATAAGAAAGGTATATAGAGTCGCCCTACGTTGTCCTTTTAATTATAGCTTGTTAATTAATGAAGTTATAGCTAAGTAGGTGTTCCTGTGCTTATACGTTCGCGCTTTTTCAGCTAGAAACGCCTCTGTTATTTCTTAACTACACGCCTAGATATTACTGCTGACCTCTTGATAGGGTAAGATAATTATAGCGAGTAATATTATATTACTTTTTATTTGATAAGTCGTTGCTTATAAGAGTCGTATAAGTTCAAGTGTCGAGGTAGATACTAGCTACTGCCTTATGTCTATTTCACTTACTTTAACTTATTTCGGTTTCTTATCTGTACTCTAGTTTTTTAGTATTAATTAAATCATATTATATGTTATCTTATCTCCTATTAGCCTACTTACTTTAATTTACTTCGGATTACTATCTAGGTATTAATATTTAGTACTTATATTAAGTATTAGTATTATAGTCGGCTTACTTTGCTTCTTTTCCTCGTATCTAAGTCTCTGATTAGCTTACTTACTTCAACTTACTCCCTAGGTACTATATTTACTCGCTAACCAGTACTTCCTCCTTAGCGTCTCTTATTATGTCAGTGTAATGGACTAAGCTGTTCGCTGGTCTTCTTAAGTCCCCCCTTAGTATTAGCTAGATATTTATTTTCCGGTATTTCTTGTATATACCTTTCACTTAGGGATACCTGTATTTGCTATTTAACGGCTTATCTTATTATTAGGCTATTTATAAGCGACACTGAAGGGCGCTCTAGTAAGGGAGTCGAATAGCGCGATTAATATGCTCTTAGTAACTAATTAATCCTACCCGGACTTGGGATTAGCGTTATATTTGTATCCTTTACTAATAGGGACGGTCGTAGAGGGATTAGTGATATTAATTAGTAACGGGATAGAGTTCGTAGAGTATAAGAAGAGGGCGGTAGTACTTTATTATTTAACGCAGTAAGCGCTGGACCTTGTGAAGACTGTGTTATATTAGGAGTAGGTGTAAGAGAATCGCTAGTTCGATTACTTTTGGTAGTATACTCTTTACTAGCTCTTTTCTTTATAGCTCTTAATATTCTTTCCTTTTATACTTCCTCCTTAACTACTTTATAGAGTGTTAATAGCCTATTTAATAGGCTTACTCTCCAGCTCTCTTTATATTCCCACTTATTAAACTGGGGAACTTTTATAATTAACTTATCCTATATTAATTAGCTGAGCTTCTTATAATTGGATTTCTGATTAGTATATGCCGCGGCTAATATAAGAATAGTAAAGCTCGGTATAAATATCTCAGGCCTTAGATAAAAACGACTGTTCGGGAATAAGGAGTTGAAGAGAAGAGTACACTTAGTATACTATTCTTTTAATATCTGGAGGGCGAAAGCTCTATAGCTGCTCTTCCTCGGTACGTCTGGTCTTATATAGGACCTAGGTAGTAACTCTGTTGAAGGGGGGGTTAAGTCGGGGTTATACCCTATATAATAGTTATACTTTAAAGGATAGTTTCTCTTCTCGATTAGGAGCAGATGTTCACCTAAGAGCTTTAGTAACACGTTCCGCTGATACGCTGTGTTATATACTTTTTTATATATAGTAGGCAGGTTATCTTTAGATCTTATTTCAGACTGAGTCTATACTTTGAGCCTCTTGCTGTTATCTATAGTATTAGTCGGTTCAGCTTTATTAGTATTACTTGTAGCACTCTTATTACTATTAACTGATTTAATATCACTTAGATATATATTATCTAGCACCTCGCTGATAGAAGTAGTCTCTCTGAGTCTGGATTAAGTCTGTATTATAATACGATTCCCGGGTAATAGATAACGAAGGTTTTAGTACACCGGCTTTTATGATAAAACCTTAGGACTTAGAGCCGTATTAGAACCTGTAGCCTTTAGTTCTGGATATTTCCCTTTATTATCTATTACCTAATATAGTACGAATATATATACCTCGCAGGTTTATCCTTCTCCTCGATTACCACGTCCTACTCGCTGCTAGAGCTCGTTTAGTGTTAGATTAATTAGTAACTTCTATATCACTACTTATCTAATATCTGGAATATTTATCTTAGTTCCTATCGAGGTTATAGCGATTATAAGTCTATAGGTAGAACCTAAGATATAAAAAGTGTTATATCTTAAATCTCTATCTAATCGAGAAACCTAAGAGTAGAAAGTCTGTATAATCTTAATAATACTATCTAAGGTATTGTTCGTATAATATCTTCCTAACTAAGTAGCTGTCTTTAATATAAGGTAGTACTATAGCTAATATGTAAGTTACTCGCATTACTTGATACTATTAATAAAGATAATTGTCTTAGGAATCTTCTCGGGTATGATTTCTTACGTATTAACTTTAATAGCCTAGTCTAGTAGGTAGTATAGTTAGTTGAAAATAGTGAGTTTCTTTCGCGGGATAGGTATAACTGCTAAGGATATATCCTGCCTATCGATTAAAGTACGAATAATAGTAGTCGTGTATAGCGATAGCTCTGTAGTGACTTTCTTAAAGCCTGCCACATAAAGTGTTTAATATAATATATTTAAAGGCAGTGTTGCTATATATCTAAACTACACGGTATTTTTAAGTAGTATTAATCAGAGCTCTCTTAATATAGTAAATTATACTCGGAAGTCCTTCTATTACTCGACGAAATATAGCTCGTCGATAGCTATAAGCCCAACCCTGCTATTAAAGCTAGGTAATTTCAGGATTTTATAGAAGTCCTTAGAGATAGCTTGCTTAGGAGATAACAGAATATAATTATATATACTATCTGTAATATACTATAATAGCAAATCGTCGTTATGCTTAGTCTCGTTTATTAAGAGATATAGTTTAGTTACTCCGAGTAGTTTAATATTAAAAAGGTGTTCTTCACCGAGTCGATTTAGTAGAGTTATCTAGAAGCAGATAAGCCGAGTAAGAACGTAATATAATTGAAATATAATACTCTTACTAAAGCTTATATAGGTAATTAAGACAGTGTCTCCTTTATTAAATATTAGCTTTCTTAGAGTAGATACTTACTCTTCCTGAGGGGTACGGTCCTAGTCTAGGGAAAGGTGCTTTAATATTCGTTTTAAATATAAAGATATGACTTTATTATGTAGTGAAGGCTTATCACGAGTAGTATCTATAATACTATATAGCTTTAAGAGTGGTATATTATATATAGTCTTAATCCTTTCCGTAAGGGTTGGATTAGTACGCTGGAGATAGCTTTTATAACTACGCCGGTCTCGGTTCTTTTATGAAGGCTTTAAAGGCATTAGCTACGCTTATCTGTTTAATCTTATTATTTCCAAGTATTAGAACAACTATCTGATTAACTATGAGAAAGGAGTATAATAAAACTGCAGTAGTAAGAATATACGTTAAGGTAAAGATATTAAAATATTAAGGCTAGCGAGGTTCCCTGGTTATATATTGCGATAAGCTGATAAGATATCGGCGATCGGTATTTCTAAGTAAGTTAAAGTAAATTGACCTATCATAGAGCTATGCTAGGCGAGACTACTACATGAAGTACCTTAGCATCTACCTACCTAGGTAACTTTATATATACTACTACTATATAAAACTGACTTTGTTATATCCTCTTATGTAACATAGAAATAATAGTAATATATTAGAACTAGTGATATTCCTATGTTGTAAGTATAATAAGGTAATAAGATATCAGCGAGTTGTACCTGTGAGTATTAAAGTATATAGACCTATTCTAGAGTTCTATCTAGCCTATGATATATCCGCGACTAATATCTAAGAGTTCCTAGAAGTAAGTTGAAGTAAATTAACTTATTATAGAGCTATATTAAAGTACGTTAAAGTAAATTAAGATATTACTAGGCTATACTAAGCGGAGGGCGAATATATCCTTTGATCTGGAAATTAATACCTCCTGAAGTTAACTCTTTTCTGAGTCTCTAACCCCTCTTAGAGAATTCTAGAGACTAGCGAATATCTTCACTTTAGTAAAGTGAAGTACAGTTATAATAAGTGAGAGGTGAGATCTTTACTAGTTGATTAGGTAGTAACTTTTCTGCCTCTTGCGTCTATATAATCTTATCCCCTTCCCCTCTCTTTCCTTCTACTTTTTCCTCTTCCTTTAATAACTTTAATAACTCTACTTCTTCCTTAATACCTCTCTTAGACGCTCTCTTGCTTTTATTCTTCCTTATTCGTGTTAACTTTATACGTCTTTAATCCTTAAAAGTATATTATCACTTATTTCTTTAGCTAACTATCTTAGTAGTTCTCTTTCTCACTTGCTTAAGCTCTAGTGCCGGATAGATACGCTAATAGATCCTCTCTAGTACTTACTTCTTCTACTACCTCCTAGTGACTAGTTAACTCTGCTATTAGAAGCCTTATACTACTGCGTCCTGAAGGTAATATAGTAAGATACTATACTTTATATGTTAATATTAAGCTACTCCGTCTCTCTCGCGGTCTTTCTAAGTTACTAAATAGCAGGTGAAAGAGTTAAAGTATCTCAGGAATAATCCTATTCAGCTCTATTAAGCTATAAGCTACTAATATAATAGCCTTAGCTAACTTAGGAAGTACTCTCTCTGACTGTAGTTAACTAAGCTAATTATATTCTCAGGTTTTTATTACTTTTATCTCAAGGCTACTTTAATAGCTTATCTTACTTTCCACTTTCGCCGAATTAAAGCTACTTTAATAGCTCCTATCTATTGTCCTAAGGCCTTTACACTGGCTCTATCTATTGATCTTAAGGCTACTCTAGCAGCTCCCCTCCCTCTTAAAAGTGGCCCTATAAATATTAGCAAATATATTACACTCCGATATTCCTTATTATTTTATGAAACTAATCTACTTTTATAGAACTTTAAGGTTAGACTTCGATACTGCCTAGGGTTAGTTTATAATAGTACTTGAGGTACTATCTCTCACTATCCTTTTATAATATACTACGGGTGACCTTAACCTCCCACTACTGTAGAGGGGTTACTTAATATTACAGAGGAGTGTTAATAGACCTCCGGTATAGCTGCTTACTTACTTTAGGTATTATTTAAAGCCGCCTTGTTTATACTATACGACTATTATTTTTTTCTATACTAGATAACTATTATCCCTTTTTCCTATTTATCACTCTTATATTTCCAGTAATAGCTAATAAGCGCGACATAGGTTATCTACATATACTACGCCGGGGGCTAGCTTCTATACTAGCTACACTGTAAGACGCATCGCTGTAACTTGATTATTATGACTTATTTGACCCATTATCTATTATCCTATATTATTATACTACTATGCTATTATAAGCTAACTATTAATACTAATATTTAAGCATAGGGGGTAGCTAAGGGCCCTGGTTGCCTAGTAAAGGAATGGGCTCTTATTCCTCCTAGACTAGGATAATATAGACTAGTCCCTCGCAACCTTAATTAAATCGTCCGATTACTATTAAGGAGACTAGTCCTATCTAAGGACTAATCGCGATAAGCTTATAGCAGAAGGCCTTAATCAGATCTACCTACTCTGTTTGTTTTAACGTGGCTATTAACAAGCTAGCCTACCTCGCCTAAGACGTCTGAACACAGGGTAGGACCGAGTAACTAATTATCTCTAGATATACTTAGTATATATACGCTAATCACTTTATCTTAAACTACCTCTACTTCCTAATAGATAGTCTAATTAACCTCCTTTTCCTTAGGGTATACTTACGAGCTTACTTACTTATATTCCTTTAAATAGATAAGTATCGATTAGATAAGGAAGCGGCAGGACCGGGAGACCTAGGTCTATATCCTAATATCTATCTGTTCTTAAATAGATAGAGATTATAAAGGGATATAGTATAGTATACTGGAGCCTAGACTTTAGCGGCTATAGGACAGGTGTTCTAGTTTAGTGCTAAGCGTAAGGCTATATTTAAGTCAGATAGCTGTAGCCTTAAATCCTGATACTAGCCTTAGTACTATAGCCTCCCCTGTTATCTACTACTCCTTAATGGATAGATCGGTTCCAAAGATAGGCTTCCTTCCTTCGTGGATTAGTTCTATTAGCGGGCTTCTTTCAGAAGTTAGGGGCCTAAGTAGTTAAGCGGAAGCCTGAGTTCTCAGGCGCTTCTAGACTATAATAATATCGATCTACTCTTATTCTCTATACTAATCTCCTTAGAACAATACATATCTCATATTATATAGCTATATAATTCGCTTATTTTAATATTCTTCTAGCTCTAGCTTTTCTGATAGATTATCCTATGCCTGTTTATCTGTATCCTTAGTTATTATAATAGTTAAGTATATACTTCTTAGTGCTTCTTACAAACGTGTGATATATTCACGTTAGCTAGAAGAGAGTCTAATAGTAAGGGCAGGAGAAGCAATTATATTTCTACCTCTACTAGTAGAGGGAACGAGCATAATAATATAAACTCCCTATATAATATGTTATTCATGAGGTTTACGCTCCCTGGGGTATATTCCTAAGCCTCTAGCCTAAGGGGCTATTTTAGGGGGATAGGGATCCGAAACCCGTATAAAGTAACACGCGCAGAAAATAATAAAAGAAATATATAAGTATAAGGCGTTGTTTATAAGGGTTGCTATCCCCGGGGTACGTTCCTAAGTATTCCCCGGACCTTTAAACTATAATCGGTATACTAGAGGATCCAGGTCCTTTACCTAGGCCCGGAGGCTTTAGTAGGATAGACTTTAGTCTATCTAGCGGATCGAAAGAGCCCTTTGACTTAGGCTTCCTTTTATTATAATTCGAGAGTGAACAGCTCCTTTTATATAGCTCGATTTAGCACCGAGTATAAGCGTCTCTTATATTGGAGATCTTGCCCCTAGCTAAAGACGAATACCTCTAATACTTATAGCTGTGACTGGCGTACTAGTTATAAGGCTCTACCTCCCTCTTACTATAATCCGTCTCTATGATTCTAACTATATAGGCTAGCTAGTTCCGGGCAGGGCCCGCCATAACCTGTAGCTATTACTGCGTTCTATACTACTAGGCTCTAACCACGGTTAGAAGAGAGGGGTCCTAAGCTATAGTTACGCGGCTAGGAAGTCCCTAACCTCTCTATAGTGTTCTTACGAACATAGGAGCCTGCTACTAGGCGTACCTAGTAGCGGATAGAACAGTACTAATAGCTGCTGGTATAGCTGTAACTATAGCTACGCTATAGAAGTTAGTAAGTGTTTAGATAGGTTAGAACTTATTATAGGAAAAGGAGTTCTAATAATACTTACGTAACCGGAGTATCTTTTATCTCTATATCCTTATCCTTATCCCTATCCTCCCTACTACCTAGACTAAAGCTACTACTTTAAGTATTAATAATATACTCGCTTAAATGACGCTTATTAAAGTATTAGAGGGTATATAAGTAAACTTACTTATCCTAACTACTACTACTACTATTAAAGTTATTATTATCTTCCTCCTTAGCCGGAGCTAGGGCAGGAGCTAGAGTAGGAGTAGGAGCAGGAGCTGGAGCTAGAGCTGAAGCTAGAGCTAGGGCGGGGGCAGGGGCGGGGGCAGTAGTAGGAGCTAGAGTAGGAGCAGGAGTAGGAGCGGGAGCAGTAGCAGTAGGGGTAGGAGCTAGAGCTAGGGCGGGGGCAGGAGCTGGAGCTAAGGCGGGGGCAGTAGCAGGGGCACTACTATATTATATAAGTAATAGACTTTAAGTATAAGAGAGCTCTTTAACTTATAAAAAACTACTAAGTCTAGTAGTCCTTCTAGGGAGGGGGCGGGCGAGGCGTAGAATAGTCTCTTCTGAGACTAGGAAATTAACTTGGTACGAAAGCACTCAGGCTTAGGAAGGTATTATTACTATTGTTGTTATTATTATTACTACTGTTATTACTATTACTATTACTAGTGCTAGTGCTGGTGCTGGTGCTGTGATATGATATAATATGATTTAATATAGGATTTAACTTAGAGAAAAAAAGAAAGAAAAGAAAGGAGAAGGGAATAAAGATATACTTACTCTAACTAACTCTAACTTACTCGAGCTGCCTTAGACAGAGATTGTTTACTATTATGGATGAGTATTGTATTATTTGCTACTAGTATACTATAATAGCAGTAAGAGACCGCTGGCTATCTGCAGCTAGAATCTCTAAGCGAGCGTTATTAATTGGCTCATTTACTTCAATTTACTTTAATTTACTTACCTAGTTACTACTAAACCTGATTTCAAATACTAGAATATTATAACTAGCTATATAAGTAAGAATCATATTGTTTGTTATAAGGGAGTATTATAAATAGAGCGAGGTTTCAATCGAGGGTCGATTAAGCTATATGAAACGAAGCTATCTAGTTAGCTTATTTACTTCAACTTACTTAAGGATACCCTATATTCCATGTCTTATCGCTTTATTAGTATCAGAGTTATAGGCTAAGCGCGGCTACTATGCGATCTGATTAGCCTACTTACTTCTATTTACTTTAACTAGCTGATATCTGATACTTTGAACCTCTAGAATCAAGCACTTACTACCAGATATACTATAATAAATATATTATTCTATCCTAGGTACTTTATTGTCTATAGTTAAATAATGCGCGAGTGATCTATTATTAGTAATATCTTCCTGATCGCTAGTATTAAATTCTCCACTTAAATCGGTACTTGTTACCCTCTCGCGAGCAGTGCTATCGAGGTATATTACTACTTTATTCTATACCTGAGAAGTATAAACGCGATTGAAATGCTTAACTCGGTTAACTAATAGACCTGTGCTAACTATGCGGATATTCTCTGACTTAAATAAGCTATTTAGTAAGGTCCCTGCCCTTGGTTAAGAGAGACTATCTATTATAAGTCTTATTACTTTATTGAAAATATTATTAGAAGTATTAGTAGACGTGTAATCCCCTGGTATATTCTCTCTAAATTAATACTCTAATATTACTCGTATATAACGAATAGTAGTATTAGTAGTACAAACACGATTAAAAGTAATATCAGTATTATAAGTAGAATTCCGGTAACACTTTATCTCAATCTTAATTACTCTATTTAGATACTCGAGGCAGAGGTTAGTAGGCTTAAAGCTAGTTCTGTAGCCTTCCTAATTAACTAGGCTAGATACAAGTATAGCACGCTAAAGCTCCGGTGTATAAATACTATCTTTAAGTAGCTATCAGTAGTGGAACATCTTATATACGTAGTTAGTTTAATAGGTACTAAGAAAATTAACAATCAAGGGGTTTATATAACGATGAAGCATGCTAATATCGCTATGCTTGACTCCCTACTTAACTATAAGGAACAGTTTAATTTCCTGAAGGTATTAATATATAGTTATAAACCCCGGGTCTCCGTGCTTAGTACTATTAGGCCGTTTACTATCCTATGCTAATCTAGTGAAAGCCTGGAGCTGAATGGACTTAATATGTGCTAGAAATGTATCAGGTGTAAGGCTAGAAAGGATATTATCGTAAGCCTCGCGACAGCTGAAGTTAATCTCAGTATATTTACCGTGATGATCTTTTAATAATAATATATAAAGAATAGCTAGCACACGAGCTTTGAAGCTATAAGGGAGAAGTGTGTCTAGAATATAGTGCTTCGGACTATCCCTAGCTATTATAGTATAGCCCTAAGATATTATATCTCCAAGAATAGTATACTCCCCTCCACTAGTTCCAGGCGCTGTTGTCCAGTGTGTATATATTAACGATAACTTAAGGTTGTATTAGATATAGAACTATATACTAATGCCGAGATACTAATTATAGCGATTATACGTCTTCTCTATATACTATTATTCGTCCTTAACCGAGCGAATATAATATATAGTAAGCTAATCTCTATAGAGTAGCTATAGCCGAGACTTAAAATCCTTATCTGGATCTAAGTGTAACTATCGCTAGAAGATATTATTATGGACCCCTATAGTACTAGTAAGAGTCCCCTTATTTTCGAATATAGCTCTAAACTAGTAGTATTCCGTCCTATAGACTAGAAGGAGATCGAGCTCTAATATAGAAGGAAATAAGCTTATCTTATCTTAGAATATTATTCGTACTGCGGTAGGATAGAGATCTCGGATAGTATCTGCGATTAAGAACCGGGTAATACACTCCCTAATAGACTGTGATAGAGATTAATAATATATTAAGTCAGGCGGTAAAGGTAGGACTATATTAAGGGGTAAAGGATAATTAAGATTACTGATCCTAGGGGAAAATACGATATCTTTCTAGGCGAGAGGAACCGTGGGGTTATATATTAATTGTGTTAGACCTGTAATTAGTATCTCTGGGTAAATGATAATCGCAGCTGTAGTTATAGCCTCTTGAGTCTTAATATGACTAAGGACCTTATCCCGCTTATTATCTTAAAAGTTGATATTATTATAGATAATAATACTTTAGGGGTTGCGACTAAGCGGAGGGAGACGAGTCTATAGTATATATTAGTCTTATAATCTAGGTAGAGAGAATTAATAAACGAAAAGTAAGTTAAAGTAAATGGAAGTAAGTGAGCTAGTAAGAAAGTAAGATATAACAGCTAATCGATTAGCTAAACAGTAGAGGTATATCTGCACCTTTACTCAAGAAGTAGATTAAAGTAAATAAGCTAATAGAAGGACAGGACGTAGTAGGAACCGAGAACTAGGTAACTGAGAATAAGGATAGCGAGCCTATACCCTCGCTTAAAAAGTAAATTAAAGTAAGTGGGCTAATAAGAGAACAGGACGTAGTAGGACGCGAGAACTGGATAACTGAGAATAAAGAGCGTGGTAAGCCTGTACCGTCGCCCAGAAAGTAAATTGAAGTAAATAGGCTAATAGTAGACAGGTGCTTATAATTATAAGAGAATGTAAAAGTTAAGAGAGTTTGATTATATACTTTAGTAAGGGCCGCGAGTTCTTTTATTATAGTATTTCTAGTCTAGTACGAATAGTATATACTTAGACCTAATAAGACCTCGACTACTCGACGTTTCACACTAGATCTAAGAAGGTATAAGTCTAAGTAGGACTATATATAGTTAGACTGCTTCTTAGACTATGTAAAGGAGAGTATACTAGTTATTATAATAGTAGTACCTTGAAAAGACCTTAATAAAGCGGTTCAGCCTTAATTATACGTGTTCTATGAAGCACGCTTATTTTAAAGTAACGACTGAAGTAAGGCAGATCAGATAGGCGCTACTTTGTTTATACTTGAGAAACCCCGCTCTATATCTATCCTTTCATCTATCCCTTAGATATCAAAAGGCCTAAAGTACCGAGTCTAACGTAAGGCCTTAAATTCCGAGCGTAGTAAATTAAGAGGAATAGAACTAAACGCCGGCCCGATATTATCTAAGGTATATTAAAGTATCTTCCGACGCTGCTTAGCTATACAGATATATCGTAAGTGTATCTTATAAGTATAATCGTCTTCTGCAATAAAAGTAGTAAGGAACTTCCTAAGAGACTATTTGTAGTGCCCGAGAACCTTAAAAACCTGCTCTACTACGGATCCTTTTAAGAGCCTTATCTGTAACGGTCCGGTATTTACTCGCTGTAAATACAGAAGGCTGCAGTTGATCTCTGATGATCGAGAGGTAGGTGTATCACGTAGACGGGAAGACAGTTACTAAGTATCAGAATACTATTTGAAGTTGAGCACGAAGCTCCTATCTAATGGCAGACATGCCAGTCTTATATAGAACCTTCGTTCTCCTTGGATCCCTTGAGATACTGGATCCTTGGATACTGGATCCTTGGATCCTTGGATCCGTTCCCCCACAAAGGGATCCAGGGATCCAGGGATCCATCACGTGACCTATCGTCCACCGTGATCTAGGTAACCATTACTACCGAGCGTGAGTGTACAACGGTACCACTCGCTGTCCTGTATCATTCCCTGGTCGGTACTACCCTATTGATAGCACTGTTCCTTCGTCGGTACCAATGCCCCCATAGTACCACTGATGGTACTATCAGCATCTGGGTGCCAACCGTAGCGCTAAGGGATTCGTAACACTATCCCCCTCTTAGCCTAGCGTGGTCCCCACGCTTAAGTATGACCTCGAGGAACGTCGATGGTTGCCAACGACCATCTTCCTTATCCATCATGTCTGGTGTCGCAAAGAAATCGAGTGTCGCCCAGACAAAGAAAAAACAGAGTATCCAGCTCGCGCTCCGTATCGAGCGTGCTGCGCAACTCGCAAAGCCTTGTTCCTTCTGCCGCAGCCTTTCCCGTACCTGCTTCTTGGATTTGTCTATTTCGAAACGATGCTCCGAGTGTGTTCGCTCAAAGCGTTGCGATTGCAACACCTCGGGGTATGTCAAGAAGTTCACTCTTGAACGACCTGTGTGCCGGTTCAAGATAGGAAAAACCGTGACTCCGGCTCGCCTTCTGACGCCTCCCTCTGAGCCCGTCGAGGATGATCCTACTTCTTGGTTCCCTGCCTTCGAACCTGACGCCTACCTAGCGTCCTTTTTCGAGGGCCCGGTCCCTGACCTTGGGTCCCCTTCCTTCTGGGCAAACCTGGATTTCTTTGATGGAATTCCCGCAGAAGCCCAGGGCAGTGGAGGTTAGATTTGGGTTCCCAAGTGTTTTCTGATTGTGGGTACCCTTTCCATTTGATCAAATATTTTGTTTTGCCATGGAAATACTGACAGTCGAGAACAGCCTCTACTTCGTATTCGGCGTTCGGATTGATCGGTTGTATTTCGGTGACAGGAGCCGGCGGTGCTCCTGGCGGTGCTGGTTCAAGGAGAGATATGTGGAATACCGGGTGGATGTTCATCGTCTTTGGCAGAGCTAGTTGATAATTGACTGGTCCCTTGACTTTGGCAATCCTGAATGGTCCTAGCTTCTTGTGATCCAATTTGTGACTTGGTCGTTTGGTTGCGATATTCTTTCTGAGTAAGTAGACTTTATCCCCCTCCTTGAGCGTTGGTCCCATGCTACGCTTTCTGTTGTAGTAGATCGCAGATCTCTGCGCGATGAAGAGAATATCGGCTGACAATTCTTCATGGAGCTGTTTAAGCTCACCTGCCTGTAGTATGGCTTCTTGCGCGGTACCCTGACCGGCTATTGGTGGGTTGTATGCCGTGGGATTGTGCCCATAATTCGCGTAGAACGGCGATACTCCAATGGTCTCTTGATCCGCGCTGTTATATGCAAACTGGGCAAGTGGGAGTAGTTGCACCCAGTCGTCCTGCTTGTAGTTCACATAACACCGAAGATAAGTCTCCATTATCTGGTTGATTCGTTCTGTCTGTGCATCGGTCTGAGGGTGGAATGCGGTTGACATTTTCTGCTTCATTCCTAAGAGCGCGATGAGAGTTTTCCAGAACTTCGAGGTGAAGAGCTTGTCTCTGTCTGAGATGATCTCATCTGGTATTCCGTGGCTTGCGAAGATTGTTCTGAGGAATACCTGCGCCATCATGGGCGCGTCCTGTGTTCCAAGTACTGGTACCATGTACGCGTACCTTGTGAACCTATCCGTTATCACACAGATCGAGTCGTATATGATTCCTGTGACTGGGTCTTTCGAGGGTGGTAGCTCGACCACGAAATCCAAAGCGATTGATTTCCATGGGCGAGGTGGTGTTGTTGGTGACTTCATGAGCCCATACGGAGCATGGTGTGACGCCTTGTTCCGGATGCATGTGTCGCACGACGCTACCACGTCTTTGACTACCTTCCTCATCCCGGGGAAGTAGTATTCCCTGGATAGCCTAGACAGCGTCTTTGCTAATCCCTGGTGTCCATGGGCAGGCAGCCCGTGGAAGTCCTTGACGAATTCGGCCCGATCCCGAGTGGGTATATACATTCGTCCCTGGAACAAGAGAGTTCCTTCTGGGGAGAAGGAGAACCCTTCGCCCAGTTGGCGTCGCTGTTCGGCTACGACCGGGTCGTTGGCGTAGCCTTTCCAGACTTTCTCTGCGACCAACTGTCCTGTCGCGGCCAGCTGTCGGTTGTTGATAACCAATGAATCGCCATCCTTCCGCAGCACGGTGTGGGATTCATGGGTTTTGTTTGCGAGGTACTCTGGTTTCCGGCTCAGAGCGTCGGCTCGAGCATTTTCCGTTCCCTTGACATAAGAAATTCGAAGTTTTACAGTAGAGAGTGTTTCATACCATCGAACCTGGCGTCGGTTCAGTTCCTTGGTAGTCGTAAAGTAAATGAGATTCTTGTGGTCCGTTAGGATCTGTACCTCGTGGGCGGCGCCTTCGAGGTAGACCTTCCATTCGCGTACTGCGTCCACAATTGCCAGCAACTCTTTGTCGTATATGTCATAGTTGAGTTCTGCTGGGGATAGTTTCCGCGAATGGTAAGCGACTGGTTGCTATCTTCCGTCCTCGCCCGGCTGGCTGAGCACGGCTCCAATAGCGTAGTCCGAAGAATCTGTCTCTATGCGTATTTCTTTGTCGGGGGTGAAGGAAGTGAGTACTGGTTCCGCGATGAAAGCCGCTTTGAGTGCCTCAAACGCTTTTCGTGCGCTGTCGGACCAGTGGAATTCCTTGTCCTTGTGGGTCAACTCCGTGAGTGGCCCGGCGATCTTCGAGTAGTCTTTGATGAATCGCCTGTAGAAGTTGGCAAACCCGAGGAATGATTGTACTTCTTTGACATTCGTGGGCCCTGTCCACTCGATGATTGCTTTGATCTTTTTGGGATCCATAGCCAATCCTGCGGTGGTGACCACATAGCCTAGAAAGACAACCTCGTCCACGTGGAAGTTGCACTTCTCTGGTTTGAGTAACAGGTAAGCGTCCTCCAGCCTCTGGAGAATAGCTGTGACGTCCTTCACATGTTGCTCCTCTGATTTGGAGTAGACCAGTATGTCGTCCAAATAGCATATGCACGTTACGTCTAAGTAAGGCCGCAAAACATTGTTGATCAGACGCTGAAATGTGGCTGGTGCGTTAGTCAAGCCGAAGGGCATGACCGTGTACTCGTAGTGACCGAAACGAGTGCGAAATGCTGTTTTCTCTTCTTCACCCTCAGCCATCCTCACGAGGTTGTATGCTCCTCTTAGGTCAAGCTGAGTGAAAATCTTGGCTCCAACGAGTCTGTCCCGCAGTTCCTTGGCCAATGGTAGTGCATAACGATCCTTCTTTGTGGCATCGTTCAATCGACGGTAGTCGATGCACATTCGTCGTCCTCCGTCTTTCTTTTCTGCGAATAAGACGTTACTTCCCCATGGGGATTTGGACTCTCGGATGAATCCCTTCGCTAGGTTTTCATCGATGTATTGCTTGATCGTCATCAAGTCTGTCGCCGAATATTCCCTAAGTGGTTGGAATATCGGTTTGGTACCTGGTTCTAACTCGATCCGATGATCGTAGTCCTGGTGTTTCGGCAAGGCCTCGATGCCTCGTTCTTCTTTGAACAGTGCCGCAAACTTCTTGTATGCTGATGGTATATCCTTCATCAGTGGACCCTTGTCTTGGTGTCCGAGCTCTTCCTTGGAGGTGGCGCTAACCTCTCGAATGCTCACTGCTTCTGTTCCCGGTGGATAACAGCAGTCTTGGCAACGACTAAACTCAAGTTTTCCTGTCTGCCAATCGACAACAGGATTATGCTTTTCCATCCATGGCAACCCCAGGATGATGTCGTGCCTTCCAATCCTGACGACGTCGAATTGGATTATTTCGGAGTGTCCGGCGATGCCCATATGGACTGGAGCGGTCTGGACCTCGATCAGTCCATCGGAGGCGATCTTGCCATCCGCCAGTACCAGATGGTATCCCTTGTCCTTTACTTCGGTTGACAGGTAGTGTTCGAGCACAACAGTAGGAGACATGAAGTTCCCTTGTGCCCCAGAGTCTACCATCGCCTGAAGCTTGACTCCCTTGATTTTAACCTCCAACGTGAGGTGTTTATCTCCAATGGCGGCAAGTTGCCGCACACAGAAATATTCCCAATGCACGCTATGGTCGAGGACACTTTCCCATACCCTTCGATTGCCATAGCTTAGGCTGACCTTGTATACGAGCCCTATTCCGAGTTCGGTGTATGTTACTGGGTTGTACATCTCGTAATAGTACCGGCCGTTATCATTGACGTGGACCCATGTCCTATTATGTCGGTTCTCAGCCATGATTTCCCATTCCTCGCCCACCTCTGGTGGCGCGCTGGTGTTAAGAATGACGGTATTCTGGAGTGGCAAGTGCTGCATAAAGGTCGTCGGTCCTTCCCAGCTGCCGGCCATTCTCCATCCGATACGCTTATAGTCCCGGTAGACTACTTCGTACCTTGCCCCCCACGGTGGACCCCCCAAGCCGACAAGGCCTGGTTCCTGATAAGTAACCCCGGTGGCTACATTGGTCCAGTGGCGAGTGTTACAGCTAACCTGATACAGGCTCTCTTCTCTTTGGGTAACTTCCCAAGTTTCACCCACTCCTGGTCCTGAGAGTTCAGGTTGAGGTGGCCCCGGTTCTGGAGTCCACTCAGGTTCCTGGGCCTCCTCCTCGCTGTCACTTGGCATTAGCTCTGTGTCGTCGTCTGGCCCA
This sequence comes from Cadophora gregata, assembly GCF_030347475.1. Lineage (NCBI taxonomy): Eukaryota > Fungi > Ascomycota > Leotiomycetes > Helotiales > Ploettnerulaceae > Cadophora > Cadophora gregata. The sequence goes on along the minus strand of NW_026695934.1, from coordinate 1,591,752 downwards.
GAGCTGTCGTTGTCTCGATACACATAGTCCTCAGGGGGCGTGCTGACGACGGTTTGCTCGAGCTGATCCACGACGCTCGCGGAATCTCGCTCGCTGTCGTCAGAATCGCCCAACTGGGTGTGGATGTGATTCTCCTCGAGCTCGTCTGTAGTCATGTGTCGATACGTCGCGGCGAGTTGTCGTGTTGGTTCATTGTAAGAGCCACGTCCCATTGCGTTGGCATGTTTCTTGTCTGTCCACGACTTCTTTTGTCGATGAGAGCTGGCCATGTGACCAGGGAGGCCACACTCGAAGCATAGCTTCTTCTCTCGTCGCTCGCTCATGACTTTCTTAGATAGCCCGCCGCTGCGTGGCTTTCCTTGATGACTTGGCTTCCGGAACGTCGCATCGAGTTCCATTTCCCGAGGGTAGAATGGTTTCTTGTTATTGCCCCCTCTTCCTTGGTGCATGTGCGTTCCGGAGCGGTATTGGCCTTTTTTCTCGAGTGTCCTCTCGTAATTTCGGTTGTCGATCTTGACAGCCATCTCGATGAGTTCTTGCAAGTCGGTAGGCGCGTCCGATCTTGCTATCTCATCTTTCACTCCGTCTTTCAACCCCTTGTAGTACTGTGCCCGAAGGGCGTCGTCATTCCAGCTGGTCTGATTCGCGAATTGCTGGAAGGCGGCAGTATACGTGGTCGCTGACCCGACCTGCTTTAGGTTCTGGATGTTCCGTTCGGCGGTACGGTTCTGATCAATGTCGCCGAAGACGCGGTTGATCCTATGCTCGAAACCTTCGAAGGTCATAAAGATCTTCTGGGATTCCTTGGTCATTGCCGTGGAGACTCTCCCATCCTTGGTTCGGTTCTGAATGTAGTCCGAGAGGAAGGTCTCGATCCAGTTGAAGGCAGATCCCCGGAGAAAGGACGAAGCCCAAAGGACTTTGTCAGTCTCCGTGGCGAACTGGTGACCGTTGAAGCCCGTATAGAGCTTAACCTGCGTGAGGTATGCTCTGAGCTTGGATCGGTCTCCGTTGTAGAGATCCGGGGCGGCGATCTTGGGTATGTTCTTTGGGTCGAAGGCCTTGGCGGGAGCCGAGTGGTCGTTCGACGATCCTTTGACGGAGGACATGTTGTCTTCGTGAGTCGGTACCTCTGACGAGAAGGTGCTCAAAGTGTAACGGTCCGGTATTTACTCGCTGTAAATACAGAAGGCTGCAGTTGATCTCTGATGATCGAGAGGTAGGTGTATCACGTAGACGGGAAGACAGTTACTAAGTATCAGAATACTATTTGAAGTTGAGCACGAAGCTCCTATCTAATGGCAGACATGCCAGTCTTATATAGAACCTTCGTTCTCCTTGGATCCCTTGAGATACTGGATCCTTGGATACTGGATCCTTGGATCCTTGGATCCGTTCCCCCACAAAGGGATCCAGGGATCCAGGGATCCATCACGTGACCTATCGTCCACCGTGATCTAGGTAACCATTACTACCGAGCGTGAGTGTACAACGGTACCACTCGCTGTCCTGTATCATTCCCTGGTCGGTACTACCCTATTGATAGCACTGTTCCTTCGTCGGTACCAATGCCCCCATAGTACCACTGATGGTACTATCAGCATCTGGGTGCCAACCGTAGCGCTAAGGGATTCGTAACATTATCCTGCCTAGAGCTCGCTAATATTATATATTCTCTAATCCTCCTCGTATAGTATCAGTAGAATCAGAGTTACTGTTAGAGTCTCCCTAAGAGTCGCTATTAGATTCGCTGCTAGAACCTCTATCGGAGCTATCAGTAGAGTCTCCACTAGAGCTGTTATCAGAATCGTAGTAGAATAGGCAGGGTAGGGTCGACAGTAGGAAAGAAAGCTCGCTGGAGATATTGAATAGACTCGATAGGAGGTTCGAAAGCTCGCTAGAAATATAAAGTAGAGGAATCGATAGAAGGTTCGAAAGCTCACTGGAGATATTAAATAGACTCGATAGGAGGTTCGAAAGCTCGCTAGAGATATAAGGCCTCATAAGTGGCAGTTGTCCTTCACGTAATAGGGGTAAAGATAGTAGTGAGGAGGGGCTACTTATACCGGAAGCGCTATAAGCGGGCATCGTGTTTAAGTCGGAATATTGCGCGATTTAGGCTAAATGCAATAAACAAAGCCTAGCACAATCGATAGAGGTTAAAAAGAGCTTTTAAATGCACTTTTAATAATTGCAATCAGTTGTAGTTAAGAGGTAGAAGTACCGTGTCGCAGTAGGTAGTTCGATATTAGCTATTCTTCACTAAAAGTATAGCGCAAACCACTAAAATACTACTATTTTCCCTCAGACCCTCCGGTGGGAATTCGTAGGCTCGCCTTATCCCTAGTATCTGATTAGCCCATTTACTTCAATTTACTTTAATTTATACTAACTTACTTACCGAGACGCTAAAGGCTAGATATGTAAGGCGTGGCACGAATTACCACTAAAGGAGGGTCTGATTTATGAGATAAGCATGGCCGAGGATCTGTTTTGGTTCGGATAGTCACGTGATTGAAAATTAGCTCTTCCAATTCCGAAGCTCTCCAGCTTTTGACGACCGCCTCAACGTAACTCTCCACTCCCCAATCCTCCCAATCACATCAAAATGGCAGCCGGAGTAAGTTCAATCGCTCAATTGATCCCTAATGCATCTGCGAAATCTCTACCTCATCTACAAGACCCATCACAATTGACACCCCTCTCCGAGACGTGCCGAAGTTCGCACCTCCTCATCTGAACACCCAGCTAATGCATATACCTTCACAGCGAAGTGCAGCACTCAAGCTCGACTGGGCAAAGGTCACCCAATCCCTTGGTCTCCGAGGCCAAACGGCCGCCTCCCTCCAGGCCTTCAAGAAGCGCAACGAGGACGCCCGCCGCCGGGTTCAGATCCTTTCCGAGCAGCCATCGAAGGTCGACTTTGCGCACTACAAGTCTATCCTGAAGAACCAAGCTGTGGTCGAGGAGATCGAGAAGCACTTCTCCACATTCAAGCCTGCGACCTACGATGTTGGCAGACAGATCAAGGCCATTGAGGCTTTCGAGGCACAGGCTGTGAAGAATGCCGAGGAGACTAAGGGACGTGTGGATATGGAGTTGAAGGATTTGGCTGCGACGTTGAAAAATATCGAGGAGGCGAGACCATTCGAGGATCTCACTGTGGTATGTAGCACTATGGTAATAGGATTGGGATTATGGGATGGAACTGATTCGATGTGTGCTTTTAGGACGAAGTTGCTGCTGCCCGCCCAGATATCGATGAAAAGACATCCCAACTCGTTTCCAAGGGACGCTGGTCTGTACCAGGCTACAAGGTACGATTTTTTATGGAAAACTCCACTGCGATGATGGCCCGGCTTGCTAACTTCCTCATAGGAGAAATTCGGCGACCTCTCGTTGCTGTAGACGGTTCCCTCGCATCCTTTCCTATGTCCCCTGTACTAGTGTAAATAGTTGGCCGATAGAAGAGCAAACACAGATGGTATTCTCAGTCTACAGGTCTTCTCTAATTGGAATAACGTCCACCTCGATTAGAACATTCAGAGATCTACAGAATGTGAAATGGACGAGCAATTGGCTGTAGCCAGCACGGGTACCAAATTATGACAAGTATTCTGTATGCCACGAGAATCAGAACAAGAAGTCCCATCCTCAGGAGCAAGCCAGCCAGTCGTGTTGAAGTGCCAGTCATTCTGACGTCTATGCCTAGTGGAGTTGCTTCAAGTATACAAACACTCATGGGTTGACAGCAGCTCTCCATGTCAACCAAAGGATCCTTGAGCTGCCCTGATTCATCAATTTCGATCCCCCTTCAGGTACTCTTCACATATCCCTAGCCGAACTGGAAGTAGGACAAACACTCCTTATGCATATCAATGCAAACCTCTAAGGGCAACTTCCCTTACAGCTCATGCTCAATCTCGCTCTCTAGCAACCATCTTAACCCCTCAATCATATCTCTCTCCGCCTGCACTGCCCTCTCCAAGTACGGCGCCTTCAACCAAAAGGTATGAGGCCAACCCGTAACAACATCCAACTTGACATCTACACCACTCCACTTCAATGATTCCGCATAACAACAACCATCTGAATAATACAGATCGTTCGTCGAGACCTGGATCCAATGTCTCGGCATACCTGACAGATCCTCCACTTCCAGCGGCAAAGGCTCCTTCGTTCTATTCTGACTATTCACAGCCGCATTGGTTAAGAGAGAAGTAAAGAACGCTTCAGACATGGACGTGTGATATTCCTTGAACCTCGCAGGAACGTTCTTTTTACCATCCGTAGCATCGCACGTCACTGGTCCTCTCAGCAAGACACCATGAATTTGCGACTTGCCATCCTTGTTCAAGAAATGCTGTGGTACCTGCGCAGCGAGTTGTCCACCGGACGAGCTTCCCATCACGATCCAATGACCGGCTTTCCTGCTCGATGTGATAGCCCGGAAAGCAGTGATGGCATCGGCGAGTGCATCTGAGGCTGTGTGGTCGGGCATGAGGCGATAGTCCACTGAGTAGACTGTGCAGTTCAAGGACTTGCATATTCTGCGACAAGTTAGGTCTTCGCTGTCGAGGTCACCAACGTAGAGACCGCCACCGTGGAAGTAGATCACTATGGATACGTTCTCGGCGTCTGGCTCGGTCCCAGCAGGAGTGTAGCTTCTAATTGGAACATCTACAGGGTTTGACGTGCCAGAATTGGACTCGATACTTGTATCCTGGATCTTGATTCCTTCAGTGAGGTGTTTGTCTCGTCCAGCAAGGAGCTCAGCATTTAGCTTTCGGCAGGAGTCAGCGTAGAGCTTTTGTCTCTCACTGGAAGAAGTGAGGACGGGTGCTGGGGCGAGCAGATTTGCAGACTTCTCATGGGCGAGCCATACTGGATCGAGAGGTGGTGGAGTGTGGAAGACAAGCATGGGCTTCTTATTGAAGTCCATGGTTGCCGTTGAATTAAGGGAAGAGTCTGGTGGACTCGTTGCGCGTGACATTTGACTTCTCAGATCACTGCAGGATGCGCCCCTTGTTGGATACAAGCTACTAGAATGTATGGAAAGCAGCCTCTATTCCTAGATGACGAGCACTGTGTCAATGAAAAGTCTCCCAAGTTCCTATTTTGAGGTTGATGCCTCCAACACCAAGAGAGCATTGCCATTCGAATGCCGAGTAGGTCTCAACCTCGGCGACAGGAGAAACTCTCTCTTTCTGAAATGATTTGAGATCATAATGAGAGTAAGAAAATACCTTGAACACCTAGTCTTGGCGGCTGCTCAAAAATTCCGGTCAGTAATAAACGGGCTGGTCGCAAGGACCAGTTTTTGTCGTGAAGCGTCGTTGAGAGCTTGCGTAAAGATTCAGCATTTATGGTGAAGATCAAGTAGCGCGCCTCATTGTGGAGAATCGAATCGAATTTGCCATACTTCGTCTTCGGCCAAAGATATCCAAGGAGATTGTTTGGCTGTCGTCCTTGATGAAGTCGCTCTCCATATTAGCCGAGAGTGTACCCACATGACGAGATGACTTGTTGGGAAACATTCTTGTCACTATGGTCAGGCACTCAGGCCCTCTTCGATCATCCAATGTTCCATTGTCCCCTCCCTGGATTAGATGTCTTGCATCTTTTGAGGGCATCATTGCTCGAATGTTCCGAGCCATGTACACTAGAAGTATGCCTTTAATTGAAGATTTGTGTTTAAAGCCGCCGTCCCTGATTTGTTTGATATCTTATAAGTCTTGCGGATCTTTTGGAGCAGCAAGAGGAGCTACACAACTAGATTATGGGGGTACATCATAATTTATGATCAAATCTTGTGCATGTATTAGACAGCTGCACCTCAAGTGAATGTCTTTGACAGCAAAAGTGCATATCTAAGGGCTTGTCCAATTCTACTTCATGACCCAGTACTGCGCAATAGTCCACCAAACCAATAATCACCACTTCTTCTCATCACTACGGGTTGAACTCAACTCCCACGATTTTACAAACACTCCTTAGCTCATCATTCAGTCTCGTCACAGGTCGGTATTCGCTCTCAACTTGCTCAGACACGTGCTCCCTCGATTGATACGATCCAATCCTCGACGTCAACGTCTTCAACTCCCTCGGAACAGGGCCCTGCCCATGAATCACATCCACTAAGTATGGTCGCAATACATTGAGAAGGCCAATCGTACCCCACATTTCCCCTTGATGCTTCACCATCCGATTTCCCAGGACAATCAAGTGGTGCAGGCATTTGGGCAAGACATCGGTTAGAACCACCCTATTCGGCTCTCCCCACCCAAGTAGCATGCTGAATGGAATCTCTAAATTACGGAGGTGATGGAAGTCGATGAAACTGATAGTCCCTTGTAATGTTACGGTTGGGGATTGCTCGAAAACACCGAATGCGGGCTTGGGGATGATTCGAATTTTCTGCAACGTACTGCAACCTAACAGTGCTGTCTGGAGTATATCACAGGACAAGTTTCGTTTATCCTCCAGCGAAACTTTCCATGTGAGCTTTTGAAGGTAAGGGACAAGGTGGAGGATTGTGCCGATATTCTCTTCATGGCGAAGGGTTATCTCCTACAATGAGAGTAGTAATTAGCTTCTTGTTTTAGGGCACTTCAGATGGTGCGCTTCATTGAAATCAACGAGGTCACGAAGCCGGTTGAATACCCTCCTGAGGTGCACAGTCTACTCTCTCAGATGCTGAAGACAATACGAAAGAGAAAATTGGCCGAAGAGGAATATTACTCACAAGAGATGTCAGAGTGCTAGGTTCCCTAGGAGCATGAAGAGCAGCTGGCCACGGAGTACTCGGCTCGTCCATGTCAACCGTGAGGCTGCGCAAAGAAGTGATTCGCAGGAGGAATCGGAATCCAGAAAAAGCGAACTTTGTGTTTTTTCTACCAGTATGATCAGACTTGCAGCGGAGATCTAGATGCTTAAGATGCGGAAACATTGTCTTCTTCGGGACGGTCCGGCTTATGAGTGTGAGGAGGTGGAATGCGTCCCAGGTTTGGCCTTGCAAGGAAATAGATACGAGATTTGGGAGCCACAGAAGGAGGAGTTGAGTAAAGGCACCTCTATGTATTTAGTCAGAAACGAAGCATACTTCGATTGTCTGGGCCACTCAGATGTTTTCTGCATGCTTACATTGTGCCATTTTTTAACTCCTGAGTCCAATCCGATCGAGACCAAAGCTGCAAATTCTGCACATAACCCATACAGATGTTCTCAATAGCAACTCGTTCCTCCTTCTTCATCCACTGGAAGTCACCACAGTCTGCTCCCTGGTAGCACCTCTGCATGCAGCTCATTTCCAGCGACTTAACTTTCTTCGCTAGGTCTGGACTAGTACTGATCGTTCTCATAAACAGCAGCAGCGAGCATGAGCTAAATCGTTGCGGCTCCTTGCCAAAACTAACGTTCTTGTAGAGTTGCGGCTGAGCCATGCCATGGAAGCGTCTACTGACTTTGGAGAGGGATGGTAAGTCTGCCGCGGCATCGCGGAAGATCTGGTTGAGAAGTTCGGTGGGGAGATCGTTGATGTGGTCGGGGTTGAAGTTGCATGTGGAGAGGAGTAGAAGTCCAAATATGTGTGCTCTCATAAGTGCCCATGCATACTCACACATGTTTGTCGGAACCTCACGCAAAGGTAGGGTCGAGTAGATGAGGAAGACGATCCAGAGAGGTCTGCTCGCGAGGAGAAGATGAGGACACGGGACTATGTCGACCATGGCACGGAGACTGCTCCAAGCTGCGGGTTTGAAGTTTGTCCAGTCCTGCCGGCGCATTAACACCAGCAGCTTGAGGGTAAGAACCGACAAAGAATTCATTGCGGGGATCCTTCGTGGTGCCATGCTTGGTTGTTGTAGCGGTGCTTTCGAGACAACGAAATGCGGTGCTTTTATATAGGTATCAAGCTTAAATCATCAGTTGCGATCGATTGAGTTGCGGCCATTAGGTAGAAGATCGTACGTGTTGCCGAAAGGTTGTTTGCTGTCGCTTAATAGTTTAGACTCGTCCCATGTTCGTCCCAGTATACTCAATATTCATTCACACGTCGATGAAAGAATGCTTGGACTGTCAATTGGGGTGGCAGAATGTTAGTCGATTAATTACTACTCAATAACTTCTCCACGGCCCATTTCACCGAAAGATTCCTGAGATCACTGTAGTGCTGCCCCACACCAACGAACAGGACTGGAACATTGGTAGCATGTACCATGCTGACCAGAGTACCGACCATGTCTCCTACAGTGTCACATTTGGAGATGATGAAGCCATCAAGCGAACGCCCGCTTCCAAATGCCGCGTTGAAGTTTCTCGCTTGAGCGACCGAGTCTGTTCCTACCAACGCCTGTATGATATTAGCAAGGCCCAGATTTCGGAAGGTGTATGGACTTACTTCTCCGACCATGAGAATCTTGTCAGGCTGGGCGAACTTGGCGAACTTCTCAAGGGAAGACATCAGACGCTGAGAATTGTTAGCAAACTCAAACTGTCAGCCAATTAGGGGATTCACCTGGTCATTATGACGACGACCAGCAGTGTCGATCAATACAACATCGAATCCTTCCTGCGCAGCAAATGTCACTGCATCTTTTGCAACATTTGCTGCATCCTTTCCGTAACCCTTCTGGTACAGTTCAACTTCTCCACCCTCTCGAGATGTAAGTTCCTTCAAGTTGCGGACATGAACAGCCAATTGCTCCACCGCACCAGATCTGAAGGTATCGCAAGCAACGACCAAAACCTTGTACTTGTTCTGAAGAAGGAAGAAGCAGATCTTGGACAGATTCGTAGATTTCCCAACGCCGTTGACACCGACAATCGACATGACATAAGGGCGTCGTTTTTGTAAGGATAATGCAGCAGGTGCTGTGACAGCGTCGATTTCTCGAAGAAGGTCAAGCGATGAGGTTGGCGTCAGGATCTTCCTAAGTGAAGACTCCATAGCTGTCTGAATCTTCGATTGGACACCTACTCTACATTAGATGACGGTCATACTTTCCACTGTAAGGGGAACTGACTCTCGAAGTTGCCAGTCTTGACACCAATTAACTCCCTTTCAATACCCTCACACAGCCGTATGGCAGCTTCTCGCGCAACGTTCTTCCTCAGCAGATGATCTTCCATTCCCTTGATTGCTTTATCCAAATCCTCTTTCGTCAAAGTCTTGCCTCCTACAACATTTCTGAAAAGTCCTCCTATCGCACTCAAGCTCGATCCTACTATGCCCGTAGCTGGAGCTGCCGTTTCCGCTTTCTTGGCGTCTGCGGAAGCCAAAATCGAGTTGACTTGGTCATCTAGATCCTTCAAGACGAACTGTCCTTTTCCAGTCTTAGATCCCCAAGTTGCTTGGTCCACTTCTTCCATATTTCCTGGTCGTTCCTTTCCCTCATCTTCGCCAGATGTTGCGCCATTTGCTGGTGCAGAGTAATCGAGTGGGGGATCGCTGTCTTCGTCCGCCAGTCCGTCAGCGTCCCATTTTCTTCCTTTCTTTGGAGCCGCAGATTTTCCTGACTTGTTCTTTTTCAAGAACGATTCATCTCCAGAAGATGCATAGGCAGTTGGTGTGTTCGCTGCTTTTCGAGCTCTTCGGGACCCTTTGCCTCCTGGTCCTGCCTTTCCAGTCAGAATATGGCTTGCTGGTGTGCTTGGCCGCGACGTATCAGGCGTCGCAATAGGTGTCGAGTCGTTCGAAGTGAGGTCTCTATAGTTGTTCTTTGATTGTCCTAAAGCAGAGTCAGCTTCGTCCATGTATTTGCCACATTCTATATACCTCTCGAAAGGAGTCCAGGCAATGGCGGAGGTTCATCGTCAAACTTCTCAGATACTGATGGTGGTGCTTCTTTGACAAATGCAGAGGATTCCACTACTCTCGTGTCTTGATTCAAAGCAGTCTTTTCGAGCTTTTGTATTTGCTGGTCGAAATACTCGTCGAAATGACATTCAACGACAGTGGTATGTGGTTTCTTCAATTGATCACCATATAAGTCCACAAATATTGTCTTGATGTTATCCACGAGTTTGTCAATCCACGACAGGTGTAGAAGTGACCGATAGACAGCCTATTGGAGCATTAGCACCAATTGAGTGGCAGGACTGGCTCCGCGCCCGACGTACCACAAAGATCAGGTTAAGTTCCTTCACTGTCGTCCATTTCAATGTATGTTGCTCATATTTGTATGGAGGGTTATGCGCCGCAGAAATATCGTCTACGATGCCGGCTCCTGGAAGTGTGCGCTCCTCGATGAAGACATTGGTGATGAGGCTATTGATGATCGCGGGGCTTGTTGGCGCATACGATCTCGACCATAGAACGACACCAGAGGTGGTGAGGATTTCGAAAGAGTCCAACATCTCGAGCAAGTTGGAGAATTTTGTTCTTCCAAAGTCACAACCAGAGCTGACGACTTTGGAAGTGTCCCGAAGAGGTTGACTCCGATAAGGCTGGAGGGAGGTCTTGGCGCTCACTATCAAGATTATTATGTAAGCAGGATCGCGAAGCTCTGGCTTCTGAAAATGCAATGGCAATGTGGTCAACACCGCTCGCGACATTGAATTTGACAGAGATCTATTCCACGGAGCTACGACGCAAGACCCCCACCTCATAAGGTCATCTGCCTACGCCCTTTTACCCGCATCATAATCAAGATGCAACGAACAAACTATGGGCATCCTGCCCCAGCAACCTCTCCACCACTTCACCATCCCGTTCCTCAGCACGTCTCGACAGTTCCCCAGCTACGCTCACCTCCACCTCCTATGTCACAACAGCAGCAACAAAGCGGATATGGAAACCCTTACCAACCGCAGGCTCCTCAAGGAGCTGCTAATGCTTTTGGCGCATACGGAAACTTTATGTCAGATCCCACGGCCCAGATGGGATTTCAGGTTGGACAGACGGCATTAAAGCATGGAACAGAATATGTAGAGCAAAATGTTAGTTGCTAATGTCATGATTCTAAGTTGCGACATTGCTAACATATTCAGATCAACCGTTATGTCAACTTCTCCGCGCTCAAACATTACTTCAACGTTTCGAACGGATATGTGGTCAATAAGCTGTTCCTGGTCCTGTTCCCTTGGAGACATAAGCCTTGGTCGCGCAAGCAGACACTCGGTCCAAACGGTCAGGAAGGATGGTTCATGCCACCGAGAGACGATTTGAATAGCCCAGATATGTACATTCCCGTGATGGCTCTGGTTACCTACATCCTCCTTTACAGCATGATTGCTGGACTTCGAGGCGCATTTGAACCCGAATTGCTGGGATACACAGCAACTTGGTCATTCTTCATTGTTGGCGTAGAGATCATCCTTCTCAAACTCGGAGCCTATTTACTTTCTATCGCCAGCGATTCACAACTCCTGGATCTCGTTGCCTACTCGGGCTACAAGTTTGTTGGGGCAATTGTCACAATTGTCATTAGTGAGATATTCAATGGCGGAAAGGGTACTGGTGGATGGGTTGGATGGACAGTCTTTGCATACACATTTCTCGCAAATGCTCTATTCCTGGTAAGTTACTTTCCTCGAGTCAGAAAGCCAAATGCCAACTTTCCAATGCAGCTACGATCTCTGAAATACGTCCTACTCCCAGAAAACGTCAGCGACGAGCGAGGAACCATGCAAACAGTAGCACGATCACAAAAGAACCGACGGACGCAGTTCCTCTTCATATACTCGTACCCTGTACAGTTGTTCTTCATGTGGCTGCTCACACGGGCTTGAAGCAGCGGATTAGCGAGCGGGATGGGACAGGCATTGTGATGGCGTTAGATTGCATGAGGTCGGGAAATGGCCTTGTGGTGGGCCTTTCATAAGGACTGTTGAGGATACAGGGCCTTGCTTGTACTTTTTACCAAATACAAATCAAAGCTCTCGGCTACAAATGACAGTGGCAATGTTTCTAGATATGTCAGTGACATTGACATTGACAAGTGACCCCTAAAGAGCTGGTTCCAACGGTCTCAAGGTACACTAATGTCCTGTTGCATCCAGTCAGTCATCAGAATTTGGCTTAGATCCCAATATTCAATCTCCATAGAAAGCAAATCCCAAGCCTCCGCATTAGTCAAACACGACATCTCATCATAAAGCTTTTCTGGCTAAGCTCCAGACAATGTTTACCCAGTCACTCCTCGCTTAACTTTCAGATCTTCTTCGCACATCTAAACCCTTCACTCACTCAGCCGATTCATAATGACAACTCAAGTCCCAAGGTCGTTCAAATCTCATTCTTTCTAGTCCAGAAAGGCAACACTATCTAGCTTAGCTTCATCGAATCGAAAACGCTATCTCAATCTCAGACGCCTGCAAATCGAACCGAACCCATTCATATTGCTTAGTCCTTTAGTCTTTGGTCTTTGGTCTTTGGTCTTTAGTCTTTAGGGTATGCGCGAATCAAAACCTCAGCAGATGAGAAACATAGATTGCAGAAGACTGAACAGTAAGCATGAAGACAAGACACAAAAGCTCATGCGTGGTCCACGAAACTGCGCAGAATAATGAGCAATGCTTGGTCTCCAAATAACAACGTAACGTAACCAGAAAACCCATTCCATCCCATTTCGCAAATGAAGACCAGACCAGACAAAGTAAGAAATATCTGATTCATTCGCTCATAATAATGGATCGATGTCGTATTCGAAAAGGAACGGGAGGATATTCTATTTGTAGGCGAGAATGTGCTTGGATGTGGATATTTGCCAGGCGTTTAGATACCAGTGCCGCGGATGGCATCGACTTGCTCGGAAAGGGAGGCGTTGTTCTTTGGGCCGACAAGGGGTGGTCCTTCGGGAGTGACATATGCTTTTGTCATTCCACCGTCGACGACGAAGTCCTGTTATTATTAGCCTCCAAAAAAAAAAACACTTCCCCAATTTTAGCTGGAGATCTGGATGTTAAACATACCTGACCGTTAATAAAGCTCGACTCATCACTAGCCAAGAACAACACCGCATTCGCCTGCTCAATAGCTTCACCAAATCGTCCACTCGGGAAATGAATCTCGCGTCTCTGTCTCTTCGGGATATCATCTCCCAACCAATCCTGCAACAACGGAGTATTCAACGGCGCCGGGCAAAGAGCATTGAATCTCAGGCCCTCACGCGCATGCACAATCGCCAATTCCCTCGTAAGCGCCAGAACCGCACCCTTAGAAGCAGTGTACGCCAGCTGAGGAGTAGCGGAACCGACCAAGGCGACGACAGACGCGGTGTTGATGATGGAGCCCTTGGTCTTCTTGTGCTTGCGCATGGAGAGCACGGCGTGCTTGCAGCCGAACCAGACGCCCTTGACGTTGATGGCTTGCGTGAGGTCCCAGATCTTCTCGGGCGTGTCGATGGCGTCCGCGTCGTCGGCGTGCATTATGCCTGCGTTGTTGAACATGATGTCTACGCCGCCCCAGGCGTCGACGTGGGCGACTAGGGCTTCGATGTCGGATTCCTTGGAGACGTCGCAGACCTGGGGATGAGGTTAGAATGTAGTCATGTGATGATGAGTGGAAATGGAGGTGATAAGTGAATTTACCTGAATATCGACTTTGTGAGCGGAGGGGACGAGTTGCTTGAGTTTGGCGGAGGCTTTGTCAAGTGCTGCTGAGGAGATATCGGCCATGAGGACGTTGGCTCCTTCTTTGGCGAAGAGAATGCATGTTTCGAGACCGATACCACTGTGACTTGTAAGTATGTTTTCTGATAGGATTGTTGTAAAAGTAGAATCGCGAAGCTTGAGCCAAAGTCATATACATGCAAAAAGAACAACATAACTTGTCTGACTCGTTCAAAGGGGCAGTGAGGGTGAAATGCCCTATCACGTGGATATTGATACGGGGGATCATCGATGGATCCCACAATGACAAAAATGAAGAGTCGTTGCGGAGATTCGCAGAGAGAGAAGAAGACATGGCCACAGATGGTAAAAACCGAAATTCCGAACTCACCCAGCGGCTCCTGTGACGATAGCGTTCTTGCCAATCAGTCTTCCCATGCCAACACTGTTAATGGTTTGGACTTTGCCACTGCTGCTGCTGCTTCGAGAAGAGCTGTCTCCCATTTTGACGTTTGACTTGCTGAATGTGAGTTTTAGACTTTGTTGATTTGTGTTTATTTGTATTCTGAAGAATAATTAGTGAAGTGAAAAGTGACCTCGAATTGTACCCCGGCGACGCAGCTGTTAGACAAAGAGAAAGTATATTGAGGCTCGCTTAGGCAGTTGAAGGGAGCGATCATGCAGCCGCGGGCCAGTAGCGTTGATATGAGATGAACTTACAATTCACTTGACGGGAGCGCGATAAGATGGAATTTGAAGTTGAAGAGATGAAGATGGAGGATGAGGATGAGGACGAGGACGAGGACGAGGACGAGCAGGAGGAGGCGAAGGTGATATGATGATGGAGGACACGATGTTCAGTCACAGATTCCGAGCAGGTGTGGAGGGCTAGAGGGGCAAGGGGACCCAGGATGTGTAATGGAATTGGGGAGGGACTCAGGGAAGCCCCAACCAAGTCCGTTCTCGGGAGAGCCATGCCAGCCATGCCAGACCAGAACCACCACAGACAGCACCACCACCTCAGGGCACTGGCACTGGTCTTATCGCGCTCTGGCGGAGACTTGGGAGAGGCAAACACCCTCCTCCATACACGACACGACCCAACGGCGGCTATCCTTCCCGAATGTTGCTGACCGCTCATCTTTGTCCCGTATCAGCCGACCATGCATTTGCTCATAGTACCTAGGTAAGGGGTAGGTAAATAACCACTGGCACAGTAGCACCCTCCAGGCGAAGTCAATGGCATTGCGACGGGGTGGCGATGTGTCTCAAGCAGACACCAGCTACTGCTACTGGAGGTGCCGCGGGGTCACTTCGTGGAAACTGCATTCGAAGATCCACGACCCCTCGTCGTCACACAGGATCACCAACCAAACTGCGCATGGGATTGCACTCCGATTGTCGTATCAAAACCTCGATAAACAATGGGGTAAACCTCCGCCGGTCTGTCAGGAGAAGGCGTTGTTGAAGGGAGGCGCCACATGGGATCTGATGCTTGAAACGTCGCGTTCGGTCGAAGTTAGGGTTGTTGACTCAGGAACGCTCCAACGCCGAGTGGAGCTAGGATTGTCATGATATTCAAACGCCGACGATAAGGTAACGAGATGCATTTATGTTTTTTTTTATATACCTGAGTCTATGACTGACTGCCGACTTCGGTTGGAGGATCAGAAAGCCGACGCTGGTCATTGTCTGGTGCATCGTTGTGCAACATTCTGTGATGCAATGATGTACCAGCAGAATGCATCACAATGCTTGTCTCTTCTGCTGGGCGACTCTTCCTATCTATCTATCTATACTCGAGGATACTTACCCTTCGCCGCAATGACGATTCAGGTAGCACAGCGTGCGGGGCATGTTGCGGCTTCCACTCTGGCAGCCAATTATTGGCCCAGCCGAGCCGGAGGGCTGGTCCCTTATCGCGAATCCCTCCACTTCCGACTCCCGGAGTCCCGGCTGCTCCAAGCTTCACGTGACACTGTGGTCAAATACTTTCTTGACCCTTCCTCCATCTTTCGACTATATATCCTTATTTCTGTCAATCTCTGCCAGCTCAAGACTGCATATTACGTAGCTATGGAGCCTACTGCCCCTCTCTTCCACGACCTTCAATCCTAAACGTCCACCCACCAATCCAGCTTTCAAGCTTCAGCATAGAATACCATAACAGGAAGTTGTAATCGAGTCCCGACCGACGCTTCCTGAGAACGAGACTAGGTAAGGTCAAGTTCAGAGTTGACGTCGACGGTATGTTACGGGGTAAGCTGCTTTCTTAGAAGCAATTTCTTGGAATCGCAAAGAAGGCTTCGGATACGGCAGGCGTCAATTCGATTGATCACGCTACGGCTACACGCATCGGAATTCGTGTTCTAGGAGTAGATGCCAATTCATTTAACGTGCTGGCCGCTACCAGGCTGGAGATGTACGGAGAAGAGGCTCCAGATCAAGCAATCACCTCCTAGCAAGGGACAAGATGTCCGTGGAAAAGCAGATCTAGGATCAAGACTTGCAAATAAATCAAAGGAGGCAGCAGAGAGACTTTTTTGACCCAAGCCGTCGCTAGAGAAGTCTTAAGCAATGGGTTCATTGCGGCGGAACGAGGGCGCACGAATTTCACTTGTGGACGAAGCTGTTGACTGATACGTTCCGTTAATGAGTGCCCACGTCTTACGCAGGAGATTGCGGAGATATTGAGACTGTTTTTCTAGGACTTGCACATCAAGCGCATTGTGCTCTATGGATAACATTTACATTATGTGCTCTGTACATCAATACTTCCCGGTAATCAGGCTTCCATCCGGAACAATTTGACTTCCATTTATCACCATCTTTGTAATCTATTTGACCTTCGTCAAATTCATATTTACTAACCCAATCGCTAAGCTCGACATGAATTCAAATCACAGGAGCAAAGCCAAGACGAGACTTTCCGGCTCTCACCCATTCCGTTTTTACACAAGAACTTTGAAATGGCAATGAATGACGCGGGGAAAGCACATCACATATACTAAAGATCGCACCGACCAGGTACCTGAATGGTGAGCATCCCCAAAAGGGCGATCTAGATCGTCGAAGGGGCGTCCCGGATCGAAGCGTTTCCGACCATCCCGCATCTTCACTGGCGATCCCTTGAAGGCTGACAGCGCTAATAGACAGTCTTGCTCACAAACAGCAATTTAAGTTTAAAAGCAAGCTTAAAAAGTATGCCTGGAACAGGCAAGATGCGAATCCGATGTAAGGGTTCGTCCTATTTTGCACTGCTGTAATTGGTGTGAGTCTAGACAAGCTTCAGATGAGGTGCTTTGTCCACCTTGGCGATATTCATTCGGGTTAGAGCTTCTTCTGCCATTTCGTCACAACATCACTCAATCACGAGAATTCCGAAGTACGACTATCGATTGAAGTGTGCTTCATTTCAGTAGTCCCTGATTCTGAGCTCGATATACGCCTCGCTCCGTTCCTTGACGAAAAATAGACAAGGAACAGGGCTCGAGATCCGCAATTTCCCCTCGAGAACAAACACCCCCTAGCTTCCTTTCAAGGACAAATACAGTAGTATCGGGGACTTGGACTTCTCTCCCTCCTTCCCTCCCTGGTCAAAGGTCAGATTTGGACGCTCCGTTGTCGATGGGTAGCTGCTCAGCCTCTACAGGCATGCTCTGTGTGCTGTTGCAAAGCCGGATCCTCGAGCTTCCAGGTCAAGTGTCTTGAGTAGCGTCAACATGTCGCCGTCGAGCATTCTTATTGCTCAATTCCATCTTCTCCCCTGGCGTTTTTATCCATTAGAGATGATCCAGCTCGATTCCCCTCCTTTCTATTGTGTAATCACATCCCTTAGCTTTGCTTGACATGAGTTCTCATCTCGTATAAACACCTGCTGTTCCCTCCTCCCAACTTGTTTTGTTTCAGTATCGGCCTTTTTCGACAGTCAAGTCAACAAGTACTGTTCAGAAGACTCACGATGCGTTACTCAGCAATCACATCTGTCCTCGCCGCTGGCCTGGCCATTGCCCATCCAGTGGAACAGCGTGATGTCGCTATGGACTTCAACCCTCCTCCTGGTGGAGACATCACCATCCTGAACTACGCACTCACTCTCGAGTACCTCGAGCGCAAGTTCTACCAAGAGGGTCTCAAGAAATTCAACCGTGATGCATTTGTGGCTGCTGGCTTTGCGGATCCTTTCTATGATAACTTGAAGATCATTGCTTCGGATGAGGAGGTATGTTGACCTTTTTCTGCTCCTTCTTATTGATCAGTGGTGTTGAGACTCATGGCTGATTGATGATATAGACTCACGTCTCTTTCCTCGCCGGCGCTCTCGCTGATAAAGCCGTCCACGAAGCTACCTACTCCTTCCCATACACCGACGTGAAGTCCTTCCTCGGTCTCTCCTCGGTCCTCGAAGGCGTTGGAGTCTCCGCCTATCTCGGTAAGCTCTCTTCTCCCTCATTGTACACCACCAGAAAACACTAACATCCAATCTCAGGTGCTGCCCAAGCAATCGTTGACAAAGGCTACCTCACAGCCGCCGGCTCCATCCTGACCGTCGAATCCCGCCACAGCTCCTACATCCGCTCCGTCCTCAAACAAGTGCCCTTCCCCAAAGCCTTCGACACCCCCCTCGACTTCAACCAAGTCTTCTCCCTCGCCGCGCAATTCATCACCGGCTTCGCGCCCGGCGACCCCGCCCTCCCATTCAAAGCCTTTCCAGCCATCGCCCTCCAACCCTCTCAGTACCCGTACACAGCCGGCTCCTCACCCATCACCTTTTCCGGCGCGTACAAGAAGGCTATCAAGTCTGGACTCATCACTGAGGGACAGAAGGTTTATGCGGTGCTGTTTTCGGGACTGGATACGTATTATGTGGAGACGTACCAGACGAGGGGGAATGCCGGGGATTTGAAGATTGATAGGATTCCTAAGGGGAAGAATGGGCAGTTGCCGCCGACGGGTCAGGTGTATGTTGTGTTGAGTACGGCGGATGGGGTAAATAAGAAGGTTAATGATGCCAATACTATCTCTGGTGTTGGTATTGTTGAGGTTTTGCCGCCGAGGCATTAGATGGAGTGGGATGAGTAGAGGAGGAGAGGAGTGGTGTGGTGGATTGTAGATACCGGGTTGATTGATTGATCTGAGTTTGATCAGCAGCTTGGACTGCTTGATTTATGTGAGTATACGAAAATGACGATGATGAGAGGATATTGGAATAATATAATGAATAATTGATTCCTACCTGCTTTAAACCCAAACCCCGGTTCAGTTGGCGATCGAGAAATCGTGATTGCTTTTTTGTTACTCCTGAATAGTCTTCCCAGACCTAAACCACACCGACTCAGCATCTTGTCAAAACGATCAATGTTCTTAACGCCCCACAGTCGGTCGGGGTCGCCTCCCTTCCTTCTGGGGCACCGTGTTTCCTAGATAGTGTCCCTCATCTCTAATTGCTCATCGTCATCGCATCAAAAAAACAAGCCCAACCACTCAACATTTGAAAGTCAAACACTTGTCGATGCTTAACATGTTTGAATTGAATACTAGAAGCCTACCTGAGCGAGATATCAGAGAAGTAGTTCCACCAAATCATCATCTAGACGGGGACGACCCGATCCCGATTCTGAAGCTGAAAGTCAACAGTGGGGTAGGTAGGTACAGTAGTTCGTTGGTTTCGGTTCATGCGGGTGCGGGGCAAATCCGGGGAACCTACCTACCTACCTAGCGAAACAGCATGACGAACGAATGTTGAGGGACGTCCAGTAAGGTAGATAGATGACGCGGGAGGGAGGGAGAGATACCTCGGTGACGCAGAAGCTGTTTGCCGACCCGGACATAGCCTCGATGCTCTTCTCTGATTCAGTTTGTAGTTGGGACTCATTTTGTCTTGCAAGGATAGAAAGGAACCTCTCTCGTCCCCGACCTATACTTAAATTACCTAGGTTCATCGGGAATTGTCTTTCGGACCTGGCTTAGTTGGGATATACACCTTGCCAGATTTAATTTCTGACAGGATAAAGATGGCTGGTGTTGGTAAGTGCGGGGGGGTTTTCTTGTTTTTTTGATACCCCTCCTTTTCGATTTCAAGACAACGACAAGGAGAGTGACAAGGGAGCTTGAAGTAGCTGCGGAAATTTTCTTGCTATATTATTCGGAGAGTTTGATAGCTGATATGGTATTGCTGAATAGTTGCAGCTGCTGCTGCGAGCTCCGTGCTGGGGGGCATGTACCTCAATGGTAAACTCGGGCTGGCACGCGACATTCGTGAAATAAGGAATCGTAGAGCTCAAGCAAAGGCATATCGAGAAGCAGGTACACGAAACCTCCAATAATCTTCTAGAAATTCAGAGGGAAGAGCTAACCAGACACACAGTCCAAACCAAACGCCTCGCCCTCTACTACTTCTTCGAACACTCCGTCCTCACCAAACCCAACGCCGAATGTATCTGGTCCCGCACCGGCTCCTACACCTACCTCCAAACCTCCCAGCACGCCCACCAATACGCTCAGTTCTTCCTCAGCCAGGGCGTCCAACCGGGTCAATACGTCAATTTCTTCCTGACCAACACTCCCGACTTTCTATTCGCATGGCTCGGTCTGTGGGCCATAGGCGCCGCTCCGGCGATGATCAATTATAATTTGTCGGGGAAGGCGCTGCTGCATTGCTTGGGGGTGAGTAAGGCGCGGTTGATGTTGGTGGATGATGAGGTGGAGTTGAGGGAGAGAGTTGAGGGGGTTAGGGACGTGGTGGAGGGGGAGGGGGAGGGTGGATTGGGGTGTAGGATTGTGGTGCTGGATGAGTTAATGAAGAGGGGGATTAGGGAGGGGAAGGGGGAGAGACCGGGGAATGAGTATAGGGATGGGGTCAAGGGGGATTGGCCGATGTGTATGTTTTATACGAGGTATGTGTGGTGCTGGCGGACTTGTGTTTATTTCACTCCAACTCTGTTATTTTTGCTGTTTCGTGCTGACTTGAGATAGTGGAACAACAGGAATGCCGAAAGGTGTTCCGTTCAACGTGGATCGTGGTTTCTATGTGGGTTGTGCCGTAAGCTACCAGGGTGACTTCCTTTGCTCTGGGGTGGCTAATCAGAGATTCATACTGACAAGTCGAATAGAGAGCGACTGGATATAGACGAACAGTCGATGGAGATCGCTGGTATGATTGTATGCCGATGTATCATGGAACTGGAGGCGTCCAAGCTGTCACTATGCTGATGACAGGCATAACAATCTGTAAGTGCTGGGAAAGAAATCGTTTTGTCTATTGGTATCTCGCAAGGACTTCCCGAAAACTATCTTTTCTTTTGAATTCCGTGTGGTTGTACACTACTGACTAGCCCATTTCCCAGGTATCGGCAAGAAATTCAGCACTTCGAAATTCTGGAGCGAAGTCCACGACTCCCGCGCCACCTGGATAACCTACGTTGGCGAAACGGCTCGGTACCTCCTCGCTGCACCTCCCTCACCACTCGACAGAGACCACAACGTCCGCTGTATGTTCGGGAACGGCTTAAGACCAGACGTTTGGTTCAAATTCCGAGAACGATTCGGCATCCCCGAAGTAACCGAATTCTTCAACTCGTCAGAAGGTGTGTTCAGTCTGGTGAACTACTGCCGAGGCGATTACCTAGCAACTTGTGTTGGATACCAAGGCGCCATCATTCGATTCGAAAATCGGAATAAGATCGTGCCTGTCCTTGTGGATCAGGTGTCTGGAGCTATAGCACGGGATCCACGGACTGGGTTTGCGAAACGACAGCCGTATGAGAAAGGTGGTGAGATTGTAGTTCAGGTCACGGATATGAAGGAGTTTTCAGGATATTACAATAACCCGTCAGCGACACAGAAGAAGTTTGAGAGGGATGTCTTCAAGAAGGGAGACTTATGGTACAGAAGTGGTGATGCGTTGAGGAGAACGAGAGACGGGAGATGGTTCTTCATGGATCGGCTGGGCGATACGTTTAGATGGAAAGGAGAGAATGTCAGTACGGCTGAAGTTGCAGAAGTGCTGGGGCAGTATCCTGGTGTGGTCGAAGCGAATGTTTATGGGGTTTCGCTTCCGTCACATGATGGGAGAGCGGGCTGTGCAGCTGTTTACATTGATCCGAATATGGCGAAGGATTTTGACTTTGCTGGATTGCTCAGGTAAGATCCGCCGAATTCCTCGCCGGCATAATTATCAAAACATCGCTTAACACAACCTAGACATTCACGGACACACCTCCCGAGATACGCCGTCCCGATTTTCATACGCGTCGTCAAGAACATGACGCCGATACATAATAATAAGCAGAATAAAGTCCCGCTTAGAGAAGAAGGTGTCGATCCTGAGAAGGTAAAGGAGTATGACAAAATTTTGTGGATTGATGGGTTTGGGAAGGGGCATTCTTATGTAGATTTCCGGAAGGATCATTGGGATGATTTGAAGTTGGGGACGGCGCGCTTATGAGATAGAGAACTCGACGGCTGAGGTATGAAAATAATAAGGCATACTTCACAGCGTTTCTCTGGTATCTACGGCGTCGTCGGCTTAGCCTTCGTAATCTTATACCCTCCAGACACCAGTTTCTGAAAAACACCCTGCGGATCATACTTCTTCGAAAGCGCCGCAATCTTCGCCACATTAGCTTTGCCATATCCACCAAGCGGGTCTTGGAATTCTCCAGCATAGTTCAAGTAGATGAATGGATTATCAGTTCCGGTTTCCACGGACTTGGCTTTGATCTCGTCGATTACGGAGTAGGCGGCTGCGTGGAGAGCCTTATCATCTTTGGCATCGGTCCAGGAGATGAAGAGGAGGTACACTGTGCAGATAGTTAGTGATCTGGAATTTCGAGCGCTGGGTGGAGGTGGGAAAGGGCTAGTATACTGATGATGTTGTCTTTGTTGCGGTCGACGCCGAGGACGTTGCCACCGGCTTTTATGGAAGCGTCGCTTACGATGCGAGGGATAGGCTACAGAAGTCAGTGGGTACTCGAGGTATCAAAATTATGCGATGGGGACGGTTCGCAAGGTGCTGTGGGGTGAGAATATGGTAATAGACACATTTGACTGACCTGAAAAAGGAGTGACCAGACCAAACCAGGCGTGTCCAGGAATTCTTTCAGATAGGAATTCGAAATATCAACCGCAGACCTGTACATCGCAGCATCATTGGCAAAACTGACAGTCACGAAGATGTTCCTGCGTCTATCATGAGTCTTGTGTCTACGATGAAACACAAGTATACTGCAAAACTCACCTGACTCTTTGAGTGGCAGAAGAAAGCTCTTCGGTTAAGCCAGAGAGGGAAGAAATCCTGGTCGTATCAGCAACGGCGTCAGGAATGGCGTCGATCTCAGCATATATCGGAGGATTCTCGACCGGCAGTGTGTAGTCAAGTACATTCCAATTCGTATGAAATTTCGTCTCCGAGCTGTACGAGCAGAAATTGATCAGGTTGGCATGCGTATCCGCATGCGCATTATCCGTGAAATTTACAAACGTCGCAATTTGCTGATCTTGCGTGACGTTTGAGAAGATCCTAATCACACCCCACATCTGACCGAACGGAAAGGATCTCAGATCGTAGCGAGTGACAACACCGAAGTTGTTTCCCCCTCCTTTCAGTCCTTGGAAGAGGTCGGAGTTGGAAGTGGAGTTTGCATTGACGATTGACCCGTCTGCAAGAACCAGTTCTATGTTGACGACGCCGTCGGCTACGAAACCCATCGTCGACGTGAACCAGGAATATCCTCCGCCGAGAACTAGTCCGCCAATGCCAACATCGGGGTCACGTCCTCCTGCGACCATGAGCCCTTGTGATTCGAGTGCTGAGTAGATTTTTCCCCAGCGAGCTCCGGCGCCAATTGAAGCAACCTTTTGGTCACCACTGACAGTTACAGCACTCATACCAGTCATGTCAATTGTGACGCCATCTTTGATACTCGCAGCTCCGGCCCCTGTTGTAGGCTAATCAGTAATCATATCTCAAAATGTTGATTGGCGAGCATCGGGCTGTTTTTTGCTGGGCAAAATTGAAACACTTGCTCAGGGGAGCACTCACACGGGGTGTGGCCACCTCCCTTGATGGAGAACTGACATTTCAGTAAACTCAGAGTCTTCACGGCGAGCGATACATCAGTGTTGGAGGTAGGCTTGAATATACAAGTCGGTGTGTCAAACGTCGTCTGAAGAGACCAGAATCCTTCCATTGACGAATTGTAAGCTGTCGATTTAGAATAAACTGTCTTCCACGGACTGACGATACTTAAGGCACCGCACTAGAGCATTCAAATTCAGCATAATTTTTGCATCAGTCAGGTTCGAAATATACGTACACATATTCCGGAACTTATGGATCGTTCCGAGAGGGGTGAGGAGGATGCCGGTAGACTTTGTGGAACTGCTGTAACGACCAGAGGAAGTAAAAGTGTATCAATCCAAGAATCCTTCATCTTGTATTCTGTCAAATATCAAATTTGAGAAATAGCACAAGTGATCGTGAGATGATTGAGGTGTTTCGTAGTGATGCTGAGAATTAGGAATGAGGATAGGATGCCAATCCGGCTTTAAAGAATCCGAGGGCAACTCTATGAGTGCCCACGGAGAATATTATGGTAACTGATCTCAAATAATAGACAGCCAGGTGCAAGCCCGCATCTACCACCTGAAGCTTGGCCAAAGTATCAGCTTGCTTTGTGATTGGAAGTTGAGGAAGGGCATGCAGCATCGTCGGAGTTCGTTACCAATAGACCCAAAGTCCCGCTCCAGTCGGGGCTTCTGATCATGAAATGGCAGATACTCGCCAATCGAAGCTCCCTTTTGGAATTTGGGACGCGAATTCCGCATGCACTGGGGTTGCCTATGTGCCAGGTCTGGACTCTTTTCCTGACCGGGAGCGGCGCCGTGCAGGTACCCCAGTCGAATGTCAACATGTACCTGCCACCCTTGCCTTCTGTTCTGTCCGCTCACATCTTGTTTTTGTGTACAATCGAAACTCTTGCTTGTGAAACGTAAAACATTCAATCAATTAGACTCTGGAAATTCTCAGCAGATTACCACTATACAGATGTGAGAGCTTTGTTTGTTATACACGGGTTGACTGATCGGATTGATGAAGTGTTTCCTCAGACTTGCAGCAAGGAGTCGAAACAACTGAGCAAAATTCGCAAACCTGTTCCCCGATGACTTCCTTCCACTATCCAGTGACATTGCCCAGTGTGACTGGGAAGCTACAGGCAACGGAACGTGAGCTGCAAGGGGAAACACCGTCCGCTGCAGCGCATTGTTCTTTTCTGTGCATGCAGCCAATGACCATGCGACAATAAGCGAGTGTTGATATATTTACCAACATCCAAGCCAACATTACAGGCCCAAGTTACTAATAAATCCAAACAAGAATGAAATGAGATGAGAGAACAATCTGTTTCGAAAATATCAAAGAAGTAGATGATACTCCTTTAAAGGGAAATTGCAATCGAAAAGAAAACATGCACTCTTCAGGCGTGTGCAAATCCCTTGGAGGAGACGGATAAATTGGTCTTCTAACTCTTGTGGACGAATTATTGACCAAACACTTAAGTTGAGGTTTAGATACACCATCATGGCATTGTCAACAAAACCTAAAGCTGGTTCGAAGCCAGAAGATTACAATGAGCCTTTTGGCGCCTATGTAAGTACTATCTCTCAAGAGGATAATTCTCCAACGGGCTCTCTAGATATGCATCTCGACAGATTCAATGGACAATAAACTGACGCCTAGGCTTCGACGTTCAGATTGGATGGCAACTTGTTGTCACAGCAAGTGCTGGCATGGTATTCTCAACGACTTGGACAGTTCTTCGACTCTGGACCCGGCAGCATATCTCAAGAGCACTTGGACCTGATGACTTTCTGATTCTGGCTGCATGGGTCAGTCAGTATACTTATACGAAATATCTTCGATTCTTGGGGTGTAGATACTGATGTTCGACAGATCTCCGCCACGACTTTGAGTATCGGCGACATCGTGCAGTGTCGCTATGGGACTGGTACTCATTTGTGGGAGCTGGAACTTGAGGACTTTGGAGTATTCTTGCAGGTATGTAAGGCCCGAGACGAGAAACAAGGGTTTTTTGTTTAATCAAGATGAACTTGTCTCTTGGTCCAAACCAAATTCTCACAATCTGTCTAGCTACAAATGGTAGTTGGGAACTTCTACGGTGCAGCCCTCGCCTTTGCCAAAATCTCGATTTTATTCTTCTACCTGCGAGTGTTCGAGAAGCCATCCTTCCGAATACTGGTCTACCTTACAGGTGGATTCGTAGGCTGCTACGCAACAGCCGGCGTTCTCGTGGTTGTCTTCTCCTGCAACCCAGTAGCCGCAAGCTGGGACGTGAGCCTGGCAGCTTTGCCCACCACGGTTTGCGTCAATCGACCCGCGGCATATCTTGCGCAGGCTGCGTTCAATATCACTTCCGATGTATTTGTTATCTTGCTCCCGCTGTACGAGATTTGGAAGTTGCAGATGAGATTGAGGCAGCGGTTGACTCTGATGGCTATTTTTGGAGTTGGATTTGCGTTTGTGGCTTCGGCGCAGAGCGATGATTGAACTACAGGCTGACTTGCGAGTAGTGTCTGCATAATATCTATCATTCGCCTGAAGTCAGTAGCACATCTCTTGGGCTCCGCCGATTTGACTTGTAAGCTCCTTTCAAAACTCATGCTTGGTCAAGTCTAGATGCTGACTGTAATGAGGGGATACAACGGATGTTCTGATATGGTCAACAATCGAAGCCCACGCCACCATCGTCTGCGCTTGCAGTCCGACTCTAAAGCCACTATTCACCAGATTCCTTCCGAACATATTCAATTCCACGAAATCCAGCAGCTGTGGAGCTAGTGGTCCATACACAATAGCATCAGGCAGACCTCGTACAATTGCGGGAACATATGAACTCGGTATGAAGAGGGCCAAAGGAGCGACAGGAACGGAAAGTGAGTTCACGACGACTATTGGAAGAGTGCGGACTAAGAATGGCATAACTACTGATAGCGAAGAAGATATCCTGGTAAAGTCTGCGGACGATGTCTACGTTACTAGAACGGTGGAGGTAAAGCTGGGCTGACGAGAGGAGTCGGTATAATGCAGCAGAAAATAACGGTGCTTGGGAAAACACGGAGTTCTGTCTTGTGTGTGCATGGATGTAGAGGATTCTCATACACTGTGTAATCTGTCAGAATTCGCTCGAAGTCGAATTGTTTCTCGCATACGCATAATTGGTGCCTAGTTCGAGCTATCAAAGAGAACACTTTAAAAGTGCCTTCGCTAGATATGCTCCATTGCCTTTCAAGAAATGTCTCGAAATGTCCGAATCCTGGCCGAAGTGTTCTTGGAACAGAAGAGACATGCACAGTAATGTGATACTTCGCCATCTCGGTCGTATCCGTGCATGACTGCAGTGAAACAGAAGCATATTTATTTTCCTGCTTTTATTGTCAAGCAACTTTACTCTCTGCGGTCATTGAGCGAGAGCAGACGGGCTCTTTATTTAAGTGAGTTTCAACCAAGAACTCCTTGATGTCTTCCGCCTACGTACAAGTTGCCAGCTCTGAAGATAAGATCATACACTTGATCAAGCAGGAGGTTTTGATTCGCAGGTACAGCAGGCGTGGCTCTGAGCCAGGTACCTGGGACAAGATTCAGCTCAGGGCGTTGACATACAACTTGTGTTGAAAAGACGTGACTAGATGCAGAGTAGTTTCACAACTGAGCTGGATACTGCCGTCCTGAGAATAGCCATAAAAAGCAATGGTGAATTTATGAGTTGTGAAGCTAACAGCGCCTTGACGAATAGCAAAAGTTGTATCGTAGCTAGGCCGCAGCTCGACTTCCATCCACCAAAGTCTTGTAAGGTCAGGTGGCAACTGCACTTTGGTACGGACCGACTAGTCGTGCTGACGAACGATGGGGAAGCAGCTTCAATTAAGCATAAAGCACAGATCGTACCTGACCCCCTTTTCCAGCTAGCTCATTGGCCTCTATTTTGGACGGCTGCGCTTACAGCCGTAAGAGGGCTTACAAGGCTGAGAGGCTATGAAAACTCTCATGCTAGCTGGTACTGTGGCTCTGAGAGGCGTCAGGATGAGACGTTTAGCCACAAACTACCGTTCTTTGAGCCACAACGTCTCATGCAGTCGGAAGTTCCAATGGCCGAGATGGCGTGTCTGGGGAGAGCTGATATGAATACCAAGCTTTCAAAAGTACCGGGCCGTTATACTTCTTATAGCACGGATGCACTCGGGAAGAAAAAGTAGTGCGAGGCTGTTGACATGCAGCCCTGTAGCAGAGGATAGCCACAGATATGATAGATAGCTCCGGACTGACACATACCGTGCATATGACGGTGTGAGAGATCTGTGAGCTCGATGAGATGCGATTCTGCAGCTGCAGTCAGACCAGATCTGAAGCTGGAAAGGTGGATGCTTACTGCACCGTGTTACTGGAGACGAGGAGCGAGATAAGGTGTCACGGGAGATCAGCATCGCTCCCTTCCCTAAGGCTTACTTTAAGCTATTCCACTGGAAGTAATGGTATCCGAATAGATGTGGCTTCGTGATATGCAGCGATGGTATTGAGTACCGGGTTATACTTGTGGCTTTTGTTGGTGGCTGAGAGGTCGGCATGCCCTCTATTGGTTGGTAGGAAACGTGGGGGAGGCTGGAGACACATTGTGCATGACGTTGACGGTACTTGGTGTAGTAATTGAAGAAAGTCTTGTAAGAAGTAGAAGGAAGACTCGTCCATATCTATCGCAATATCGAACGACACAAGACTTTTTTCGGGCCGTTTGGAGAGACCGATGAGGGCCTCCTCAATTGAAAGAATTAGGCAGCAGCTTATTGTATCCGTACTTGAGGATGAAAAAATGAAGTGAGGATTGTAAGCAGATAAGACCAGAATATGGCTGAGGCCGCAGAAAGCCTGACTGAATATGACATACGATCCAGATTCGGCATCGCAAGACCTGGGGAACTGCAATGTCTGTAATTTTCCCCGTTCCGGGGAGGCTTCTCATTCGACCGGTAAAATACAAAGATGAGCTTCTACGTGCATAGTATGGTGTGGAAGGCCTGTAGCTCGAGGAGACACAGGAGAGTGTCATCCAGTAACGTCGCAAGAGATCAAGTTTGGAGGTGTTGTTGTTCTGCATGCGGGCTAGCGTAATCTGCTACATCGGGTCGTCTCCCAATCTCGAATGCGAGGTGGACGAATCACACCAGCTCGGTAAAGCGCCTCCATGCACGACGATGCACAACCACGCAGAGAACTTCCATTCTACGCAAGCCACAAAATTGACTATTTCGGCCTCTCCGCGCAAAGTATCAAAGTTGCTGCTCTCCACTCCTGCATTGTCCTATCGCCTGGCCTTGAACCCTAACTGTGACAGCGCTCATTCGTCGCAGGAAGCGAGTCCGCTACTCATTTTTGGCCTCTCTCTGTATGGTATGTATGGCCCAAGGAACGAGAGACCAGAAGTGCAGTAGAGCAGGGCAGGGCAGCAGGGCTTGCATTCGGGCCATTCTCTTCCAGTGCGGAAAGGACTTCTCCATGATCCGTACTCCTTTCTGAAACATTGCAGGGCTCGGACACGCTGTTCAGGGGATTGACTGCTGCGACTTGTCCGAAGAAGGAGGCAGAGTCAGACCAGAGAACAATCTCCTGGTGTATGACAAGAGTTCGAGTACTTTTGCACTTCTGCACCTCTGTACTGAAAACAATGTTACTGGGCGATGACGGCTGCTGTATCTGGTGCATGCTCTAAGCCCCCAAATTGATACCATAATAGCCAACACCAATTGCCTTCCAAGAACAGGGCAGAGCTCAAGATAGTTGCCGGTCAAGGTTGACGTCGCTCATTCTTGCCTCGACAGGACCACGCTCCGGTCCCATCAGTTTGGAACGACCCCTGATGAGCGTGGGAAGAGAAGCTATCGTATTATAGCTCAAAGCTAGAAAGCTCTAAAAGGGTCTTCACAAGCACTGGAAGGTGTAATTGGGTTAGTGGCTTGGATAGTAGGACTTGCACGGACGGAAAAACTCGTGGCAGAGCGGGAGGTACCAGTCGACTGGGTCAGGAAATCGATGGCCAGACATCGACATTTCGTAATCCTAGTGTAACTCCTCGACAGGGGGTCCGTTTTGAGAATGGGAAAATGCAAGATAGGGATATGAGCCATGGCCCAGGCCAATGTGATTCGACTCGGCTGTTGGGTCAGGGACTTATTGTTTGGCGATGAAGATCACCAGCAGCGTCGCCCCTTCGACCAACGTGGTTCGCGCATGTGGTCTGCATGGCCGTCTGAGGTTCTGGGCCAGTCCCCCTGCCACCCTCCTGGCAGATGACTTCAGCGCGTAGATTGATATGATTAATATTTGAATGATGACAGATTGGAAGAGATAGATAATGCACGCTGGGAGCAGAGAAGTGACTGATATGTAACACTGAGCAACAAGTACTGAGGAGTTGTGAATCATAGCAAAAACAAAAACAGCAGTATGAGTATGAGTATGATTAAGTGAGGTTTGTTTTGGCAGAAGATGGAAGGATGGGACGATGGGACGGTGGGACGGGACGTGAGAAGGGTGCAGGCGAGTTGGCGCTCTCTTGGATGGAGATGGATTCGGCCTTAGTCCCGGGGCAAGCGAGCATCAGCCGCTAGCGATCAACGGCATGGGCTGCTCCTTGCCTACTCTCGCTACTGTAAGGTATGACAGTGTATGTGTGTATGCACCTACCAGCCCATGCCGCTTTGCCAGAAGAACCCCTCCTTCGATCCCGGACATCCACATCCACATCCACATCCACGTCCTGACTTGACTTTCGTCCCCAAAAGCCACCACACCACACCACACCACACCACACCACACCATACCCTTCCACGTCGTCACGACTCGACGACCATATCCACGACAGACAGACAGACAGGCCCCACTCACTCTCAACAACACAGTCACCATCCAAACCCCCGTTGCTTAGCTTCCTGTCGTCCTCTTTCTGCGTTTCAGCCCGGCCTTTTTTGGCAAGCCTCGACGCCTCGTTCTGTTCCTAGAAGTCCCTCCTCACCGCCGCCCACTACAACCGTATCGACTACTGCAACACCCAAAGTATACCAAAGAAGCACACTGCTCAGCGATATCATCATCCCTACACGAGGCACGCACGCACGCGCTTCGAACCAAACACCGCCTCCCCTGCCCAAGCTTCTCTAGCTTCCAGACCTCTCTTACAATTTCCAAATTCATCTTCCCCACTTGCTGCTAGACATCCATACCATACACACATCTGCAAGGCCTCATTCTATAAAGAATCGCCCTCCTCCCACATCTCGAGGCTTGTCTCAGGACCAGCTTTTGATTCAGACAATCCCCTTCCTCTCCGCGAGAAGTACTTCGAGGATCTTCGGAGCGCCCTCGGCGTCCGGCAGACCACATAGCAACCACATCCACACCCTCATACTTACTTCTTGATACTTCGGAAATGTCAGGATACCCAGGTTCTGGCTACCACGGAGGATATGGAGGACCACCGCCTCAGCAGTACCCGCCCCAGCCAAACTACTACCCGTAGGAGCAGCATGGCTTCCATTACAGACGCGTATGTTAACATTTTGCAGACCTCAGCACAATTATGGACCTCCTCCTCCACAGCAAAACTATGGCTATCAACAGCCCCCGCCACCACAGCAACCATACGGATATTCACAGGTAAGACCTTCTCCGGAGTGCCAAGGAGAACGAGTTCTGATTTTGCTCTTGGTAGCCTCCCCCACAACAGTACGGTGGATACAATGGCGTACCAAATAACCAACCTCAATATGGCAGACCTGGTACGTTAACTCTACTAATTCATGTTTCAAAGCTGATACTGGAGTTCTGCAGGTATGCCATCAGTAAACTCGAATGCTTACGTCAATGGAAACCACTCGGCTCCAGCTCCTCCCCCGCAAACTATGCAAAGCTTTGGCAATGGCGCACCACAAGGCTATGCATTCCAATACTCAGCCTGCACGGGACGAAGGAAAGCCCTACTTATTGGGATAAATTATTTTGGACAGAGAGGACAATTGCGAGGATGCATCAACGACGTGAAGAACATGTCAGCATTTTTGAACGAAAACTTCGGCTATCAACGGGATGATATGGTCATTCTTACCGACGACCAGCAAAATCCGATGAGCCAACCTACGAAGCAAAACATACTCCGGGCAATGCATTGGTTGGTAAAAGATGCGCGGCCGAACGATTCTTTATTCTTTCACTACTCCGGTGAGTACTTGAGTGCTTGAGAACCAGAAGCATACTGACAGGGAAAGGTCATGGCGGCCAAACCAAGGATCTTGACGGCGATGAAGAGGACGGCTATGACGAAGTCATCTACCCAGTGGATTTCCGACAAGTTGGGCATATCGTAGATGATGAGATGCACCGAATTATGGTAACTCCATTACATCCGGGTGTGCGATTGACAGCTATTTTCGACTCTTGCCATTCCGGAACGGCACTCGACCTTCCATATATTTACTCCACCCAGGGTGTGCTCAAGGAGCCCAACCTCGCCAAAGAAGCCGGACAAGGTCTTCTTGGTGTTATTTCTTCATACAGTCAAGGCAACATGGGCGGTGTTGCCAGCAATTTGATGGGCTTCTTCAAGAAGGCCACCACAGGAGATGATGCATACAATAAGACCATGGCCACCAAGACATCACCAGCTGATGTCATCATGTGGTCTGGAAGCAAAGATGATCAGACATCGTCAGTACATTCTTTTATTTCTTGCCATACGTAGATATGTTTTTGTACGAATGGGTGATCAAAAAGAAAAGTAATGGGATGGCGTTTTTGGGGCTTTAGCGGGCGTTCTGGATAATGGGCGGTGTCCCACTTTGGCTGCAGGGCAAGCCCCTGGCCAATGTAACAGTAGTATATGTCCTAATTAACATAATTTGGAAGCCCTAAGGCTACGCCATTGGCCAAATACGGCTGAGGCGTGGGCTTAGGGCTGCGAGTCACGTTGGGTGACCTGCCTGACGGACTAGCTGGATTGGGGGCTTCCTTGCTTTCATCCCCCGTTCTGCCAGAAACCAAAATGAATAAAGAGAAAGCTGCTGACTGTTTACTTGATAGGGCTGACGCCACCATTGCCGCACAAGCTACCGGTGCCATGTCCTGGGCCTTCATCAACGCCATGAAGAAGAACCCACAGCAGAGCTACGTCCAGCTGCTCAACAGTATCCGTGACGAGCTCGCTACCAAGTATACTCAGAAGCCGCAGCTGAGCTGTAGTCATCCTTTGAGTAAGTCTCTTATTCCTTGCCTTCTGTACTTCCTTCCTTCCTTCCATCCCTCCCCTTCATCTTCTGCCAGGGCCAAAAATGACAAGACAAATACTGATTGCAACCATTCAAGACACCAACCTCCTCTTCGTAATGTAAACATTTTGCCCATTGGGCTTCACTCACTCACTCACTCACTCATTCGTTGTATGTATGTATGTATGGGGTAGATTGAGCTCGGGCTTGGTCTTAGCTTGGGATCTGGGAAAGGCGTTCTTTTTGGGATGGATGATATTTTGAAATCGGAATT
This sequence comes from Cadophora gregata, assembly GCF_030347475.1. Classification (NCBI taxonomy): domain Eukaryota; kingdom Fungi; phylum Ascomycota; class Leotiomycetes; order Helotiales; family Ploettnerulaceae; genus Cadophora; species Cadophora gregata. The sequence continues at coordinate 1,558,598 of NW_026695934.1, read as the reverse complement.
GGAATGAATGGATGTATGGATGTGCATATGGGGAAAAAGCACAGGGTCTCATTTCCTGTTACCATTACCACTTCCTAGGTTGGCTATTTATATACTTTAGTGTCAAATATATGCCAGGTATTCGAGCTCGACGCTTTTGGTTTATGAAATTATCCCTGGGTAGTCCCAAAGCAAGCCGGCCAGACTGCTGTTAATCTGCCCCCTTCCCGCTAATAACATAGAGATAGCGAGAAGAATTGCAAAAATGTTCATCACTACTTAGGGTCTCTACGGTGCTTGCTCTTTCAGTAATAGACATTCTCATTGTGATCTTTATTTCGACTCCGACTAGACAGGTACCCTCTCTACAGTAAAAAAACAATATTCATTCATTCCTGTCTTTGTCTTTTGTCGTCTTTTCGGCAGTAAACCAAACATAATCAACAAACAACAAACACCCCTAAACGCTCATCCAATGCATTGCATGTGGCTCCATGCTCCCAAACAGTCAGCCAGCTACTCCAACGCCGAAACCATCAGTCGCAAAAAGGATGCTTATCGCATACTGATCTTAATATCAATATCAATAGACCAGGAAAACAAAAGGTCATGAATCATCCCTGTCTTCCCTCCAACACTCCATCCGTCCATCCATTCATTTACACATACGCAGATCGTGCACCACCACTACCTGAAGTACCCTTTCGCTTCGTAACAGCCGCTGAAGCCACCTGGGGAGCAGTAGCATCCCCCTTCTGCTGCTGCTGCAAAAGCTGCATCTTCTGCTGCTCGATCTTAGCCTCGATACGTTCCTGGATCTTGCGCGATTCGGCCCATTTGGCAGCACCCATCTTCATCCGAACCGTAGCTCGAATGGCGATGGCGACGAGGCGGATGGTAGGCTTCTTCTTCTCGCGGGGAGGTGGGCGAGGTACGCCGGCGGATTCGAGGATGCGGATATCTGCTTCGTTGCTGGAAGGGGGCAAGTGTTAGTATGTGTATTTCATTGGGGAAGTGATGATGTGATGAATGTGACTTACCAAGCTCTGAACAGCTCGATCTGCAAGGCCATGTATTTCTTCGCGTATGCAGCGTCGTCACGGAAATTCTCTTCTCGTTGGCACTTAGCTCGCAACCACTCTAATTGCATGGCTCTGCCTCTCATTTCCTTGACGTGCATCTTCTCGCGCTCTTCCATGGCTTGCTTGAGAGCCTGTAGCTGTTCGGAGTCGTCGTTGACGGAGAGAGACATGTTTGCGAATCTGACGCCGCGGGTGAGGTTCTTCTTCTCTGTCGCCCACAGCTGTCTTTCCACTCCCCAATGTCTCTCCTCAGCATCCCAGTGCTTCTTCTCAGCGTCCCAGTGTTTCTTCTCCGCATCCCAGTGGCTCATTTCGGCTTCCCAGGTCTTGATCTGAGTATCCCAAGTCTTCTTCTCCGCAGTCCACTTGTCTTTGGCTTTCCTGTATTTACGCTCAAGATTTTCGAGTTGCTCGTGGAGGGAAGTGGCTTCAGAGCGATGCAGAGCTCGCTCATCTCTGACACGCTTAAGCTGGGAGCGAAGTTCTTGCTCGGCAGACGTGATTACAGCGATCTTGTGATCACGCTCCTGGACGACAATTTCGAGGGATTCCGCTTGTAATTGAGTCTCACGCAACATTTCATGGAGATCCCGACGTTCAGCAACGATACTGCGGTCCTCACCAACGTTCTGACGTTCATGCTGGAGTGCTTTCTCCAGACGGTCGATTTTGCTGCGTAGGCGAGTGACCGTTGCATCGGAGGTAGCGTTCTTGGCCTCCAACTCTTCTCTAGCAAGTTCGGCTTCATCGAGAGCACGCTCTAGCTCGTCTTTCTCTGACTCCCACGAGGCTTGCTGAGCTTGAATGTCGATGTTGAGCGCTGTGATCTTCTTGCCGGTTTCCTTCTCAGCATCCTTCAGCTGGGTACGAACTTCTTTGAGAGTCTGGTGCGCTGTAGCGAGCTGGGCACGAATCTCAACGACTTCAGATTTGCGTGCAGAGCCATTGATAGATGACCGGGGAGATGAATATACGAAACGAGAGATTTCAGTCTCATGAACCTTGCGTTCCAGCTCCGTAATCTGGCGTTTGAGGGTCCGGACAACATCCTTTTGAGCTGCTTCACGCTGGAGGAGCTCGCTCTCCTTCTGGCGTGCTGATGAAAGGTCGTGGCGGATGATTGAGAGCTCGTGTGCAACATCAGTTTGACCATCAGCAGACTCAAGTTGCGCCTCGAGCTCTTGAACCCGAGCCTCAAGCTTTTGGATCGTCTTCTTAGCTGCTGCTAGCTCCTTCTTCTCAGAGGAACCTCTCAAGATTCTCTGTAAGTCACCAATTTCCGAGTTGAGACGCCCTTCCTCAGCGCTGGCTCTGTCGAGCTCTTGCTGGAGCTCTGATTCAACAGCCTGTTGCTGTGCAGCTGCAAGTCTGTTTTCTTCCCGAAGTCGTCGAATTTCACTCTCCAATTTCATCTTGGACGTGCGAAGATCCACTCTTTCCTGATCCAGACGGAACGTGCCTTCCTCTTGCCGTTGCAATGTCCTTAACTGGCTCTGAAGCTCATCACGCTCTGCTATCGCATCAGCCTTAACAGCACGTAGAGAGTGCATCTCAAGCTGTAGACTCGAAAGTTGATCTTGGAGCCCTTGCTTTTCTTGTCTAACTCCAGCGAGCTGAGCCTCCATGTCTCTCAGCCTGGAATTTAGTTGCTGCTTGCTTCCTTCCCCAGCTTGCAAGTCACCCTGGAAGGCCTCAATCTCAGCACGTGAACTGGCAGCCATTGATTCTGCTTTTGCTAGGTCCTGCTTCAATGATTGTAGTTGTCGTCGGAGGATCTCAGACTCTTGCTTGGCAGCTGCGACATCCTGGTTGGCTTGGTCGCTCTCATCATCCAGGCTCGTCTGCAGGATCTCCACTTCATCCTCGAGACCTTCCACTTTTTCAGCAAGAACTTTCTGTTCTCGCTGGCTGATTCGGACTTGCTCGCGAAGACTCATCATTTCATCCTTGTTTCTCTCAAGAGTATTAAATTGCCTGTCCACGTCATCCTTGAGCTCTTGAATTTGGCGATTAAGAAGAGATTCCTGATTGGCGTGTCTCTCTTTCTCACTCTCAAGAGCTTGCTTGAGTTTGGATTCCTTGGTTGAAAGTGTGCCTTCAGCTTCCTGCAGCCTGTCGATAGTTCGTTGCAAGCCGGCAGCCTTTTCTTCGGCCATCTCCTTCTCCGATTCCAGACCTCTCCGCTCGCTGGCCCAGACCTCATACTGCCCATCTACGTCGCGCTGCTGTTCTCTCTGCATGGCCTGAACGTTCTCAATTTCATCACCGAGGCGGTTGATTTCCTTGAGATATTGGTCCCGGACCTCGCGTTCGTTGTTGAGAGATATTGTTTTCTCATGTTCAAGCTTATCTTCGAGGTCCTCGATGGTCTTTTGAGATCTGGCAAGGTCTCTTTGGAGGCCGGCGGACTCAGTAGTCAGTGCATCATGGCGGATTTGGAGGAGGTTCTTCTCATCTGAAAGTTGGTGAAGTTCGTTCTGAATGGTCTCGACTTGCTTCAAGAATGACTCCCGATCCCGCGTTGACGATTGATTTTCGTTCTGGATCGTCTCTATACGCCTCAGGAGAGACTCACGCTCTCGACTTGAGGACTGATTTTCGTTTTGCAAAACCTGGACACGCTGCAGAAGCGACTCACATTCCCGGGAGGAAGACTGGCTCTCGTTCTGGAGAATTTCGATCTTGTCCTTCAACTTTTGCTCCTTGACATCACTATCCTGTTTGAGGTCCTCCATCTTCTCCTTGAGCTTCTTGATGTCACGAACTTTGTCCGCATGTTCGTCTTCTAGGGTTGTGTATTTCTCTCTTAAGCCTTCGAGTTCATCCTGCAGTCGATTCGCCTTCTCCTCGATTTGCCGGCTTCGGCCCTTGGTGGTCATGGATTTGTTGGCGATCTCTTCTTGTAATTCTTGCAGGTCTGCTTCAGCACGTTCTTTCTCTTTGATGGCATCCTTTCGCTCCTCCTTAGCATCTTCAGCTTCCTCCTCAAGGCGCTTCAGATCGTGTTCTAATTCCTCTTTAGCATCTTCGGCCTCCGCTTTGGCACGCTTCAACGCCCGCTCCAGCTCCTCAATGGTCTCCTTGGCTTCGTCTAGCTCTTCGCTGACTTGGGCATTCTCCTCTAATTCCACAACTCGGCGTTGAGCATCTTTCATAGTGTTCTGGAGCTCTGAGATGGTGTTGTCGCGCTTCTCAATGTCATCTTTGAGATTATCTAGTTCATCGTCTTTGTTGTCGAGTAGGCGGTCTTTTTCTCGCAGATCGGCTTTGAGGTTATCCACTTCGTCATCTCTGTTATCGAGCAGGCGATCCTTCTCTCTTAGGTCGGCTTTGAGATCATCGACTTCGTCCTTCAGGTTCTCGAATTGGGCTCCTTGACTCCTCAACCGATTGAGCTCTGCCTCGCGCTCCTCAAGTGTCTCACGCATGCGATCCAATTCTTTCTGTTGATCCTGGTTCGCGTGTTTCCGCGAATATTTATCTTGTATCTCCAAAAATTGTTGTCGGTACGTCTCCACGTCTTTCTCGGCGCTGGCAAGAGTTTTGCGGTACCTGAGGAGTTCCTTCTGCATTGTGACCTTTTCCACCTTCAGCTCCGTGTTCTCCTTCAAGGCTGCTTCACTGAAACCGGGTCCAGCTTTCCGTAGGGCCTCTTCCAAGAAATGTATTTTCAACTTCAATCCAAAGTTCTCCTTCTCTATCTTGTCGATAACATTCTCTTGCTCCCGTAACGATAACTGATTACCATCTTGCAGAACGCCTGGACCTTCATTGCGTCTAGGAAGCAATGCCATAGGGGTGGAAGCGGCACTGCTGCTATCGATTTGTGGCATTGGTGTACTCGCCATGTATGAACCATTTCGAGAATCGCCAAATACCGAGCTGCCATGAGGTAGAGGACCCAGATCTTCAGGGATGTTGCTTAAAGCCCCAGGCTTAAGAAATGCTGGTGTTGCAGGCACATTCTCTTTTCCTATTCGAAGCGCGCTGTTTCTTGTAGCACTCTTGAGCAAGGGCGTAAATTCTCCGCCGCCGAGTCCTGCAGGAAGATTTCGTCTGTCACTGAGCGTTGCGCGACTTCGAGGCGTCTTGAGGTTGATCGCGCCGCGCCTGCCATTCTCAAGTTGTTGTAGGAGGTTATTGTTATCTTTTGAGGGTGACTGAAAGGACTGCTCCTGTGATATATCGAAGTCTAGTTGTTGTGTAGAGAGATAAGTCGCATCTCCAAGGTTCGTTCGGGGAGTGTCGAGACCCCCAACTCCGGCTTGCACCATATTGTAATTGAGTTGAGCTTGCGCAGCTCAGCGATGAAGCAATAGAGGAATAAATCAATGTCGCCAGTATGCAAAATTCCCAGTCGTAGCCATGAACTCCAAGTAAATGCGCGGTCGGCCGGTGTAGCGGTGGGATGTTGAGGTTCTGGTTTTTGCGCGGACGCGACTTCTTCAATGTTTACACCACTTCCACAACAAGACTAGCGGGCTTATCCCTGCTCATGGCCCGAGCTTCCTTCGACGCCACAGCTAGAAAATCCAAACATCAGCTTCAGCCTTGTCCTGGATGTACCGTGACAATATTTGCTCTTCATCGCCATTATGGATACTCCACAGGACGAATTCAAAGGCTTTGGAGGTGGCTTCGAAGGCTTTCCAAAGAGACTGCCTGAAGACTGTGTGGAGTATTCGCTTTTTATCATTGACTCTAGACTCAAGTCTCAGAAAGAGCTGCTTGGGAAACTGGAAGAAGTCCGGAAAGAGTCTCTGAAGTTGACAGGAAGCTTGTTGAAAGAATACATATGGCAGCGCGAGGCATTCAAGTTGGAGCTGGAAAGTGGTAAAGGTTCGATTTTGATGATCATGCTTCAGATAAAATTCGCTAAATAGTGTCCAGGACTTATGTACCTACACGGTCTCACGAACTACGGCGATTCGGTCGAGGATGAATGGCTCATTGTATATATCCTCAAACAATTAAGCACCAAGTTCTCAAATCTCTGGGTCAAAGTTGTGGATACAGATGGCGAATTCTTGTTGATAGAAGCCGCCAATGCTTTGCCACGTTGGCTAAATCCTGAGATAGCTGACAATCGGGCAAGTCTCATGTACTACCCAGAAGCTCGAGAGTATCTCCTAACAGCCTGCAGGTATGGATCAATAATAATAGACTCCGTATCATCCCCCTGAGTGCAGCTCCCGCTTCGTCTGCGGCCAAGGCTACAGCACCAGTCTCAAGACCTCTTACTCTTGAAGAAGCCAACAAAACCATTGCGTCCACTCCCCAGATACTCATAAACTCTCCCTTACTTGAGGAGGAGGCCTTCTATCGGATCCGAAATTATCCAGCTCAGATCACAACATCTCTGCACCATTCACCTATCACGATTCCAAGGAAATTGGCCTACCTCTTGCATGATCGGCCTGCATCCATCGCTCCAGCGGTAGAAGCTTTCTATCTTCGTGACCCGGTTGCGTTGAAGCCTTTACAAAGCAGTTCTGCGAATTTGATTTTTCCTCCTATCAACCTTGTGACAGTGTCGACACGGTTTACAAAGGTTCTCTATGCTCAGCTCAAATCGCAGCAGTTTGCAGCACCAGCATCATGGAAGGATATCCTGTCTAAGTCTGGAAGTCACGCCGCATCTGACCACATCGGTGTCAAAATCCACGCGCAGCATGAGTTGGGCATGAAAGTCACTTCCGGCTTTGAGATGTTGCTTACCGATCCTAAGAATGGAGATAATCGTATGGTCCGAGAATTGAAAATTCTGCTGGACGACCTCGAAACCGACGATGACATTGTTCTACCCACAGATGAAGATATTTCTAAGTGGAAGGATGTGAAACGAGAAGATGACGAGACTTGGCTGGACATTAACTTTGAGGACTTTGAAAGAGAATTAGAAGGGAAGAATAAAGGTGACAAGACGCCAGCGGCTCCTGGCGTTTTTGGACCTGAACCTCCGCCAGGATTTGGCGATGCCAAGACCCAAGCAGACCTGAAGAAAATGGTTGAGCGATTCGAAGCATTTTTAAATGACGATGACGCTGGTATCGATGGTGCTGAAATGGATGACATGGATATCGACGACGACGATGATGAGGAAGACGATGATGACAGTGAGGATGAGGATAAAGATGTTAGCTTTGATGAGAAAGAGTTTGCGAAAATGATGAGGGAGATGATGGGAATGCCTTCAGAAGAGGAGAATGACACAGGTGCCAGATCGTCCAGACCTGTACAAAATCATATGAATCGAAAAAGGATACAGGAACTCGATAGCAGCGACGATGAAGATGATGAGGATGAAGCTGCCGAGCTTAAGAAAGTGATGGATCAAATGGAGGCCGAACTAAATGAGGCTGGCGCCCTCAATCTGGACCCCACGCCAAGAAAGCTTGCGGCACTCAAAGGCAAATCGACATCAGAAAAGGATCGGGTGCAGAAATCCAGTGAAGACACGGATGATGATGACAGCGACAGCAACGAAGAGATCGATATCGATTTTAACCTAGCCAAGAACCTACTCGAAAGTTTTAAAAGCCAGGCCGGCATGGCAGGTCCTGGAGGGAACCTCATGGCAATGATGGGTATGCAATTACCTCGAGATGAAGACGATGCGGCACCGAATCAGAAGCAAAATTGAATGGATGCGATGATCATTGACCTCGTTACATGTTCCATGGGTATCACCACACTTCAACCTTCAATATGCTAACTATGCCCAAACGCCAACGCTAGTATGCTGCAGACTTTCCCTTCTCTTCCATCTATTTCTCATCAAGTTTCTGCCTTTTCGCAGCACTCAAGATATCCATCGACATGCTCCGTACCCGTTTTATGGCTTCGTCTTCGTCGTTAAATAGTTCGTCAAGCTCTTTCAATGCACTCGTCAATTTCCTTCTGCCTTCCAGCTCCCGCTTACTACTGTCGCTCTGCGGCCTGTAGTATTCCGTCACGATAGCTACAATGGCTCTGTAGCACTGGTATAGCAGCAATCTGCCCTCTTTGTTCTCTTCGTCCTCGATCACTTCGTCACCACCTTCGATCCAACCTTCAAGAAACTCCTCGCTTGGGCTTTCGAAACAACTTGATACCAAGGGATCTCCAAATACACCTTGACTCCAGTTCCGAAGTCCTGTCAATGTGACTTCTTCAATTGGCCCGTCTAATTCGTCTGCTTCGATCGTCCGTTCCACCATCACATTCGCTTGGTTGACGTTGATGATAATAAGCCTTGGCAATTTGACCGCGTCTAGTCTCCACGAGAGTCGTCTGTAGTGGGCACGAATGGTTTCGTACGGCAGCAGAACAGACATATCTTCTCCATCCCTCAAAATAGCTTCGAGTAGGGTGTTGAAAGCTTCGGACCACGTCTCTGAGCCCACGAGTTTCGGCATCGTCGATGACTGTTTGATGCTTGGTGGGTCGGGAAGTACCCGATTCGCCATCCCAAAATTTCCATTGGGTGACTTTATCGAAGCAAGCGTTCGAACAAAGGAGCCAACTTGTTTGTCAATTGAGAGCCGGCTGGTAACACTGAGTGGTGGAGCTAGCAATGAAATGGGTGTTCCCCTCGTTGGCTCGAGAATGCTGTATGGATATGGCGTCTCCTTCCTATTCGAGGAATGCTGGAGAATTTTCGGGACCAGCCCTGATAATTGTAAGGATTTTGAACAAAATTCTTCTTCATCATCATCATCATCATCATCATCATCATGAGAAGAAGCTCGCGATGCTGGTGGTGATGGGGATACTGGCCGCCTCGTCGTCTGAGCAAGAAAATACACAAGACTCGCTTCAGACGCCATAATGGTGGATTCGTGCCTCAACAAACGGATCGAAAGTCTAGGAGTGATAGAGAGCAGCAGCGGACGACCATCACTCATCTTGAGGAGATATAGTCTCGGCAACTGCGTCGATCTGATCTCCTTTACCGTCCCGAGAACCGCGCCGGGGACGACATGGCTCGCAATCTCCTTCAGCCGCTGAATGGGCAGGGTGTACATCATGGGCATCCGGCGCTGCGACTGCGAATGGGAATGTGACTGTGCGGCCGAATGGCAGGGCGAATGGCGGGGCGGTATTAATGCTACTCGTGCTCCTGCTCTTGGGGAGGGGCAAGACATGGCCATGATGCGGCGGCGTCGCAATCGATGCTCCCGTATAGCTGTCATGTAATGCAAGTACGGTGATATAGCCCTCCTTCGATACCGTTGCCTTGTACTCCTTTCCGACGCACGCCGTTGTTGGAGGCGTTGTCAGTTGTCAGATAAGACGAATGCCGAAGGAGTGGAGTGGATGGACGGACGAATGAACGGACCCCACGGCTTGTCTGGCGGTAGCGAGCGAGAAAACCCGGGAAAACCAACAGGTAGGAAGATCAAACTGGAACCCTCGGAAGCGGGAAGCAAGTGTGTGGAAACAGGAAGTGCCTGGACCAGGGGAGGCAGATCCGATGCCGTTTGACTGGGTCGGAGTCCAGGTCCAGTCCTCGTACTTGCGGGTGCCTTCTTGTGAATTGGGAGCGTGTGAATGTATGCTGCATCAAACGACAGTGGTCTCCAAACTCGATTGTTGTTAGTCGTCTGGTAATAAGAACGCCGGCGTATATCAGAATGTGGAGTGTTATGCTGTGTGACGTGAATGCTCGATGCAGGCAGTCCAGCTCAGCCCCCAGGAGAATGTGACTGAAAACGGAGAAGTCGGAAATTAAGATATGTATGTTGGTGCAATTGGCGCTGTCGTTGGTAGTTGGAGATGATAGCGCATATATATATGTGACACTCGCAGCGTTCAGAAGGCGTCTCCGATTCCAGGAGTCCAGTGGCCAGCTGTCAAAGTCTCCAAGGCGAAAGGTTGTAGGTCAAGATGCAAGACTAGACGTCATGTCCTTTGACTTTTGCAAAGAACTCAGACTCATTGGGTGGAATAGACGAATTCGTGCATTGCACTGGTACAGCCAGTAGGCAGGAGAAAACGAAGGTACATTAGCTAGATGCGTTGATGTAGGTCAGAAGTAGGTCCATGGACAGTAATTGGTGTATGTATCGAATGAAAGAAATCATGCATATGAAAGATTGCTTCCCGACCAAAGGCCAGAGGTGCTTGTCCTCCCGCCGAGTATCTATCGGATCCGATATGTATTCTGTGGAGTTGATTCAGAACCAACTCATGTAGATACCGACCAGGGTAAGCGAGAAATCGCAGACCGACTATCAAGGAAAGCCTATCAAGTCGCTCTCTCCGCTCTCTGCTATGTCTATCATATGCAAACGCTCGGGAGTGGGACTACACTCTGGTTGACTTTCCAGACAAGACAGAGCCCATGACCATCAGCATGATCCACGCGCACCACAATTCCAGCCCTGTTGGAATTCGAGATCTCGTTAAAGTCGTCGCTGCAAAATCCCCTATTGGCTGGCAATAAGCGAAGATGCAAAAAAAGTACATGTCGAGTATGCGGCCGCTCATGCACAAATATGCAGCCAGAGCAGGGACGAAAACTTACGCGGTCTTTTTGCATGTCTGTCGTTGGGATTGGCTTGGTGGGGTGTCAGGGGGCAAAATTGAAGGCGGCGGTTGTGTCAGTTAGCGATGGAGAGAAAAGGGGGTTGTGATTGGGTGGCTCGAGGGGAATTAGACGAGGTTGGTGTGAGTTTCTCAATACCATTGGGGCCTTCTCCGACCCCCTCAATTTGATAACATTATGCTTAATCTAGAGCTATGGCAGTTCCGATTGAACAGAATATGATGTTGGACTTGACCATTTGATGACCTCGTTACCAACACATTTGGTTCATTGCGCTGGGGGGTTCGAAACTTTGTTTTGGAATAAACTGAATTGCATGGGATCGGATCTGGAGTTTGGTGTTGGAATGAGGGTAGAGAACATCGTCCAAGGTCCGCTCCATCCACTCAACTGGGAGAGACGGTGGCCGTTCAGCCCGGCTTGGCCTATCACCAGACCAAATGAATTATACGAATGGAAGAGGCTGATCTGGAGATCAAAAGGCCTATTCTAAGCAGGATGTTAAATCCTTGCTGTTACGGACACTTCCATTCAGGAGTTCATCTATACTTCCTGCTTGTTCTTTTTCGGAAAGCAGCCTTTCAACGTCAAACAACCCTCCGACCAAGGACTTTGATTCTATTCTCATGCCGTGCGGGTGCGGCAACAAGGATGGATTGCGATCCCTGGTGCGTGAGTCTTGAAATATGAGCACCCTTGATCTGCCATGTGAGCGAGCGCGGGGCCATCGCTCAATCCCTGGAAAATTCATTGTCACCCCACATGCCTCGTTCAAGTAAGAAAGCCACGCCTTTCGATTTTCTGGTAACGTAGACACTGTGAGCCAATCAGATCAACCATAAGTCAAAAATTCAGCTTGCGAAATCAGAAGCTGAAAAATTTGCCTCTCATGCCCACATTTGCATTTCCCTTCCCCGGTGTGACTGTTGGTGACAGTTCCAATCTGTACGTTCGTTAATTTTGCTCGCATCCGGTTAGATTGATCAGAGGATCTTCCCGATTGGAAGTCTTCTAGCGAGAGTCTGGCGTTTCCGTGCTAGCAGGGGTCATGGGAACTAGCAGGGAGGGAAACTAAGGTGGGGCTGTTGCTTGGCAATGGAATGGGGATAACTTGGGATCTTGAGAGAGGAGGACTCCTTGAGAAAGAATGCAGAGACTTTTGAGTTGTGGAGTATCCAGCTTGCTCCTCTTTCTGGCTCGGGCCGTTAATATGATAGATCAAACAGTATGAATCCCTTAATTTGGTATCTTGAAATGGCATGAACTGCGAGCATGATGTCTCCAGAGTCTCAAAGAGACTGGGCAACATCAGGAGCAAAATAGATCTGCCATCAGATCTTGGTAAGGAGAGGAAGGTCGAAGAGCTCTGCAGATAGTGTTGACGTGTTACAATGTCGATTTCACGGACATCTTCAAGTCTGTCCAGTGAGCACTGGCGAAGCTGCATAACACTAAACAGGGCGGTATGCAAAATCTCGTCTACTGATGCACTTCACTGCAGGAGTACGATAGTCTCTTGCAGCTGGTGCATAAACTGCAAAGTGCCTGTGTCATGCAGATTTGATGTATTCGCTGTGTTGTAAATGGCAAAAATAAGAAGTTTTCGCAGCTGCTTTTGGTTTGAGCACCCCTTCAAGATGTCCTTGATTTGGGAGAGGAAAGTTTCCATTACCTTCAACTGCACTTAGCATGGCAAATTTCCATTTCCAACGTCAAAGATTCTTGGCCACGAGCAAAAATACATCTGGAGCCACATGCTCAACCTCAAACTCTATTGCTCCAACTTGCTGCTGGCAGTGGCAACAGCAGCAGGCTCCACGTCAGCTTCGTCTTTTGTAGCAGTTTGTAGTTTAGCTTCCGCCGACTTTACAGCAGCTGCTGATTTTAGTGCTTTGTCTTTCTGATAGAGCTCCGCGAGATTGAAACGCTTCAATGGCTCCCAATCGCTGCCAACAACGCTCATTCCACACACCGACTATGCATTGCGAATCAGCACTGCAGAAAAGGGGAAGGCGACAGGGCAACTTCATACCTGGAAGATCTCCACGAGGATGACCTTGTCTGGAGTAGTCAGGTCCACCTTGTGCACATTGGATATTGAGTTGGCGATTGACTTGATCACCAGATCTCGTCTGAGAGGAGCCGTATGAGCCCTTGTTGTTGGCCGGATGGCATACTGTCCAATGTCAACGAAGCACTATCGCCAAATATGTCCTCTTCGGAATATGATCCTCCATTGCATGCTCATCTTGCATCATAATCCAGGAGGATTGCATTTCCTTCGCCCGGTTTGAAATTGGATCTTGACTTACTGAGTAATTCGGAAAGTTTTCAATGACTTTCTCCTCCCCCGAAATCGTTTCTTCCACAGCATTCACAGCCATGTGGAAGTGCTTCTGCAGTACCGTACTTGCCACTTCCTGAAGTCCTCGCTCTGTAGCCTTCGCAATCAATGTCATCGGCGTTAGTCGATTGACATACTTCATCCTCCTCACACCAGGCTTCTCCACTACCTCCTTGCATATTCTATGAACAAAGTCAACAGGTTCAATTGCTGGACCAGTTTTGAAGAATAGCACACAAGGGATATCGAGATGAACCGGAGAGAAGAGCTTGGTTGTGCTTGACTTGTTGTCCAGCGCAGCGAGTTCTTTCTGAATCGAAGCCTCGATATCATCTTCATCATTTGCGTCTTCACCTGAGCCCGGCTTGATGCCATAAAATCGCTCAGCACACTTGCGGTCGTCAGTATATAGCCTTTCGGATTGAAATTGATTGCTCACCTCTTCAAACATGACCCTTAGCTCTTCGGTGGCTCGTCCTTCCATGTTCTTGGCACAAGTTGCCCAGATACCAACATCGCCTGGCTCAATCTTCCCACTTCCTCGAGACGCAATCTTCGCTTTCTGATGTGGCGTTTGCCATTTTCCACCTGATCCTCCCTGTATTGAAGTCAGATGGCGGAATGTAAAGGCACGTGAAGGGCATATGTTGGAAGTGGAAGGCGATATATTCGATAGGTGAAAGACTTGCTGCCATAAAGATACAGGACTTAAGATAACGTGAAAGTAAAAGTAAAAGTGAAAGGAATTGGGATAGATTATGCAAGAGCATACACACACACACCGGCTCGAGATCACGCCTCATGCAGCCTTGCATGAATTTCATGGAGAAGGCATGGCTCATATTGAAGACAGCGAGAAAAAGCGAGCCTACCTTACTTCTCTTCGAACCCCTCTCATCTTTATCACCACCAGACCTCTCTTTCCGTTTGCTCGAGTCTGCCATTTGAATCGATCACGGTTTTGATGCTGTTGTTGAAATGAGAAGAAATGACCACACCAGCCCAAGTCAAGGCTTCAGCCAATCGCGTGCGTTAGCGTATTATTAGCGCGAGGCTGCGACAGGTATAATCAGCCTTGCTATTGATGAATGGCTCCGAGGAAAAAGAATGCAGAGCTGGGCAATCCAAGAATTGTCAAAATTGACGACGCGATTATATGATTTCATTATCATGGCTATCTCATTTATCCCATTCTCCATGCGCCTAGCCCCTTAATTGAACCTTCCCTCCCAGCCCATCTCAAACTATAAGCTGGTAGACTCTACTGTCTAGCATTATTCTTTGCCGCAGCCTCTGCCGTTAATTTAAGCCCCCGTGGTGCGTCTTCCTTGGGAATGTAAATCTCAACAAACTGCAAGACATCGGCCGAGTTGAACTGCTCATCATGGAAAAGCTTCTCGACCTCATCCTTGGTCTTGATCTGGTATGTCCTGGCCTTCCCCTCTGGTGATCCGAATACTTTCACCAGATCTTTGAATGCCCAAGGCTGGATGTCATTGTAATCCGAATCCCATCCGTGAATGAAACGCTCGATCGTGTACCCGTCGTTACAGATCACGAAAATGATAGGCTTCAGTCCTAGCCGGATCATTGTGCTGACTTCCTGGGCAGTCAATTGGAACGAACCATCACCAACAAAGAGAATAGTTCTCCGGTCTTCTCCAGCATCGCGTGCTGCTAAAGCCGCACCTTGACAGGCGCCAACAGAGTAGCCGATAGACCCCCAGAGCACCTGACTGATGGCACTGACTCCTTGGGGGAACTTGGTCTCCCAGATACCAAAATTTGCTGTCCCAGTCTCCGTGATGACGATGTCATTTTCCTTCAGAAATTGACCGACTCTTGGCCAGATCCATGCTTGTGTGATTACGTCTGAGCTGTCTTTGTTTTCGGTGACCTTGTTCGCCATTTTAGGACCAGCAACAGCTGAGAGCTTGCTCAGGTCGACTTGGTTGATCAGTTTCCGCAGAACGCCGCGCATGTGTACACCCGGGTATTCTGAGTATCTGACGGTGACGTGAGTGCTGTGGAAGTCGATGGTGTTTAGTTGAGAAGTTTTGTATGTGAAACCGGCAGTATTGAAATCGCTCTAACGCAGGGTTAGAAAGTTTATCGACCAAAGGAGTAGTTGATCTTGCCTTGATGGCGCCGATCGTCAAAATGAGATCAGACGCTTCAACACGCTCTTGCACGTCAGGTTGACTACCGTCACCAGCATATACCCCGCCAAAGTTTGGGTGTTCCTCATTCACTGCTCCCTTGCCCATTGGGGTGACAAAAACGGGCAAACCAGTCTTTTCAATCAAATCATGGACTTCCTCTAGAACCCTGTGTCGAACTGCACAAGAATCCACAAGGATAATCGGATTTTTCGCAGATGAGAGGTATTTCAAAACAACTTCCACAACATAGTCCTCCTTATCTGGATTGTTTGTAGGATAGTGGAGGTCAATGGGGGTGTCAAGTCGCTTTCCCTCCACTTTTTTCTGCACCATATCTGTTGGGAGGGTGATATAAACCGGTCGACTCTGAAGCCAGCATTGTTGCAGAGTGTGGTCGATGAGTGTTGCCGCGTCGATTGGATCGTTGAGCTTCGCCATTGCACATGAGATTTCCTTATTCATGTCCGCAAAGACCTAGATCAAGTCAGAAGCTGCACACTGGATGCTGAACCGTACTGAAATTGCTCGTTTCATCAATAGCTCTTCAGAGAACCCACGTTGAAATTCCCGTTGCCCAGTGTATGATGTAGAAGCATGCCATCTCGTTGTGATATCGTACTTGGAACTCCAACAATATGAACAATAGGAACTGCAGAGAAGAGTATGATCAGCAATGATGTTCCGATTCCGATTTCGAATGCAAATTGTAGTCTCTTCTGCGGCAGTTCTGGAGTGAACCTACCATGTTCTGAGTAGGCGCCTGCGATGGCATTGATTGCTGAGAGTTCCCCAACACCAAACGTTGTGACAATGGCTGAAATGCCCTTGATTCTGGCATAGCCATCCGCGGCATAGCCTGGAAAACGTCAGAGATAGTTAAGTGGGCTAATTTTGGAGGCCTACCAGCATTGAGTTCGTTCACATTTCCAACCCACTTCAACCCAAGCTTCGGCATATAATCCAAAGCTACCAAATTGTAATCACCAGGAAGGCCATGAACAGAGCGAACCCCTATCTGGTGAAGCCTTGTGAAGAGATACTCTGCAACATCGACCGGACGCTCGAGAGCCAGGGTTCTGATATCTGGGGGAGTTGTCGTCATAGTGACTGGGACAGAATCGAAGACTGCGTGATTAATTGTATGAATGTGAGGTAATTGTGGGTAAAGAAGCTGCAACAATAGAAATTAATGAGAACTTGGGCTCCTGTTCATTCAAGTACTGGTTTTCTGGACAAGCTGCCGAAATCCGCAGAAGCTCGTTGAGCTCATCAGCCCACCCACCTAACTATGACGATGCAGATACCTTACAGACCAAAAAACACGCCACCGTTCCGGCTACGCGCCGAACTGGCGTATTTCAGGATCTGGACTCACATGGTTGTAGCTAGCTACCAGTTCATGATCCGATTGAACCTGCGGAGCTGCAGGACTCTGTTCTTGACAGAACGCCGATTTGTATCTGGAGTTCACAGTTGTCTCGATGCGAAGGAAGACAACAAACAGACGCCGAAGCGCGACCAAAGCCAAGATGTCTTGTCTCACTGGAGCTTTGACAGACCGGGATAAAGCCACTCTCTGAATATGATAAGACACACCCCTCATCATATCCTCCAACCTAATGGAACGTATCGTTGGTCAGATACTTCTTTCCATCCTACTGCGGGAGGCATATTAATCGAACCGCATAATGGAGTGTCGGATGTGACTATCAGAACAAGATCAGATGTTCAGGTTTGGAGCAGATACCATTGTCAGCATGGAAACACTGAGATATGGCGCCACAGTCGGATCGGGAATTCATGTGGATCAACCTGGCACAGCGAAAATTCCGAATGACGTTACATTCTACTAAGGTAAGGTTCAGTCCAAGTGGGCGGTACGCGCAAACCAACTAAATCAAGAGTATGTATGGGACCGGATTGATATGCAGCTTAGCACAAAGGTGAAAGCAACTACTCCGCCCGTTCCGAACTGCGTCTATGTGATGGCATGTATTTGGCTGATGAAATTCAGAAATGTAGGGACTCCGAGCTTCATTTCAACCAAGAGATAGACTGAGCTGCACTTGGTGCAAACTTATGGGAAGTAATTGCAGAGTGTCTCTATGTCACAACACCATGGTCCGGGAGAAGCAAGAATCTAGTTGGTTCCCATGTTCGAGGGCAGACAAACATGTTTGATGTCTCAGATGTCAGTTTGATAGTCGTTTCTAGCTTCAACCCATTCATAATTGTTCTATATTACAGGGTACATGTAAGGTGACCATAGATAGGACTGACATGTGAGAATTCTGGGAAGTCGATTGAATGCAGTGGTCCATAGGAACTATTCACAGCACAAAAGGAGATCTCGCTAATGGTCTGGCTGAGAATGGAACTTGATGGGCGACGGGTAAAGTCCCCAGAAACAGACTGGATCTATTCTGAAAGCCATGTAGTCAATGGTCTTCCTGTCATTCGCCCACATTTTACCTTCTCGATGAACGGTTGATGGGAAGCTAACTACCTTTGTCTCTTGAGGCGGCTTGTCTACTCCGTAAGTGGAGCAAGCTATTTTAAGCTGGGCAGCTTTGGGTCGGTCAAGATAATTGTGTACAAAATCGTCAAAGAAACGTTTCTTGTAATTGTCGGCAGATATCATTAAGAGCCCATGCTTGCATCAGTGCCATCCCAGTGGTTTATGTTGATCGTTCGGGATGATGGGGACACTGACACTCGCTTCCAACAAAACAAATCATGGCCTCCTGTGGCTCGCCTGGCCGCGGCTGACTTCCGCTGTTTCGCAGCCACGCGCCGCACCCCTGTCGCGCCGCCCAGAAGACGAGACCTTCCCTTCGCTGGATTGGATACAGAAGAGAAATGGCCAAACCACAGGCACCCTCTCCAACATCGTCGACGGTGCCGCAGAGCCGTACCACATCGTCGCTATATCTGCCATCTCAATAGCCATCGCTACTCGCCGACCGGCAGTCGACTGCCACTCGACTTGCGACAGCATCGCGTCGGCTTCCTTGGATCGAGTCGACCGAGGGATTGCGACGCTTCGACCCTTCATTCTTTGAAGGAACGGTAGACAAGACCAACAAGGAGCAGGGGGATATCACCGAATTTTACACGGCTGGCCTGCTGAACAAAGATGCGCGGATACGATGACAAGTTCGCGCCCACGATCCTCATCAGCTCGATCAAACAATTCAGATGCTCATAGAGTTCCCGCGCCGTCTCCCAGGATCACCTCACACGCAGACTTCCAAGTCTCCGATGGGATTATCTTGAACGACGTACCTCAATATAACTTAACTAGCTCTTCGAATTTACTCATACCTTTATACGGAGTAGGATCTCCGTATCCAACTCTTGCGTCGTCCAGCTCCCCGTCTCGCCCTCGAGCTAGATCAACTGCTGGCGATCCGCTGCCTTCTCCCTCTTTGTCTTCGAATAACTCGTACCGACCGTCTATACGGTCTGGCCCTCTTGTCCAGATGTATCAACCAGGGCAAAGGCATCCGTCTGCTGCGGGACAATATGTGCCTCCTCCACCTCCCCCGATGTCCCCGCCTGCTCAGCCGCATATGATGTCCATTCCACCTCCTCCGCCTCCACCCCTCCGAAATGTTGCATCTCAATCTCATCAGCACGGCGGCGTTATAATTCCTCCACCACCAGGCCCTCCACCTGTGTCGAATTGGCAAGGCAGTTGGGGCCGATCATACGATGCCAGGGGCTTCCCATTACCTCCCCCCAATCCTCCTGCCAATAGTCAACATCAGGCATACAATCCCGGACAGAACTATGTTCCGCACCAACCACCGCCATTGTCGATACCACCTCCACCAGCAAGTGAGCACCAGATGTCAGCAACATACATTCCACACGGAGACTCGTTTGGCCCAGGTGTTGGAATTCCAGGCTTTGGCAGGACTCAAGAGCCGAGCTTCAATAGAGGCGATAGTGCTGAGTTTTCTGCTGTATCGGATAGCTCGAGGTCCACTTCTAGAAATACCGCCGAAACAGGTTTATCTACGCCTCTAGATGACGGAAGTAGCTATTATCAGGACCGGGACCGTATGTACCAGTCCCAGACACCTATAAATCGCTTCAACAACATTCATCTACCTGAATACACCCCACAAGAATCTTCTACTGGGTCATTCCTCAATACACAGCATTCGATCAGAGGAAACCATCAGCAGACGAGTGCTAGCAACTCCAATACTCCAATATCTCCTAATGAAGCAGCCTCGCGATGGCCTATGGAACAAGTTCTGCTCTGGCTTGCCAACAATTCCTTCTCAAATGATTGGCAAGAGACGTTCAAGGCTCTGAACATTTGTGGTTCTGTTTTCCTTGAACTCGGAAGTGGGCACGGTGGAAGAGGAAATTTTGGTATGATGCACCAGCAGGTTTACCCTCGACTCGCCAAAGAGTGTTCAAGCAGCGGAACTGGTTGGGATCAGGCCCGAGAGCGCGAGGAGGGCAAGAGGATGCGTCGGCTGATTAGAAGCATTGTCACGGGAAGACAACCAGACGGCAAGCCATCTCATGTTCGTCGAGAGTCGTCTACTGCGAATATCCAGAGCGCAGGCACCGAGGGTACCGTGGAGGGTTCTCCAAACCTTGGCCGCGAGATTCACGTTTCTACGCCAAGTACTGCAAATGGAGATGATGATAGCCCAGGCAAATCCATGTTCAAAGGACCGGGTCCGGGTTTCGGAACGAGGCGATTCTCTGGCCGAAGCACGACCATGCCCATCCTGAGTGCTAGTGGGCAGATGACGGATTCAGATACATACAGTTCGCAGAATAGAGGCGGCTACCGCAACGCTCTTCGAAATATTGAAGGTGATGGTAGTCGCCGTCACAGTCCTAGTGCTAGTAGCGAGACAGGTGATTTCAGAGGCCCAACACTTCGTCTGGAAGGTAGTCCAAAAAGCAGCAGCCCAGGAGCCTTCGCGAGTTTGCACACGCCCAACAGTGGAGGACTTTCAGCGTCCCCACATACCAGAAGTTTTGGACATCGTGCCAGTAATAGCACGGACTCGATTTCTTCAAACGCTGCCATCTATGGCTCTGGAGTTCCGCCAGGTGCTAGCCAAATACTTCGTGGGGGAATGGGAGGAGTTGTGGGTGAATTAAATCTTGTCCGCAACCAAGACAACAGTCGTCGTCACGGTGTTGATGGCGCCCGTCCCTCCCCATCTGATGCTGGAGACCGATCTGCCACTTCGGAACAGCCAACTTCTGCCAAGGAATCGAAGGGTTTCCTGAAGCACTTCCGGAAGAAGAAGAAAGAAGATGGCGCTGGTCCGTCACCCGAAGAGCCGAATCTCGAGTCCCCCACTAGTCCGTCACTGAGCTTCAAGCCAGGACCCTTTATGGCAAATGGGAAAAACTCCAGCGAGACATCTCTTGATCGACCATCCTCAACATTCTCCGCCTCAGAGTATGACAAATTTGCTCATAGCTCTGGATATCGCGGTCGCCGAAATGTGCCTGGGAGGAACTTCATATTGCTTACCAAAGATGGGCTTAATTACCGGTTGTGCGATGTCACTGACGTTGACTCTGCTTCCGACCTGCGTAGTGTGGTTTGCTCAACAATCGGTGTAATGGACAATGATTTTGTGCAGATATTTCTCACTGATCTGGGTAAAAGCGAGCACGATGAAGCACTTGATGATCAAAAATTGCTCCTTTACAGGAGAACGAAAGCTGACCAATCCGGTACTCTTAAGCTTTATGTACGAGCTCCCAACTCTCCGTCACTGCCAGCACCGCAGTCCGCGGGGTTCAGTACAAACTTCGACAACAAGCTTGGTCTTTCACCCCGCCTTCCGTCAACCACTCCTCTGGATGAAGATGCATATGCGACACTAAATGGCACGAGACGACGCTCGAGCTCTTCTCCCCCAAGTTCTCGACAAAACACCATCAAAGCAAGTGGTCCCTCGAGTCGTGATGCAACTAATCCACCTGCCGCGCAGGCACAATCGGACGCTCTCCGTGATCGCCTAATGCAATTCCGAAATTCTCAGGCAGAAGGTGGTGAAAGGCAGCTTCCCGAATCCGAGAGACAAGCTTTCATGGAGTTGGCTGCTAGCGAGCATAAAGCTGAGATGGAACGGAGACAAAAGGCGTACCTGGCTAAAAAGAAGGCAAGCAAGGAGACACCCACCTCTGCTGACGGTTCGTTTGGCATCGTGGGTCGCAATGTTGATTTTGATCAGCCACGAAATTCTCCGTTTGAAGACAAGAAGCCTGACAGCCTCTTTCCGCAACGGAAGCCCCCACCTCCTCCCGCCGAGTCTGCAACATTGATCAAAGCGAACTCTCTCAGCAAGAGAAGCGGGCAACAGGCACGTCTTTCGCTCACGAGCGTGGACAGCGATGGCAAGCGGATATCTGGTGGGGACCAATCATTTCATTATCCATCCCAAGAGATGTCCGAGTATGCTAAACGAAAGCCTGTGCCGCCTCCGTCACCACAAGCTAGTAGTGGAATTGCGGCAGCTCTGTTCGGTATGGGCAGTCGCCTGGGAGCAGTAGGCCATCCCAGTCCCAGCACTGCTCAATCTCAGAGCAAGAGATCGCCACCTGGGAGCAGTGACCAAATAGAGAGAGGACGAAGTGCAATGTCGACCGTGGGCTTTGGGACAAACGGCTCCCAGGGTAGCAGCCCGGCAAGATCTCGTAGTGGTACACCTGGCAGTACAACTTGGAGTAAAGGCGATCAACCATTCATAGTTCCGGACTACGGCGAGGATGGTGGTGCCAGTCTGACTCGCGACCGTTCACTGTCGTTGAAAATACCTGAGCATTCTGCAACAAATAGAATCCGGGAGGAAGAAAGACGACGAGCTCCATCCCCTGTGGACTTGAGTCCTAGCAGTGCTCACTCAACACCAGGAGTCAATACACCCGGAAATCGGAAATCATATGGGCCAAACTTGGACTTCACCGAGTCCAACGTCAATTTCAAGAACTCGCCCAAGCAAGTACCGCAGACGGATTCTGACGATGATTCTGACGATGGACTGTTCGCAGTACCGATCGCCTCTCGAAAGCCTGAGAAGAAATCAAGCATGAGAAGAGTGATGGCAAATGATGACAACCAGAGTGACTCGGATGGTATTGGGAAACGACCAAGTCTGACCATCCGGACATCTAGATCAAAGAAAGGTTTATCGGTCTCATTTTCTTCGCCTCAAAATGCCAATAGTGCGACAAGTGCCAACGCAGCAAGGACGCCAGACTTTGAGGATGATAGTGCTCGTGGTTCTGGTAAACGGCCTCAGCGCCGCAACCCTGGTTCAGCAAATTCCGAGGGTGGCTGGTCCGCTGAATCTTCAGAAGATATGAGTGCCAAATTGCTCCGACGTGAATCCTTTGCAAGGGAAGACGTGTGGGCAAGCAGACCTCCTGCAGAGGCACTTATTAACCACCTCGATGCTTTCTTCCCCAATCTTGACTTGGATCAACCTGTTGTGGAAACGAATGGGAATACATCGCCTCCTGTATCACCGATAGCAGAACAGGAAACCATGGAACAACTTGCGGCTGCTCAGGCTGGTATGACTATAGGCGATAGTTCGACGACAAACACAATCCGGTCAAGCTTGTCGTACAATGACGGCGATACCCTTGGGTCGGACGAATCTACTTTAAAGGCATTGGAACGACCAGGATCTATGCAAAGTATCGCGCAAAGAAACGTCCGTCGTTCTGGTGGCCTGGGACGAATGAAGTCCATTCGTGAGGTGGCGAGGGGAGCGCATGAAGCCAACAAGCGGTTCACCGCACCTGTCCAGCAGGGTGGCCCGTCAAGCACGATGCTTCGACGCAAGAGCACGAAGATGTTCGGTGCCAACATTGTGCAAATCAAGCCGAAGCGTGGCAGCATGATCTTGCCTCAGATACCTCAGGATACAATTCCAAAACGGCAGGCAACTTTCAGATGGTTCAAAGGTCAACTAATTGGCAAGGGTACCTATGGTCGAGTCTACCTGGGAATGAACGCCACAACTGGAGAGTTCCTTGCTGTCAAGCAGGTTGAAGTCAGCCAAAAAGCTGCCGGCAAGGACAAAGAGAAGATGCGAGAGATGGTTGCAGCTCTTGACCAGGAAATCGACACGATGCAGCACCTTGACCATGTCAACATTGTCCAATACCTTGGATGTGAGCGAAAAGAAATGTCTATCAGTATCTTCCTTGAATATATTTCTGGTGGCAGTGTTGGAAGTTGTCTGCGAAAACATGGCAAGTTTGAGGAAACGGTGGTCAGCTCTCTTACTCGACAGACCCTTTCTGGCTTGGCATACCTCCACCGAGAGGGTATTCTCCATCGAGATCTGAAAGCGGACAATATATTGTTGGATCTAGATGGAACTTGCAAAATATCTGATTTTGGTATTTCCAAGAAGACCGACAACATTTATGGAAATGATGCATCGAATTCTATGCAAGGATCTGTATTCTGGATGGCCCCGGAAGTCGTCCGATCTCAAGGCCAAGGCTATTCAGCAAAGGTGGATATTTGGTCCCTTGGATGTGTGGTGCTTGAGATGTTTGCAGGTAGAAGACCTTGGAGCAAGGAAGAAACTGTTGGAGCCATCTACAAACTTGGCAGTCTGAATGAGGCTCCGCCTATTCCCGACGATGTTTCAATGAATATCAGCCCCGTTGCCGTGGCCTTTATGGCTGACTGTTTTACGATGTAAGTCGACTCCAAGTACTTCTCCAAAAAGCCTGTACTGACTACATATCTAGTGACCCTTCTGAGCGTCCAACCGCTGATACCCTTCTCTCTCGACATCCTTTTTGCGAGCTTGACCCGAACTATAATTTCCTCGATACGGACTTGTACGCGAAGATTCGTGGCGCATACTAAGGACATGGGGCAATCTATGGCGCTGGAACGTTTTTACGAATAATGACAGCGCTGCATCTGTATTGATATTGTCTTTTACTATACCATTATCTCGTTATTTTCTTTTGGTAAAAAGCGCGAATGACTTGAAGGTCTCTATATGAACTGTATATTAACTTAGATGCAATTACGAATGCTGCATAATACTGGCATGTCCTATCCATGTTGTGATCACCTTTACTTCTGAAAAGATTGCATATCCGAGATAACCTGTCAACATAAAAGTCCAGCCGCCTGTGATTGGCCAGACAAAACTTCCTCAGCCTTGTGTTCGCTTAAAAAAATATCCCAAGTGCTGGCAAAACTGTTACAACACGCTCCTTATATCACCGTACTCTTATTATAACGATCTCCGGCTCATCAATCATAGCCACCTCTCATTCGGAGTCTCTGAATCAGCAAATATGCCACCATACGACAGCGACTCGTCTGGCGGCGAAGATGACGACTACACTGAGACGAATGTCCTTCTTGGATATGCCTCCAAGGAAGCTTCAGACGATACCATTAGTTACCTCGGCGGAAGACCTGTATGTCACTTCTCATCGAGGGCCTTTCTTATTGCTCCGGCCTCGTCGTACTCTACAATTTAGAAATATCAGTGCTGACCTCCATTCTCAATAGACATGGCTCGACCCCACTACCCCGCCTTCAGCAGCTCTTGCGAAATGCAAAGTCTGCAACGATCTCATGGTCCTACTTCTACAATTAAACGGAGACCTGCCAGAACATTTCCCCGGCCACGAGAGACGACTATATGTCCTGACTTGCAGGAGGAAGACGTGCCGGCGCAAGGAAGGCAGTGTGAGAGTGTTGCGGGGTGTGAGAACATCGGAATCTGCGACCAAGAAGAAAGATGTGAAAGCCGCAGAACCTAAGGCGGAGATACAACCTGCGAAGCCTGCGGTGGATCTTGGAGCAGCATTGTTTGGTGGCAATCCATTCTCGAATTCGAGTACAAGTTCTGCGAACCCATTTTCGACCAATTCTTCAAACGGCCCTGCGAATCCCTTTTCTACTTCTATATCTTCATCCTCGAGCAACCCTTTCGCAGCTCCTGGATCATCACAGCCATCCAAACCTACAGAAACTCCCGCCCAGACATCATCACCCGCAGCTGACCTTCCCAAATCCTTCGCCTCCGCCCTCTCCCTCAACAATGACAACTCTAACCTCAAATTCGGCCCTCCTCCTCCACCAGAGCCCTGGCCCCAAGAAGCCGACCTCCCACCTGCATATCCCCTCTACTACCTCGCCGACGCCGACTACGAAACTCTCGACAAAATCGAAGACCTCCCCATCCCCACCCAAACAATGGATATAGATGAGGGAGGCGGCAGCTCAAGCAACCAGAAAGAGGATAAAGACGTATACGAAAGCACGATCGACAAGACGTTCCAGAAGTTCGCAGATAGGTTAGCGCAGAACCCAGAACAGGTTATCAGATACGAGTTTAAGGGGCAACCATTACTATATTCGAAGCATGATGCTGTTGGGAAGCTGTTAAGTGGTTCCAGCAACAAGGGAAACGAGAAGGTTACTACGAGTTCTGTCAATGGGAACCATATTCCTAGATGTGCGAATTGTGGTGCGGGGAGGGTGTTTGAGGTGCAGTTGACGCCGCATGCTATTATGGAGCTGGAGAGTGAGGAGATGAGTCTGGATGGTATGGAGTGGGGGACGATTATTGTGGGGGTTTGTGAAAGGGATTGTCAGCAGAGGGGTGTGGATGCTGGAGTAGCGGGGTATGTGGAGGAGTGGGCGGGGGTGCAGTGGGAGGAGCTTAATGAGAGGAGATAGAAGGTCGGGTGTGTAAAACAAGGGCGTTCATGAGGATCATCTTGTGGATGAGAAGCCAATGGATGTTCTCACCTCTCTCTAGCCATCGCTTGCCATATTGAAGCCAAAGCTGTCCAGGCAGTATCGAAGATAAAATATCCTTGGAGTGCCCAGAGTCATTACGAAACAGAATGGCAGTATCTCAAGATAGTGACCGAGTCATGATTCCCGGTTACTTGGCAGGATTGGGGTATCGAGGGTCGCTATATTTGTTGGGGACTGTGCAATAATTGGAGGATCCTGTAGCGAACCTCTTCTCTCAAACCCTTCAGATATCCTCCTTTTGGTACAGATCAGTGTTTCTATACACAGCAGTA
Source organism: Cadophora gregata (assembly GCF_030347475.1). Taxonomy (NCBI): domain Eukaryota; kingdom Fungi; phylum Ascomycota; class Leotiomycetes; order Helotiales; family Ploettnerulaceae; genus Cadophora; species Cadophora gregata. The sequence continues at coordinate 1,532,420 of NW_026695934.1, read as the reverse complement.
ATACTAAACTGCGAACTTCTTGTGGACCTGCTCCACATTTTCTGGCCCAGCTCCAGTCGGAGAGTCCGAATCTTGGTAGAGTCGTATCACGATATGGATAGCTTGGAAAATATTCGGCCCGGCCAAGCAAAAGCCAATTTCTGGACACGACAACTTGGGTATTCGCCACACCTCCACAAACTCAATATATACACTCTTTTCAAGCCTTAACTACATTCATCATAATCTCCCCTCCGCCAACGCAATCGCAGGATTCGTACACTCAGCACACCTGCCTACTAGACTCGCCTTCAGGAACGCATATATAACCCTCGCACGATCCTGCATCCACCACACTCTACCCAACGAAACGCTCGCCGCAGCAGCATAATAATACAACAGCGCAGTCATAGAAGCCGGTTCCTGAGCATCGATATGTTCCATGAACCCTTTCGTACACTGGAGTGGCCAAGTAAACAAATACCGAATGATGTCGTGGAGAACAGGAGTTACCTCGACGTTCGGCTGGCTCAATTCAATGGCCCGTAGCACAGTGACAAGCTTCTGAATAGCATGCGTGTTATCCGGAGAGGCGCCCGAGACCCCTTTAGTTCCCAGTCCACACATCATGCAGTGGTTGAACAGAGCGGATGTTCTCGTGGATCCTCTCATAGGAGACTCCTCAATGAACTTCTCGAGCTTCAAGCCAGGACGATGGCGGAACACTTCATAGAGTGCGGATCCTTGAAGGAGATCTTGGCCTTCGACCACGCAATTCTTCGTGCCGTTTATTAGGCCAACAATCTCGTGGAAGTGGTGCGTGACATGTGGGTCGGATTCCTCTGCTGCCCAAGAGTAGTGGACGAGAAGGAAGGAGCAGCCGACTATGGAGTCGAAGCTTTGCGCTGTTATTCTTTCGTTTAAAGCGGCGCGGAGACCAGACACGGCATTTGCGAAGTGGTTTAAGACCGGCCGTCGAGTTGGGTCTTTTTTGGGTAAGGAGCTGTTTATGTGGGCTGACGATAGGAGGAGGACTGCGCTCTTGAGGTATTCGTCCTGAGAAGATTAGCTGTGTATCTTGATATTTATAGGTGTGATAAACTACATTCAATGCGGATGACAACATGAATGTCCGCCACAGATCAGTGTGCATAGCCAGGGTATGAGACGTAAAGTCTCGAAAATGTCGAAATAGTGCCTTGTCATCTTGGCTCCAGCTGTCATTGGACTCAAAATCGATAGCTATTGACTGCTCGAGAACTGAAGAAAGACTTGGCAGAGCTTCCGCAGACTTCGATCGTACAGGTTGATCTTCTATTTCAGGTTGTGCTGCAAGAGGCTTTTCGCTTTTACCAGTTCGGATGGAGGATATCGCGGGATTGCACTTTAAATTCCGCCTCGTACAGTTCACACAAGATGGTAAGCTTTCATCGCACTACAATCGTTAGACGAATTAACCAAAAAACAATTCCCAAGAAAATCGTACCTTTACCCTCCGCTGTTTACAATTTCCACACCCGTTGCGTGATTTTCGATGCTGTTGTCGCTTCCGAACAGGATTACCACTGGCATCAAAACTGGGCGCAATGGGCTTCTCGCCCACTGTGAATACAGAGAACGTGCCGGTGTCCATACTTTCTTCGGGATCGTCACTCATGTCGTATTCCGAACGCGGGTTAGACGAGGACTCTATATATGTGACGGGTGGCAGTATACGCGCGGCCGGTGGGCATCGACACGACGCTCCAATCAGGTGTGGAGCCTCGTATGCCGAATGTAACTCTGCAGCTCGTATTCCTGATGGAGTAATTGTATCCTGCGATCGCCTCCAAACCAACACCAGGTCCTCGGAGTCCAGATCCTCGGAGCTGGAGAAGTGAAGAGATCGTGGTAATGAAGCTTCTCAAATATTGCTGGAAGTCAGGATTTGTGAGGGCAAATCTACCTAAGTGTCAATTGCGACCCTAGCACTGAAGGAAGCAGTGAACCGTCTTGGCAAATCAGGTCCTCCGGATTGGCCAGCCGCGGCGGCGACAATAGATTTGGGGGATATTTTAATCCTGTCGCCAGTCATGCTTGAAACCTTCTTTAAGATTAATTTAGAAGCTGATAGCATCGAATTGGGCGTCAATGACATTTAAACCGCAGATCCGGAGTACGAAAGCACCCCAGCAGTAACCGCCAGAGTGCGAAGCCCTAGACGTTTCTCAGACCTCCAAAGGTTAGTAAGAGGCAGTTCCCTGTGGTGCTGGTCCTCCTGACGATGGATTGGCTCTCAATTCCTCGTTCGGGGACGCCAACCACGGTCCCCAATACGGACCCAGATATCTCGTGATAGCTTCAATCATGTACCGGCCACCATCACCAATCATCCAAGAATCGCGATAGCGATGCAACAAGATGGCATAATGTGCAAGAATCGCCAATGCTTCAGGACGTCGCTGTAGAACAAGCTCTGCGTATTCCGTAGGTACCAAAATAGGCCAAGCATACACACCGGTCCTCGCGCCATAAAGAAGAGAACTTCCTTCGAAATGGGAGTCTACACTCGCAACCTTACGATGCGCATAGTAGGCTGCTTTAAGACATGAAAGAGCGCTTTCGTAGGCCTTTGCGGCAGTTGGGCCAAGATCTGCTGATTTGAGGAGCATCTCTAATTTTTCACACTCTGGTGCGAACTCTAGTTCGCCCCCGCGAAGTGACTTCTCGCCAGCTTCTAAGAAGGGCTTCAACGCTGTTTCGTGCAGATCATCCCAATTTCCCTGTATGTTCAGGGTCACACCCTTTGTCACGTGCAGGTACCGAACAAAATTATCGATGAAGGCAGGGAAGTCGCCATCTCGGTAGATGATGGTATCGTGAAGCATGTGTGATCCGAGCAGGGACGAGAAAACAAATCTAGGAACGCAGTCGGAAGATGGGTTATGTCTGGCCGTGTTCTGCATACTGGCGTTGAAGAGGGACAGAGCCGAAGTTTGTAATTCCGTAGCTTGATTTCGAAGCAAAACTCTCTGAGCTGGGCGTAAAGTACTCAAATGAGCAGCGGAGACAGAGAGAATCTCGTGCATAAGATATGGTGTTAAGAGCGCATGTTGGAGGATTTCCTCGACGGCTTTTCGAGTTTCTTCTCTACTGATCTCGAAGCAGTTCATGGCATCAGCAACGGTTCTGGCATGAGTCAAAAGCTCCAAGTGCAGCATATTGACGACTCCATGCTCCAAAGTTCGCTGTTGCGAAGCTGGATTCCAGTACGGCGTGCTTGAGATGGAAGTAGAGGCCGCCGGTGAAGGTAGCGGAGATACTTTGTAGTTGATACCGGGAACTGGCGATTGTGATGAGGATTGAGGCGGCTCTTTATTTTGATAAACGCACGTCAATTCCGCGTTCAGACAGTTCAAGCATCTAGGGCGGACTTCATTGCACTACAGGTCTGTGAGCATTCGGCTTAAGAATGAAAGTACGGCTTCAGGAGAACGCGGTGAGACAGTTGAACGTGATAGACAAACCTTTACGTGTCGCTTCTTACATGCCAGACATCCGTTGCGAGATTTCCGATGAGGCCGGCGAGGCATGGTGGGGTGAAAGATTTCCTAGCCAAGAGAGCTTTCAGCGGAAAACGATCAAAATAGATGCGTTATGGTAAAGACAGTCTATTTGTTGTTGGAAACAGGGAGAAACGGTGCCTAGGCGTGGGCGTGGGGAATGGTACATGTGAAGTTGTTGATTGTCTAGACGTTGCTGTTGGGCGTGCGTATTTTTCGAGGCTGTGCATTTTTAGCTTCGGCGAAGAATTGTTTTGTTCCGAGGGGCACGAACTGCGAGATGTTCTCCCTATTACAAGACATCATTTGGCAGTGCATCACTTTTAAAGATTCTACAGGGCAAGACCATGGAAGCATTAAATACTGCTCACAAGTATAGGTAACACTTGTTGAATGCCTGAGCTACAGAGGGCATGGAATTGGGTATTTATAGTCACGTGGAGACTCTCCCTGTAGCATCTTTCTCGGATCGCAAATCTCTCCAGACCCAATCAGTTGTTACTTTTCTCATGTTCTGATATACTAGGCTCAAGAGTGTAAAAGCTCCAATTCCGAAACTCGGGAACGATTAAAGAAAGAGTAATGAACTTGCTCAAAATTCAAGCCGCGGTATTGAGTCAGTCGGAAGGTCAATCGCTGAGTAGTCAGTCAGGTTATAGACGCGTCTAAGTACTATTCTTATTATCCAAGAATCAGAAGCTAGTAATTTTGAGGTCAGGTGGCTGGACAAACAGTAAGCGCAGCAAATTTCGTTGCTGGACCTGCACAACATGTCATCGTATTTTGTTGACAACGCCTCCCCTCGCTTCAAACGCGTGAAGTGCGAACAAACTTTGCGACCAAAAGACTTGATTTCTATGACTGTCACGCACTTTCATACCTCCGGGATCCACTTAGTGAGGATACTCTTCCGATGGTCATGCTTCGATAAGCATCCTTCTCAAAAAAAAATTGTGTAGATCTATTTGGTGTTGGGTTGCATGGCCCCACTTTGATCCCAGAGCCCATGCAAGTGAGGCGTGCCAATTGTTCCTCAATTTCAGGGTCATAGGGGTCCAACTCCACAGAATTTAAGGATCCCTGACAGCAGATGCCGCCGATTTCGATTGATTGTTTTGTATCTCGATGTTGTGCTTTAGATCGATCGGCTCACTCTCTCCGATCATTAATTCCGGTGCGAATACACGAAGACCTCTCTATCATACGGACGACTTCAGGCATCAGATTCTGGAAATTTAACAATTTGAGAAATCGTATTTTGCTAAGTTCTCGTATTCTAAGCTTTACATAGGCAGTTCATCCATTACTTCCCACCCCCGACTACTTTTAGGTATCACCACTCCTTCTTGTGTTGTTGGTGCACGTCCTGGGACCACTCTTCAGACCACATGTATGTCGTTGGTGAATTGACTCCGTCCCTTTCTCGCTTTCGACAGCCTTTATCAACCATCATTGGCTAACTCAGGTGCCGCCACAGCGGTAATCCGTTCTTTTCCATCCATATAGGACAGTTCGTAACCCATTTAGTTTCAAGAGATAGGAATATCCACCTCCAAAGAAACTCATCTCGTACCACAGCCTCCCTCGTGAAGTGAATCACTTCTCAGTGTCGTTGTAGAACTGCTTCCTACTCCTGAGTTTATCGTGTATTGCACGTTCTCTGGTATTGTTATCTGATACTTTTGAATGTCAGTAAAGCTTGCGTAAACTCATCAGAGTGAGGGAAGAAAAGCCGATGGAAAGGTCGATAAAGAAGCGCCATTCGGAACCTTTGACGCCCAGGTTTTCTGTTGGGAGCAAGAGCAACACCCAACAGAGCCTTCCAAAGGACTTGAAGTAGGTAACCCCCGCGCAGTAGCGATTGCTCTCTGTAGCTTCTGGTGGCTGGTCAGCAAATACATCTATCAATGCTTCACGGCGATGGATACATACCCTCCTGTGTCCCAGCTTCATGCCAATAGCCGCCCTGTGACTAGGTTAGCGTCCTAGTCGGTAACAAGCTTTCAACCGTACATATCTGCTTCGGTAATGTCTTTCAATACCTCCCAGGTCTCGAATCCGGCTTCAAAGAGCGATTGCCAGTAACATGAAGTTCCAGACGTACGAGCACAAGTGGAAAGTCCATTTCAACAGCTAATTGTTGAGGAGCGTTCGAGAACCAGATCAGGTGTATATAAGATGGATCGCGAACTCATCTCACAATTTTTGAGGCTATCATTACGATCGAAGAACGCCGTATGACGAGAGAATCGGATGATGAGCTTGGCTGCAGCTGTGAATGAATGCTAGGTCCTATCATATCGAGGAGAAATTCAAGGGTGGCAAATCGGCAGATTTTCGAACCGGACGTTCTGTCCCGGAAAAAGAACCTTGCATCCTGCCTGCCTGCTTCTCAAGATATTCCCGCGCTTCATCGCCGCCCGTCTGTGCAGCCTGTCAGATCCTGAACCTGGAAAGATCCAGCATCGACGTCACATGCTGGACAAACGAATGAATATCATTCTTCCAACCTAGCTTTAATTATCAGACTTCGATGTTTATCATACCATGAAAAGGGTGCTGCTTACATGCCAGGTGCGACTCATCTCGATCGGAAGCACGCCACACAAAGAAGCATGTATTGAGGCGTTTTCCGATCATGTCAACGAGAGAGCTGTTATTTGAAGACCGAATGAGGAACAGGTGCTCATTAATGTGGTATATTTATTGAGAGTATAACAATTTGAGATCGATACCTGAACACTTGATACTGGATGCATGAAGAAGGCTTGGCGGTTCCCTCTCCATCTCACACTGCGTCATCACATCTAAAAGCATGATAGCCCTCTTCCTGGTTTACAGCCTGTTAGCAACTCTCTCTCGTCACCCTCGCGTTAAAGTCTGAACCAAACCAATATATACTGCAATCACATCTACGACATGATTCAAAGCGATCTGCCTCTGGAAAGTCGAGCTCGGAGACCCTTGGACGAGATGGGAGATAATTCAGTTGTGAGCCCTTCAGCGGCGGAACAACCTCATTTCTTTATGAAACTCCCACTCGAACTTCGACTCCAAATATGGGAACGCATCTGCTCTACTTCGCGTGTGGTCGACGTGTTTTCCAGTGGAACTGGCTGCGAGGCATTGCATAGTCTGGACGACAAATTTCACGATCTATTTGGCGGCGATCTACGAGTAGACTTCAATGCCTCACACTGCCGACCACCAGCTGTTCTTCATGTTTGTCATGAATCTCGCATGGTAGGGTTACAATTCTACACGCTAGCGTTTGGGAAAGCGCCATTCTCAGCTACACCCCCAACTTCGTCGAATATAAGCTTCTCTTGTCAGATCCATATGCCACCTCATATCTATATCAACTGGGACTGCGATATAGTGTGCCCAATGGGTAACGAGACAAGAGACATGAAGGATATGGAAGTACAGATCTTGGAGATCAAGGCCTCCAGCGGGAACATGCTTCGTCATTTGGCGATCGACCCCCTCGCGCTCAAGATCGATGTTGGCTCGAATCCAATGGACACTCCGGTCGATTACGAGGAGGAATCTGAGCTGTCCTGGGCACAATTGTTAATGGGGTGTCCAAAACTGAAGGAATTGATTCTGTACCATCTGCCCAATAGTTATCATATCCATGGCCCACCAGTCGACCTGATTCCCATCTGTGAAGTTGATGGCGAACAAGAGATAGGTGCCGGGATTTCGGAGTTGAAAGATGTTAGAAACACCATCTTCGAATTGATCGACAGAATGGAGAAGACGCGGAATGCTACCGACAAGCGAGCACTTTCTAAAGTTCAGGAGGCTTGGGTACCATTTGCCGTGAGAATAATGGGTGTGGTAGCTGGCGGAAGTGAGACACGGTAGCACTGGAGGACTGAAAGTAAACACCGTGAGGAGCCGCTACCGAACCCAAGGAAGAGTTTTAACTCAGTACGTTTCCGTGATTTCGAAGTGGTCTCTCTTAAGTGATATGTATAAGTCGGATGTTTGTCCCATCTCCTAACACTGCCATCAAACGAGGAGAAGCACATTCTAAGCATCAGCTAATAGGTGTAAACCCTGCAGACCTTACCTGTTGCTCTCAGAGAGGATTGCAGTCACATGTTCATTGCAGGCACCACGGACAGTTGCGACCGGGGGTTCGACTATGCCGGCCCAGCCCTGCCCTCGAACGGCTCCAAGGAAAGCCACCAGCAGCCTGGGTATAAAATTTCGGGTTGTGCCACAAACACTCTGGCAGAATATTACAGTAGCCAACCAATGAAGAAGTCCCACAATTTAACTTGTCGGAGATTCTCTCCGCTGTCACTGTTGCTGATCAGCGGAGCTGGCCTCCGTCTGGTGATGCTCCACATATCTGTACCAATGAACATGCTCCATGGCCATAATCTCCTCCTTCATCTCATCTCACCTCCAATTGACGTGACGTTGAATTTTCCCTCTCTCTTTCACGGTCTCTATATCAACGTCTATATAATCGAGGATGCCTTTCCACTTCAAGATTCTCATGTCACTCGCTCCCATTGTTTACATACAACTAAATATCACATCTTGCCTCAATTACCATAGCTATTACTTGTACCTCACATCAGAATCATGAATCCTGCCAGACCCGACATGATGGAAGACACGTCAGCACTTCTATGTCGCTTGGGAATGTCGAAGTACACTCCCCGCTTTCTTGCCGAAGGTTTTGATACATGGGATGTCATAAAAGACATCACCGAAGCAGACCTCACCTTCTTAGGCGTTTGTATGGGTTGTAGGAGGAGATTACAACAAGAGATACAAGCTACTTGGCATCTTCTGGAATCAGCGAACAGCAAGTACGCTATCCCAATTAAAGTTCTTCCTGTCTCATAGATCAATAGAAACTCAACTCAGCAGGCATAAGTCACCACTTATCTCGACGCCAATATTGGGTCTATAATCACACACCGAATGTGATTGGTCACGGTGTTCTTCCTACCCACTCTTTCAACGAGACTTGCAGGAAGTGAACTCGAGCTGCCTTCCGTTTTTCACGCAAGCAGAAGAGATCGGGAGGAAATGACGACTATGGGGTCTTAATGAGAGATATGTCTGAAAGTTACACATCGGGAGCAAGATCTGAGGGGACCGAGTTGAGACATGATGCTTAACTCGATGACTCCATCGAATCAGCCATCCGATAAGTACTTACAGTTGAGCTTCTACACCCAAGGCCGTTCGTCGTCATAACAACATTGCACTGTTCCGACGAGCTGATCAACATAAGCGAATCGCAGTAATGCTCCAGAGACACAGCGGAGAGTCTAGGCGAACACCGAGGAACGGGCAACAGCTAAAGAAGATGGATGAGTAACGAGATAGGAAAGTCCAAGTCTTGTTCGTCTGTCAAGATGAGGGGAGAAGCAGCCCTCTTAATATATAGGAGAAATGAATAAATATTGTCCCGAACGAGAGTATCAAGGTTGTTCTGAATCTGCAGTCCTTGGCAGTTATTGGTCTCGGTGAGGTTGAATTGCCACTTGGCTCACTCTCATGGACCAAGGGCTACCTTGAGGGCTCAGAGTCCGGAGAGCAATGATCTCATTTCACAATCACTTAAGAAGAAGGGGCAGGTCGCCTAGGCCATGACCCGATCCTGAGGCGAGTTGGAACAGACAAGCGAGCTAGATCGTCACTTCATGCATGCCTGCCATCCTTCAGCATAAACAAGATAATAAGAGGCTGAATTTGCTTGATTCCTTCCAAATTCTGCTCGGAGAGAAGTACTATGTGTGGCAAGGTTTCATTTGAGGAAACCCGTTTGTTCTTTGTTGCAGCCTGGCTTCAGTGGCCAGGGACTATTCTCCGTGGTAGTCCCTCGCTTAGGCAACAAACAGCAATGGAAATCGCTAGCAGCATCGAGAAGACTCTACATATTTTGGGTTTATCTCAGTGGCTGGGTCATTGACTTTAGTGTTGTTTAACTTCCTCAGAGCCAGATTTAGGAGTGTAGACCGGTAGCTTTGGGTCAGGGACAGGTCCTGCGACATCATCTCCCCCTCTGGGACAACTGTTGAAGTACAACCAGCCCTTCAAGAATGTCAGCCAAATGTGTCTCCGACCACTAACACAGTTCACACTTACATGTGCAGTTGTCGGATTGATTTCCACCATATCTGCTCGACCCTGGCCCTGCAAGCTCGGGAAGTGAAGATTCGATCCTCGAGATGAGCCTTGATAAACAGGTCCCGTTCGGAGCCATGTAAACTTGCTATTTCCTGCGGGGACCTCCCCTTGATTCGGCCACGTGGTCGCGTCACCGCTGTATTTATCGGTCCAGATCATATCTGCTCGTCCATCGCCTAGCCGCTTGTCAGCAACAACTCAAAAGAGAAAGGACTTCGCTCCTACCGTTTACATCTGCGAATCTGAGATCGGGGCGGTATCTTGGTGTATCAGTTTCGGATGCTTTGACTTGTCCTACATTTCTCAAGCCACTGGCCTCGTTGATCAGTGCAGTGGTCCGGCCATTAGGTTCCATGCAGAGGTAATCAACTCTGCCATTACCACTACTCATCAAATGGATTTAACTTATTTCCACTTCCAAGACATGATTCATTGGTTGAGGGTCTTACCTGATGTCGGCAAAGTGATGCCCATTATCGGAATATCCAATTCCCCAACTTTGACTACAGAAAGCGCTGCCGGCTATATCTTGGGCGGTCCAACCGAAGTCTTTGCCATTCCAGTGGTTGAGCCAAACACGAATCTGGCCGGTTTTCCTATCTGTGACGCCAATGATATCGGCTTTTCCGTCTCCATCCCAGTCACCAATATGTAGAGCTCTGCGGTCGAGACCAGTGGCGAAGCTTATCGAGGCTTCCCAGGAGCCACCATTCTGATAGTTGTCAAAATTTGTCTTGGTGTTCTTATTTCTGAAGACGCTAACAACACCCACTGGGGATATCCAGACATAGTCGTCGAATTTTGTGCCTGTTGTATCGCCCCAGAACGCACCATCACCTGCAGTTTTGTTAGCGACAAGACCGTACAACTTCTGAATCCTTACCCTTCTGAAATTTTCCACCCGATCCCAGATTCTGGAAAACCCTGACGCGGTAGGTATTCGAGGCTTGGTCAAGGCTCTGTGCAATATGAGCATACTACAACGATGAATCAGCATAACTGCGTGAGAAAATCGAGAAATCAAATAATATCACTTCTCCCCAAAAATTTGAGCTACTATTACAGCTTACATCTCTTCGTCCTGATCCATAAATTCTTCCGAACTGGACCCGAAATCTGGAATCGCCGACATCCTCGCCAATACCTGAATGAGTGACACCGGCTGCGAGCCATCGTGGAGCCAATCCTTTACCTTCTCCGCGTTGATTTATGAACGTTGTCACAGAGCCCTGATTAGATATCCAGAGTAAATCCGATCGCCCACTACAAGCAGAATATGTTAGCTCGTTGTGCTAGATCTATCTGTAGTACGCTGAAACTTACTCTCCATTGAGATCAACTGGTATTGTAGGCACTATGTTAGCTTTGGACAATGCAAGACTGCTACATGAAGAAGTTGCATTTCGAAATCAAGAAACCCTTACCAAGTCGAAAGCCTCGGAAGTCCCCCATGGCTTTCCCTGCAAATACGATACCCATGTCCTCCCATGAACTAGCCAGCTCCCCAATGCCTCCGTTTCTAAAGCATTGTAAATCTTCATTGTCGTGCAGAATACAGTAGTCAAGTCTACCATCGCCATCGATATCTCCAAGAAGTACCCGCTCCTGAAGAAAGCCAGAAATTGCAGGATGATACTAGGTGTAAGTCTTAGCACAAACCGTACATGAGAAGTCCAAATCCTCCCTCGAAGAATCACTCACCAATCCTAAAGTTTTGAAAGTGGGTACTGCTTGACCAATTGCTGCGGTGTTGAGGGACACGAACATCTCCCCAGTTGGTGCAATACAGATGAAATCATCGAAGCCGTCGTTGTTGACATCACCCCATCTAATACCCTGGACAGGGCACCCATCCTTCACGTCGATATCGACAGGCACATCGAAAGAACCATCGCCGCGGCTGCTGGCAAGACGTACGTTTCCAACTTTGGCATTCCCATTGCTCACGACGATCTCTAGAATTGAATATCAGCTCACGATCACATGGTCTTTGATGTCCTAGAGAATTGTGAGCGAGTAGGGAAGAACTTACCATCGTCTCGCCCCTCGGCTCGCGGTGCACCAAAATCAACGAGCTGTGCATAGAAGCGACGCTCATCAGGGAAAGATCCCCGAGGAGAAACCATGCGGGTTGACCCAAGAGTTGAGCGATGCACATATGGCCCGTCGTCCGCGATGATAGGATCAGAAGCCGAGAGAATTTGAGGATGGCCACGAGGGTCATCGTTACCACTGGTATATTGCTTTTCGCAAGTGGTCTTTCCATCTCCATCAACAAACGAGACATCGTCTCGAGGCTTGGAGAACCAATTCTTTTCGTTTGCTTGGTTAATGGCGTGCATCCACACAGCTCCCATTTTGCGGGCTCCTTCCAATGTTGGATGTGCTCCATCCCATATGTCGTTCAAGGTGATGAAACCATCGTCCATGTCGGCGAGAAGGAGTTTCATACGTGGCTTGTTCTCGTCTGGACCGATCATTTCTCGGTACAGAGCTCGGTATTGTCTGCTGACATCCTTTGCATTGACTGGTTCAATTGGCTTAGGGCCATTATTAGGGAGAAGTGTCGAGAAAACAACGACTGTGTCGGGCACCAGCTTGAACAGGCTCTCCAGCAAGGCTTTCATGCGAAGTCCTGTGGTGGCGACTGGCTCAACTGATCCGTCTTGTCCAGCGTCGTTGGTGCCGGCATTGATCAGAATGAGGTTGGGCTTCCATATTGGCACTGAAGTGCTAGCCTTGTTGGACACCTCGGATACACGGTTGCCTGGCCAGCCTTCATTGTCCTAGATCTAGTCAGTACATTTCAAGAATAACTCGACTGTTCTGTCGAGACTCACATTGTCCGCCATATCACCATAATTGACGTTACCGACCATGTTGACTTTCCAGCCATCTGCTCGTAATTTATCCCTCAACGCCTTTCGATAGCCATTTCCGTGAGGGTCACCAGGAGCATGAGGGTCACCTCTTGTGATTGAAGCTCCTAAAGGCATGATGCGGAGATAGAAATTTTGTACACTTGCCCGATTCGAGATACGTGCGAGTCCATCGTTGGTCAGGTTGGTAGAGGAGGACTTCAAATGTGGAAGGACGGCTGCCGAACAGGCGAGGACCAACAAGGGCACCACAAGATTGAAAATACTTGTCTTCATCTTCATGCTATCTGAGTCTCGTTAAGAGAATTCTTCTCCGGGATATTTTTTGAGTTTATTTAGGGGAGGGTAGGGATATGGTGCCTTAGTCAAATGGAGATATTTAGCCGAAAAGTCAACTACGATGTGTGTGATTAGCCACAGTTCGACCTCGCTTGACGATGTGAATCATCCATAGATAAGATAGGTCGAGTGAATGCTGAGTACAGGTTAAGGTGAAGGACGGTGAGTATGGGATAGGAGTAAGAACATGGTCGCACCTTCCACTGTGACTAGCGTATTGACTGAAGCCACCCTCGATAGATTTCTGATCTGCTCCAGACTATACACTGCCTTGAGTTAAGGTTGTTGCTATAGTACATGCGGATTTAACTCATACAACTGCGTTAGACCATTCAAGTAATCAGAATACTTGCCCATCCTTAGCAACAAAATCCGACTGCTCAATTGGCCAGCTCAGCCATCGTCGAAGCTCATCCGGCACAAATTGACACACTCCTCCAATTATATGGTGTACCCATCCCTCCATGAACCATTGGTCATCTGTCTCGCGTAGCAAGACCGCAAAGAAGGCGAATATGATGAGTGCAATCGGGTGCTTCTCCTGGGCACACCGAATGTACTCATCTGATGCGCGGTAGAGCCATGTGAAAACTATCTGCGAATGCTGGTCTTCATTATCTTTGTTCTCTTCTGACGTAGCGTAGACACTATGGAAGGATCGAAGCAGAGCATCGAGTGCCGTGAGGTATGTCTGCGAGTATGGTTCCAGCAGGTCTGAACTGGAATTGATGAACCAACGAAGCGCACTGATTGGTGGTTTGCAATCCGGGCATGGCTGGGTTGGTTTGGTAAATGGTTTTCGTGTATCTTCTTTGGCACATGGTGCGAGAACACCCGAGCTCAGTTGTTGATGCTGTGCCGCCGCAATCAGACGGACTCCTCTCAACAGATTGAATAACTCAGCCGGACCATGGCTGCTGAAAGCCAGGAACTCGCCAGGTCGAGGACCTCTCGCAAGACTGCAAAATGAAACCAAATTCGCTGCCGAGTACATGGCTTCACAATTGGTCTCATCCAACGAAGCCAACAGGGCAGTTGCGCTTTGGATTCCGGTCGTGTGATACATCTCTGCCGCGGGGGTGAAAATATGTTCCTTGTCTGGTCTCGATCGAGCCAGGTGGAAGGCAGACAAGGAAAGTATGAGTTGCAGAACGAAAGGGTAGGAGAATCCAATAGCGGGAAGTTTCTCCTGCCAAAATTCGAGACCATCTCCAGAGAATGAAGGGCAGGTCTTCATCAGATAGTGGTGCCAGATCTCTATCTCTAATACATTGAGTCCATGGGTAGGGGCCGATGTGACCTGGCTACTGGGCGGCGGCGAGCTGATTGAAGAGTTGGTTCCAATCGGACTGGAGTGAGCATCTGTAGTAGTAGTGTATAGCGTGGCGTTGACTTCGTACCCAGATGCTACGAACTTTCTCCTGGGTCTAGCTTGTTGGTGGGTATGGGTTGATCCCAGATTTGAAATTTCTGCCGAGACAGAGAAGTCGCATGCCATATTGTGCCTGGCACAATTCGAGCAGGTCGGCTTTCTCTCATCGCACTTATGACAAGTGTTAGTCTTCTTCAAATTAAGGTGCGTTCATTGGTGCAGACCGAGCTGCATGCTATATCGGTATCACAATATTCCCACAAGCCTCACTTATGCCCTGAAGATTTTAGAAAGAAGTATGTTGAAACTAACCTTGATTCTTCTCCTCTTACAGTTTGCACAGCCTAGCCTTGATTTTTTATGCGGCTTTCTCGAGCCCTTTGAGACGTCTTGGTCAACTTCCATCTTTATGCCCACGTGACTGTATTATCAAGTACCGAGATCATAGTCTGCACCCAAAGGACGCAATCACTCCCAGGCCCGATCCTCTTCCTCTCTGCCGTTCTTGTTCTTCCAACATCAGCAGCTATGTTACCAATCGGTTGATGCTGGTGTTTGTGATGGAGATTGCTGGCTGGCTTGAATTCTGAAACGGCAGTTGACGACGACACAAGATGCGCTAAGCCAAAAATAAGTTTGGTGCAGATTATGTCATCAGACGGATTTCTCCCGTTTGTCCTTTTCTCTCCTTTTCTCATTCGCTTTCCTATTCTACTTCTCGAAGTCAATTCGTTGTGTTGCTGTGAAAACTTGAATTGCCGAATACTAGCACTTTGCCAGGAATTCGTCCATGAATGCATCTATAGTAGCAAATATAGGCACCTCATTCACATCGAACTGGGGCTCGAATGAAGAGGGGACCAGTATCTTTGTTGTCTTAGAAGCTCCTTTTCCTCATGACAAATCCTGAAGCACAAAGACCTGCTCTATGAAGGTGTAATAAGTTTGCAAGAATCTCAAAACTTTCTAAAGCTGTCGCAGCTTATCCCGCTTTATCCTACATTTATCTCCTTATGTTGCTCCTCGATCTTTCCGCGAACCTGCACATTGCGTTAAAAGTATTCCCGTGTAACTAAAAATTCTTTAATACGCCTTGCTCAGCATAATTGTGGTTTTCACGTTGTTTCCTGCCTCAGAATCATCCGAGCCAACTTCTGGAAATGAACCACACGATCAAGATTGCAGCTCTTGCGTCACCAAGCTCTATGATGTGCACCTTCCTATTGATTGCGCGGACGTTGGAGAGTAGGAAGAAGTCTCTAGTGAAATAAGCATAAGTAAAGAACATAAGTATTCCTGCCGAGGCCGATGTAGATTGGAGCCGAGGCGCTACTGTAGAACGAGAGCATATACATTTTCAGCATGGTCTTGCTGGATCCATGCCGGACTTGGAGCATTGCAGTCAAAGGCCTGATCACCGGCTTCTGGAAGACGAGCATACCTGTTATGTCCTTAAAAGGTGTTGCTTAGATTGATCCAGCGCCCTCCCCTTTGGCGGTGATATCGCGGCCCTGCGACAGGGAAAACAATGTTTGTTTACATTCACAGCCGAGGCACGCTAATGCGCGTGGCACTTGGCTCCCGCGACAATAATAATTCGGACTGATATTAGTCTACGCATTAGGTATTGATTGGTTATTGCTATTCTTGATATCGTACTCCAATTCCGCCGAAGGAGAAAGAGAAATTCCTGCGACTCAAAATACACTCCCAGGCAATGCCGAATAGCCCCATCAGATGTTGCGGCCCTGGAATATCTCGCAGCTGGACCTGTCCTCAAAGAGCAATGTGTCGTGAGAAAATTGAAGTATACCAGACCGAAAGCACGGGCTCGAATGAGAGGGGAAGTGATCAAGAGCGACTTTCCGAGCTTTGCTGCTGATCGAGAGCACGAGGGGCGAAATCGTGTCCGCTTTCAGTGCCGGGCCCCGACTATGATTGAGGTGCTTCCTGGAGCTGATTTTGACAAATTTGCCTTAGGAATAAATTAGATCCAAACCATGCGTTGCATCTCAAGAGAGATCTTCTTGTAGTTTGGGAGCTCAGTTGCTGGCGTGGCTTGGTCGCCGAATAGTCTTTGCATACGGGTTGTGGCGAGTGACAGTATGGCGTTATATGGCTCATCATGGAGGACATGTCTCTTCACAGCGGTTCTGGCCATGTATATGGCCGAAAACCTCCGGGTCATTGAGAAGATATTTGCATTATAATATATTTTGGGCAAAAAAGTCGTACGGTGGTGAAAATATTCTACTTGGATGGAGAGTCGCCTGATATTTTTGTCAGGTGGATGATTCGCACAAACATGACTGCGCGTGGATGTCTGATACTAGAAACTTAGAAGCCAGTGGCGCAGAGATACTGGCAATAAAGTGGTGGATCGGAGATTTAAAGCCCAGATCTTAGGAGAATGAACAGACAAGACGCGAAGTCTGGGTCCATATAAGGAAACAGTTGCTTGGCTGCATTGACGGCCACATGATACGGAAAACGGGCAAGTTCCAACATTTAAGATGCTGGTATCTGCCCATTTTAAAGCGCTTTCGAAAAAAGGCTCCTTGGAGTGGTTTGAAAACTTTCATATTTGTATCCTAGCGAGACAAGGTAATCTGTAATGGATTCGGTCATGCTGTTTCCTCGACACTCTGCACCAAAACATCAGGCTTCCTCAGCTTCCTCCTGATCTCCACTCCATTGAGTAGATCATTACCCTCCGCCCTCCGATATGCTGCATCCATGGTCTTTTCAATTCTAGCCCTGACATGTCTCTTCGCGATGCGAATTCGGGCCAACTCAGGTTCAACATCCACAAACCAGCTCTCGTCCACCAGTTCCCTAATATTCCTCCAAGGTTCTTCATCCATTAATAAGTAGTTGCCTTCCAACAGCACGAACTTTATATGCGGCCCGATCACAATGCCATTCTCCACTGGATCTTTCGCGGTATGATCGAAACTCGGAGCTAGTATGGTCTCCGTTTTATCTGGTGATTTGAAGCGCGATTTGGAGAGTGTTTGAACCAAGTTTGATACACCTGCAGCATCAAATGTCCAGGACGACCCGCGCCGTGCGTAGGCTTCGCTTCTATTGGGCATTCGATCGAGGGTCGATAAAGGGAGGTGGAAGCCGTCCATGGGGACTACGGAGGCAAATGGCGTCGCACATGTGCTATTTAGTCGTTCGACAACATGCTGCGCTATCATGGACTTTCCTGAGCCAGGCGGACCGGCGAGGATGACTACCACTCGATTTTGGTTCGTGTCAGAATCGATTTTGGACTTCAGGGCTAGAGCGCGCTCTGTCAGCGATTGATAGATAGGTTCCATGGTTGTGAAAGGGCGAGGGAAATCCAGAAGATATTTGACAACCAAGGACCTTCTCAGATGGAGAGGAAGAATATAAATAGGAATTGGGGTTATACGTTAGTGGTGTCCCTCATAGGAGAGCCTCGGATCACTGTCGTCCTGGTGGTGATCTCGGCGCATTGGAGATCAGCTTTGGAGGGTCAAGGCGACGCTACCCACCCCAAAAATCTCGCCTATATCAGTAGAGACGAAGATGCCATTTCCGCAGTCGTATATAGCTTTGATGTCACCATTAGAAGCTGTTGTACATTCGTTCCTGAAGCTATGAGGTTGGTGGTGGGGTAAATCGAGGTCGGTATCCAAAATGCGCCAAGGGCTAAAAGCTAACCTTAAGCACAGGCTCTGAGCTTGGCTTGATGGCCATGCCTACTGAGATTCGGTTGGAATACAATAGCCCTTCACCACCAAATGTCTCTTTCTACCACCAGCATGAGTTCTACGCGGTATTTGTTGCTTATCGATATCCAACTCCCAGCTGGGATTTCTTAAGCACTGTCATGCAGCACGTTTTCGCATCAAATTCTTTCTTTCCACACTTTCCACACTTTCCAAGTGGTCCAGGTCGCGCACGGCACATGAAACCATGATTTGTCAATTTCCCGATGAGAGAATCAGACGCGTCTGAAGCAAGAGATGTTAATTGGAGGAAAGTGTTTGAAAAGTTTCTGAGAGGTATCTATGATTGTTTATCTGATCTGCACCCACCTTGAAACGTCGATATTGCGGCTCAATCTGGCTATTCTGCTTTGACAAGTTGGCTAAGTACACTGCACATATGTCCCATGACCAGACTTTCTGCTGCATTGATAAGCTTTAACTTCAAAATGAATCGTCAAATGCGAGATCATCGCAAGCTCATATTGCCCTCCAGAGGTTCACCAAGGGATCTTCATACGTGTGGGGGAAAATATGAGTGATGGGATACAAGGACTGCGGCCAAGTGGCTACGAGTCAATGGTCAGATAAAGCTCTTACGATCCTTCTTATATCAAATTACTCTACAGGTGAGATAAATCAGGCTCGTAAAGTGGAATTGAAGCAGGTGCCGGATTTTGCGTCGTCACCCTGGCTCCGGACTCTCGCTAGATCAATCGCCCCCTTCTTCCACACAGCCTGACAAACAGCCTGATGAGAATGTACTCTTCATCCAAGGAGTATCTGGAATGATTTCATGCGTCTCATACCTTCTCCCCGAGATAACATAGCTGGACCGAGGAGGTGAAAAGGACGGAAATCCCCTCATTCTTGCTCTGCAGAAATAGTGCCTTGGTCAGCGGTCCTAGCAGAACCCACACAACGAAAAGCGAAGATGTATTTTTCTCTCCACAATGTCTTAGCAGTCACATCGCTTCTAGAAGCAGTGAATGGCCACGGGATTATCACGAAGCCGTGGCCGCGGACACCTGGTGTAAGTGACGCTTCGATGCCCTTCGTGCTTCCCATTCTCGGAAATAGAAAACAAGATTCTTGTGCTCTGCAAACTGACATACACAAGGCGGCCTCTCTCGCAGCATGCGGACCAAGTATCACGAACAACATCAAAGGCGATAACACATCGCTTGTTGAGGATCTCCCCGAAGCAGGCGCCAAAGACCCAAAATTTCACGCTGATCAGTGCAACCTCTGGCTTTGCCGTGGGTTGCAGTTTGCGGATAACAAAGATCATGTTCTGACTTACAAGCCTGGAGAGCAGGTTGATATGGAGGTTTGGCTGAGGTAGGCATTCTTCTACTGGAACTACTGCAACAATTCAGATGTCAGTCAGACATATGCTGATGTTGAGTGAACAGGATTAAACATTTCGGCTTGGCGAACGTCAGCATTGTCGACACGAAGACCAACAAGATCGTTTCGCCGAATCTTGTATACTGGGCAAAATACGCGGATGAGAAGAAACCGACTGTGCTTAATGAGACCAAGTTCTCTTTTACTATTCCGACGGATCTCGGGGCTAAGTGCGCTGTTGCTGGGGATTGTGTAGGTTGCTCCCTTTTGCTTCTGATCCCTGTTTCGTTCCATCTCCAAGCACTTGATTGCGTATTTGCAGCAGCTTCTAAACGGTTAAATCGAAACTAATATTTTTATTAAAGGTCATTCAGTGGTGGTGGTACGGAACTGGGGCAAAGCAAACATATGAATCTTGTGTGGACTTCACGGTGGCGGCACCATCGATGAAGAGTAAGAGGTTTTGGAGACTTTAATTGTCCTTTAGAGTATAAGAGACTTGTGTAGGGCAATTACGATAGGGCAACAATGGAGAAGGATTGAATGCCATCTCGTAGCCTCTGTTTTTTAATTCTTGGTTTCCACCATACAACAGCAGCTCACTCTTAGTATTTGTTGATTTCGCGAGTGCCTTAACCGAGCCCCGCGCCGGCATTAGCGACATTGTTCAACCACTGCACTGTTCTCCAAAATCTTGTAGCTACCTAACAACCTCTGATAAATAGGGGGCAGAAAATTGGCCAATGTTTATGTAATAGTATATGCTTACGATAGAACAATATGAAATCAACAAGGAGCTTTAAACAAAGGTACCATCCAAAGATACAAGATCTGGCTTTTAATCCTCCTCCTTTGCAGAGACAGCAACGGGAACCTCAAATCTCTTCCTGCCCGATATCACCCAATCTCCCAGCGCAACAACAATTATCACTCCCATCATTGGGCCAGCGTAGTTCATCGTAGTTGCCGTCACAGGAAGCATAACGGGAAACGGTACAAATCTCAGAATGTACAGAATATAGATCAGAGAAAAGAGGTTAATCGGCAGTCCCCAGCGCCCAAGCTTGAAAGGTCCATAAGTCGGGTGACGATTCTGTAATTTTCTGATGACGAGGAACAGGATCGGGATAAAATACGACATGTAAAGCGCAATGGTAGGTAGAGAGATCAAAGCATTGAAAGCAGTTGGGGAACCGATGTTGATGAGCGCGAGGAGGCAACACACGGTTCCGACGAGGAGAAGAGAGTTGAGTGGAATTTTTAGTCTCGGGTGGATGGACGAAAAAGTCTTGGAGAACGGCAAACCGTTGTCGCGAGCGAACGACCAAGCCAGTCTGGAGACTGAGGCAAAGATATTGAACAGAGAGATGAACAAGATCAGAGCTATCATGAACACAAGCAGATTTGTGGCGGGCTTCGACTTCGTGGCTTGGTAGTATACCTCAATGATCGGAAGGAGAGTAGGAGTATTTGTGACTTGGTCAACGTCTCCGGTGCAAAACATGACTGCCACCATGAAGGAGAATTGCATGATGCTGTTTGAGGTAACGGCGATGATCATGCTGTGCGGAACCTGTATTCGGGCTCCTTTCACTTCGTCGCCTAGGCAAGTAAGTGTGCTTTGAGCAGATACAAATTTGAGACTTACTCATATGGATAACACCATCAAAGGCAGTAATAGGAAACGTCACTGTAATAATTCCGATGCTGAAAGCCACGCCGGGATTGCTCCAGCCGCTGAACTCGTGCCACAAATTGTTGAAGACAAATCCAGGGCTACTGTGATCTGCCATGACAATCAGAGTGATTATTGACACCAAGAAGAATAATAAGTGGCAAATGCCTCCGATCATCTCAAGTGTGTTCAGCATTTTTCGGCACCAGAGGTTCCATACAACTGGAATTAGCACGAAACCCCACATGAGTAGAGTCCCATGCCATCGTTTTGGTTCATACTCTGGATAATTGAATATCACTAAACTGGTGACAATGTTGGACAGGTAAGCCGGGCTAGCTGCCGTTGCTGTAATCCATGCCCAAACAGTGATCCAGCTGCATCTGTCAGATGGCCGGTTCTCAAAGAGGGAGTATTGACTTTACCCTTGAAAAAGTCCCCAAAACCTAGGATTCGAAGGTGCAAATGCTGCTGACCAGCGATAATGTGCTCCCACGACAGGATCTTTGGGTTATGTAAGTGTCAAAGTTATCGTAGAATATTGGAAATTGGATATACTTACAGAGATGCCATTTCAGCCAACGACAACGCGATGGCGGTTGAACCAATGCCAGCCACAATGCTTCCATACACAAGCGATGCTGGCCCACCGTTGAGTAAACTGAATTGAAACGATGCCACAGATGCTTCCCAAGCAGCTTGCAAAGTGAAGCCAAAATTTACGATGGCTTGCGGGTTAATGTATCGCTTTTATCTTTAGTATATATCTAGTCGACATGGACTTGACACGACGAACCTCAAACATACCCCCTCGCCTTTGGGAAACATTGAAGTTGATTTGAACGACGCCATCGTCTCGCTGACCTGGCATACCATCTTGGCTTGCTACATCTTGGATTACAAGAGCATGCTCTTTCTTCGATTCATTCATGATTGTCAGCATAGAATTCTCTGAGAAAGTCTCGGCCAGAAACCAGGAAGAGTGACTGTATCGTATAAACGAGAGAGAGCTCTCCTCAATTCCGCGACCGGATATCGACTCGCTGAAGCGGAAGTGAACACTGATCTGAGCTTGGATGGTTACACGGAGCGATTTCAGTATGACAATGATCGCCCCACCCCGTTTCCTTCGCCTCCGCATGTCTGATCAGATATAAAACTATTCTGTGGGGAAATAGATTGGCCAACCGATGATATTTCACAGCAGTCGATGCCCGAATGAGACATTCGATCCGTCCAGCTCCGCATTTTCCATCCGCCTTACAGATGCCACCTGTTTGGATGTTCCAATGAAACGCAATACAGTCACCTAAATCGAGAGTGATTGGCTTCATGACACGAGCTGGCGAATAGCTTTAGCGAATCTCATCATGCTGGACAGGGTTGGTCAATGTGACTCGACCTGCATGCCATCGTATTGGCGAGCTCCTGGTGTCCTAGCAGGTCAAACTTCTTAATCCATGGACAGTTCTTTGAACGAATCAGCTTCAACGAAGTGGTGAAGTTTCGTGGTTAGAAGTGAATAACAAGGTGTTTGGTTGATTTGTATGGCACTGCTGAACAATCAAAGTTAGCATATCAATATCAACATTGACAAGACCGAAGCGAACCGTTACACGTCAGGTCCAATTGCCAGCTGGGCATTCCATGTTCAAGTCATTTTTGTACATTTATTAGTGGCTAAAAGATACAAAATGAATGACTTATTTAGGAGCCAATCCAGCTGACATTTCAGAGCTTCAAAACCATATTTCTGTGATCGGGGTCTCTTGCAGGAGAGCGTGGGCATGAACTCTCACAAAGCTTATCAGCGAAAAGATATCTTTAACCACAGTTCAACTTCGCTCCCTACCAGTTGATACTGTTTTGAAATCAGTGGCCTAATTCTAAGGTTGTATTGATCTGATTTGTTGGCCTTGCAGGTCTCATGCATTCGAGCATATGCAGCTGCATCACTCTAGGTACCCCGCTACCTGCTTATCAGGCCGAGATAAGGAGCATTATTACCGTTACGAGATAGTCTCTATCTTCTATTCACGGCATTTCAATCACTTTGTTCTGCCTCGATCATCCTCGAAGAAGCATAGTAAACCTGAATCTCAATTGGAAAGGAACAGAGTGTTCTCTTAGCCAGAATGTTGACTGCAGAGAAGCTCTATCCCAAATGGGCAACGAGCTCTCCCACAGAACTTACAATCTTCGTTTGCGTTGCCGTTGCTCTATATGTAAGCTTCCTCGATGAGCACAAGTCGGTTTGTTGACTAGTCATAGTTTATGACTGTCTTCTCATACCGGCTGACCTTTCATCCACTCGCCAAATTCCCAGGGCCCTTCTTCGCTCGCATATCAGACTGGCCCTTGGTGATCCACTGTTATCGCGGTGATAGACATCTGTGGGAATACGAAAATCATTTAAAATATGGTGCGCAGCTTATCGGAAACAGTGAAGGCAGAAGACTGAAGTGGAAACTTAGGATCGATCGTCCGTTATGGAGCCAACTCGCTCTCGATATCAACACCTAGTTCAATCCCGTTAGTTCATGGTCCAAAAGCCAACGTGAAAAAAGGCGCTTGGTACAAAACGTTGGATATCAGTGCTGGAGCTCCGTCTGTCCAAATGGAAATTGATAAACACGAGCATGCGATGAGACGACGATTCCTTCAACCGGCATTTAGCGAGCGAGCGCTGAAGGAAGCTGAAAGGCTCATCTCAATCAGTGCAAAAAACTTCTGCCAGGCCCTCACTGCTGGAAACGGGGATGAAGGTTGGTCAGAGCCGAAGAATTTCAACGACTGGGCAACATTCTTCGGATTCGATTTCGTAAGTGATCTGGGGTATGGAAAGAGTTTCGGCATGCTCGGCAATGATGAGAACAGGTGGATTCCAGGTGTTTTGAAGTCAGCTTCTATTTTCCTATATTACGTCGGCTATCTTCCTTTCATTGACCTGGTTCGGCCTTTGCTGGGAACGTGGGTACAGGATTACATCGGCGGCCAGGCAGCTGCCGACTCGCTCAAGTTCACCAACTTAGCAAATGGAAGATTGGCTGAAAGAACGGAACTCGAGAAGCAACGAAAAATGGACGATCAGGATTCCTCAAGGAAAGATACATTTCACTATTTGCTTAACAGCAAAGATCCCGTCTCAGGAAAAATGTTCACCACCGAACAATTGCAGGCAGACTCTGCACTTATCATTGCTGCTGGAAGCGATGGGGTGGCTGTTACACTCGCAGCTTGCATGTTCTACCTGCTTGACAATCCACACGCTATGGATAGGATCACCAAAGAGATCTGCGAGAGTTTCTCATCCGTGGAAGAGATTGGCAATCCAAAGCTGGGCAGTCTTCCATATTTGCATGCATGCCTGGAGGAGACACTTCGACTGAACCCTCCAAAACCAAGCTCGTTGCCACGCGAGGTATTGAGAGGTGGTCTACTCATAGATGGGCATCTTCTGCCAAAGGGTATAAATGTGGGTTCACCATTATATGTGATTCATCATGATCCTGATGTTTTTCCGGATCCGTGGATGTTTCGTCCTGAGCGTTGGATCTCTTCGCCTGCGACAGGCGTAACACCAGAAGACGTGTCTGCAGCAAAGGCAGCTTGTGCTCCATTCTTGATTGGCCCAATGAACTGTATTGGGAAGAACATGTCCTACATCGCGCTAAAACTGGCACTTGCCCATCTTCTATTTGCAAACGAGGTGAAGATAAGCAGTAGATTGACCGGAGGTGGACTTGCGGATGATATGGAGCAGCTCAGACGGAGGCCGGGGGAATATCAGATGACCGATTGGATCCTAGGTTTTAGGGATGGGCCAATAGTGGAAGTGAGGCCAAAATATGTCTCGTAGCGCGTAATACTTAGCTAGGAAAGCTTTGGCGTAACGTCCAGCATCTTTGTCAAAGTAGGACTCAGGGCTCAGTCGGGCACTCGTTGCGGAATAAGTGGTTATATCCATCCAACGCTGGTACAGGTTTGGGAAGTTTTACCTATTGAAGTGGCATTGACTCAGACACTCGAAGAAGAAGAAAAAAACATGGCCAGCTGTCGCAAAGACGGGGCCTTGTCAGCAAATTTACATGCACGTCAAGCTGCAAATGAAAGAGCGTGAATCTCCTTACTGTGCTCGTCCATAGATGGTAGCGATAGGAGGAGAATGCAATCGTTGAGCTCGTGGAGGAAGTCGGTTCGCCTTTCAACCTTTCATTTCCCTCAAAGTTGGCAACGCCATATAGAAGAGAATCGGGGCTTGTTGCGAGAATCGGGTGGTTTCAATTCTCCAACAACATTCCGTCCGAGAATCTATTCCTAGGATTCGGCGAGCCGCTGCAAATCCTCAAATCTCGGCGGCTGCCGACCCCTGGAAATCGGATCCGCACAGACACCGAAACATCAGACGAAACGGCGCATGGGGCAGAACAAGATAACGACCCGCCACTCAAGAAACAAATAGATTGAGGACCCCCACTTGTCATCAACATTAAGAACAGAATCCCTTGCCATCCCGAGGTTTCTTGGATCTTGGTACGATGACATTCGACGCGCTTATGAGGCGGACCCAACACCATGGGCCACTGTGCTGGGGGGGCTGGTCTTTCTTGGCAAGTCATCGAGTTTATTTGCTACGTTCTAGCGAAAACACATGCGGCGAAAGAGGACGGTCTGTATAGAAGTCTCGACTCCATGAGTGAGACAGCAAATAACTGGCTGTGTGGGCCTGGGCTGATGAACAGTATGCTGTCACTCATATAAACTATCGTCGCGTCCGCTCAACTTTTCCTTGTCCTCCTCAAGCATTTCTGAATCTCTCGTCCTTGCCAAGTACATTCTTTTTTTAGTCTTTAGACTCTCACATTCTTTTCCCTCACCAATTACATTCATTACAGCTGTGCTGGTCATTGTTCTCAGAAGCTACCTTCAGCTACTCCAAACCATCATCTTTTGAACCACCAACCATCAAGATGCAATACACATCCGCCATTCTCCTCTCGGCCGCCGGCCTCTTGAGCACAGTCTCTGCCCATGGTGCTATCACCTCACCAACACCCCGTGCCGCTGGCGAAGCCATGAAGGCTGCATGCGGTGAACAGGTCTTCTACAACCAGGCCTCTGATTCCTTCGGCAACATCCAGGGAGAACTTCAAGTTGCCACCTCGCAGGCTGACTACAACGCTGAGGCTTGCAACATTTGGCAATGCAAGGGTTACCAGTTCGCTGATGTCGACGCTGCAAACATCCAGTCATGGACTGCTGGACAAGTAGTCCCATTCACTTTCGACGTGCGGGCTCCCCATGCCGGAACTGCCAATGTGTCGATCATCAACACCGCTACCAACACAATCATCGGTAGCCCCTTGATCACCTACTCCGATTTTGGCAACAACGCCTATGCCATCCCAGCCAACCAAACTTCCTTCTCAATCACCATTCCATCTGACCTCGGATCCACTTGTGCTACCGCAGGTGCTTGTGTTGTTCAGCACTACTGGGATGCCAGATCCATCGACCAGACCTATGAGTCTTGCGTCGATTTCACAGTCGGCGGATCCGGATCCAGCGCTCCAGTTGCTTCCTCTGCTGCTCCTATTGCTTCGTCCGCCGCCTCAGTACCAGTAGCAACCAGTGCCGCAGTCGAAGCCTCGATCACCGCGATTCCATCTACCGCCCCAACCACGCTTCAAACTCTGGTCCGACCTTCCACCACTGTTGCCTCGACCACTGAGGCTGCTACCCCTATTGCAACTCCAGCACCAGTTGAGGAGGAGGATGACTGCGAGTAAGTCTCCTTCACCAAGAGGCAACGAAGGGACGTGAAG
Organism: Cadophora gregata; assembly: GCF_030347475.1. NCBI lineage: Eukaryota > Fungi > Ascomycota > Leotiomycetes > Helotiales > Ploettnerulaceae > Cadophora > Cadophora gregata. Next base: position 1,505,557 of record NW_026695934.1, on the reverse strand, counting down.
AGAGGAGGGACAGAAGCAAGGACACAAGCTTGTTCGAGACGTCGATTCGAGCTTGTTGTTGATGCGTATTTGATTTCTTGTATATATATGATAGATATGATGGAGTAGTTTCTGGACGATGTGATGTGTTGAGATGATTGAGTGTCTCCCGCTTGGGACGATACTCGTGTATATAACACTTGGCTGGAATTGAATTCCTCGTTCGACTGCATTTTCTTGATTTGCTTTGATCTGTGATACTGTTAAATTTCCTGAGTTCTCGTTCTGCTTGGCTTCCCAAATGGTTGGATTGTGAAGTTGATGTCGACATGAGTGCGCAATTGTCAACTTTCGATATAAAGGAGGAAAGGTGTTTCCCGACCCAAATATAATTGAGAGGAAGAATAATAGTCGGTTCCCCTCTGTGAAGCTGCGGGCACTCGCTTACAAAAGCGCCAACAGGAAGGGAACAGACTATTAACCGAGGTGTCCTTGAAAGCATCGATTATCATCAACAAAACCAGCAAGGGAAGATTTGGAATGAATACGGAGAGCCTGTTTCGGATCGGCTGCTTTCATAGACAAGAAATTCTCACATGATTCCATCTTAGGCTAAAGAATATGCTCAACCGGTCTCATTATGTGCATCACATCAATCAAAGTATGCTTGATCCATCTCGTCGATGTTTGCTTGAGTTTCGCCCATACGAAGTTCCCGGTGATCTTGGTCAGTGAGCGAAAGCGTATGGTTGACCATTCTAGTGGTACGCCCCTAAACTTCAAATTACCATGTATCTCAAAAAATGTACGATGGTCTTTACCTTGCGGGCCTTGGCCTTCTCAGCAGTTCGGTCCTGCTTTTCTGAGCAAGAACTATCACTTGAGCAATAACGCCCGAATGCTCGAGAGGACTGGACCCGTGGCGGCGAGAGTGAGGGGAATGGAGCACTTTGTCCAAAGCGGCCGGCATGCAATGCCTCGTACTTCCACCTTGAGCTGTAGTCGTATGTGTCCGAGGTTGTTGGCAGGTTTCGATGCTTCTCCAATCTGTTTGTTTGCCATTGCATCTAAAGCATTGTGCTTGCCACGAAAGCTTCCATTCCAAAGTACTGTTTCCGTGTCCACCAGTGAGCCCATCTACTTCCACAGTCTCGGCTAATCCACCACGCTTTACTGGCTTTTTCGCTTTGTAACTCTTTGCAGCTTGCTTTGCGTGGGACCGTCGTTGGCATTGTGTACCTGCTTCATAGGCAAGACACTCGACTTTGGTGATTCTTGGTTGGCGACGGTAAACTGCAGAGGGAATACTCGAGATCGGTGTGCCCCTGTCCACAGAAGCAGGTCTCGAAAGTTCGGCTTTCGTTGGAAGGGCTGTCCTTGGGTGTTCTCCACTTGTCTGGTTGGCTGCGTGCCGACAGCCTTCTTGCATGCTAAGACTGCTTGCACGAGCGACTTTGTTGGGATTGGACTTTGAACAGCTTCGTACTTAAGAGAGGCTTTCTTGGTGATTCTGGGCTTGCGAGGTGCAAGGAGATAGTAATTAGGTTCACCGGAAGAGATGAGCCAGTAAGCACTGCCGGTGTTTTAGCTGTTCTCAAGAGATCGTCTTGGTGATGCCTTGGTGTGTGTATTGGCTGAGGGCCGGGTTTGGGAGACCTGATGCGTGGCATCACGAGATTGATAGGTGTGGATGTCCTAGATACAGCTTGTCCTGAATGAAGCTAGGCACAGTGAGAAAGCTGTCTAGAATCTCAAGTATATGATAACTTGAATCTATTCGTTTTGATTCTGATACTGATGTATAACTACTGGTGATTGCATTTACCTCGAAAATTTGATGTCCAGTTGTTGTTCTCGCCGGTGTGGTGGAATTTCCCGTCCTGACTTGAGCCACGGATACTATCTAGTTACGAAGTATGCTGAAACGAAAAGCTAAACAAAGAAAGCATTTGTAATCGGTGAATGAGTGATATCTCCTATAAGAGAAATCTCTTACTTGGCGGAAGTCAAGCATCGACACAATGCTGAGACAAGAGCGGAGGATTGCAATTCAGACTCTTTTGAATCCTCATCAATCTATCTTAGCATAGCTTTTAGCTCTTGGGAATCTATATTCTTACACGGAAATCATCTTGCCAGCCAGGCTTTCAAAGTCATGGGAGTGCATGTGTCGTCACATATTATACCGAGCCCCGACGCCCTCGGAACTATCTTCTCATTTATAGAGTTCCTTCCACATTCCCTTATGTTTGCCCGGTCGCACCTACTGGCCCGCTGAGATCTCCAACCATTTTCTCGTCCTTGCCTGTCACTCCGTTCGTCCCTGTAGACACCCTACATGCATTCGCCGCAGCGTATTCGCCGTCAGCATAGCACAGAGCAGTGCCACTTGAGAAACGACCCTGCCTTAACTGCAAAAGGCCGGGCCTGTAGTCCCCTACCTCAGCAACACCCGTAATTCTAGCGATAACCAAGACATGATCACCAATGCGTATCAAGCCCCCGCCTTCTCTTTCACTCTGTGCCAGAACTCTGCATTCAAAAACGGCTCTCACAGCAGGGCTTTTTATAATGGGGAGGTGGACGTCCTGCCTGCGGGGTCTTCGTATTGTGTGAGCTTCTACCTTCACCTTTGGGTCTGTCTGTGCCGCCAAGTCGAACGCTGTGATTGACTTCTCATCATGCCCTCCCGCATTTTCCTTATCGATCTCTGCCCCCAGAGAGCTGTCTCCAATGGTACTATGCACAATATTTCCCCTCGTAAATGCTTTTGCAAGATCTGCTCCTCTCGGGTTCGATTTCAGCACATGTATCAAGCAATGCTGATTTTCCGTGAGCGCAGACAGAGTTCGAGACGGGAAGCCGATGTTAAATGTTGCGAGTGGCTGTCGAGACATCGAGAGGGATGTGAAGGATGAGAGGGTCATGCCACGATACAGTGAGGGATCTGGGGCCTCATTCAAGCCTGGCTTGGTCCAATCTACGACGCCTGGTGTAGATGAGGCGGTCGTTGTGAGAATGACGACGGATTGCGGTAGAGTGCGCATTATCTGTCGCACTCTCTGGGAGTGTATATCTGTTGTCGCTGCTGGAGAAGCGGAGGGCGACGGGGAGGATTTAGTGGAATCTGTCGGGAAATACTTTAGCACAGGTAGTTCATCTAACGAAGGAAAGGTAGTAGATATATTGGATTGGGAGCATCGGACGTACTCCTCCTCAATCCAGACCCTGGCCCAACAGCGATGCATTGAAGTCTCGACCAACGGAACAAAACATCGAAGAAGCGATTCTCAACCGCAGTTGATCCACGCATACAATTGGCAGCCAATTGCCCTCCATTTCGAGCGAACATCGAAAGGATAGTCCGAATGGACGTTTAAATTCAGATGTTGAAATGCGAAGCTGCGGAAGCAGGCTGGCAGGGTAAAGAACTAGCTCAAATTTATATTAGCGACATATTTGGCAAATCCAGGTCGCCGTACAAACTCAAAAATATCCTTGAGTGCCAAATACCAACACACCAGACCACACCAGTACCTTTTTTACACAACAAGATACAAGACAATGGCATCCAAACTTCCATCCACCGCCCTCCGGCGCGCCCAGATACCTTCCCAAAGTGCATGCACACAACAAGCGCACCAACAAGTCCGGCACGCCTCGCTCCTCAAACGTCCGCATCGTCCCTATACCTTCACCCAACTGGTCACCCTCTCCGATGGCAGTACATACACACATCGCACCACATCCCCCGCACCGATTTTCCGAAGTACCAAGGATACGCGGAACCATCCTATGTGGCAGCCCAGTCTTGACAGTTTAAGGAATATAGAGCAGGATGAGGCTGGACGGCTGAGAGCTTTCAGGAAGAGGTTTGGACGGGGGTGGGACATGGATGGTGCCGAGGAGGGCGAGGCTGGCGAGGGGGAGGAAGGAAACTCGTCGAGAGAGGATGTGGAGGAGAGTTTGATGGATCTGATTAGCGGGCAGTCGAGAGAAGGACCGGCGAAGGGGGAGGGGAAGAGCGGGATGGAGAATTTGATGGCTGCTGTGGAAAAGGAGCAAAAGGGAAAAAAGGGGGGAAAGAAGTGAGTGATTCGGGACGAGAATAGGACCAATCGGCTAAGTACAAGGAGCAGAGGATGATGATCAAATGGAACATTGCGTGGATGCCCCTTGGGTGGTGCTGAGCCATCACAGAATGTGTGGAGCAATTGGTAGCAAGAGGACTGTACGATATATGTACTTGCTGGCTGTATTATGGACACTAGGTACAACGTAGGACGGGATGGGTGCATGAAGAGCGAAGCATTGGACGGCGTTTCGAAAATGGGAATATTCTGTGTACAAAAAATACTACACCGACCCACCATGGCTCATGGATGCAAATGTTGCAAGATAGAAAGTAACAGGGCCTTCATTCTAGCCTCCTAGTCTGATTCGCCAGTCTTGATCTAGTCATCTTCTTCTGCTGTTACTACTGCCGCTGCTTGTGGTTGGGTTGCTTCGCTCGGTGGTGTCGATTGGGCAGATGGCTCCACAGGTGGCTTGTAGAATATGTTGTCGTCTTCTTCTGCGTCCAGTTGCATCAAAAACGTTTCCCAAATCTCGATAAGCTAGAGAATTGTTAAGTATATCACTTGCGAATATGGTAAGTCAACTCACCTCCTTTTGAGCCTCTACAGCACTTTCCAAAAATGTCTCCACGGCACTCTTGAAGTCCTCGACCTTCTCACGCTCAAATCGCTCCAGCTCGCCTCTCATCAAACGCCCCATATCTTCGAACAAAAGCCTCGCTTGGTGAACTTTTCTCTCGGCATCGGCAACATCGGCGTGCATTTGCGTTAGGCGATCCTGTTGTGTTTTGCCTTGGCGAAGAAGCTTCTCCTTGGTAGCTTTTCGCTTCTGCATTTCTTGCTCAGCTGCATGCCAAGAATGGTATGCCTTTTGACGAGAACCAAATGCCTGCTTGATACTGCCAATCAGACGGATGTACTCGTCAATCGTAATACCGAGCGTGAGGACGTCTTGCTGGGCTTGGCGGTCATAGAGCTCTTTGATTCGGATCTGCAGGTCTGAAAGTCCTTCTAGAGGCCCAGATAATGAAGCTGAGAGTTCCACGGTTGAAAGTGCATGAAGTGAGGCAGAGAAGTCACCAGCGGCTTCAGCAAGACCCTTCCGTTGGGCCACAACCGTATCCATAGCTTTCAACAAAGCCTTCAATTGATTCTCAAGGGCATCCAAATATATTCGTCGCTCGTGGAACCACTGTGGAAGTTAGCCAAGCTCCATCATCGTAGAATGAAACCCTACATCGTCCTGCTCAACAAACTTCCCTCCTCCACCAACTGAAAGCCCAAGCCCACTGAACATGCCTTTGCTTTCCCCTAGCGGCTCTTTCCGCTCCTTATGCTTGACGTCCACGTTGAATGCCTCGCTTTCCAAGAACAGTTTCAAGTCAGCATCATGCTGGAGTGTAGGATGTGCAGCTGTCTTGTTCAGCATCCGTTCCAGGGCAGCTCTCCGCGATTCGACGAAATTGGTATCAAACCGGCCAACAGCTTGCTTCTCAGGAGGAGGTGGAACCACAACCCCAGGATTGTTCGCATGTAGAGAGTTATAGAGCCATAGGAAATCTCGGTACCTCCTCGTAACTGCGAATTCGGGTTGACGGTAGGCTTTAGAGGAAGTCTTGCATAGATCAGCATAGCATAGCTTACAGAACGGCGAAGGAGCCATACCTTGGTTCGCACAAGATACACAATATGCGAGCTCGTCAAATCTCCAACTTTGTGGGGGTCCCCAACCGTAATGTCAAACGAGGGCTTTGCAGCCTGCTCAATGCTAACACTTGGCTGTGTATCTCTCCTCAGAGGGGTGGTCTGCGGCGGCTGAACGGGTGGAGGTATTCTTGGTCCCGCAGCAGCCTCCACATCATCGCTCAGATCCACAGAGTCCAGCATGTTCCGGCTCATGGAGCTCTGTGATGCAGCTACAGGCTGTCTGACATTATGGGTGAGGGTCTGCTCTTTCTGTGGGGGCGCTGGAGGTTGGTCGGCTTGTGGAATCGGCGCATTGTCGCCCAGTGGTCCTAGAGGTCCTAGAGAGTCATCGAGAGCTTCAAGACGTACTTGCTGCGTTCCTGGTCGACGAGGGGTTCGTGGATTACGACTCGCGGGGGACTTTGCGGGCTGTGAGGAGGACGTGGGCGTGTCGAGTGCGGATGGCTGTGGCTTGGATGACTCTGGGATGTGTTAGATTGACCTGAGATATCGATTCCGTGTCCCAGAGCATACATACCTGTCTCTTCTCCAAATCCTGGGGTATCTGCTGTAGGCGCATTCGATGGGACATCTACAAGGATGAGCTATTGTGATGATGACTGGCTGGGAGTATTTTGGAGTGCAGCTTACCACCCCAAGGCGAGTCTCCTCCGTCTTCAAGATCCATTGTTTGATGTTGCGCGGAAGATTGAGCTTGCAACGGAACTGATCATGAGCTCTGGCTTGCGGTTCTTGATGTTGTGGAGCTGGGAGTTGATCGGCAGGACGGCGTCCGTGGTGTCGCCAAGCCTATGAGGCAACAACCAACGACCTGGTAACCTTAATGATCAATGGTGTGGAGAGTTCGGTTCAGGACTTTCAGTTGAGGCCAGCCACACGTCACAATTGTTGTATCCCAAGGGCATTCGACATAATTTCTACGTTGGATTGCAATATTACTGGGTAGGTCAATTGACCGTGGTACTTTTCAGCCATCTCTGGGCAGGATAATAGTTCAAGTCAACTGTTATTGCCAACCGTAAGGACCGCCGATGAGGCGTCAACTACCACCTGGTATCGCAACTTCCAAGATAACTGTGCGCCATGAAACCAAGCAACCCAGTCTCCCATCCGGATTTAAGATCTATGAAATACAATACTAGGTTGTCCCTAAGGTAAATAGCAGCCTCCCGCCATAACCAGATTCATCCGGGTGAACTTGACTTTGTAGACCGGAGATTTCTTAGTAGGAAAGGCACTGATTTGGTCGGGAGTGATCGTAGTATCCTTGCCCTTCTTCTTTCCGCCAGCAACTACAGCAGTGCTCGGTTGAGTACCAGCTGTCGCACCGTTGATACGAGTAGCATCCGCTTGTCCACCAGTGCCAACGACCTCTCCTTCAGGCTTGTGTGGATCGGTAGGAACCTCAACATCCCAGACCCGGACGGTACCATCTGCTCCGCCAGATACGAGTACTGTAGACTCGACACTGAACGACAGAGACCAAATTCCTCCCTTGCCATGGCCCTTGCATCTCTTGATCATTTGGCCCTTGGCAAGATCCCAGAATATGATGTTTCCACTGCCATCAGCTGATGCCAGAATCTTACCACTGGGGCTACATTCGATAGCACTGATGAAATCAGTATGGCCAGCGAAGACTCGAACACACTCCCCAGTTGTGAAGGACCACATGCGAATACTCTTGTCGGCATGGTCACTGGCTGAAAACACATATGCTCCGTTAGGATGCCAAGCAATTTGATTGACGTTGGAATCATGTCCAACTAACAGGCGGAGATACGAAATATGGTCTTGTCCCCAGATACGGACAGTCCTGTCCCATCCGCACGTAGCAAAGTAATGTCCAAAAGGACTCCATCGGACATTCCAGACTGGTCCTTCGTGGCCTTTGTAAACCACCAAGCAAGTCCAAGCTTCCAGAGACCAAAGGCGGACAGTTTTATCAGATGAAGACGACAGGAGGAGTTTCGGAGCGGTTGATGGAGTTGAAGCATCGGAACTTTCGGGGCCAGCGATAGAAGGAGAAAAGCTGACACTGTAGACTGGGGCAGAGTGTCCGATCAGTCGACGTGAGCTAGATGGCGGGCCATCTTTTGCGCCGGCTTGTACGATAGAAGGAAGCGGATCACCGTGGAGATGCCAAACACGAATATACGACTCCTCCGTGCCAACAGCAACCAGATTCGTGTCATCTGAGAATTCCATGCAAGTGATGCTGATAATGATTAGCAATATTTCCAGTGATGAACAGACATTACAAACTTACGTGTCGAGAGTATTGTGAAAGGTGAACATGCAGACTGAAACGCCAACGCCAACTCCACTGGTTCGTCCATCGATTCGGAAGCGATCCCTGTTCTCCTTTATCTTTTGGACCTCCATTATGACGTCTCTGGCACGGGATGGTGGGAGTGGGATCTCGTTTCTATTTGGCGCGTCGGCACTATCCTCGCGCTTAATGTTCTGATCGAACTCTTCAACGAGGGAATTCTTCCCAAGCGATGGCGGATGCTTAGCGTCCTCATCTTCTAGTTCTGCCCGAACATCTTGCGCGAGTTCACCTTCCATCGGCATCATGCCAAGTTTGAGTAGAGCATTGTTGTCCGTAATGTCACTATTTGTGACACCATTGAATGCGCCGTCAATTCCCTCTTGCAGAGCAGCATCATCAGAATCCCGATCTTTTCCTCGCCCGATTATTGCTTCGAAACTGAATTGGTTAAGCGGACCTCTCTCCGTGGGTTTCATTTCACAAAAAGATTGCAGTAAGTATTCGATGACCGAACCACCTTCCTTATTTTTGGTCTCGATGTGGGCGAGAAGGTTGTAATAAACGTTTGAGTTGATTGGTATGCGGTACTTCGTTCCGAGATAAAGCTTAGCAACCGAATTGTCACGTAATTGTTGAGGAGTCTTGATTGTTTCGAAAACCCGCAGCTCATCGGCATGGACTCGTTCGAATTGAGGACTGAACTCGCGGAAGAATTTTTCAATCTCAGCTCCAGCATCATTGAATACCAAGTCAAAGTAGGAATACGTGAACAGTGGCCACAGCAGACGTCTTAATTCGAACTGCGCAGGTTGTCAGGGAAGTTCTGTATCTAGAGAGGAAGAAAGCATACCTTGTAGATGTCAAGATTTTGTTCGATCCAGTCACTGATCATTTTGAACCCTCGAGCATATTTGAGATTGCCCAGGTCCTCGACTCGTTCTTGTATCGGTCTCCCATCTTTGTCAAGGTTCGACGATTCCATTCGGAGCATTTGCTCCGTCCTATTGTATCCTTTCTTGACGAGGTATTCTATCACCTATTCCTTGTTTAGCGCGGGTAATACTCTGGGCAGATAGAAACTCGAGGTGGGAAGAAAATCTCGATGAGGTAAGGGAGAGAAGAGTAGTATGATATATGAGGACGCTTGTATGATGCAATGCTCAGATTGAGACTTCGCTATGGGGGACTGGCTAATGGAGAAATTCCACGTCTTGTAAACTAGGTGGATATAGGGGAAGTGAAGTTATTGAAAAAAAAAATCAAGATCAGGCATCGAATTCAATCCAAGTAATCGCTAGCCGTATACAATCCTCTGACTGAAGAACGTTATACCAGGATCGCGACAAGGCTGAATGCAAACTATACTGTCTCTCAAATATCGCTAAGAAGCCACCGGACAAGACGCAGAGGAAGCTCCTACAGAGGCTGCACCTTTGGACATGCTGATCTCTCTGAAATTTTCGAAGCTTTTCGATCTTGCGCAAATATGCTTGGCTGAAGCAACGGATACTGGTTTGTAGGCCCGGCTTGGCATTGACCTCTCATAGTCTGAAGAAGCCAACCAACAAGCTTTCCGGCCAATAAAGTAAAGCAGGGCAAGAGGTCATTGCCCAACAATCACAAGACAGACTAACAAACAATGTGAAGGGGACCTGTCTTACAATTTGATTTAGGTTCTGTGAAGACATGCTGTTTGTTGGAGCGGCCTGTCCTTGTCCACCTTGCTGATGCTGTATACCTATTCCCGCGCTGGGAGGCCCATTGCCAGGGCCCTGCGGTGGATGGGACATGATGGTGAACTCTTTGTAAACGTCACGTCTAATTCACGTGCTCCTCATCCAGCACCTTGAACCCTGCGCATTTCCTACACTAAGCGCAGTTTGGGTCGCGTACTAATCAAGAAATAAGAGTGATGGGGTTGGTAAATTCGGGTTGAAGTATTTGCAGTTGCAGGTTGTTGTGTCTTGATTTGTGATGAATCAAAGAGGACGCGATGAAGTGTCGCATAGAATTACCTTGCCGAAGAGACTAATGCAAGCTACCCGCAGAGCCGCGCTAAACCTCGAAGTAACTCCACAACCTGACCTTGACCTTAACTTCCTTCCTGCACCACACGTCTCCTTTGGCATACGCGAGCCTTTCTACCCCCAATCAACATATAATTTAAAGGCAAAAACATGTCATCAACAGGTACTCCAGCGGAGGCGCCCTCGGGCTATCAACCCTTCACCAAGGCGCAGCATATTCAACAACTCAACGGCATTGACAAGGTCCATCAATCCCACCCCCGCTCACCCGGATTACTGACGGTTTGCAGAGTATTTCTCAACTATTGTCATCCGCTGGTCTAGCTCTACAAACGCTTTCAGCCACTCACGCCACCTCTGAAACGCCGATCTCCGAGCGCAAAGAAGCGTTCGAGAAGGCATCCGAGTCGTACCTCACCACTCTCCAGAAAGTCGACGTTCTCCTTCGTAGGAATATATATGGTCTTGAAGAAGCAAATATAATCCCTGCGCAAGGACGCCGTAAACTTGTGGTGAATGGGGAGACTGATGGAACACTGGAACCTGATGTTGCAAGCTTGGGCAAGCTGGATATTGGCTGGCTCAATAGCAGGAGTGGGCGCGTTGGTCGTGATATGGAAGCGGAGCTGTGGGAGAAGGCTAAGGTATTTTTGGAGGGCCTTGAAGCTGAGAAGGCGGGCACTGAGAAAAGAGATGAGGATATGAGCGCTTGATTGGCCAAGCTTACCCAGTTATCATCTCCCTGGCATAAGAGTTGATGGATTACAGTACGTTTTCCTCTATCAGTTGAGATACGAGTTCCGACCATGTGCTTGCGCCTCCTGACCGCTGGAATGCCATGAGAGTAGGATGGAGCGTTATGAATGGTCCATGCCAGTCCGCAAAGGAGGTTCTCCTTCCACTTTGTGGTAACCCTAAGTCCGGATGCCTTGGTTCCCGTTCCCTTTACACGCCGCCGCAGGATCTTTGTCATTTTCATGAGCCAATATCAGCCAAAGGTTATCACATACCCAATTAGATAGCAGACAACTGATCGACGGATGGATACTCATCATTTTGTCGATTTGGCTCTCGAATCAATGACGCTGAGGTGTAGCGAGTCCGCGAGTTACCAACAGGACCAGTTGATCCAAATTACCCGCTACCAGAGATTCTCGAAATCTGGAACATTGGCAATCATGTAGTGCGAGTTTAAACAGAGGGATCTTTAAATCCTTTCTGAACGCATTCTTTCCTATTCCTTGACTATTTCCACCATTTGCAGACTTCCTTGTTTCTTTGTTCTAATTGACTTCGTGCTGGAACCCTGCTGCTGAACATTTTGAATGTGTTCTGCTATTTGCCGATCTTTTCTATCGGATTCAAAAGAGACTGAGATATGATCTTCTCATTGTATTCTATTCGCTTCGTTTCTCCCTATGAGCTGTCTTCCTACTCGTATGCGTATAGAATACTGGTGGTCAGGAGATCGCGATTTCATAAGGCGCCCAAGCACTGGCTAACAGTTTTGCAAGTATGTCAAGACGTTCGCTAGGCAAATAATAAATGTAGCCGGAACCATTGAAGTAATGGTATACCATCTCCAACTTCTTCTATATGGAGATTTTACTCATACATAATTTTTGGTCTCTGCCCCAACCATGTCCGGGCACGAAACCCTGGTCATTGCCACGTTCATACAGTGATCCTACAATGCGCCGAAACCCAACATGTTCCTATCCGGACTCCGTGTTGACTCTTTGGAATTTCCTGCATCTAACTGTTCAACCTGCAGCTAAGTCTCAACTAGTCCGCCTCAACGGATGCGCCTCCGTGTTGAGCACGTATTCATCCAAGCTAACAACACTTGGCTCGGAGAAAATAAGGTAGAAATACTTCAAAGTCTCTGCCATCCAGAATGATTCCATCCTGTCGGCCTTCGGAGGATTTGGTACCGTGCAATCATCCAAACCTGCATGAGCAATGTCTGTTAATGTATGCTGTATAATAGCGTTGAACATATTCCAAGCCCGCTGTGGGAGAGACGGATCCCCGGTAACTCGATATAAGATAAAGACCGACTGAATTGCCTCGGGCCTGCCCTGATCAGCCAATTTGATCATCTATACTTGGGATGGATGGGACAAACCGGAGTATGTATCGAGTATCGTCCACCTTGACCACCCCCGCAGCAAGGCGATGAGTCCGAATCTTGGAGTCCACATCCTCTGGGCCTTCATGTGTTTCGTGAATTTTTTCGTGCCACTTGGTCTCATCCCATGGGCATGACTTTTCTATGTCGCAAGCTACGGTATGCATGATCTCTGGCATGATGCCCAGTGGCATCACTTCATACGCCCACAGGCAACCTTCCACAAGCTTCCTCGCCAACTTCAAGTCATCCTCATTTTCAAACACTTTTGAAGCAATCGCAACCATACCACCTGCAAAGCAGCTCAGATGCTGCATTTCTGCCTTGGTGTTGAGTTCCGAAACGAGCGTTCGACCGTCGCTGTCCACGCTTCCTGCTAGACGAATGTCTTCTCCTCCACGAGTCATTGGCCTGTAAAATATGTTTCGTTTGATGGCTATAATTGCGTACTCGTACATTCTTCGATACTACTGTGTGCCTCCACCGAGCAGTATGTGTTGCTGTTGATGCATTAGTCGGCTTCCATGCACTTGATGTAAGTGCGCACCTTTGGGAGATACTCATAGACAGAGTCCGCCATTCCCCCGATCGTGAATCCACCGTAGTCGCTGACATCTGAGTTCTTCAAGTTTATGACCACCGGCCACATTCCGGGCAGTTTCGTCTTGTCTTGCTGCGCATCAAAGAGATCCATAACTCTTTGAACTGCATCATAATACTTGGGGTCGCCTGTAACTTGACTTAGACGAGTAAATTCCAGGGTTAGAGATCCAGGCTCGGAAACGAGGACCGAATCATGCGCTTCTTGACTTGCGCCTTCACGTGCTTCTTTGAATTTCCATCGAACAATGGGAAGTCGGTTCGGGGTGTCGAATGCTTTGTAGAGCATGTCGCCCAATTCCTTTGCTTTTTGGATCAGGATGGGATATTTGTTGCCACTCAGGTGGTACGCGGAGAGAAAGCCCCCCAGATATCTAATAGTGGTTTCGAAAACATTCAGCTCGTCCAATGCACATGTGCTGAAATCGACTTGCTTTATCGCATTGACGGCATCCTGGAACTCGTCTTTCATGCCCATAATCCACAGTGTGTCTATTTAACGTCAGTTTTAACTCCAACGGGAGTCTAGCAGGTCATACCAAGAGAATCAACCAAGGTTGCAGCCCATCCTCCAAAAGGATCGTGAGAGTCACCTGACAAGGGCTTGACCTCGTCACGCAGCCATCCATGCTTCTTATATCCTTTCCAAGCGTGCGTAAAGTTGCCTTTGACCAAGTTCAATCTGAACAACCTCGTATCTTTCTCAGACTTAGACTCCGCCTTGAATCTGTGCTGAATTCTAGGAATGCTGTTGGGAGTGGGGTCCGGCAATGCCTTGATCGAAGTCACAGAGAACTTCTGAGGTACACTTGACCATTGAAAGTTTGATTTCAGGTTCTCCAAGACGGTATCATGACTTGATTGCTGCGTGGTGTCCGTTGCTATGAGTAAACTTTGCCGGCTGAAAATGAAAAAGGCGCTGACAATGGCGGCAAATACAAGTGATATTCTCCATCCTGAAATCATCATATCGAGTCAATAAACAAATATCAGAGTTGTGAGGGGCGTCACATTCCTATTTATTTGGTGGAAGACATGGTAGGGTGAAAATTTTGGACGGACAAGCAGTTATGCCAGTGTTCTAATTCAGGAACGGACGCGCCGCCAAGTTTCAACAACATCCAGGGGTTGGAAGCGCCGCCAAAATATTGCTGCGGTATTCACCAACCAGCGGGTAAACTCAAGTCGATTCTCATTTGTCGGATAATTGGTGAAAGACGAGTAGCAACGAGTAGTTGCATGGAATATTTTTACTTCTCAGCCACGCGAATCGCAGAACAGCCAGAGCCCTCGCTTCGCCCTTGAACTTCAATCAATACCTGGGAGATGTGGCTACCAGACTAGTAATTTTTGATACGCTGGATTGAATATATTGATCAAAGCTACTTGTAAGAACGAGACATGTTCCCAACTTGGAATCGATCAAAAAAAGTAGAAGGTGATTTGGGTGAAGAGTACATTCAGTCCTGCGATGCTGTTGTGCAGGCTGTTTCCTCGCAAAGTCGAGACGCGGATTCATTTTTGGTCTTAATCTCGAACAGCGCTTTTCAAGCAAGTCCTTCTCATTGGCAACGTCAGTTCATGAAGTAACCCGTGGCGATCTTCACATAATTAGGTGTTGCAGGTTCAATAGTCAGGTGAATAGTCATGTGACTATAGGCGTGGTTTGGAAAACTCTTCATGGATGGACCCACTCTACACCTGAGCCTTAATATAAGGAGATACACCTTCCATAGAGAATAATACTACAAGCTGATCAACCTCATTGTGCACTCTATGCTTCCTCAAGTTACCCCGCGAGTAACCTAGTAATATTAGGGATTACCCGTGATTTGGTGAGCTTGGAAATTCCATGGAGAATCGTGCCAACTGACCGACCGAGTCACAAAAAAAAAACGAGGAAACGCACCAAGCGACTAGGCAGAAATTATGCGTATAGTTCCTGTGGCTAGCTAGGTACAGAATTCTGTCGCTTCTCCTGGTTATGAAAGAACATCAGTCTTCGAGTCTTGAGAGTCAAAGTCCCGAGGCAGCGGTACGGTCTTCGTACTCGTACAGAAAAGTCGACATTATTGTATCGGGAAATCAGTGGTCGGTTCTAGCTACATCATTTTGACCATCATTAAGTTTCGTAAAGGCTCACATGAGCACAGTAGCTAGAAAGTACCTAGGTACTCTTTCGTTGAATGGTGGCGTCACCAAACCCTTGGTAAGGCCCATCTGAAGAGAAAGAGACTGCTCTGCTAGGAATTCAGAGGCTCACTACATCGTGCTGAAACATGGAGACTTTTTCTAAGGTACTGGTTGATTCACAGTCCGTTGGGACGATTTCACCATTTGAGCATCGCGCTTTCCTTTGAGTAAAATTCCCTCGTCATCGCTTCCCTGCCATGCCACATTCGAACAAAATCAACATCATCAGTAACAAAAAGAAAGCCTTAGGGATGTCTGACGACGCCAATAAAGGCAACAGCCAAAAGAATGTTGTCTCAAAAAAGGCCAACGCGGCCCTCACCTCAACTCAACAACCAGTTCTAACTCTCACCACTGTCCCCAGAAAAGCATCTCCAGAAGCCGACGCTTCCATGGAACGATTTCTCACCGACACAATCTTCAACCTCAATTCACGCCCATCCCTTCCTCCCAATACGCCTAATGGACCGAAGTCAAAGTCTCACTCTCGCAAAGTAAGCTCTACTGGTTCCAGGTCCGTAAACGCTACCCCGGACAGACCAAGCACGAAGACTCGGTCTCCTTTCAGCTTCGTTTGCCACAATAGAGATTTCGAGTCGAATTCTACACAAAAGTTAAGTGTTGTAACGCCAATTGCCAAAAGTCATGCCTTTTGGAGCAGGGATAGAGAGGAGAGTCCTTGTCCAGTTGGCGCTAGAAGGAAGCTACATGTGGGTTGGGACCATTGGTCGCCTGTTAAGAAGCCGCGACGAGACTTGTTTGACTACAGTCCGAAAGCTTCTAGGGTTGTTGAGTCCAGGACCCTGTCAGAGATAGAAGGACATAGAAGTCTGGGAATAAAACATCTGCAGACGAAGGACGACTATGAAGGACAGGCCAAGAAATTCCATAAAGGATTGACAGAGGGCAAGGGAGGGGGAAGAGCAGACACAAAGGAAGAGAATTTGTCACTCCTAAAAACAAAAGCAGTCGGACCTTCCCTAGAACGAAAGAAGTCCTCCGGTCTGTTGGCCGTTGACGCTCCTGGCCATGGACAGCAAACTGAGGGTAAGAAGGCGATTTGCTTCAATTGTGGAAAGACGGGGCATGAGTTTCTTGATTGCTTGGTCAAATGTGGCCATTGTGGAAAGGATGGACACAAGACCTTCTGTTGCAAAATGCGTTATCCAAAATCGACATACTCTACCAAAAAAGGATGACGGGAGCTTTCTAGAATGTCTTCTACACGCAAGGATAGATTCATTGGAATGAATCTCTTGAAGCTGGAAAGCATACTTAGAATTGTCATGAATGATTCTTCGTGCTACAAAACGACTGCGAGTTCCTGAATCGACAAAGTAGAAACCAGCGTTTCCATCAAAGTAGGTGCGGACTCGAGAAATTTAGCTTCGAATTGCAAAGTGTCCAAACAGCTCCCTTAAATCACCGTCAAGAGATTCAGATTACACTTATTACCATGTTTTCAAGACTTAATCGCGCAATAATCAGCTCATGTAAAATGCCACAGAGACAACAGCAAGAAACAGCAATCCGCTGATTATAGGACTCACCCTCCAGCCCCCATTCTTCTCATCTCGAGACACCAACTTCTTTCCATCTTCTCCTTTCGGCCACCAAATCATACCCCTTGTAACCACACCCTCACCACCCTTCTTCACCTTCCCATTAGCATCTACCACCCCCTCACCTATGGTAATCCTCTCAACAAGCTCAAATCCACACTTGGCGTAAACTCTCGCCGAGCTATCAGTCGTGCCTTCTATCCAGATTGGCAGGCAATCTTTCTGGGCTATTGCTTGAAACTCTCTGATGAGCTTAGAACAGAGACCTTGTCCGCGAGCTTCGGCATCGGTTGCTGAAAAAAAGATGTAGTAGTATTTTTTTTGGCCACCAAGTGCTTTGGCTTTGACTGCGTCAACTTTGGGACCGAGTTCGCCTAGCATGCGCTATTCAGCTCGATTAGCTACTGTATATATTTTCTAATCTCACTGATGAAATAATAGAGCAGACCTGAGACCTACATAAGTAGCAGCAACCCCAACATCCCACACCATGCCAATGAAACCCGCGGGAATCAGAGTCCAGAAGTTATCTACGCGGCAACCTGGCGGAATCAAGATGGTACAACTCTTGAAGTCGTCGGCTTCGGCGAAGATGCCTTTATTCAAAGCTGCGGCTGTGAGAACACCATCGAAGTACTTTGGGAGATATGCGGAAAGTTGGGCTGGAGTCATGTGGTGGAGTAGGTAGGTTATTATGGGGTCGGTCGCGAATGCCTTCGCCATGAGGGGGATGGCGCGGGGTACATATTCTGTGGAACCGTCAGCTTAGGACTTGTACATTCTTTAGTCTGGAGAAGTTATTATGATCCTCTTCACTTAAAGAATGTCCAGGAACAAGACGGAGAGGAAAGTGAGATTTGGCAGAAGCGAAGACAGGATGGGAAAGGGGTAAATTAGCGATTTCAGGGCACATACCCCTTCCACCCATCGTGATGGGTACTTCATCGACTTTCAAGGCCATATTTTTGTCACTCAAAAGCTCATGAACTACAGTGGATTGTATGGATGGACCCCGAGACAAGATTCAGATAATATAGTTTTAAGTCGGTAACTTTTGGTTTCCGCAAGTCCGTTGATGGGGCCGGTGCACGGCCGGCCGGCGAGACAATGCGCTGGTTAGTGTACATTCTTCAGATGACATCTTTGTCAGAACTAGGCTCAAACCTGCGACAGGGAATTGAAATTTCACGTACGTGCCCTCGTCCAGTGGAAGGTGGAAGCTGGAACTCAATCATCCCGCCAGGATACGCCAGGGTATTTCCATTGGCCAGTCAATACCGCAAGGTGACAGTATTCCCTCAACTGCCGTATCAAAACATACATTTTACAGGGAGTGCAAAGCCTGTAGCGAAACCCTGTAATTAAGCGAATGGATCTGAATAATGCGTTGCCCGTCCAGGCAGCCTTAGCGCCTTGCTTCAGCGCTATACCCTGGAAACTTGTGTTTTCGGCACCGGCACCTGCCGTACAGTAAGCGAGCTTCAATCACAGGTCAGTCATCTTCACCCTGAATAGTTGTCAACAAATCGGCTGAGATCAGTGAGAAAAAAATTACTTAACAAATCTGGAATCAATGGAATCAATTCCGCCTTGAAAGTTCTTGGTAGACAAGTGCTCAAGCCAATGAACCTAGAGATCGTGTTGGTTGAGATGACCTGCATTTGGATGTCTAATGAGTGTGCTCTTTGGTCACATTCAATTCATGGTTTCCATTCGCAAGATGTTTGAAGCTGGCGTATTATGTCTTCTTTGCCTAGAACTTAGGCCAAAAGCTTAGGACCCTTAGGTATTCTCGATGCTACGGAAACACTGGGCGGAAAAAATGCCTGGCAACCGTGTCTCCAGGTCCTCACGTCCTCTCTCAGTTCTTTCGACTATCTTGAACTTCGGCTGCGTGCACGTCAGCCGCACCGCTATTTCAAGCGATAAAGTTGTGTTTTCCTTGACAACGAACAAAATCCTCCTCAACCTCTTGGTCGGTCTTATTGCTCCAACCTGCGTTTAATATTTCTCCCACCCTCTTCGGGCATGGACACACCGTACAATAACTATCATCGAAACTATCGAGACTCATTCTCTCCTCCATCGATATAGATGAACAGCCTGTACCTAGCGTCAGGCTGTTCGTTATCCACAGACAAACTTAGAGATATATGCACATGGGGCAGCGCTAGTTCTGAATTAACTAGTAGTATAGGAGTCAACCATTGTGGCAATGTTTTTTGAGCAGCTCTGAGGCACATGTACTTCCGCATATTAGCAAGTGAAGTAAACATCGACGACCCAAGGATCACTTTTTGGAACTCCGAGTCCTCGAACAGTATTCCATGGGAGAAATGATCTTGAAAAATCCCAGCCCATGGTCGCAAGAAGTTCGACTCATTCATCAGACCAAGGCACACAAAGACGTTCAAGCTATGGGGACGGAATTGAGATCGCTTCGGTTTGAGATTGATTTGAATCTTGCCAGCAAAGTTGTCATTGTGCTCTGTGATGAAGCTCTTGGAGCCATCATCCCAAAGATGTTCCGGCTGTGTCGTGACTTTCTCCCAATATGGAGAGTTGTTGACCACCTTGACAGAGAATCGGTGCAACAACCTGGCATGAAGCAGCTGAGATTTTGCGAGACTGATAATCTTGGGAATACAAACGGATATAGCCTTGAATTCTGAAGAATCTTGCGGCGGCTGTTTGAGCACATCGGAAATAGTTGCGAGATGGCCCGGCTTGTGTCTCACATAGCCGTTCGCTGTCTTCAACAACTTAATTGCTAGAACTTCGCCGCTCTCCCCGGACACTCTTTTCTCAGCTTCTATGCACTGAAGACTCATAATATAACCGCCTTCTCCCTTCGTTAAGCAGGTTTCGATCTTGACCCCCTTATTGGTTATCACAAAATCCGGTGACAAGATGAGAGGATCATCGACCCTTTCAATGTCGCCGCATTTACGAAATTCAGAGGGTGAGAAGGCAAGCAGCCCTCGGATGACCTGGTCCTTGGAGTCCGACTTCCACGCAAAGACTGAAAGATCACTACTCTCGAGAATAATGGCCTCTTGCAATCTGATGAAAGCTTTCCATCCTTCTCCATAGATGAGTGGCAGGTGGACATCAAACAAACCGAAGAGACAATAAGCCATATCTTCTGCCCGTGTAGTTTGCCGATTAGAAGCCCATGACATTCGCTTCGCCACTGAAGTGAACGCAACCATTTCGCTGTCTTCAAGAATTGCCTCGTCGATACCAGTAATGCCGGATAGTTCGTACAGTAAAGAAGTCTTATCTCCATGCAATTCCCATTTCTTGCCGTAAAACTCGACAAAGCGGGGTGCGATAAGCTCTTGGAGAGTCCAGCCACGAGTGAACCACCGGCAGGCGTGCAGGAAGAAAACAAGGTCGAAGGAGTTGTGGATCTCTTGGTCAGAGAGATCCGACAAGTAGACAAAACAGATCGTTGAGAGCTTGTACCATTGATACATAGAGTTGATCGCTTCGGTGAGCTCCGCACTGCTAGTTTTGTCGATGCAGCAGGTGTCCACCCATGCAAATTGTAGGCCGCGAGCTCGAGCAAGCTCGCATGTCGACTGGATTTTCCGAAATCCTGGCTTTTCTTTGGCCACTTCTGGATTTGCGATCTCCTGGAATGTTACTTCGTCACCTTCCCACGTATGCGAAAGGATTGCGTATTTATACTTCGTCGGGTCCTCAATGAAATGCAGCCTGATTGTCGTGGTATCTATCAGCCACATGGTGATTGGTTGGCCACACTTCTAATAGATCACTAGTTGAAGTTTGGCTTAGGTCTTGTATTCTCACAGGAGACTTGCTGTTTCTGCGGATTAGCTGTTCGAAACAGAGAGATGTCTGCACAGATGGAGAGATGTTGAAGCTTCTTGCAGATGAAAATGTCCAGTATCCTCAGCCGCACTAGTTGGGATTGGCTCGCTAGCACACCAATCAATTGGCGTTCAGCCTTTGTTGACCTCGATTGCAACCAACTGTTAGCATTTAGTCTTGATTTAGAGCTATAAAACCAGCGTTACATTTTCTGGTTGATGATAGGAGTGTATAGATGATCAACAACACCCCTCGGTTGATCTATGGCGGAGTATGTTCTGAAATTGACCATCGGATTTGCGCCGGAACACATAAGCAGGTAGTTGTCTGGTTGCACACCCAGTTAGGACGGTGTGCCAATCCTGGTTGACAATACCACATCTGCAACCATCATATTCGATCTGCTTTCTAGTGATATCCAGGCTCTCGTTTTGTCAATAGCCCCCACTGTTACCTCTTGTAGTCACATGTATGCTTCCTCCCGTTCCCGAAGTCTGAGACTCAAAAGCCATAAGTGATATTGGGAAGATCTTAAAATAGCTTCTCAGATTCTATTACAACCATAGAACCCCCTCTATTGATCATCTTGAGGATTCGATTTGTTGATGCTGGAAGCAGTGATTTGCTGATGTTTCCGGGCGTGTGGTATCAAGCATTGCAGTTGACTGAGTTGTGAGTACAACGAAATTGCAATAACAGCCCTTCTAGCGAGATAATCAAAGGGTCCAAGCTGATAACTTCTATCGTTAAACGAAAACATGTGGAATGATGCCATCTTTCGTTCAAAGAACGTAAGTGAGCAACTTTGAGTGGCGAGAATTATATTTAGGGCTTTCACCAGCAGCTATTTCCCCATGTGTAGATTCTAAGTACATCAAGTAGTGGATTTTAAACTTCTTCGTGCTTTGCAGTGGTCAGACTTGTATGTGGAAAAGGTCTGATGAAGCAAGTCACGGCGCCATTTCCTCACTATCTTGTAAAACCAGTAGATCGTACGTAGTAGGATACTGACAGCATGGCTCTTCAACTTGCTGCCGCTTTCTGCCTTATGATCTTGATAGAAAGTTTTTGAGATTCATTTCGTGACCTATTTCCTAAACTCCATTCTGGCTGGGGGCCGAGCAGCTAAGAACATCGGCTGTCGATGTCTCGCTTAAAGGCTTGGCTGACCAGTCAACAAAGCGGCCCGTACATTACTGGATCATTACCACAGTACTCTTGCTCCGTTATACGCCTTAATTGTTGTCGCAAATTCACGTATACACTTCGTTCCAGACTTTGGCACCTCAATGATCCGCGCCCGAGAAACGTTTCTGCACGTGGTCAAGTCCCGCTCTTGGACCTCTTGACCCTTCGAGGCTCTCGTGTCGTGTTTTCCGGAGCCAAATATCAAAATCACTCATACGCTGCAATCAAGCTCCCGAATAGTTTGAAAAGTTTGTGATGCATAGTATGCTCTGGTCTGCTCGTTATCCGTTTGTCAAGCGCCATTTAGTTTCTTCTGCTGTGAGATTTCCATTTGCCACACCTGTTGTCCGATTTCTGGTGAAGCTCGACATCTGAAGATACATCATGCTTCATAATGAATTGATAGAGAAAATTGAAGTAATTCATTCTTGCTACTAACATACTTGTAGAACAAATCGAAAGGCTGTACCCCTTCACTCTCGATGCCAATTCTCCGTCATTCTCATCCCTTTCCAGGTTCCAGGATCATCCAAACCTGTCATCAGCCCAGCATTCAATACTGCTCAGCTGATCTTCATAATTGTGTACGCTGCCGTCTGGGTCATGCGTTGGTGTCACAGCCAGATCCGGCAGGGGGAAACTGTCCCAATGGAACCAGAGATCGTCAATACTGCAATCCGGAGCCCTATGTGCCAAATTAGCACTTGCTCTCCACAGAAAATCGTTAGGTCAACCTACACAAAGTGCAAGCAAGTATTTCCTTCTGCGCCTTGCATTGAAGAGACCTTGTCATTGAGATCATCTGTGAGGTTGACTAAACACTGCGATGAGTGTCTTGAGTCTAACATACTAGAGAGAGATAGAGAGAGAATTACCGCAGACGCCACTAGGAGCTCTGAGATTCACACAATAACCGGTGAAGTTCTTGCCGGTACACAGAAGGAAGCTCGGCTCATGAGTTCTGGGTATGGAGCTTCCAAATACAGCCGCTGCTGCCAGAGTCAGAACGCCGGTGAGCTTGTAGATGGTTGCTAACATGGCCATGGTGTCAGTCGATATGTGATAAATAAGTCACTCAAGCTCGAATTTGCAGAAATATGAATTCTCGAGAATGAGGAAGGAGAGAGCGAAAGTCCTACTTTTGTACATCAGCATTCAGTAATCCCCGCTTCTCGTATCTGCGATGTCCCTTCCAAGTGTAACTTCGACGTCATCAGAACTTAAAGCTAAGACTAGCGATTGTGAAGTATGAGAAATATTGCGCATATTCTCTGTCGACTGCTTCGTGCTCATGAGTGCAGGATTCTAACAAAAATATCCGTTCGCAGCATTTAGCTTAGACCAACGCTCAACGACACTGTATGGTGCTTGAAGTTTGACTGCTGGACCTTGAGGCAATAGAAATCGTGTAAATCAGTGTACGTAAGTCTACTCCGCCTCTGTTGTTTGGTGGTGCAAGCGGGGTTACGCAACGTTTTACAGAAGATCTTATCCGCACTTCATCGGCCAGGTGATGGATATCACGATCTTACACTAAGAAGCATAAATGGCTGCAGACAAGACTGGCATCAGGCAGAAGAAGAATGTTCTCATATGTTGCGGTACAACAATACATTTGCAAAGACTGTCTGTGTACTTGACAGATGGCCCGCTTTCCCTACAGCAGATACGCGTTGAATAACCAAAGACATAACGCCATTATCAAATACGTAACCCAAAACCAAGTATATCCTAGAAATCCCTAACCTCGTTTCTCATCATCGACCGTAACAGCCTCCAAAATACTTCCCTCTCTTCCTTCACGGTCAAGCACAGCTCTCTCCATAGAAGGATAAACCACATCAGCACCCTCTTCACGCCATCCCTCAAGATCAGTCAACTTCCACTTAGCCCTCAAGAATCTCTCACGAACACTCTTCGACATTCCAACGATGCGTAGCTGCACACCCTTACCAGAGTGCAGGCGAATATCCTCTTTGAGTTCCCCAAGCGCGAGGATGGCAGTCACGTCCACGAATGGCACCGCAGTGAAGTCCCATACGACAACTGAGAGTGGGATGTCTTTCAGGACAATGCGTTGTTGTTTACGCATTCTTTCGACACGCTTCTCCGCTGCGACACTCCAGGATCTCTCGCGCTCTTCGGTGACGCCGTGAGTAACTTTCTCGTAGACAAGCTGGATAGCCTCGAGAGCAGAGCGCTTCCCACGGTGAGCATTAGGGTAGAAGATCGAGTCATTGAAGTGGATGACGACAGTGTCGTTGGGTATGGTCATGCTGGCATGTTCAGTGCGGCTGCCCCGACCACTAGAATTTTCTGCCTTCTCCACGCTTGATGTGCGTCTTGGAAGAGAGAAACCTTCGTCTTCGGTATTGGCGTGAACTTTGGGAGTGACGAATGCAGAGCGGAGCATGGTCCAGACGACAGACCATGCGGCAGCACAGCCAATGCCGATCTCTGCAGAGACAAAGATGGTTACCCAGAATGAGAGCATGGACGCAATGAAGTCTGCTAGGGAAATCCGCCAGTAGCGATAGAAGGCGGAAACTGGGCCGAAGAGATGGAGAACTGCCATAATCTGTTTCTGTCAGTAGGATTAACTGAATCACAGTGAGATAAACTCACAATAATAGCCGAGAGCGTTGATTTGGGAAGCCAATACAGTGCAGGTGAGAAGACGTAAAGTGTCAGGAGGATGAAGGCAGCTGTCACAGCGCCACCCGATGGACTTCGGACATGACATTCGGAGTTGACAGCTGTTCTGGACATGGCACCACCTACTGGCATGGATCCGAAGAAAGAGTTGACCATGTTGGTGACTCCGAGATAATTGAGTTCTTGGCTTTGATCGATGGTGTACCCATTCTTCCGTCCGAAAGCTTTGCCAACGGCGAGATGCTCAAGCGTACAGGCCACTAGAGGAGCCACAACGCGAGTGGCGACTTTTGAGATGAGACCGGTATCGTGAGCAGATGGAGCGATGATGCCATGAGTGTCGACTTTACTGATGCCCCAGAGAAGGTCATCCTTTCGGTCCTTGTTGACAAGGTAACTGATCAAAGTGAAGATGACGAGGACGATGACGGCTCTGCTACTTGCAATGTATTTGATCATATAATGCTTTTTGCCCCATGTCTTGCCGACTTTCTCAAGAGCGAGGAGAATCACAATGGTTCCAATGCCGATTCCGCATGTTGGGCCGTCCCATTCTGGGAGGCGCTTGAGAACATCTCCGATGACGGGAAAGACTCCAGTTGGGACATTACTGAGACCGACTAAGCTGCCGACTTGACCAAAGCCGATGATCAGAGCAGTTGCCGAGATGAAACCGGTGAGGACTGGGACGGAGACGTAGTCTAGGAGGAAACCGAGACCGAGGACACCCATTGCGAGAGAGTAAACACCGACCATGAAGGATACAGCACTAGCGATTTTCGCAACGTCGTATTCATCCTTGAGGTCGACGATGATTTCTGCGGTCAGCAGACCTAGGATAGAAGTTGGGCCGCTTGAAAGATCTGAGTTGATGATGGTCAGCTCGGTTCATGTCCATTCAAGTGAGCGACGAGACTCACCTTTTGAAGTCCCCATAAAGACGCAGATGGCGGCTGGGATCCAGGAGGAGTAGAGGCCGTTCTCAATGGGGATAGTTGCGATCTTTGCGTATGCCAAACCTTGCGGGATAAGCATGATGCCGATCGTCAGACCAGCAATGGCATCTGTGAGAAGCCATGATGGATGATATCGAGGGAGCCAGGACACAATTGGGACTTTGTCGAGAAGATACTGTGCTGATGCTGATGGAAGCTGAGGAGCACCTTTGATAATGTAGTCCTTGACTCTATTGGTCGTGGTGTCGGTACGGACCATCGTCTTGAAGGCATCGACCTTCTCGCCGACTGAGAATTTGGCCATGTTCCGATCTCAGAATGGGTACTTTTAGATGAAGTGATTCAGTTCCTAGATCAGAGAGTGACAAACTTTGAGGCGTTTGACTCGAATTCCACAAAGAGCAAAGTATAGAGATGAGATGGGTATGGGCGAAGTGGATAACCTCTACACTTAGTCTGTCTAATGAGTTGAGGAAGACTAGATGTCGATACCTCAGCTTGGCCAATGAGTGGCAAAGTCGATCACGAAGAAGGATTTCCTCCTCGACAGCCTCAAGACTCCACCGCCCTCGGCGAACTTTCGCAGTTTCTCGGTCTTACTGATCATCTCTGAGATGAATCCAGCCCTTTGGGATGCAACCTTTCCTGGTAGGAAGTACAGTCATTGGAGTGGCTTGGTTGGGGGCTTGCGGTTGTCAACTCCAGCATCCTCCCACGTGTAACCTGAACGTAACAAGATTGACAACGCTACTTTTACTTTTAGGACACACTAAAGACTTGACACCTTCCTCATTGAGATAGGTCTGTAGTATGCTTTGCACTGCATAGTTTACTTTGACCGCGAATTCGCCTAGCGAACTCTCCAGTCGAACCCTTTCTTTCGCCTTGCGACCATATGTTTTAGAAGAAGAAAGAAGCAGCGAATAGAGACTGTAATTACCAGGCTCGCATATGAACAATGGAACATCTGATGATTCCTTCTCGCAAAGTACTTCATGATTGAGAGCCATGGACATGCCTGCCTGAGTCGGCACGATTAGGTTACATCTCAACTCCCTGATCCTTCCTCCACGTGGAAATGCTTGACATGGGAGCAAAACACTTTCCCAATAAACCATCGTATGCAGCACAGTCTTGGTTTTCACACCAATGAATGCATCAACACGTTCTCGAGTATGCAGGGTGATTAACTACCCCTCCATATACAACCAATGATGGACTCATGCCGCATCAAGCTGCCATGCTGCCCCTGTATACTCCCCGATCACACACACACAAATGGACAACCCAGATTCGTATCACCTCTCGATTGGCGTTCGCTTCCACGGCCAAGCCAGCCTGGACAACTCGCTAGCTCGAGCTTGAGTCAACATCAGACTTCTTGTTTAGCTGACCCTCGGATGCTGCCCTGGTATTCAAAAGCTTAGGTGGATAAGAGATTCGGAGAATATTACTCATGCTTCTCTTGGCCTGACGTCCAGTGGACTTTCTAGGATGCCGATTATCAACTGTCAGATATCACAATGCAGCGCAATGCAGCGTGATGCATCTCTCCAACTCCAGGCTCGGACCGTCGTTCACAGTCGCATGTAAGCTAACAGGCCTACCAGAGTTGAAACGGACAGGCCGTTGTCACCAACAAAATGTGCGCAGATAGGTGTAGATTAACAGGTGGATATACATCTTACAGGGTTCCCCGCGACGGGTACAGTGGACGTCAGGTGCGGGGACAGGTTGTTGCATACCTACTGGACAGAACGCCAGAATTCCACTAATTCTAGACCCATCCCACCCAAGACGGGGAACTATGCCAGTCAAATAAGCCGGAGGTGGGCCAAGATGGAAAGGCGGCAGTACCACTTGTTTACTGCTTGCCAGTTAAGCACTTTGAATTCTTGCTGCTTCGTAGTACTTCCTGAAATGGGCTGACTCTCACCAAATGCAGCACAGCTGCGGTTTCATGTAGATGATAGAAAAGACTTAATAATGCGGCCGCGAAGTACAGTACTAGTTCTGTTTGGACACAAAGTCGGAATCTGCCCGATTTGTAGTGTCGAGTGCAGTCTAACTAATAGGAAGAAGAGAACCCTGAGAATAGAGCTGCAATAGTACATACGATCGGTCTGAAAGTACACAGCTGGGACTCTTCGCTATTCTCGCTACAAGCCCTTCTAGAATAGATGTTACTGAACGTTGTTTTGCTAGTGAGCCGCTAGTGAGTGCATTGCTGTGATTACCGTGCTATTCTTGCAGAAAGTGGGACGTGGGATGACGACTCAGCACTTTCTGGACAGCGTGGGAGTGTGGGAGTGTGGCTGGGCGAAAAGAAGGATCTGGATGATGCCCCCGTATCTGGAGCTGGAGGTTTGATGGGGAAAACAAGTGAAGCTGCTTTATTTCCATAGAATCATTGGTTTACATGCATCCCACACATATCTGATCTGTAAACTTGGACATGAAGTGCTCTTTGATCGTATTGAGACTCGAAATATATGTCTGATAATGATAATTTACAGCCTAAAGGAAATTACAAAGCCAGAGAACAGAGAATAATGTTCAGTATTTGACTTCCACAGTTGCTTGAATCTCGTCTTCTCCAAGATCCACCAGACATCTTTACAGCCTTGGCGAACCTCAAAAGATTCTTCACAATTCGTCCACGGTCTTCTCAGCTCCATCTTTCAACGCATCAGGAAGAGTGACCTCATCCTTTTCAGCGCTCTTAACCTTATTCCAGAAAACCTCTCCATTTTTTGGGTCATCCGCAAACAAGTGATCAATAACCAGCTTCTTTGGTGTCTCTCCCATCCACTGGAACAAAGAGAAATCTCTGAACTCATCAGCCTTAAACACCTCCAACATCTCAATCGGCTCGTCTCCTATGTTCTCGACGAAGTGTCCCATGTTTCGAGGTACGATACCAACATCGCCTGGCATGTAGTCGAATGTGCGAGCAGTGCCTTCAGCAGCGAAGATCGTGATACGTGCACGACCCTTCAGGAAGAAAGACCATTCATCGGCATTTGGGTGCCAGTGCATCTCACGGATCGCTCCTGGGTCGATGGTGACGTGTGCTGCGGCGATGGTCTTCGAGATTGGAAAGTTCTTAGAGTCAGTGATGCGCACTTCGCCTCCACTTGTCTTCTTGGGCTCCTGGTCTAACATCCGATGTGTGAAGTTGTACTTGGACTTCTTGACTCCTTTTCCACTTGGTTTCTCGTCTTCGATTGAGCCGGGTGTGGATCCTTGGAAGATATATTTTTCTCCATCGGGAATGTGGGCGAAGACTTCTGGTGCGAGATTGAAGTTCTTGGCGACCACTGACTTGGGAGTGTGTGCTGCAGATTTGGTCAGTTGGAAACAATGTGCGTGAAATAAGATTTTATGTACCTAGCCAATCCGTCAAGATGAACGTTGATTCCTCAGAGAATCCTCCATCATCAAAGACCAAAAGGAACTCAGTACCGTTCTCGCCAAGACCCTGGAGCGAATGAGGTACACCACTGGGGAAATACCAAAGATCACCCTTCTTCAGATCATCGAAGAAACTGCCTCCATCATAGTCAATGGCTGTGACACGAACTTCTCCATCCAGAACATATGCCCACTCGGCTTCCTTATGCCAATGAAGCTCTCGAATAACACCCTGATCAAGTCGCATGTTCACGGAGGCAAGTTCGACACTCGAGCCCAGCTCTCTGACAGTCGTTTGTCTTGTCCATCCTCCTTCCTAAAAGATTTCAGTTCACATCCATATGTTGAACGGTGCATCACGGGGTATTGACTTACCTCGATTCTCACATGGGAGTCTGCGAAACTCCAGCGCATGTTCGCCATGTTTCCATGATCAGTGCTGGGAGGTCTCACGAGATCCGGACTCTGGCGAGACCGTTCCCAATTCCATGGTCCCAAAACAGAGGCACCTTGTCCATTGCGGTATGGCAATGGATCAAGCTTGTCACCTACGGCATCAACAGCTTTGTCCAATGGATCTTTGAAACCTGGAGCATATGGAGAGGAAAGCTTCGACTTTCGAAGGTTTGCTGGAAGTGGTTTTCCATCTAGGAGGCGTTGTCTAGGGCTGTCCTGGACCGGAATTGCAATTCCAAGCTCACAAAGCGCAGCGCTAAGCAGCACGAGCGAATTCTGAAGCTTCATTCTGTCAATTGAGATGGGGAATTGGTCCCTTTTCTAGCTGATTGAGTCAAAGCACTTCGGAGATAATTGAACTTTATGTGAAGTAAGTTCGAGGAGAGCTGCACTTTAAGATGCGGAAGAGATCGGGAGAAGAAGAAAATGTGAAGCTGGGGAGCTCAAGCTTGCCTGCACGCATGAGCTTCTGGCAATGACGACTTTGAAGCTGTCCCCTGCCGGGTGTCACGGCTTCTTACTCATCCCGCCTAGTCAACAAACGACCAATAGCTACCCCGCCCTGCCCAGTCCCTTACAACCGAGCCATCCCCGAATCCTGACCGAATTCTCATTGCAACAACACGGCTTTCTTTCCAAATGGGATTTAGATGTTCACAATGCTAAATCGTGGCTCATTGCCAAGAGACATATCACATTGCCATCGTGGCTTTATCGTAGGATTCTCTCTGAGCTGAGAGCTTCGACCCCATGGGGCATCTCTGATTCCCCTCTTTTACCCCATGATGCACTTCCTCTTGCAAGCGAGGCAAACAAAAACAGCACAACATGTGTATCGCCACCGAAGCTTCTCCGGTTCTGCTATCTTTCTGCTGCCCAAGGATAGCGACACTTCTCCGCGCGTGCAGTGTGGCTTGAGGCCCTTCTACGACTGGTATACAAGATATCTTGATAGGCTTCTTTATTTCAGCCGAGCAAGCTTGTTTTGAAACCAGGGTCGTGTGACAAGCTCGCAAACATGCATCTGATAGCTCCATACTTTTTATAGACGAAATCCAGTTCTGTGGCAGTCAATTCAATGTCGAATACTGATCAGAAAAGAAGCCCTATCCCTGGAAGGGAAGTAGTACGGAGATCGCGGGCTACGGTATGCTGATGACACAGCAGCGCCGTCGGAACCGACTTGGAGGTATATGATCGTCGCCCACTTTAAATCATTTCTTTTCTGTACCTCGGTCCCCGTGACATGAAAGCTATCGGAACTAGGGATTAAGGTCCCAGGCCCCTTTTCAATACATATTTGGTGATTTTGGAAGTCCTGCAGATTTGATGTCCTGAGCCAGAAGGATTTGTTTGTGGTGCATTCATCGTAGCAAATCATTACCCCGCATCCAGTCATCAACCCAACGTTTTCTCATCAACCGTCATCACGGTAGCTGTCACGACTCATCGTCATGGCCGCTCCCTCGAATGGCTATGGTGCTGTGAATCCGACGGGCAATGGCAATAGACATAGCCAGCGTGGAAGCGATGAGGAACAACCACTGCTCGGCAATGGCACATCCAAAGGCAATTGGCGGTCGAAATTGAATGTGAATGTCAGTAGAGACTGGGCAGACGTCGTTCTTCTCCTGTGTTACATCATCACTGGTCTGCTTGACAGTGCATCAATATCCACATGGGGTTCTTTTGTTTCCATGCAAACAGGTGAGTTCGAGGTGCCACTCAGGCCCTGAAAGAGCAATTGCTAAACATCTTCCCCAGGAAACACTGTCTACATCGGCATCGGACTCGCAGCACCCAGAGAATCTCAACGCTGGATCAAATCCGGTATCTCTCTCATCTCATTCTGCATCGGTTCTTTCTGCTTCAGCCGTTTCCACCGCTTCTTCTCCCCCAGCCGAAGATGGGTGCTGTGCGCCTCGTTCATGATTCAAATGTCGCTCATCATTGGCGCAGCCTCCATCCTAACATGGGGTCCCCAGTCTGCAACTGAGAAAGACGACATTACCTGGAATGTCTTGGTTCCTATTGCTCTTGTCGCGTTCCAGAGCTGTGGACAAGCTGTCACGAGTCGAGCTCTGAAGTTCAATGCGCTGACGAGTGTGGTGTTGACGAGTATCTATTGCGACTTGTTCTCTGATGCTGAGTTGTTCTCTGCGCGTAATGTGGAGAGAAATCGCAGGGTTGGTGCACCGGTTTTCTTGCTTTGTGGTGCGGTGATGGGAGGATGGTTGGCTCACAGTGCGATTGGGACCGCGGGTGTTTTGTGGATTGCTGCGGGGTTGAAGGGTATTGTCGTTATTTCGTGGTTTATGTGGCCTGCTGAGAAAGAATAGATCGACTGGGTGAGTCTACTGGTGAGCATGTACATACCTGAGTGTAAAAGGCTGAAGGGAGTTAGTGCTATGGTCCTGGATCTCAAGTAGGATATTGAGTCCTGATGTCACTGTAAGAACTGAGTGTTGCTGTTTTAAATGTCAGATAAACAAAACGCGGAAATTGAGTCTGATAAGTGGGAGATTCAACAGAAGACATTGAACAGTTGTTGTTCACTAGGGAAAAGACTGCAGGCATATAACATCCTTCCATTGCTACAGACCTTGTGATGGGTCTGCTGTGTCGTACTATACATTGACTAGAAAGGCTTTCACCACACCAAGTATCCATCTGCCAATACTCGCGGAGTCTGTTCATAGTAACTCAAGTATACCACAAGCATATGCCAAATGTTCTACAGCATTCATTCCACTCTTTGCCGCTTCTTTGGGTTCTTTAACTCTTCAGCAGCTCCAGAGTCACCGGTCTTGACTTCCATACAATCATCGGTGTTGCTTCGCTTCATCAGCGCATCGTGGTTGATAACTCTCTTCATCTATGTCACCTCTGCTTCCAAACTCTGAACCTTGTCATCTCTATCGGACAGCGTACGCTTCGTCTTCTTGGGTTTCTCTTTCAACCTAGCTATGGTACGATCTTTTCGGCTTTGCTTTGACGAGGTATTCTTCGAATCGCTGTCCGTAGCTTCACAGGATCCTCAGTAGCTGCAGAAGACTCCACGAAGACTTGTGTTTGACAGCCTTCAACGTCAGTGTCGACTTTTTGCTTGGATTTCGCATCAAGTTTTCGCTTTAAGGTGTTGGTTCGCAGAATTGAATTTCTCAAGACTTTTGTTCAGATCGTTGATGGTACTGCTCATAGTGCGAGTGGCTAGAATGTAATCGAACTTGCGGGTTATAGCATCTCTGAGCTCCTGCTTGAGGGCGAGAATATTCATCTCGAGATCGTTGCTCAATCGGTCCTCCAGCTTCTTCTCGACGAGTTGGGTTGTGAGAATCTCGATTTCGTCCTTCAAATGCGCGACCTCGCTCTCAAGTTCTTCCACAGTTTCTCCCATCTCCTCATTCTTAAACTGCAGGTCGCAGATCTCCTTGACGCTATCCTCTCGTTCCTTGTCAAACGTTAACTCGTCGACGTGGCGATTGACTCTCTCGCCCCCCCCCCAAAGTGAGTGAAAAGAATTACCACCCGGGTATTCGGAGTATCTCTGGACTATGGACTGTTAGCATTCTGTATAAAATGTCCGGCATGGGATTCATGGCGTGGCGCCAAAATGTGACGGAAGGGGGAAGAGCAGCATGTTGCATGGTTGAACTCACAAAGCCCGACCCAAGCGTAGTACTCACTCAAATAGCATTGAAGCTCAGAATCTTCGTCTGGATACTCTTGCCAAACCTCCGCGTGAACTTCTTCATAGATCCGGGTCACGCGCTCTTCTGGGATGGGAACTGGACGGTTGACCGCGGCGACGTAGAACTGATCCTTGATTGATCGATACACTCTCAGTGGAGGCATGTTGGATGTCGATGAAAGCACGATATATGCAGATATGGAATCGAGAACTGGACTGAGACTTGTTGTAGGAAGGATTTTATCTTCGATGGTAGGAAGCGGAGGACACTAGCGCGGATACCATGTTGCGCAGCTTTGTTGAATTCACCCGACAGCGCCAAGTGATTGATAGAAAGCACACTCTAGAATGCTTCTTGATCTAAAGAATTTCAATATATGCAAATGAAGTTGACTGCAATCGCAATGCACAGCAGCTAGACGAGATTGATACAAGCTGGTCAGCACAAGAACGCTCGCCGCGGACAACATCTATAAACTTGCCTTAAAACTCGCACATGAGCAGTTGGAATGTTGCAATTTGAGGAAGATAGAAAGCAAGAGTGAAGAGTGAAGAAGGCTTTCAAATATGATGCGGCACCTCGGACTCTTTTGACTCGTTGAGCTAGCCTCTTTCAGTGACTTCTGTAGAGAATTATACCCTGTGAAAAGTTTATTTTCATAGTAACATATTTTAAAGTAGGGATCAAACATTCTTGCGGAGGTGCTTCGGTTTTTATTTTTTTATGGCTGTGTACCAGTGCAATATCCATCAAGAATAACGCGACCTCTTGATTCTGTGGTGTTTATTGACATTCGCCCATACCCGCTCGCTTAAATGGATTGACCCCGCTTGCCGCGCCATCCAGTCTAAAGTAGCATCCGTCTTCCAGAAAGTCGGAGTCAGAAAGTCTCCTTTTCCCCTACAACCAGAATCCAAAAGCTTATCGAAGTATGTAGCTTCTAGTACCTAGCCCTTTCCTTGATCTATAACTGAAAACGAGATGTGGCAAGAATTGGCACTTCTCGGTGTCGTCGCTTATTATTGGCTTTAGATGAAAGAAACGAGATTCAGGATTAAAAGTAAATGACACAAACAGAGAAGACCTGCGCCGTGCGAGTATCAAAGAGCCCTACAGCGACCTCAAAAGACTGCCGAGTGACAAAAACCCAGCGACGATCTCGAAAGACCGCCCCCAGTGCTCCCATAGACCGAAGGCTATGTACACAGACCTTGAAAGGAATAGCCAGTAGCCGTTGCTATGCACCGTAGTAAACTACGGAGACTTTTGATAGCTCAACCCACGTTTGTTTTGTTTTTTGATTTTTTGATTTGTTTTGATGAGCCTACTGTAACTACATGAATCCTTGATACCCACAAGCGCATCGCGGCGTCCCGACGATACAACCCGCGCGCCGTAAACGACAGGGGATGGCAGCTTTCTTCTTATTTGAGTAGATAATCTGCTCTGAAATGCGAAGAGAATGGTCCCAAGTCACGCGCTACACTGGAAATTGAATTCAGACATTCATTCACTTGCAATTATGGTATCTTCAAGCATGTAGACTAAATTATACCTAGTCAAAAACTGTACAGAAAAATTGACGAGATCTTCTCACTTGGTGCTTTGCGATGATTTGCTCCAACGGACTTTCGAAACTTTCGGAAAGTCCAACTCTGGACAGTGAAATGCTTTTTCCAAATGCAACACATGATAAGAACAACTAGATCATCTTCGTGTCAAACTCTCTGATTATAACAAGTCATCTTTTTGTATTTTTATGACCAGGAAATTGGCGAGGAAGGAACGATGCTGCTCATTAAATGTCGTGGACTTGAGAATGTTTCTATTAGTTTCCCCACCCCGCCGACCACAACAGCAAAATCAACAATGCCAGCACTTGAATATAAATGCAACGAATTTTCACCACAATGTTCCGCATACAGAAAGCTATAACACGGGTACATGTCGCAGACGACGGCGAGGCGCCAGGAGGGATTGAAGATGTGACTGATGTCATGACTGTTTTCAATGGCTACCGTACCTCGCAGGCAATTTGCAGCGCTCTGAGGGTGCAATATCGGCCTTCGAAATACAGTGTTGCATGCAGAGAATCATGCATGAGATCTGGAAATGGCCCTCGCTAAATACCCTATTCGCGACTGATGTATCGGCTCAGGACAGGGCAATCACCTTGCCCAGAAGTATATCCTCGAAACTCAACATTCACGAACAATACTCCTCCCTTATGGTTTTCCGACAGCTTGGAGTGTAGTGTCCTCAAGTAGTGCAATGTCCTCATGTACAGCAAATATGCTGCCTCAAGGAAGCCCAAAAAGCTAAAAAAAAAAAAAAAAAAAAAAAAAAAGGAACACTACCTCGACTCTGTCTGCACGGGTTTGGAGTGCCCTGGCTTACACACAATTTTTTGAAATACACAATGCCAACAAAAAGACAATCTGTTACATTCATATCCATCTTGAATTACTTTTCCCCGTTGATGCCTAGTCCATTCACTATCCCACAGGTGTTGTACGGGAAGTTATCTTCGGTTGCACCTTCCGAACGAGAATGCGCAAATTGCAAGCATGCGGTATATGTGGGCTCTGTGACCGGACTATTCACGCTGCAGCACCTTCTGCCTTCCGAGAAGTCGCTATGTTGTTCACCAGTCTGAAAGTCTGCCGAGTCTCAACTAATAGCTTTGTTTGGAATCCTGGAAGATATTGGCCTGACGAGCCATGTACCCGTGGGAAATGAAATTCTGGCTTGTGGAGCACCCAAGAATATGAGAAAGTTTGCGTTAAGTAGAGGGATATTTTGCAAGGAAGAATTGATTTGAAGTCATGTCAGCATTTTGAAGATGAGCCTGGTAGCCATAAGACAATTGGAGGAGATCTTACAGAACTTTCAAACAGACAGCTGCTGGTATCAAAAACAAATATTGTGCTCAGCACTCTGTTTTCTTTCCTCTCCTTCGAGGAAATTTCGGCGTCGTAAATGTTGACTTCCTTGCCGGCTCACCAATGTCAACAAGCTCCGCCCACGTGACACGAGGTCCAGCGCTCTTTCCTTCCTTCCCATCCCCCTTCTTCTACTGCTCTAACTTCTTCTGTCCCATCAACTCTTCCATCTTCTCAGACTTTTGCTCATGAATTAGTCGCATATTTCCGCTCAGCTCTCTTTATCGGCATTCACCAAATTCGGAGTAGACGCACCAATATTTATAAGCCACAATGCCGTATGTCTCAATATTCCCCTTGATGAAGGCGAGAGCGGAGCATGAAGGAGTCGTTTATTGGAATCTGCGCATCTATTACAAAGAGCGTCTTATGTTGATACAGAATGGAGCGAGCACTGTACCACAGATGACCCCAGAGACGCAGCAATACAGAGCAGAGAACCAGACTTGGTCATACTTCTGTAAGTATTCACAACTCGCAGATGCCCTCAAGCTTCAATCCTGCTGTTCAAGCTTTCATCAGCCAGGGGTTATCGCAGATCACGGTCTCGACCGAACACCACACGGTCAACCTGATCTTTCCATGCATTTGCTAATCCTCTCTAGGGCCTGAGGACATCTTTCCTGGCATCGACCCACAGCCTGGTCTTTCTATACATGGTAGCGAGTATCATTCCTCGCAGCCTGGAGACGCAGTCTCTTCTTCGAACCCAAGTCACAGGGCCCTGACTACACAAGATCAGCAAAATGCCTCTCAATATGGAGCAGGACATAAGCTGAAGCTCGGAAGCTCGAAAGATGCCTGCTCTCCGTGGACTTGTGGCAACTGTAAGGAAGGTGGACATACCCTGGCAGACTGTACAAAAAATCTAGACTCTCATGGTTTCCTTCCTGGTTGTCCGGTGTGCAACACGCTGGCTCATAACTATGACGGTTGCCAAAACAATTCACTCCAGGAGCGGGACCATGTGAAAGATTTCCATTTTCTGGTCTTCAGACGGATTGGCAAACCTCCCGTCAGGACTAGTCTTGATTTTCGACATATGGGGAATGGAGAGACTTCAAAGCTGCGAGGAATGCCACAGACTTATCAATTCGCCTTGGAGCGGAAAGAGAGAGGTCTTCCTCATGACCCTGAAGAGATAATATTCGATCCGACATGGAAAAATAATCCGAGAGATATCAAGGACCAGTCTCATCCGTTAGATCGCATTGCAGCAGCAAGTCTACCGGCCAGATTCAATCAAGGGATGAAAGCCGGTCCTGCTGCTCCCGCTCCGTCTCAGATGCCCAATGCAAGACCGAGAGATCCTAACCACAATTTCACTGCTATGGGACACCCAAATACCGCGGCCCATACAAATACCAATGCCCCTCTTCATATGAGCTTCCAACCACAGCTCGTTGCTCAGCAACAACAGATACCACTGCAACTCGGTAATGGAGGTGATCCAAGCTTCCAGTTCCATGCTACACCTGCATCGCATCCACCACCACCAAGAACACCAACGCAAGGAATGTCCCTGTTCCAGCAGCACCAAAACTTGCAAAGAAACCTTTTAGATGGAAATATCAATCCCTCTGTTCCATCCTTCTCACCTTCAGTGAAAAGGCCGCGAAATTAGAATTAGGAGCGAAAGGGGAATTATAGATACCTCGGACAGTTTTCAACATGGCCGAAATGCCACAATAGTGGTCATAACTCAAAACAAGCCTTGAATTATTGCAGGAATCTATATGGAGCTAGGAGCTCAAAATGTTGCGGGCAGTTCGAAAGGAAAGGAAGTAAAAGTTCTGAGGAGAGTCTTGATATGCTGTGGCTTGCGAGTTGCGACGGGAGTGTTATACGTCTGATGAGTATGAATCTGCTCATTCTTAGTGATAGGGATAGTTTTCCTTACCTGGCACTCTACACCCTTCTTACTGTGCTGTACGATAGCAAGAGGTCAATGAACAGAATACTTATCACACAGAAGCCCTACGCTTCAATTCACATTGTGCTGGCACTCCCTCCAGACTTCATCAAGTGACCTAAGAGCCAATCGGGGAAGAAATAAACATTAATTTCTTTGGATAACAAATCATGTTAAGCTTCAGTCAGAGCAATGCACAAGCTCTCGTTTTCTGGATAACCTAGGAGCTGCTGCCAAGCTCACCATTTCCAAGATTTGTTTACTTCTGTCACTAAAACTCGCGTAAATGCCCCACACTGCTTCTGGAACATTGCCCCCTGGTTCCTTGAAGAATACAGAGATTTCCTGGTCGCATTGATTCGGATAGAATGGCGCCTCAACTATCATTGACAATATTTTTGACTTAGGTCAGATATAGCACATTAGAGTACAGAGAAAAAACAGCTCAACATAGCTCTGTTTTCAAAGTAGTGTATTTGTAGGTATCTCATTGCTAGCCTATCTCCAGAGTTGTGAATATCGCTAATGTGGAAACTTAGAAAAAGAGGGGAATACTCCAAGCTCTCTGTATGCTCAACCAGACACCTAGCCCCTATGCAACAAATCATCTGATCTCATCTCGCATCGAAAGCATCCAAGCCTGTAGGCAGCCATAGCCAAAGAAGGCTAGAAAAGGGGGGAGGGACCCATAACAAACAGTCAATGCAACGCCCAAAAGTCACCGTTCTACCCGCATGCGCCTACTTTCACACTCTCATCGCCAATCTACTGCTCCGAGCTCGACCCAGTCTCGGATACTCATCCCACCGAGGCCGAACATTGAAGTGTGGGTCTCGGCACCTTGAATGGTGCGAGTAACCCAATATGCAAGTCCACCGAGAATTCCGAAGCTGCTGACAACCTTGAAGACAAACCAACCTTTCCGCTTGAGCTCCTCGTTCAGCATAAGTAGGCCCAGGGGATCATGTATATCTACACCGCCTCGAGCATCTCGCTGTACTCGTCTTCTGGAATATGTTCCCTGCTTCACAAGGGCTCCCGAAGTGGCATCGTAGTCTGGGTCATTCTTCCTGGCTTGTGAGATCGGAACGATTGTGCCATCAGAGACACATTCTCCGAGTCTTTCGGTCAACCATACGGCACGCTCACTTCTAGCTAGTGCCTCAAATCTGGCGCGCTCGTTTTGCAAACTTCGCTGAAGATCCGCAGCCCAGTTGGCAAGCCTTACTTGGGCAATCCGCTCTTCGCGTTGAGTATGATCTGTGATCCGGGCTAACGCGTAAGAGGTTGTAGCTCCGACAGGAGCAGTCAAGCTTTGGGAGCCCGAAATCGACGATGTGAGAGGTTTGTAAAGTGCTTGGGGCCTGGACACTGGAGTAGAGGAAGAATGCCAAGTGATGAATTTCTTCGCAGCAGAGTGTCGAAGCCATGACACTGAGTCCGGGTCAAAGACTTGGGCGACAAGTGTATGTAATTCAGAGGGAATAAGAGGTTGAATATAGTCCGGAGACATGAGGAGACTGGCATCCATAGTGTCGTGGTCTTTGGAAGGAGTGGTCGATACCGCGTATGGGGGTGATGGCTGAGACGTATGCTGGGCAGCTTCTGGAGTGAGGCCAAACAGAAAAGGCTTAATATCTGCCGTCTCCAATTCGCTCATGATGTTTTCCTTCAGTGATGATATCTCTTCCGGAGAGAACGCATCAGCTCGTGCAACGAGTGGAATAACATTTGTGAGGGCTGACAGTCGGCGCAAATACTCGATATCAACTGGCTTTATTTCTGTGGGAGTGTTAGCTGAATGCCTGAAAATTGTTGGTGACACACGTACTATTAGATACCACGTATAGGACAACATCAACCTGTGATCCGCCATTGCCACTCAACAAGTTCACCATTTCTGGCTCGCTCATGCCCTCAAAACTCGACACTTTCTTAAATTGAGATTCGATGTAGTCGATTACCGGGGTTATGCATTCCAAGCACTGCAAATGTTAGCGTCAAAATTGATGACAAAACAGCATTACTTACTGATGTCTGGTTGCCATAACCAGGGGTATCAACGAAGCAAAGGTTTCTTTCCAGAACCGAATCACCCATGCTCTTCCTTCTCCGCAATACGCGGCTCTCCTCCAGGTCAGACCACCAAGATGGGTAGGATCGTGTGCTTGCATATATCTCTGTGATCTGTGATGTGGTTTGAAGATCCGCACTCCCATTTCTGGACTTCGTTCGCAAACTCTTCCGTCTGGTCGCTGGTATGGTTATAGGAGTAGCAGATAAAGGGTCGACGTGAACAATGTCCTCGCAAACTTGAACGATTGCTTTGATGAGAGACGTCTTACCAACACCTGCGATTGTCAGCCACGTTGAGTGCGAGATTGAGAGTGCAGCTAACCTGAATCACCAGCAATCAAAACCTTCAATCTGCCCATGTTCTTTCCTCTTTCTGTGAATGGTCGCCTACTAGGCATCTTGATACTCGGCATGACCAATTGCGGAGCACTTCCACTATCAATCATCTCTCTGCCCATGTCTTTCTCCTCATCGCCACTCGATATGATTGCTTGACTAGCAACTTCGTCCATCAACGAACCAGCGTCGGAGTTTCGACGAGAGTCGGGGCTGCTCATGAAAGACCGAGGGGCTGGTGAGCCATATGAAAGTGGAGTGGAAGGCCTCGAGATTGTAGCTTGGGATGAGCTGCGTTGAAAGGATGGGGAGGCATTCCGGCTAGCTTCGCCTGAGGATCTAGTAGACGGCGATGTTGGCTGAGACAAATCCTCTTCTGATTTTCTTGACATGCGTTGTCCTAGATGCTTCTTCCAGTTGTGCCTTGCATTCCGCAGCTTATCGTCCGCATCGTCGCTATCTTGAACTAGAGAGCTTATCGTGGTTTCAAGACTCTCAACGCCGTACGACCCGCTTTTGGAAAGATCTCGCTGTTTTGGGGGAGTACTCGGCAACCGAGATGTTGAAGCTTCCATAGTCTTCTCGTCTGCTATGAAATAGGACATCTGCGGAGCTTGACTGCGGGTTGCCAGTGGAGTCGGGTCGTTATCGAAGCTGGTACTTCGAGACCGCCCTGAGTAGGAGTCGTCGCCTGGTAAAGGGCGCATGATGGAGTACTGTTTTATGATCACACCAGTAAGAAGTGCAGTAGGATCATATCATCTCAAAGTACTTTCCGAGACATCGGACAGAAGTTTGAAAGTTGAAGTTGTCTCTTCTAAGATTCATTAAGCCGCGATTGTTGTCAGCCTTCTGGTCACTCGTACCCCGCGCCAGTGGAGTTCCAGGCCAGGTCCCGTGTGCGGCGATAAGCAGCTCCGTCCCGCTCTTGGCATGAGTGGCATGAGTGGCATGAGCGGCACATGCCTTAGGTTACACATGGTAATTCAGGCTAATGCCCTGGATTCAGGCCAACACGCGGTAATCTACTTTAGACGCTCACCCTTCAGTTGAAGCGCTTACCTTGCCCAATCCGGAGCCTCTGCATCCCATCTTGCCCCACGCCATCAATAGAACGGGCAATATCTCAGAAGATCCCCCTCGGCATCACTTCTCTTCTCCTGCAAGAAGGGAAGCATACCATCTCAATACAACTTCTTCACCACGGCTTCACTTGGGCCAAAGGATACGCTAGCTATCCTTAATCAGCTTTGCACTCCATCCTCCCTTCTCTTCGACCCGAGATACACCTCAAGGCTCCCTCCCTCGCCGCTCCCACCATTCCGTACATTTCCTCCCTCTCCAACCGCCCAGAAACTCCCGTTCTCAGTACCGAGTACCATCAGCATACAAAATCTTAACAGCGAGGAAGAACCTGCAGAGATGGATAAGAGACATCCCAGTTCGTTCCAGCAGCTGGAGAAGCTGGGCGAGGGGACATATGCCACTGTGAGTACTAGAGATGCTGTCTTCTCTATGCTGTTAGCCTCTCGCTGTAATCCTCGTGGTGGAGATAATAGAACTGGATGACTCTCCTACATGCTCTTGTGTGTCACGGCTTGTATGGAGTCCATGCTGACCATGTGCAGGTGTTCAAGGGCCGGAATCGCCAGACCGGCGAGTTAGTTGCATTGAAGGAAATCCACCTGGACTCGGAAGAAGGCACACCATCTACGGCGATCCGTGAGATATCATTGATGAAGGAGCTGAAACATGAAAATATTGTCAGCCTTCACGATGTCATCCATACCGAAAATAAGCTCATGTTGGTTTTCGAATATATGGACAAGGATCTGAAGAAGTATATGGACACACAAGGGGATCGAGGAGCATTGCCACCAGTCACAATCAAGTCGTTCATGCACCAACTCCTTCTTGGAATCGACTTCTGCCACACGAATCGAGTCCTTCATCGAGATTTGAAGCCCCAAAACCTGCTCATCAATGTGAAGGGTCAATTGAAGTTGGCCGATTTTGGTCTTGCAAGGGCTTTTGGAATACCAGTCAATACCTTCTCTAATGAAGTCGTGACCCTCTGGTATCGTGCTCCTGACGTTCTTCTGGGTAGCCGAACATACAACACCAGCATCGATATTTGGTCTGCGGGTTGCATTATGGCAGAGATGTACACCGGCCGGCCTCTCTTTCCTGGCACAACCAACGAAGACCAACTTGTTCGTATCTTTCGAATCATGGGAACTCCTTCAGAACGCTCCTGGCCTGGAATTTCTCAATACTCCGAGTACAAGCAAAACTTCCAGATGTATGCCACACAAGACCTGCGAGTTATCCTCCCGCAAATCGACACCGTTGGCATTGATCTCCTGCAGAGAATGCTCCAGTTAAGACCGGAGCTAAGGATAAGTGCTCATGATGCCTTGCAACACCCTTGGTTTAACGATCTGGTCGGCCAGATGAGACCACCTCCACAGCACCTTGGTCAAATCCCTATGCAGCAGAGAGGATATGCTCAGCAGGGTGTATCTGCACAGGGCGGCTATGATTATTGAGACCCGCGAGATCTGGTTTATGTGTTACGAGTGATACCTAGGTGCATTGGCGGGCGTTGTGGTTGATATGGGGAATGGGGAGTGCGTTGCTCATGATAGTAATAATGATCGGATTCATGACCTTTTGTCTATCAGTCGCTGGCTCTCTCTTATTTTGTGTTTTTCTCGCTTGAAGAACCGGTATTTCATGGTCGAAATACTAACTCATGGTCCACTTGTGTCGCAAAGAATAACTCTTAGTGTGGATGTAGGGTCACATGCAAAGGAGATAGGACTTGGGATCTACTCATGATGTCTGCTGTCTGTTGCATATCGCAAATTTTTGTCGATTCATGATCCTCAATACATGTGGAGCTTCACCTTGGTTCAGCAAGTTCTGATGCATATCGCGAGGTCTGGGACGCGTAAGTCTCAAACACAATTTGGCATCCAAACATCCACATTCACAGCTCATAGAACTCTCCAATCCATTGTTGCATATCGCAATTCGCCATCCTGAGTAATGTCAGGCACTTCAACAACAGCAACCGCCTCCACAAGCTAGCGCAAGCCCAAGCAGCAATCTCCTTTTGGCGGCCCACTTCCAAGTCTTCTAATATATCGAGATTCTGACTACGCTTGAGGTAAGACATTTTCTTACTCTATTTTGCATTTGAGGCTTTTGATTCAAGTCGCATTTAATACTCCGAGTCAGATATCAACATAATATTTGCTCCTGACTCAGACTCCTTAGGAAATGAGACTGCATCGTGAGTTCTGCACAACATCCAGCCCATAAACGAGCTTAATTACCTACAGGTATGTTTGGCATCGTGCAGTTGTCTTAGTATTTGTGAAGGGCTTTGGATGCTGCCGCTCAGTCTGGCTGTTTCCCACCAAGATCTGATCTGGTTTATCAAATACTCATTATTTAACCGTAGCCGATTTCCCTCCTAGGGTCTATTTGTTTTCGAAAGGAGACAGTGTGGGGACCGAACGTGTTGTAAAGAGGATGCGCTTGACTCTGTCCGTGTCTTGCCACTCGAGTCAGGCAAGGGAGCCAGGTACAACAGACTCCCAATCGTAGGAATGGATACTCTTCAGAGCGATCGTGTCAA
Organism: Cadophora gregata; assembly: GCF_030347475.1. Lineage (NCBI taxonomy): Eukaryota > Fungi > Ascomycota > Leotiomycetes > Helotiales > Ploettnerulaceae > Cadophora > Cadophora gregata. Next base: position 1,461,897 of record NW_026695934.1, on the reverse strand, counting down.
CAAGCTTCAAGATGGTCGATCAGCAACTGGCACTGACATTTCCAAAACCCAAATACCGGACGGACAGGAACTCAGAAACGCATCGTGTCTTTTCCTCCCTGCCTTACTCGTACGACTGACCAACCAAAACCCTGACTCGACGCAAAGTCCTCAAGTTTACCCATCCATCAACAAGATATACAATTATGCAAGTCATACTGGACCCTAACTCCACTCAACCCCACTCCATTCATTCCATTCTCTGACTCGCTTGACGTGTTCCCTTTTCCAGAAGCCCGGCTACATGTCGGCAGTGTCAACTTGCTCTGAGACTGACACTGACACTGAATTGCCCTGACACATTCCCTGCACAGCTGAACGACGACCTGACTCGAGGATGGTCCCGAGAATCCGGACTGCGAATCACACGATTCGGTGGGTGGGTCGGCCCGTGAGACTCGATATCTTACACTTTCTTGTCTGACCTAATTTTGCCGAGCGGCTACAACACCGCGAACAAGGGTATGCCACTCAAATCCCGTTCAAATCCCTCGGAGACAGAAAGAGAGGGAGAGGGAGAGAGACCAAAGAGCTTTTTGTTGCATGTCGAAGAATAGGGTTCACTTCGGTCGGTGAATAGTTTTGGGTTAGGGCGTTTCTCTTTCTCCGCCAAGATGGAGGTTGTGGCGGTAGACATTCACGTAGGGTGGGACGGGTTTCTCGTTGACAGGTCGCGTTACTTGTCAGTATCAAGCACCCACATTGACATTCCTTCCATCTTTCCAACCATCTACACATGGGTATGTGAAAGGATAAATGGTGGCAGAAAAACCTTCCAGTCCAGTTGAATGTCATCCGGAACTTACTTGACATTTCCTGGAGGAAATCACCTGGAGCAGTCGCAAGACAGTGACCATTATTGCATGTCAGAAGCCGGACTTAGAATAACACGGGCTCTTTGAAAATGATTGCCAATCGTAGAAGTAAATGTACAGAGCGCTAGTTCCCAATCTCAAGAAAAGAGCCTCCACGTTGCGGAACGCGAGGGTCGCGCGAGCAATCCGTACAAACACAGATTTTGTTGCACATCGAAGAAGAGAACTCTAAAAACCATTCCATCCAAAGGGGAAAACGGACAAAAGAATACAAGGCTGCAATGTATTCTGTTGCACATCGCTGAAAGAAACTTTATATATTCCAAGCTTCAAGACGACATGTTTGCCCGCCGGGAAATGATCCTGCCGGCCCAGTGGATTCATACTGGATAACAAGCTTTCTCAAAGTGGATTACAGGTCGTACGTTTAAAGGTTCGAGCTCCTCTGTAGTGGATAACACTGACATTGAAATGGAGTGTGCTTGACAGTGTCTTTGTAGTGACTTGCAGCTGTGAGAATTGACTCTTTCTTCTTTATGATAAAATAGAAAATTCAACATTAGACAACCGGTTTTGCGAGAGTACTACGAGGAATGAATATGAACAGAAGTCTCTGGACTAGTGGGTGGGAAAAAAAATATGCCTTTTCTGACAAGATGACTTTCTCCACGTTCTGTTTCAATAAGGGAACAGCCCTCGGATAGATAATGCATCCGCACTAACGGCCGTAACTATGGGTTCTTTCAACGCCTAGTTTCAAGCCCATTAGTATCCACTTCGCGACTGCGGCAGAAGTTTGAGAGCTTTATACGAGTGTATCCATCAGTATCAGTAAGTCTTGTTGCATTTCGCAAATTTTTGACTTTGCCCCAACCCTGGCTTGTTGCTGGCTTCTGCACTGTGTCCCTCGTAAAGGGATCATTCAGGTAGTTGTACGCCGTTTTGTTGCATTTCGTATTTTAAACCTCTTTCGTTAATGGACGAATGAGGAGGTTCTGATGCGTTAGTTATACTGCGAATGAACTTTGCAATATTGGATTGTGATCTGTGGGTAACGCTGAAATTCCTTTTGTTTGCTTGCTCCCGGGCATCGTCCTTGTCAAATGACAGAATATTCGATCGTGGAATACATGAAAAATCACACTTAATCGAATTGTTTTTCTCCCAGTCACTGCACCTTTCTAGACCTTCGCTCGAGGAAAAGATCATGAGGCTTCAAAGTCATTTCCTTTCCCCCTCGTCCCATCTCAGAAAAGAAGCTTTGGGGACCACAGAAAACAACCCTCAAACCACCCGACCCACTAATCACCGTCCCTTCCTTGGCTCTCGGTCAAACGCCGAATGAATAAACTTCCTTCCAGAAAAAGTAATGCCGAATTAAACACGTTTCCCTTATGCACTGACTCAGAACATGGAGATCGGATAGCTAATGTGCACAGCCAAGTCTGAGCAGCACAGCGATAATGCCAGGTACCATGTGGCGGGCGGTGCAACGGTGGCTGTGGCTTAATCCTCGGGAACTTTATATCCACGTCCGACTCTCAGCTTCATGTCGTGTGATCACATCCGAAGTTGTCCCCGCGAGCGTAACGTTTCTTCTTGAGAACTTACGCTGGTGTATCGCCGACAGCAAAAGTCTCAAAGAGACCTTTGTTGCAAATCGCAGAATGAAAGTCTAATCTTTCAGACTTATTTATCGCAATCGGCGATGATGAATGTTATGTTTGGCGCCTTGCGTCACGGTAAACATATTGACTTTCGCTTACGGTTTGAGGCCCTTAGTGATCGATTTGTCAGTCCAGTGATCAGCGACTTTCCCTTCCGAATATAGTTCTACTTAGACAACATGCTTTGCACTTTGGAAGTCGGCACCGAATGGGAGAATCTATTCGCCGTGAGTTACGGTCAGACTTCTTGGAGAAGAAAGATTATCGCGAATCTTATGATCATTATTTGATGAAAATAGGGCTCAAAACTGCGCCAAGGTGCGGACTCATCTCCGCGAGCCTGGAAACAACCAAACTACGAGCTAGAGTTTGATATCGCCGACTTTCTGGAGCCAGAACTGGAAGCAAGACCGTCAGGCTAAGTTTCAAAATTACAGATATGGCAGTCTGTTGCATATCGCACAATTGACTTCCTCGCCATCCTGACGACCCTTCCACTTTGCATTGAATTGTCGTCACTGGGAATGCTGTTCGTCTCAAGTCCCACCCACCTACCACAAGATATCCACAAGTAACCCGCAAATGACAGACTTACGTACAAGATGTGTACGTAAAGCTTCAGTATATTCCTTCTGTTGCACATCGTAGATTTTTAACTTTGAGCGGAGGATCTTATGAAGTAAGAAGTGATGTGCTGGGCAGCTGAGTTGATCCTCCAGATTAGGCAGCCAAGACGACCGTTTGTAGATGCCGCCGTACCCAGAATCTCAGCGTGCTTATGTGTTTATCGTTTCAATTAGCATCAATTTTATAAACAGCACATTGAAGATCTATGAAAGCGGCATTCATAGCTTTCGTGGTTGCTCCTATTCCTAGAATTCTACTGTGCTTAATGATGGTAAATTCCAGCTCAACAGCCCCTCCTCGTACAGTCCCACATTGAAAGCTAAACGTACGTACATTTCTGTTGTAAAAAATGTCACGAAAACCCTACAGATAGTTTCAACTATTTTCGACTTCCAAAACCATGACACGAGAATTAAAAAAGAGACTCCTTGATTCGGCCACTCACCACGAAACCCTTAAATTATGGGACGAAAGTGCGGTGTAGAGTAATTGTCACCTGCCAGACAAAAGCCGAAGCTTTTACAAATTGTCAAGTAGCATTCACGACTCACGATATTCCTCTTCCGAAGCTCAGCCGTTGAAGCAGAAAGTTTCACACCGGGACAACTGTCAGTGGATCTCATACGGGGCTGAGGAAAAACAAAAAGAAAAAAAAGCTTCAGCGTGCTTGAATTATGATTGGTACTTTTGTAAAGCAAAAGCCTTTTGTTGCAAGACGCAAATCAGACTTTTGCTATATCTGCTTCAGTGTTATAATCGAGATTCGTATGTCTCTATGCGGCAAGTTTCGTAAGTTGTTGATCCGAAAGGGGTCGGCTTGTCGGCGCAAAGGCGACTCGTTAGCCGAAGATCGAAGAATCGGGTACCTACCCCGAGCCCGAGGAAGTCCCGAATGTCAACAATGCACTGGTGATCTGATGGGTATGCGAATGGCTTTGGTCGCTCAATCAATTCATTGATGCGAAGTGATGGCATATTTCGACTTCTTTATGGGAGATGACTGTTACTTGATAGCGCCAAGAATTAGGAAGTTCCCCTCCAAACGAAAGCAGCAAATAAACCCAAACCCCACGAACAAGCCCAAGCCAGAACTAAAACCCCCAAGACCAAAAATAAGATATCCGCGAATCGAGCCTAAACATGAAGCACGACCCCCCGACAGCGATTCCCATCCATCCATTGTCTTGGGATTTTGATGCACTTCGCACCCCAGAAGCCGAGGCGGCGTGCAGCCCGAGAACTGTGTTCCTGACTTGTCCCGGGCTGTCCCTGTTTCAGAAGCTCTCAGAGGTTTTTGTTGCATATCTGATTCGCCAAGGTACCAAGTCACGAAAGTCGAAGGAGAGGTCTCGTGGAGGTCTCGTGAACATCACGGGTCGGAGTGACCATTATGATTCTAAGAGCAGAAATGTTAAGGCTGGGCTGCTGCAAAGGAATCGGCGACATATGTATCAGGCTATGTAAATGTCGTGAAATTAGAAGGATCAGGAAATTAAGTTTCTCTCCACTTCCCGTGCTGTCTTGGATGGTGTTGACAATGCGGGCGGCATTTTGCCTTTTCTTAAATCCGTGGACATACTGTACGGTGTCGCCATGAAGGAATAGCCCGCTCCGAAAGGATGATTGGAAAAAGGAAGCAAGACTTGGTTCAGACTTCCTGAGCAGAAACTTGAAAGCATATCTCTCACAGTCACTAAAAGAAGTTCCTGCTCGAGTTGTGGTCAAGGACACATGATACTTACACACCTCAGGAATGGTGTTGCTCGTTTCCTAATCGGGAAGCTGAAGATGAGGGAAAAGTAGTCGGACCAATATCAACCTCAAACGAGCTTCCTGAGACTAGCAGAAAGCACTCCAACCAGAGAATGGGATCGCGCACAAGTATCCAGACTTCTGTTGCAAGTAGCACTTTTTTTCATCGAGTCATCTTCATCAGACGTTCCCAGCAGTGTGGATCAGCCTAGCATCTCGACATCAAAGACCCAGTACTTCGACCCCACCATCAGAATATGCCAGGTGTGTACACGACTCGACGACGAAAATCGCGACGTGCAACAAAGTGGCTTCACTCCTCTTCATTAGCCAGTTGTGAGATGGTGCGCGGAAAGCTTGCTCCAAAAGGGGTGTTATGCGAGGGTGTTGTTGGTCTGGGAGAGGGATTTAACAGTGGAATTAACGAGCTGCATGTGCTGCCGAGCCTCATGACCACTGACCAACACGCTAAAGCCAATTCCCGAGGGATGGGGATGGGGATGGGGAGGGGAAGAGAAAAGCAGGCTCGGATGCGCATTCCTGCTTCCGGGGAAAGAAGAAAACCCAGCCAGATCGCGCTGCTGTCCAATAATGAATGAGTTGATGAGATAAGATAACACCTCCCCCCAGATGGGAGGTGTGACCGTGTGAGTGACACACTGACAGCAGATGCGAAGACGATCGAGAGAGAGACGAGAGACATCAGACATGCAGAAAGAGCTCGAGTCAGGGCCGTACAGCGGTCTCCGGGCAGGCGTTTCTGGGAGAATACTGTAATAATGACGTCCAGAGAACCAGTCGGAGACATCCCCTGAGGCCGGATGCCAAGCAGGTCCCCTCCCCAGGAGCAGCACAGGATGCACAGCTCAGCTCTGAGCTCACGCCTCGCTTGCCCCATCCAGCTCCCTCTCTGCCTCTCTGCCTCCCTTGTCACATCCATCCTTCCTATCCTATCAAGTAAATTACCAACCTCTGCCCCCCCAAACTTCCACAGACCTGGAAAGTATCACATCTGGGCACTCTCCTCTCCCTCTCTGTCACATTCCGCAGCGTCTTTGTTGCACGTCGCATTTCAGACACTGAATCGTGTCACATTATCGAAATGGTGCCATTACAAAATGGCGTGGTGCTCCTTACCAGCCTCGCCAACCACAGCGCTCGAAAAACGAGAGGAGGCCGAAAAGCTCGAAACTATCTGTCAGATCAAGCCTCCACCATGCGTCCGTCACTTTGCTTGGGTCGCTGCGCCGACGGGCTCTAAGTGCCCTGCCCTAACGTGCCCTGCCGTGCCCTAACTCCTGCACCGTGCTCACGCTGGAGTAGTCCTGGACAGTGCCCGGTGGTTTATTCGGGCATCATCAAACTCAAAAGGGCTGGAAAGATGCACATGGGAACTCTAAACCGCGTGTGGGAGCCTGGGAGGGGAAATAGACTTTGAGACTTGCTCTCTGGGGGCGTCATCTTGGTGCATTTTGGGGGAGCCAGATTTCCTGGTTGGCTGTCGGTGCCGGACACTGTCTCCGAAATGTTTAGGCCTGGAGTCAATAATGGAGTCCAGGCTCTTCAAGGGTCCTCGAAAGGGCATATCTGACGTCTCTACAGTATTTGCATGCAGCAGCCATAAAGCGCAAAAGCACAAGCAAGCTGAAGCTCGAAGTCTAACTGGAAGCCCTATCTGAGGCTCCGATTTGATACCAACGGCAAGGCAAGCTCTCGCATATGCTGCGCCAGTAGACACGTCGCAATAATTCCTCTTTCAAGTCGGCGTCTCCGAAAGGGATATCCTAGGTCACGTAGTTTTGCAACCAGTGTGCCGTCGTTGATGCGCGGCCTATCATACTAGAGCAACACACCGGATACTCTGTAAAAGCAACAAGCACTCAGAGAAAATCAGGAAACCCAAATAGATCCCATGATTCAGGGCCATCAATTCCCCATTTTTACATTGACTCAAGGTTACTGGAAGCGGATTTCCCAACTCTGCAAATCCCGAGATTGAAGAAACCACGCATTTGGGACCCCACATCCCGAGTACATGAGTCGCTGTATGTGGGGTTTTGGGGACTGACTCGTTCACCCTCGCTCACTCAGGCCCTCAGAAAACATCACGGCAGTGGCCGACAACCCCTGAAACAAGCCACATCGGCCCATCTCATCAAAAGAAACATCCCTTCTCAATCCCACATCTCCACATGTTCCTCCGTCCTCAACACACAAAAGTACCACCAAAGCACCAGAGAATCAGCAAAGACATCGAGTCGTGCTCGATTTTACGATATGCAACAAAAGTTTGCTTGCTTCTTCTTCTTCTCCATACAGCTCTGCTTTGTCCGCGCCTTGGATCTGATCTTCAATCCTCTTTCCCGAAGAGGGGCATCGATCACCACCATCATGCGGTACCGTACGGGACAAGCTCAGGGAATGCGGGACTGCGGGATCGAGGGGAGGGAAAACACTGAACAGAGACTACTGTCAGGGGAGCAGGCAGGACTTGACAAACTCGAACTACTCTACTTGACTGACTACTGTATGTGCCTCGAGATACCCAGCTGGATAGCTGCAGCTGTCACGATAATGGCACGGAGAGAGGCTCGGCGCTCGATCTGCAACAAAGAAATACGGAAACTGCCTCAGCCTTTAGCATGGAAATGTTGGCGGTGAACGATCTGTCCTCTGTTGGTTTGAGGTCTTGGGTGGGTGCTGGTGCTAGAGAGGGGTAGCGATACTCAGCAGTTAGAAGGGTTGAGTGCCGGCCCAATCTGGTAAGAGTGAGGATGAGATTTATCGACGGTAGGCCTCAAGTCCTGTGAAGTGAGTTGCTTTTTGGTTGCAGCCTCGATCGTATCCTCCTCCGCTGCTCCACCCTACTCTCATGTCCTTCGTGGTAGCATGGACCCATCTTGATTCTCCTTACGAGATGTCATTTTTTGCTTGATAGTGCTTTGGCCCTTTGGTTGATGAAGCTGGGCACTAAATGACCTTTGCATGTATTTCGTGTGGTGTTTGTAAAGGTGAGGAGATGTGAAATGAGCCTGTGCTCTGCTTGTGGTATTATAGAATTGAGCGACAGGTGAGGGAGTCATAAATGGCAATACGAGGAGGTCAATAAGAATTAGGATAAAATATGAGAATGTAGCGAAGGTCACAAGTCAGATTCCTCCACCCATTCATCACCGGGATAAGTGCTTTTGAGTAAAGTGTCGTTGGTGGGTATTCCTACAAATGAAGCCATCCTACTGGCAGACACTGCTGGCATACCACAATGTCATCACAGGAACATCACTTTTGACTTCAAACCTCCACTAAAACCGACCCAGAATACCCTACAGACGTATAGCCAGAAAAATGCAACTCATCTCACCCCTCCTTCACAGCTTCAATGACAGCATATTCCCACACCGTTCCCATCCTATCGCACTCTTCCAGAATGCTCTCATCCTCCCACCACCACTTATCGCCCTGCACATACGAACCCCACATCTCCTTCCACAGCATCCTACCCACAATACTCTTTAACTCCTGCTTTGTGTTATCTACCTCTTCCATCCCGTCAGTTGTGATCCCGCCATTCGCGCAAGCTAGACCCGGCTTTGGGACATTAACAGCAGCGAAGAATCGGACATTGACGATTGTACTGCCTTCTGAGCGTAACCCTGCATCAGACAACCAGACTGGGAAGAGTCGACTGGGGTTCAGACATCGGAAGTGTTTCTCCAGATGTAGTATCAGATAGTTGTCCAGCCACTCGCGCAAGCGCGGACCGAGTGTTGCAGGGAGTGGCGAGGGATCGAGAATTGTGAGATGTAAGGTTCCTCCTCTAGCAACCGGATTCGTTCCTGCAAGTGTGCTTGACGCGCTTTTAGAGAAGGACTGCGGTGAGGTATCGGACTGGGGAAGGACATGAGTCGCTGAGATGAGAGTTCGGTGACATTCTTTTACAATGGAGGGGATGGATGATGCTGGCAGTAAAGAGGGGATGGAGAAGGCATGGATTTCCGAGAAGATGTTGGACGCGTAGGGTAGCTGGGAAGTCGGGCCTGGGACAAGAAGAGGATGGATGTTGGGGTAGGATTTTGGTGAGAGCGGATTGGTGGACAGATGGTGAACTGATGTAGCAGTTGTAAGTGCTGAAAGGGAGGAACATGATGCTGGCATATTGTCAGTGATCGTTTAGAAGTATATAGATGACCACAGAACTTACCATGATTCTCGTACAGCGACAGTACCTTCGTAGGTCTCGAGGAAGCAGATACGACAATGTCATCAGCACTAGACTTATTTTTCAAAGTCCTCAACGCAGTCAACATCCAAAGCTGCTTCTCTATCTCCAGTTCTCTGTAAACGGAAGCATCTGCAACCTCGACCCATTCTTCCCTCAGACGCTCAAGAACGATCTTCGAACTCGCGGCTTCCATCCGTCTGATGCTTCTTTGCAAATGTGCAATCTCGGAGGGGGGCGTTTTGTGGCGTCGTTCTCTGATTGGACGAAGTTGCGTAGGCGAGCGTCGTTGACCGGGTTTGGAAGTTTCCTCATCGTATTCCCATGTCTCCGGTGGCTTCCATGTGTATGATGGTTGGAAATGTTTGGCGACTGCGAATCCAGCTCGCTTATTTACTTGTTGGATCCTCACATTGTCTTTGGGTGGAGTCTTGGGTGGTGCTGTGACTGGGAGAGGAAAACTGAATGCAGAGGATGGAGGGGAACTAGATAGTCAGATTTTGTGTTGCATGAGAAATACTAGTTCACTTACACCTTGTCAGATAAACCTTTCACGAGAACAGGTCCTTTTCCAGAGGATGAGATATGAACTATAGTTGCAGTCTGCTCTGCTGTCTTGACGCTCTTTGGAGAGGACACTGTCCTTTCAGTGCTCTGAGTGACAAATGAGTCTTCGCTCAGAGGCTGCACAACCTTCCCGGAGCTGGTGGTTGATTCTGGGCCCGAGTCCGAGGTTGCCTCTGTCACAACTGACTTGCCAGTCCATCCAGAAAATACTGATTCAGAAGCTAGGACAAGGTCAATTACAGTCCTTGAGCAAGCAAAATAGACAAATAAAATACCTTCTGACGCAGCTGAAAGCTCTCCTTCTGAGTAATAGGGCGGGCTTCTTCCGAAAAACCCATTTTTGGGAATCCGGGTAGTTGTTCCTGGTACCTCGTGACCAGAGGAGTCCGAGTCAACGGTGAAGTTTGAATGTCTTTGAGAATTGTCGAGAGGCTCTTCCACCAGCGGCGCCGGCGTCGGTGTTCGGTATCCCGCCCTGCTTGGTGCTCCTTTCCTGCTAGAACCAAAAAAATTCAAAAGCGACGGCTTCCCATGCGCAAAGGTTGAGCTCGATGAGTTTGAACTTCGAAAAGATGACCCTCTAGACAAGCCTGGGGTGTTGCGGCTCGTTCCATTTGTTGCCTCTTGCTCCTTACGACTCTTTCGCTGACCCACAGTTTCCCTGGCGGGGTCCGTCCAAGATACATCGAACATTGTTGTAAGGCAATGAGCGGTCTCAACGGAAAATCAACAAACGAAAGTCGGGCAAAGCAGATGATCTACCCTTCACGCGCCGGCATGGTAAGGTAAAGTGTCATAGACCTAGACTGTCAAAAGAAAGTCATGCTGAAATGTCACATATTTCATTCCAGCCACGAATGTCACGAGCATGCGGTTTAATGATGCGAAACGAGACATATTCCCCTCGTGTATGGGGTTGAGCAACCACGTCCACTCATTTTACCTCCCGTTGGAGGCAGCATGATGGTGTCCGAGTCTGATATTGCAGATGCATGTTGCCGTCGAGAGTAAGGTAGGTGGACGTGGCACTCGATAGGGGCTGTTTTACTGCTTCCCTTGAGACAACTTTATCGGCGTAATGCGACAAGCACAACAGCTGGTGGTTGTACGATCATGGAACAAACGGTGGGTGGCGTTGGCGGTTGGGATGAAGGTACTCTGTGAGTGAGGAATCCGTGCAGCAAGCGACATCCAGGCTGGTCGAATCAGGGGTGTCAAGTCCAAGCCACTACTGTACTCCATCTCATCCCGTCTCTGTGCTTCGACCTCTTTTCCTATCATCCTCCTCGCACTCGACCTCGACTTTCAATTAGACTAACTCTAGCTATCACATATACCCTCTTTTTCCACGACTATCAGCTGTAGGGACATCCAGTGCACGAACTGGGTTCGACGATGTTCCTGTAGACGAGGGAGAGACAGGTCGCGACCGAAGCAAAAAGAATTTTTCGTCGATCTGACTTACGTACATAATTGATGATGTATGCATCAGGTATCTTGAGTTGCATGCTCCCAGTCTCCATTTGTATGTCGCAAAAGACGGTCAGAGATCTTCAATGCATCTCGTCACTGCATCGTGCGCCGGGAACGCAAGGCAGCCACCAGTCACACATATCCTCTTTTGGTGATGATTTTCAGAGATCCATTCCACCTGTGTCAGAGGACAGAGGTTGGAATAAGCTGGTGTGGTGGCTATGTGTCGGGACCGTTGGTAGGGGTGAACGTTGATGTGAGGCTTGATGAGATCCAGGCTTTGAAATGCTGGCTTTTGAGCTATCAATTGTAGGCTGAAGCGAAACTTCCTTCTCGCATCCTTAACTTGTAGCCTCATGGGGCCTAGAACGAGGAGAAGTACTCGCATCTTCTCCTTACATTTCAGCCTTGCCTTTAGGAGTCGGTTCCACACGGAAACATGCAGTATGCTGGTTTCAGCTCATCACTGATAGACAAGCGTGGTTGTGACATTCATGCTCCTGCATTATAGCTATACTTCACACAATCTGAAGGATCATTGATCCCAGCTAGTGGAATGAACATGGCAGGAAACCGCCCCCTGTTTTCAGTGCCGTGTCTGTTGAGAACCGCCAGTCAATGTCAACCTGCATGTTTACTTTTCGGGTGTTTCAAGGATGATTTTTCGGCTTGTTTGACAGCTGTATAAACTTCCTTCGCATGCCCGCGTTCTATCAATGAGCTGTCAAGCAGATCGATTTATATCCGCAATTATGTTTTGTTCGATTGGCAATGCTGTCAATATCCTTGACAAGAAAGTGGCGAGATCAACCTTTGGTCGAGTCTTCCGGCTTGATGGATCAGGTCATGTAAGTTTCCATGTTCGGCTCTGAGTATTAGAAACCACTAATTCATGGACAGCCGAAAGAACGGAAAGGTTCCCGCTTTGTTACTGAGCTGCGAGCTGGGCTCACAACCTTTTTTACTATGGCATACATCATTGCTGTCAATGTTGGTACCATAATCCCCATTGCCCTTCCGTCACTGACAGCGTCGAAGGCATCTATCCTTGCTGAGAGTGGAGCAACATGTGTTTGTACCGACGCAGCCGACCCATCTTGTTCCAATAACCTTGAATATGATAGTTGCTTGATTGGTATGGCATACTCACTTCACGATGAAATCAGTTACTGACACTGACAGGCATTAAGCGCGATCTCACCACAGCGACAGCAGCGATTGCAGGTATTGGATCGGTAGCTTTTGGGTTTATCACCAACCTGCCTGTTGCTTTAGCGTAAGTCTCGGATTCAAAGGAAACTTTCGGGACTGACAAATGGCAGGCCCGGAATGGGCCTCAACGCGTACTTCACATATCAGGTTGTTGGCTTCCATGGCACCGGATCCATATCTTACGGCCTTGCCCTCACAGCCGTTTTCATTGAGGGGTGGATTTTCGTCTTTCTCTCACTCATCGGCATGCGGCAATGGCTTGTCAAAATCATCCCTGCTTCGGTCAAAGTTGCAAGTGGAGTTGGTATTGGCATCTTCCTGACAGAAATCGGAATGTCATACTCAGGAATTGGCTTGATCTCAGGGTCGAATGTAACGCCTACAGACCTTGCCGGATGTCCTCCACAATACATCGACAAGTACACTGGAAGATGTACCAGTCACAAGATGCAAAACCCCACGGTACGTTACCTGTCGATTTTGTTGCATTACCTACTGATCACAAGGCAGTTATGGATTGGAGTCATGGGTGGAGGTGTTCTGACGGCTTTCCTTATGTCTTACCGTGTGAAGTCAGCCATCATTATTGGCATTGCTCTCGTCTCAGTCATATCTTGGCCGTTGGTTATCCTACCCCGAAGAGCATGCATTCCGCTAATTTCAGCCAGGCGAGACACCACATTCACCTACTTTCCCTATACTGAAGCTGGAGACCAGATGTTTGATTTTTTCAAACAAGTCGTTGCATTTCACCCAATCGGCAATACCTTCGTTGCCCAAGACTGGAACATTGGTGCGGCTGGAGGACATTTCGCACTTGCCTTATTCACCTTCTTGTACGTCGACATCATCGATGCTACTGCCACTCTATACTCCATGGCTCGCTTCTCTGGTGTCGTTGATCCTGAGAGTGGTGATTTCCCGCGTTCAACCCTTGCATACTGTTCCGATGCAGTGACCATATCTATCGGATCTCTCTTTGGATGCTCGCCTGTCACCGCATTCATCGAATCGGGAGCAGGTATCACCGAAGGAGGCCGTACGGGATTGACAGCCATCACCACTGGAGTCTGTTTCCTCGTATCTATCTTCTTTGCACCAATATTTGCATCCATTCCACCTTGGGCAACCGGATGTACACTCATCCTCGTCGGGTGCATGATGATGCGCCAAGTCACTTCTGTCAACTGGGCATACATCGGCGACGCTCTTCCCGCATTCGTTACGATCGTGGCCATGCCCCTCATGTATTCAGTAGCATATGGCCTTATTGCTGGTCTTTTCACCTATACTGTTCTCAATGGCCTGATCTATATCACGAAAGTCTTCTCTCGAGGCAGGATTCAGCCTCCTGATGCTGACGCCGCCGAGTACTGGACGTACAAGCCCAACAGCACGAACCCTCCCTGGTTCGTGCGCGCTGCACAAGGAAAGCTGTGGAAGACAGGTAGCTTTGACAATATCGAGACAAGATCCATTGGTGAGGGGACCATGGCGTCGGAGAAGGAGTTGGTGGAGAGTTCTACGATGAGGGTCGATTCACGACGCTCTCGTGAAGCTACGATGTGACGGTGGGACGTGGGATACGATTCACGATCAGACATGCGCAATGTTGTGGCTTACTCTTGAGTATTATTATGATGGTATGGAAGTCTTACAATAAGGAGTGGTACATCACGTTATCTTTTCGAGACGAAGTAATGATAGTAGCTATTGTTTGGGTTTAAAACCCTCCCCTGTATGTTTCAAAAGCAGCTCGATAGTTTGGTGACCAATTCCAAACAGTCATTTGAATCGTCCAGGAGATCAACTCGTAAACAACCCTCCTCCTCCTCAATGCAACATGCCGACGTCAAAGATCTTCTCCTCAGGACCTGCATCCTCCTTACAACAGTGGCCAACTCTTTTCGTTGAGCCGGGGCCACTGCCAGGCTCTCGCTGTACAATCATATTCCTCGCCTTCACAAGCATAGACTCATATTCAGGACATCATATGTCTGCCACAACTTCAGCGCGGCAGATTCGACACGATGATGCTACTCCTGATTTCAGCCGTCCTTTTAATTCAGGCTCTGGGTTGTGCAACCACAAGCCACAGCCGCACTCGTCAATCTGCGCAGGATGTTGGACGGGCGCATCTGCGAAGTCGTTGACCACATCTAGGGGCTCGGTCTACTAGAAGCAGAGCTGACTGTTTCGACGGCCTGTGGAGGAGCTGGAAAGGCTGGGGCCGATACCGTGAATGTTCATGGTGTGGTACCCGGGTGGAGCTACACTATGGCTAGTTCCAACAAACGATTTTCCCACAATTGAGTTGAATTTATTTTTAAAAAGTCCTTGTAGTATCTTTCGAACATTTTTCAGGCTTCTGTCTTTATGCTGTCCTGTAATTAATTCCTTGTACTTTTGCCAATACAATCTTTCAAATCGACCTGAGCTTTGATAGCCCCCCCCCCCCCCCCCCCCTGCGATCTGGGTCAGCCCCATTGTATCAAATTTCTTTTAACAAATCATACCTGGGGGAATTGTTCTAGTATCATGGGTATCGTACTCTCGGTCTTTTGGCCAGGACAGAAGACCACTACCGTCGCTCGACAAACTTGCATGCTTGCACTTAGAAAATCACCGTTCAAACACGTCCCTTGCGAGATCTTTCTTTGCATCGCAGAACATCTGCCACAATCATCCATCGCTTCATTGGCACTCACCTGCCAACCGTTACTCAAGATCATCGGTTCGCAATGCTTGAGAGAAATACGAATAGGACCTCAGGCTGAACATCACCGCTTCCTGCAGCTCGTAGAAAGAGATCTCCCTAACCATATCGCCTGCTATTTCTGCAGGCGGTTCCATCTCATCGACAATAAACCTCATCGATACATCAATTTCCGTCTTTCAATTTTTCGTGTCAGAAGCTGTCAACAGTATCCGTCTCAATTTACTTGCCCCAGCTTGGATGGAAAATTTCGTCAATACAGGTATCGCAAGTGTAGTTTTGTGATATTTCAAAGGGCCAGCAGCGTTACCGCCAGGGACGAGATACAAGCCCTTTGTTAAACTTGTTAGGGGCAAGCTACACATATTACATGGAGTCCACCGAGCTTCACGTTTACACTGTGAAGATCGTCCATGGCTCCATGTATCTGCGACATCAAAGTCTGTTTGTGGTTCTTCGTAGTCACGCAACATGGTTTCCCTTCCCAAACGTTCCCTACCCAAGCGACTCGGGGCTGTTAGTATGTCCACACTGGAGAATAATAACGCCGAACGATTGGAGTGACCAGGGAAGGATGTTGCTACACCGGCTAGCTAGGTGGACTGAGCATGGAGAGTCAGGAGGGTCTCCTGAACTCTTACAGTGCGGCCACTGCGCGACAGAATTCCGCATAGACTTTAAAGACTTGGGGGAATCTGGGACTGGGGTGTTCTACACGAAGTGGCAGGATATCGGGGAGGGAATGTCATACTTGGATCCAAAGTGGCAACATCACATCGATCACATCGAGCGCGATGATGATTTAATGTGGGAGGAGGAGATTTTCGAGCCGGGTTCTCTTTGCGCCGCATTTGAAGAAGGCAAGGTCTATGAGTTTGATTCAATCTTGACTCCGGAGGTGAAGAAGAAAGGATTTGCCAAACCTCCAGATCCATTGCTGGACGAATGTATCTAGGGCATGGACTTACATGAAGCCATCCGTAATTTTACCTATTTAAAACCTGACATTGTGATCAGCCCTTCTCAGTTCCGTAACAAAGAGTTGGATGAAGCTTCGGAGACAAAGCCTTTTACGTCTTCCAGTACTTATAATGAGTCGAGGTCTATGTTGTCAAAAATGAGTGAGAACATAGCGGGGTAATGCGGGGGTACAAGACCCTGAAACCCAGGGGCAGCCTATTGGGAACAGGACAGGGCCTCTCAAGCGCCTGTAATTAGCCGAGCCATACTGAACAACAATTAATAGTCAGCGAGGCACAGAGGGAATGTGGGCAGTAGATTATTGCGAAGATGCTAGAACTGCTTGAAAATGAGCCCCGTCCATTTTCTCTCTAATATTGACACACAATGACTGCGTTGAATAGACTCCTTGAATCTCTCTTGACCCAAACCCAATCTCCTAAATCCAGCGACTGTCACGCCCTCATCCACCGGTTCGCCAAAACTCCACCATCGAAATTGCAGATGCACAGATCTACAAATCAAAATACACGCATTCGACGTTGTTTCCATCAGGGTCGAGGATAAAAGCTCCGTAGTACTTTTCATGGTACTGAGGTCGGAATCCTGGTGGACCATTGCACTTCGCTCCTGCCTTCCTGTTTTCTGGTCAGAACTGCGATATCAAAGGTACGATGGACAGATGAGAGCACATTTTCGGAGGTGTGAGATGAATAAGGCATAGAAAACTTACAAAGCATTTGCATGGAACTCATCAACCTGCGCCTTGCTGTTTCCTGCAAACGCGACATGCGTGACGTTCAGATTACCGTTCTGATTCTCCTTTCCCTTCGATGGGGCAGAAATCCAGACTGTGAGAGTATTAGCACTGATTGTATCCTATATCTATGTATTTTGTTTTGAGTTTCGGATCGGGATAATGCTGGAGAGCGGAAGCAAGGGAGCTGATCGACATTACGTACAATCGGAGCGGCCACCCTTTGGCGCATAACCGACGGCATTTCCTGGAAACTCCATGAAAATCCCATAGGTCAAAGGCTTCAAGATCTCGGTGTAGAAAGCCTTTGAGGCTTCGAAGTTCTGGACAGGGAGAGAAGTGTGGTCGATTGGCATTTTGACGGTTGGCTGTCGAAGCTGTACCGCTTTTTGAGGTTGATGTGAAGCGAATGGAAGAGAGTAGTCTGACAAGACAAGTACAGAGATTGATTGAGGTGTATGGAACTGCTAGACTCTGATTGATGCTGGAAGATTGACTTGAAGATGAGAAAGAGAAATGAATGGAGCAAGCACGACGCCCTTTTAAGTAGGTAGGAAACCGCAACGCGTTACTCTCACCAAAACACGTGAGTATGACAGGAGGGGTAACTCCAGTAGTAAGCAGAGTATGCTGGCGGAGGATTGCCTATCCGAAGCCACTGGTTGCTTTGTAACAATAGGCTGCACTGATGAGGTTAGAGTTACCCAAGTGCTGAGCGTCAGCAGCTTGGCTGCAGCGGGGTTTGCGGCTTTTGGCTGCTTTGGGTATTCACGATGCATATCGTGTTTATATTCCAAAGACCTCGGACACCGTGTACGTGTCCGATTCCCTTTTCAATCAATTCACCTGTACGTAGATACATAGGAATCACGCTTTTCATTGACTTTGATACATAAACTCTTACAAGTACAGCTAAATAGCGTAGCTGTTATCGTATACCTCTATCAGCGCCCTGACACCTTGGCCAACACTACAACTTCTAGTCAGTATTTCAACGATCTCAATTCGGGTCATCCTTATCCTCGCTGTTTTGTTTGTACCCACTTCTAACCTTAGTTGGGCTGCGATTTATTCGGACCTTCCGTCTCGCTAAAGTGTGTGCTTGGGGTTGATCCAGACGAGCTTCCATCTTCCGTCAACGATTCTTCTTATATAAAGCTCTCACTGGCTGGAGACCATACTTCAGATGCTGCTGAGTTGCTAGCTGCGTCTGCTTCCTTCGCCTCCCCTCCAGCAGAACTTGGAGCTCCTGGATTTCCCAAGCCAGTTGTTATCTGTTCGACCAGGCTTGTCTGAATATCATCCGTGGACTTCGTCATCTCGTCGTCTGGCTTCTGAGCCTCTGCATTTTCCTTCTCTGCCTTTTTGGCTGCCTTCCATATAGCTAACCGCTTAGCTCGCTCCTCTTCTTCGGTTCTCAAGCGCTGCTGGTCTGCTACCCAAGATTTTGTCTCCTTGACTGCATTCGCCGCAAAATGGCGATGGCTGATCAAGAATTCTTGCAACTGTGCAGGTGTAAAAGTATCCTTGGGGATATAGGTACTGAACTCTGTTGCCAACTTATCCAAGTGTTCTGTGTCAAGGAGTGAAGTGAGTGGTGTGGCATCTGAGTCCGATGAAAACATCCGAATGAACAACCACTTCGCACAGTCGGGCGACATACTACCCAAGAACACTTGGCGATCAATGCGACCAGGTCGCGTGAGCGCCTTGTCAAGCTTGTTGGCAAAGTTAGAAGTCATGATAACGATTCGGCCTTCTCGTGAAATGACGCCGTCCAGGACATTGAGAAGTCCAGAGAGGGTGACTCGTGAGCTACGTTTCTCTTGCTCTTCGTCGTGGGCGTTACATGTTATGCTACCTGTGCCTTTCTTCTTTTCTGTCTTCTTCTTGCGCTCTTCCTCTTCCATTTCATCTATTTCCGATTTTCTCTGAACGCCAACAGCATCGATGTCTTCTAGCAACACGATACCTGGACACAGAAGCTGTCAGCTGCTGCTCTAATATACTCTCACTAAAGAAAGAAATCATTAACGAGGGAATCATGAGTTACTTACATTTGGAGGGTAGTGCTTTGAACAGAATCTCAAGCTGCGAATCGTCACTGAGGCTAGGAATATGTAGCAAGTACAATTCCAGGCAAAAGTGTGTTGCCAGCGCCAGACAAAGGGACGTCTTTCCAGTCCCTGGTGGTCCGTAGAAAAGATAGCCCCGCCGATAAGGGATTCCTCGAATGGTGTAATAATGCCTTGTGCTTGGGTCGAGGTATAGCTCCATGTCCGCAACAAGTTCTGCCTTTGTTGTCTCGTCGAAGTGAACCGTTTCCAGCCGTCTCATCGGTCTTTGTATAGCGCCCTCCCTGGTATCTTAATCAGTACTGGGAAGCGAAATGGTAGAAGCGCGTTGAGAGACACTGGAAGAAGAGACACTTACCAGCGTGGATCATTGCCCAACACTTTACTGACACGCACAGAAATTTTCGCCTTTCTCCGTTCATCTGCAAAATCCCGGACAGTTTCCAAGAATCGTCTAATAGGATCTGTAGACCAGCCGAAAACCATGATGACAAGTGACTCGGTACCAGTCATAAGCTCCTCATTTGCTTCACGGAGCTCGTCCTCCCTACATCTGATCCGCCTAACAATGAAGGTATTCCGGTCGTGCTTAAAACGCAGCGTTTCGAAAGCTGGTAAGTAGTGGATTAGAGTCTTCCTCCCATCTGAAAAATCTTTTTGCTTCCCAAAATAGGTGAACTTACTACCAACGTCGCCGGTGCTTGCAACCAGTGATGTTGGGCTCCGTGCGTCCAGAACATTCGCCCCGATCCAGAGCTGGATATCCCTGTTAAGGTCATCGTGGGCTTTGATAAAGACGGAGGCTGTGAATAACTCCATGCAGGCAGAACATAATGTCGTGGCCAAATCTGTCACGACGTTGCCTAATTTCATCATGGTATTGCCGACCGTGATCGCTGTTTTTAAGGATTCGAGGTCGACTTTCAACCATGTTGCAAAGAACCTTCGGAAGAAGTCAAGGATGCGTCTCACATCGTGTCTGATCGAGATTAATTTACCAGAGCTGCCTCTGTTGAGGATGGATGGTCCTAGAGCTACTGGAGCTGTGGATAGAGTAGAGCGGTGGTGAAGATAGTTCGGCAGTGGTTTTGGCATGGCCGGATATGAACTCGCCGTGTGCACAACAAATGGAATATGTGGTATGTATTGAAGTTGCAAAAGGTTTGCCTTTTGGAGACAAACGACGGTATCAAGACTATGAGATGGAGAAGAAACAGAAGGTAGCCTCTGAATCAGCTTTGTATTTATACCTATTCGTGGTGGTGCAATGTGTCACGACGATGTGCTAGAGCAGTGCTAATAACACTTGATGTGGTGGGCAGAAAACGTTATTCATATGCTTTGGAGAGTAATTGACAGTCACGGAACATGGAAATCAGGAGAGTAAATTGGAATCCATCAGTGAACTAGGATTGGTGTGCTGAGATGAGAAACCTGGCTTACCAGCGAGACGCCTTTGAGATGAAAGCCAGACCGAGATTACAATCGATTACTCAGTCTCGGAAACGAGGCCATAACGATAAAGACAAATTGCATTGTAAAACGGCTCGAAAGAAAAGAAGCAAAGGATGGAAATCATTTTGTGTTAGACCCTTGATGTTCCGTATGTACTTCCGTGAATTACCCAGTGAAGACTCTTCGATATTTCAATTTCGAGCGGGGCTTCATCCCTCCTTGTGGACATGACACAGAATCTATCATTTACTTGCTCAAGAAGTTCTTCTTTTGCACATTAATCAGGTAATAAAAGCCAAAAATACCTCCCCAAAAATATTCGTCACTTGTAAACAAACTTTGGTAGCCATCAACGCCAGACTCATCTTTTCTCTTTTTTGGTTCTTCGCTCCTATCTCATTCACGGATTAATTTGTTGCCCCTTGAAAGAGGGTCAGGTTCAACCAACCGATGCAACAGCATCCAGAGCCGATTTTTCATGCAAGGGAAATAATACAACAAAATTCGCCATGGTTCTAGGCGTCTCTAGACCTACCATAAACATTTAGGAAACTTTCACGGAAGTAGAGCGAAGACCAGGACTCACCAATTTATACTCCAAAAAAGAACTCACTGGCTGCCTCCTTTCACTCAACCCCTTGTCTTGATCCCCATGATATGACACAGACAGTGAACAGAGCTTTTAACTTTATCAAACTGTGGTAGTAGCCGAAGAGGATGTAGAAAGGAATATACAAGATGTCCCGAGGATTTCGCCAAAAATGTGGAAGAGGCTTGATCATCTTCGAGGTGAATAGAATGAGAGCCAAAATGCACATCGAAGAACCTCTGGTGATCCCGAACCGATTGTTGGCGGCCATCTGATGACAGGATGCCGGAACAAAGAGTGGTGTTGGAAGACGTACAAGGAGCTCTGCAGGCCGAGTTTGGCTGTGATGTGACCAGGCGTGGGTTCCATGTTCCGAGAATTGGTAAGAACATGTAAGACCACTTTCTAGGCCATACCAAAGCGTGGTAAAGAGGGCAGTATCGTAGAATAGGGCGAAGTTGACGAAGCTCGACAGATAAATGGCATAAACAGACCAGGGTTGTGTCTTCCAAGGAGTTTGGTCGGAGAAGAGACTGGTGGAGTTTGATCGCCAAGTCGTGCGAATCCACCGATCCATCTGCTTGAAGAATTTTCCTGGTTCGCCGAGTGCAGTGACCATGGTGCTCTCAGGACAATTCTGGAACCAGACCTTATATTTGGTAATGCCAATGGTAAACCGGGTGAGGAGGTTGTCGTCATCAACAGCGAATCCGCTCTTTCCAACGATACCAAAGAGCCATGTCTCCCTGCAGTATTCCTGTTCGAAACGGGGGTGTCGAAAAATGTTGGTGCGATAGAAGACAGTGCGGCCGGACAGGACGAAGACAGCTTGATCGATGAAAATTGACGCGGTACATTCAAAGTTATGGCGTTCGAGGTAATTGCACGCGATGAAGTTGAGGAAGTTGGGGAAGGAGAACTCGAATGGCAGACGGCGTACTCGTTTGTTAGTGCCGACTCCACCGATCTGAGGATCTTCGAAGGGAGCTAGAGCAGCGGTGAGGTATCGATCACCCCAAAAGACGTGATCATCGGCAAGGGAGACGATTGAGGTTTGGACACTGTGGTAACGGAGAGTTAGTAAATGCCCCATCCGGACTTGTTGAGAAAACAGTAAACATGTCATTAGATAGTCTCTGGCGAGAATAGTGGCTGAGCAGTCTCAAACTTACTATTTGAGGGCCTCGAAAATTTGCTTACGCTTGGATGCCGTATCAATTTCCATAGCACGCATTCTGGTACGCGTTTTCCTGAGAGCCCTGGCTTTGTCCAGCTCCTCGGCGCAGACCCGTTGTGCCATGTAAAGTCGCTTTTCGCCCACAGTACTCACGATAATCTCCGCAGGTAGGTTGGCCAAGATAGTACTAAGTGTTTCTCTGAACTCAACATCGTCAATTGCTCCAATAGTAGGAATGATGACCGTGACATCTTGAGAAGTGACCGAGGGGTATCGTGGCAGAGGGTATGGTTTGTAAAGCAAGAACGAGATTGTATGGACGATAACTTTGATGAACTTGAACAGGAAAAGTACCTCGAATACTTTGAGCCATCCATTTTGATCAGACAGGATCTCCAAGCATGCACGAATCTCGTGGTGGTAAATGAATGTAAGATAAAGCCCACTGAAGAATTTGAATGGATACCAACTCCAGATGATTGACTTCGCTAGACGGGAGACATTGATGGTACTTGTCAGGAGGATGTGGAAAAACAGGTCAAAGTGGTCGTGACGCATGTTGAGAGTCAAGAGGTAAATTATGCATGAGATTGTTCTAGACGACTTGGGAAAAACAGAGTAGCATAAATGCAAGCAAATATTTTTGCTGTAGATTATATGTAGCTTGAGGGCATCTTCCATCTCAAAATTGAATGTCAATTTGACGCATAAAGAACGAGTAGGGATACGCCCCCACAACAAACAAGATGTATTTTTAACCTGCTCAAAGTCCAATTTAAGCCAAATTCATTGTTCTAAACAATGAAATCTGATATTGTTTCTACCAGAGTCTCGCACTTTGCGGTAACAGAACTCTTTGGTGCTTCTTTCCAACTTATCTGGCAGTCTTCAAGAATAGGAAATATTATAGCTGTGACCAGTAATGCGACATGGGGTTCTAAGTACAACACCATGAATAGTCACCATTGTCTTGAGGGTGAATAGGCCAGCCACAAAAGTGGAGAAAATGACCTAACAAAGACTCGCGAAGAAGACTAAGACTCCTTTGGGTTCAACAAATTACAATCCCTCAATCGAGTAAAGTTGCTTCGTGAGATTTAGACGACTCCTCTTTTTGAGGCAGCCGCTTTTAATGTGTCAACTATAACAGCTTTTCAAGCGTCCATCTTAAAACGACATAGATAGAAGCATTTGCAGCGGTCAAGCAGCTTCAAATGTAGAAAACCAATCAACTTACACTATCGTTGCTATATCCAGCTCTTCACACAATGACGACACAGAACTACAAGTGTCAAGCAGCACTCGAGAGCAGTGCGGACGCCATAGCGAAGGAGATGTCCGAAGCAAGAAGCGGCCCACTCCGACCAACATTCATTTCTAGGCCAGCCCCGTATAGCTCTGAGGGAAAAGACTTTGCATTCGCCTTCGACATCGATGGAGTCATATACAAATCCGGTGAACTTTGTCCCGGAGCGAAAGATGCGATGGAATGCATCAACCAAAACAACATCCCATTTATCTTTCTTACAAACGGTGGTGGGAAAACTGAATCTGTTCGCGCACAAGACATGTCGAAAAAGCTTGGAATAGACATCCGTGCTGAGCAATTCATCCAGGCACACACTCCTTTCAAGCAATACGCTCCCGAGTACAAAGACAAAGTAGTCCTGGTCCTTGGAGGAGTTGGAGATGCATGCAGACAGGTCGCCGAGTCGGCATATGGTTTCAAGAACGTCGTCACCAGCGCAGATCTCACAACAAATATCCCGTGCCTCTCACCTTTCAACGAGATCCATGGTGAGTACTTCAGCAAGACGGCCAGAGCTCTGCCAATAACCAAGAATGCTAGTGGAAGCAAAGGTGGCATCCAGATCTCAGCGATTTTTGTGTTCTCCTCCCCAAGAGAATGGTACCTCGACTTGCAGATCATTACCGACCTCCTGCTCTCCGAGCGTGGCATTTTCGGCACCGTCTCTTCCAAGAACAACAATCCCGACCTGCCAAACAAAGGATATCTCCAAGATGGACAACCCAAGCTGTACTT
The DNA here is from genome assembly GCF_030347475.1 of Cadophora gregata. NCBI lineage: Eukaryota > Fungi > Ascomycota > Leotiomycetes > Helotiales > Ploettnerulaceae > Cadophora > Cadophora gregata. The sequence continues at coordinate 1,437,753 of NW_026695934.1, read as the reverse complement.
CTCCAATCCAGACATCACTTATGCCACGCAGTACCACATCCCCAGGCTATGCCAGGGCACTTTCAAGTAAGTTGTCCAGAAGCCGATCTTTTCCCCTTGAGAATGTCCGAATGCCATCCAGAGACAGGTCTTAAATCCGCAAATGTGGCGACAAATTCTGACTCCCTGTTACTTAGGGTAGCATTTAAAGGCATATGGACAAGCTTGACCGGCACGGATCTCATTGATCAGGAACACTACATACAAATTGGCAAACCAACTCAGCTCCAATTCGAATACGGCGAGCAGGCACTCCGAGAAGTGACCAAGGGAGATTTGAAGACGGTCTACATGGTTGGCGATGGACCTCAATCCGATATTGCAGGCGCTAATAGCTACCGTAGTCCATGGGGATCTTCATGGAAGAGTATTCTCGTGCAGACTGGCATCCATAAAGCTGGATCAGTACCTGAGCATGAGCCAACGGTGGAAGTGGTGAACGTTCTTGATGCGGTGCGATGGGGTCTGAAGCAGCAAGGTATTGAGATGTGAGGTTACAACCGGGTATAATTCGATGTGGTGCTGCTGGCAGCTGTAGTCGTCTTGGGTCGCATTTTGGACTGGTACATATGGGCTCAGCAATGCTCTGATATACGAAGTCTCTGCTGAACGGAGGCAATTTCGGAAAATTAATGTAAGCAGTTGTGTCGTCAACAATCGATGGTTTCGCATGATGTTTAGATGGCGTGACGGCTGAATAGCGATGCCTAGAGCATTTCGACAGATCTCCCATTATCCTTTCCGACAGAGAGTAATGCATGACGTATGATTGGTGAATGTTTGCCACTATGCTTGACGCTTCCTCCGAAATTTTCTTTTTGGTAGCAAGCCTGAAGAGAAGGACGCTTCATATATTGGGTATGATGGCGCTTATAATTCAGCCAGACCCATTATAAAACGCCCGCCTCTCAACATTCGTCTTGTGTGTATAATTCTTGAGATGGAAGACGAAGTTTGTGATTGATATTCGCGAGCCGGGAATATAAAGCTTTGCCGGACAGTCATCGCACTGGATCTGAGGAAACCACAAGTATTTGATGTCCTCTATTCTTCAAGTCAGCTCTATGTGCAATCAAAAAGGCGGAATAAATAACGTTCACCAGGAGTAGGTTGACCGGCAGCTGGCTCTGCACATGGAATGTTGGTTGGTTTGAATATAGCGCTGGGAAGCATGATACCACGAAACTTATGATCTGGGAAATTAGGTTCCAAAGCAGCTAAGTTCTTGATAATCCAAGCAGGTGGGGGAGGCTGTATATCATCCAGTACTCTCCAAACCAAGATTTTGCCTCATTGCACGTCCGCCGGCTTTACAAGACATACCTTGACATGGTCACTATAAAGCGATGGGAAGGGTGCGTCGAGAGAGCCCTCCTGTATGTATCGATGGCAGCGTAATATCCAGATATCCAAAGACAGGAGGTTTCTCGAGGAGGCTAGACATAATGTATTATTGATGTACGGATTTCTTCTTATGTGACTTCGAACGTACCATTTCATAGGATCTACCACGCTGTTTGATCCGTGGAGAACCAAAGTCGGCTTGGCAGCGAGGATTTCTCCCCCAGTCTGTTCGATTTCCAGTTCAGAGCTAATTCTAACAAGTAGCGATGCCAAAAGACGGCCTCAAGATGGGTTCCTCAAGTCAATCCTCTGTGATGGCACTTCCCACGTCGACTTTGCTGCAACTCAGTCTGCAGCCTCCTAGGGCTGCGATAAGTTGCTCGCATCAATGATCCTCTCGATGTCTCTTTCGAAGGGACGGGAAAGCTATTGGGCCAAAACCCGTTATACCAAGCCTGGGTTTGGTGCATTAGTCAAAGTTTCATGGTAGCATATCCGGCATGGCGGGTCGCTGATCTGAGGTGATCTCCGAGTATCTTCTTGATCTGGGTAGGCGGAAACCATATTTCACTGCTCGAGTCTCCGAAGACTGTGTTAAGGCGGCTTGTTTAAAGGCGGGCAATTCTGCTATCTGTCGTACATCTTCCCTCCTTCCAATGCTATGATTCTGATGCTCCGTAGATTCAGCCATTACAACCATTGTACGAGTTTTTTATCCTTGCGTGTCTGTTTCAGGCGTTTGTCGGATTCCTCCATGAATCACTCCTCCACTGAGCATATTCACATTACTTAATCCATTCGAGGTCGTCATGAATCCGTGTTCTAGCTCCGAATGCGCGATCAAATATGTGCTCCGCTTTCCAACCAGCACGTCTCGCTCTCTATCCATCAGTCCTGGGAGATTCGGCAATTGGATCGCTCCATGGTGATTGGACTTTATTCGAGACTCTGGTTTTCTGTTGCTTGCAGCTTCTTCGACTTGGGGCCAGCTTCGCATACTGTTTGTACGTGGTTACGAAGGTTCAGAACAATCAGCACAATGAAAGTTAAGGAGCCACTGTAGGTACGTTTTCAAATGTGCCGGCACTGAAAAGAGAGCAGCTGACCTCCAAAGCAGTGGTCCAGGCAAGGGTATCGAGGAACTCTCGACACTTCAGACCTATTTTACAATATTAAGGTCGCTTTTGTGAATTAAAAGTGGGCATTTTGTGGTGATGGTTGGTGAGAGACGCGCCAAAAACGCGCTGGACTGACGTTCCAGCTGTGCCCCACGAGAGCTCGGATCGCCTGAATCCGCCCCTTTTTCGCCTGCTCGCCGTAACGAAATACACCAGTAAAGTTGTTGATACTCTGTCTGTTTATCAGCGACGATAAGATTTGTGGCATGAAGGCGTCCAGTGATACTTTCATTGTCTTCAAGCTATAAATCTAACTACATGACCAGGCTATGTCTCGGCTCTAAAGTTATCATGAAGTGACTGAACGCAACACCCCGATGTCGATGCCTTCATTGCGAAAGATCTTTTTGACTTCATTTCCTCTCAACATTCGATGCCAAGTTGGACTTCGCACTTCGGGCAACCGGAAAGAGGTCAATGGCATACGAGAAAACTATAAACAGAAGTATGAGCAACCGATACTTTGAACAGAAACCTCAGAGCAGAACGACTTACCATAAATCCCAAAAACAAACGCCAAAATCCACTCCAACACGGCAGCAGCATTATACGTATCCGTAACCAAAGTAATAACAAAGGCAATTACCAGAGACACCTCTACAATAATGAAAGCAAGCTTGGTCCAAAACGACACTCTCAAAATCCTTTGCTCTCGTCCACCTAACTCACTTCGTCAGTCCAAGCATTCCAACAGTTTCAGGAAGTCGAATCAAATTGAAGGAAAGGGGCAAATACGAGCTCCAAGACTCTGATATTCCCAACAGCTACATGTAGCACTGGCAATATACCCCGCAATAAACACAAACAAGCAGATATTATGCACATTTCCATACCCCGCAGTATCGAAGATACTCAAGAACAGTAATCCCAATCCACCAATGACACCACACACAATGCTCGCGATCGAGAGCCGTTTCTCCGTCTGTGTGAAGTTCCGTACGAGCTGACCTCGATGCCGTAGCCATCGTTCCGAGATGAGTGAGAGGTCCATGCAGAGAGTTGTGATGGCGGCGCCGGTGATGAACAGTGGCTTTAGGCGGAAGGCTCCTATGTCGGAGATGTAGGGGATTGTTTGTGAGGAGTCCATGGTGCTGTAATGGGGTTGGCCAGTGGTTTGCCAGTAGATCATAAACGTTGCTAGCATACCAGACCAGAAGACGCCAGCGATGGCGGGCAGGATCTACCACTGATGTCAGTGGACGTGTCAAGCCGTGGAAGGGATAAGTCATCCACATACCCAGTACGGATATGTACGCATGTTGATTGACTTTGGTATGCTAGTTCTCGAGAACAACAACGGAAGAGTATACCAAAATGCAAGTACTGAACTGGGGATGGAAGCAATACAATCGATGAAATACAGTAGAGACTTTGGCAAGTAAACCACCAGAGGGAGCTCCATTCTTTATACTTTCGGCTGTGTTGATAACAAAACACACGATAGTGATATCAGTCTTATGAATCCAGATCCACAAACATAGCCACGTCCAAGACATGTATAATAATATACTTTTCACCAACCCACCCCAAAGTCCAAACGCTGACTTTGCAGCTGCAGCCGACTTCTTCAGCAAGAACTTCCATATCGACTGGTACTGCATCATCAAGACTCATACTACCAATAAACCACACTCAAAAACTATCAATGACGTACTTTCCATACTCTGAAGTGTGTATCAAGATAGCAAAGTAAGATATCCGTGGCCATGAAGCTGACAAGCAAATGCAGTAGTCCACGCGTCCGCTTCTTGGCCCAGACATAACAGACCTCATAGAGTCTGAAAATGCATCGGCGCTCTGAACTTTCCCACCGACTTCTCGGAATCTAGATGTCACACCGGATCATATAAAAAATGGACACGCCTTATCTCCGTGGATCTAGAAAATCACCAATGAAGATGGGATGTTGTGTGTGTGGGAGTGCCTCACGCGACTATGAAGCCGTAGGGCTGTGCAGCACTCTTGGCTCTTTTTCCAACCTGTCCTGTATCCAGAATACGGAATATGCACGAAAATTGATTGACGAGCAAACATACAAGAAGTCATGGATTCAGCCTGCTCAAGAATCCGGACATGTCTATCGCAACCCAGTTCCGATAGACACCCCAGAGACCAGTGGAGAGTTACTGCAGAAGTCTCCTTTAGGCAATGTACTCGGCGAGTCGGTGTTTGGAACAACATCTGCTCCGTCGATGGCATTGATTGGTCTTGACGAGTATACGGAAAGAGGTATGAATTTGGTATGTATACGTGGAGAAGAGGCTGAGTTCGAATGCGAAGGTCAAGCTTTCGTGAGTCCGGATCGTCCGGAGGAGACAACGCCAGGGCAGCGACAGTCATCACGTGCGGTGTTTGTTGTTTTTCTCGTTCAGCTTGCGATTCCCTCGAAGCCCTACGATTTGAAATTTCAGGCTGGTGTTCTGGTTCCAGAGATGCAAAGATTCGAATCCTTCTGGTTGGGAAATCGAACACCCTGGTTATCGCTAACATGTAGAATAATCATAATCATCATCATCATCATCAAATTTCCTTCGTTTCTACCCAATTACCACAAAGACGTAGCTAAACAAAGAGAGATCTCAAATCCAACACTTCCAAACCAACAAAACTCCAACCTTAAGTCATCGGCCTCATTACCCCACCCTCAACATTAGGCTCATGATGCTCAGCATGCTTCCCAGACAAAACCTCCTTCTCCTGATGCACCGCAACATGATTATTCAACAAATGGCTACAATCCTTCACAAACCACGCCGCCACCAGCCCAATAATCCCAAAAGGAATCGTCGACAGAAACACCCTCCTGAACGCATATGCATACGTGTCCTTCAACGCCTTGGCCGTCGCCGCCTTCACCTCCTCGGTGATGCCCGGCACAGCATCAAACACAAACGGCACACCAACAGCATTCTGAATCACAGCGGGGATGAGCTCTCCGAGGTTAGCAGGCGAGAATCCGTTCTGGATAGCAGCGGCTGCGATATTTGGTCCGAGTTTCTTGTTGATGATCGAGTTGAGGATGACAGCGAAGATGGCGTTGCCTACACTTCCTCCTGCGCTGCGGAAGGTACCGATCAGTCCTGCTGAGACGCCGAGTTCTTCCTGTGGGACGAAGAGTCCTGATGCGACGTAAGCGAGGGTGGTAACCCAGGCGAAACAGCATTGTCCGAAGAATTGGAAAGCCATCCACGCGGCTTTGTTGTTGGGGATGACGGCTGCGTAGGCGGCTGTGAAGACAGTTTGGATGACGAGCGCGACGATTATTTGCAGACGAACGTGCTTGATCTTATGAACCAAAGATGGGATGATCCAGCCTCCTAGCACTCCAGACATGTTTTGTGGGATCTGGGTGACTCCGATCTGGATCGGGTCGTTGGTGAACATGTAGAGTGTTGCTTGGGGACCGAGGGTTGTGATGGCCTGCCAGATCATACCTGCAACGAATAGGACGACGAGATGGACGGTGAACTCGCTGTACATGGCGAAGAGGTGGAATGGGAAGATGGGATTCTTCGGAATAGTGAAATCGTAAACGAAGCAGCCTGCGAAAACGATAGCACCGATCGTGACAGTGGATCCCACGACAGCTTTGGAATACGTCGCGTTTCCAAGGTAGGTCAATCCAACGAGGAATATGGTGAGCCCAGCAGCGAAGAGGAAGAGGCCGATGAAATCCAGCTCTGCAAATTCCTGCCAACGAGTCTTGTCGTAATCATTGCGAGGACGTGAAGGAGGGAAGTAGAAGATCGCCGTTCCAACGATACAGACCACCGAGTAAATAATGGCGATATAGTAACACCACCTCCAGTTGGCGTGGATGACCAGTAAGTTCGCAATGAGAACTCCGAGACCAGCGAATGGGATGTTGATCGCGAATTCGGTCCATCCAAGCCCGATTCCTCTGCTTCCAGTCAGAAAAGATCGCAGATATTACAGCGGGGAGAACCCACCTGTACTTATTTGGCAGCAACTCAATAATGCCTGGATATGAAACAAAAATAACACCCGCTCCAAATCCAATAATCGTCGATCCAGCGGCAACAGTCGTAACCTTATTCGCCGTCGCTCCCACAATCTGCCAATATCGAGTCAGTCAAACTCTCACCCACCACTCTCAACCAAACACCAAGGTGAAGAAGAACATAAGAGAGCAAGAACATACCGCCCCGACCAACGTAATGACCTGCCCCGAAATGAGCACATATCTCCGCCCAAAGATATCACTGAAACCACCCGCAATGGAAAACGACACCGCAGACGCAACAGACCATCCACCAGGGATCCAAACTATGTTCTCCATATCGCCGAGCGTCTGCCCGATGTGTGCAAGAATGCCAGACACTAATATCAAACCGCAGGAGATGGCCGCCACGTATGAAAGGCCCATGAACTGTCCGGTACTGGTCAGCTTCTTGAGTTCTTGTAAAAGGGGTGAGTACTGGAAAGGGGATTGGATGGGAATTGAGAGGCTGGTGGACCTACGAAAATCGCCATGATAGTCGACGCTGATACCCTCTCCGCTGGGCCATCGTCTGCTGGTGTTGAGGTCGTGTGTACATTTCGGTCGGAATTGCTGTTGTCGGAGCTCGAGAAGTGTTCTGATTTCGCGTGGATCTGCTCCACGTTCTCCGACAGAGGCTTCTCGGAGATCTGGGTAGCGTCTGCCATTGTGTCGATTGAATCGTTCCGTCGATGCAGATGCCAATTTGTGAAGCTGTGCTGCTTGATGGGTAGGTTGTTTGGTTTCCCTCAGATAAATCCGTTGAACTGTGACCGTGCTTTCTTGCAGTCCCGATTCTGTGTGGATGTAGAGATGTCCTCGGGACTCCAGATCAAATCATCCAAATCGCAAGCTACGAATGGAAAAAGAAAACGTCCTGTTCAAATCCGTTTCTCACATCCAAAGCATCTGAATTAAGTTGCCTTCCCAGTCTCGTGCCGTCTTCATGCCTTCCTTATACCCATCCAGCGAACTTCCTTCACAGCGTCACAGGGGCCCCACATCGATCCTAACTAAATTGACTTTCAGCCAGGTCGAATAACCACCCCTCTCGCGTGTTCTTGTTCCTGCTAAGCCTAAACTCGAGACGTCGTCGTCCTGCACTCAAAATCTTGTTAATTAAGCAACTTCCTCTCCATCGCTGGGGTCTGACTGGACGCCTCGTAATGCGGATCTGGGAATCTGGAGTATGGAGTCTGGAGTAGTCTGGGGTCTGGGGCCGCTGCTGGGTAGGTAGGTAAATCATTCACCAGGGCAGGTAGGTAAGGTTGGTAATACTGTATGGGGTCGATGTCCCACTTCGAACCTAAAATGCCATGTGTTCGCGTTGCCTAACTTGCCTTTGCCCAGGCTCAGAAGGTTCAGTCGCTTGGCCAGCCACGTTTCGGCAGTTCCTCCACACTCCTTCGCTCGACGGGCATTTCACACACGGGTTACGGGATCTGCACCGAAGACGTCGGCACGCTTCCTTCTGAAGCCACTACTGAGGCTTCTGAGTCTTCTGAGGCTTTTGAGGCGCTGACTTTCTAACCACAAACCGGATAATTCCCACATGCCAGAAAGTTAAGTTTGCCGCCATGGAGGAGCTGCGGAGAGAATTGACTGCCGTCCTCCGTGGACAATAATAATCCCACCTTATACGAATGCGAATGTGGGACCTTTTGAGATCTGTGCTCAGCCAGCAGGAAGCGGTCAGCAGAAGAGAGGGAGCGTAAAAGCTGAGGTAAGATTTGATCTATTATGCATACAAGTAAGTAATTTCCAGTGCTGGATAGGCAAATGCAATCTATTCAGGTACAACAATGTATCCCGGATCCAGAGCCTAAAGCCATCTGGTAACGATTAATCAAACCCAGAAGCTTGATAACCAGGATCCTCACTATCTGGATCGAGAGGGTCAGTCCAGCCCTGCCGGAAGAATTGAAACTGTACATACAGGCGAGGCGAGAAACTCGATTGGCTGTGATGGAACAGGCTTTAACGAGACAACAAACTATAACAACGCATGATGCTAAAAATCTTTCGCCAGCTACAGCACGTTGATATTATTCAAAAGAGATAGAAGCAAGAAATAAAGCCAGCAAGGTCAAAGTGAGGCTCTGGGCATGTCAAATTACCTAACTTAGGTACCTAAAATGATCAATCCAATGCATGTGACCGACAGTTTCGTGACTTCCATTGTTCCTAAGGTACCTAGCCCTTTCCTGCAGCACCGTGATGATACTTTTTAAAGACAAGAAGACAGAAGTACGCAAGCAAAGCAAGCAAGCAAGTAGAGTTATCTAAACCTCTGGGACTTTCAAGATGAACAATCTCAGAAATGTCGTCCGGTAGTCTCGTGACATTATTCCCAGCCGTCTCGCAGGTGAATGAAAGCTACGTCCATCATCCAGGACTTCAGCTGCGCAGGATGAAAGAACAGAGTAGGGCTGCATTCACAGTCAGGTCTTGTGCCCTATCACAAATTTTCACACGCAGGAATAAACGCACAAACAAACATTTATCGAATTTGCATTCAATTTCTAATCAACCACTACCTCGAGTAGAGACTTCCAGGTATGAACAGCCCTTGGCCTCGCGCTGGCCCCGTCAGGGAAAAGCTGCCCGGGATAGAAGCTTGTCCCCCAATTCGAGTGCCTCAGACATCCTCTCGAGAATATGTCCATCCATCCTTATCGTCCTTCCTTTCATGTGTTGATGTGTGAGAATTGCCTTATTTTTCGAAGAAAATAGAGAACCAGTCCGTAGATCAGGCCTCGAATAGAGCAAAGGAAAATGGTATCTTTACAAAGGCAAAAGTAAACTCCAAACAGATATGCAGATGCGAAGTGTGATGTCCCATCCATCATTCCTTCCAAACGCCAACGCTAAAGGAGTAGGTAAAGCAAACGCAAACCCCCCAAGTTCAATCGACTCCAGTCCTGTACAGAGAAAGATGATGATCGTGTAAGAAAAAGGACAGGTGAAGGAAATCGTATGTGTGATTCGCTGATGTGAAGTTAAACCCGATTCATGTCAGGACGGCCAGTGGCTGGACGACTTGAGCTGATGCGGGATGACTCAAGGGATTCGAGGAGAGTAATTGAGTCGTCCTCTGAATGGAAAACGTGAGGGCTGTAAGGTCTAGAGGTTGGACCGATGACAGTAGATTCTGGGCTGTGGTAGTCCATACAAGCCTCATCGCGGGGATGATCGAAAATGTAGTGGTCGATGAAAGCATCCTTGAGAACGTCGCTGATGTCCTGAGCAGTCCACTTCCAATTTCGGCGATCCTTGATACTCTCCCAGGTTTGACTGCAACAGTGTCTGCTCATTAGAATGTAGATGATTGAGTTCCAGAATCCTTGGAGTGGCAGAACGCAAGATGCGGCGTATTCGAGTGCAACGCTGACCTGCTTTGGATGAACCACACTGTAGAGGCGATTGGCAGACGAGGGGATCCAGGTGATCAACATGATAAAGAAGAAGAAGAGTGCGACAGTTCCCATGATCTGCAGTGCAGTGTCTGCACGACCAGAATTGCGTGGAGGATCTTGAAGAGTAGGGTTTGCACTTGGTGAGATGCCACCGTCTGTTGTGCCAGCCGTAGAGTTGAGACGCGAGGGGATCTCAGAAGCAGCAATGCTTGCTCCATCTTTTTGATCACCAGGGTAGGGTGGGACTGCAATCGAGCCGCCAGTTATTTGACAGTTGTAGGTACGAGCGGGGGCTGATGGTCGGGGGTATCGGTTTAGATTCCTATCTGGCATCTCATTCAGCGGCATCGCTGGTTGTACGACCGCTGGTTCTGTTTGAAAGGAGATGTCTGTGGTTCGAATACCGGTGATGGGAGCGTTGTTGGATGGAACAGTTGGTCTTTGGGCTGGTCGTCTACTGAAACCATTAAGAATGGAATAGTTGCTCAAGAGAGTAACCAAGAGCCGAGCGTAAATTGCAATAGTTGCAATACAGATAATCCTGCAACCTGTTAGGACTTATTGTCAGATCAGAGCAAGATTGGCTTACCAGATTGGACCGTAGAAAAGGTACATTCGATAATGGTCCCAGTTAGGGGCGATCCAGCACCACAATGTGGCGTTGCCGTACATTGGTCCCTTTTCCTCTGTCTCGACCCAGAGTAGAATGAAGGCCAAGAGGAAGGTAATGCCGTAGCAAAAGACACAATACCACTTCTCAAGACTCTTCAGGTGCTTGGCTCTGTAACGCCAATAGAATGTCAGATAGACGTTTATGGCTAGAATGAATGCCCACAAAGCATCAGCCGGCATGAACCTAGAGATCGAGTCAGCTTCTCATTCGAAACAGAGTCTGTGGTCTCCGTGGCAGTCTCCGTGGCAGATTGAACGAGTTAAGCATACTCACATTTGGATCAAGAATGACTGAGTCTTGCAAAGCACCGGATCCGAGACAGAGGTACCAGAGATTGCGTCCCTCGATATGAGAGTTCCAACACAGGTGAAGAAATTGCCAACAGAAGCAAAGAATATCAGGCGGTTGATGGACTTGTGGAAAGCCTTACAGAACAGGAAGGAAGTGATGATGAAGCAAATTCCGATGAGAGACAGGCTTGCGGCGGTTCTTTCGATGATGGAAAGTTGCCAGAGTGTGTCCTCTGACAGATCCTTGACCAACATCTTGGCGAATCTTTGCTTGAGATCGACTGAGGATGTTTGAACGCGGTCTCAACCGCAAGGTTGGGGAAGATGGGATGAGTCAAGGACAGTGAAGCACAGCAGAAGTGCCGTGCAGTGATACAGAGAAGTTAGAAGACGTTGCGTTGTGGCTCTTAGAGGCCGAGCAACGTCGACGTTGTGATGTTGAGGTTGAAAGAAGAGAGAACTTCGAAGTCAGGAGAATTTCGAATGATAGGAGTTTGTGTGCTGCTCGGCTAGCTCAAAGGTGAGGCCTTCAGTCTTTGTCTATCTCGCGATATCGCGAAGTGGGGTTGTTCCCTCGTGGTTGTCGGAGGTGGTCGGAGGTGGTCGTTTGTTTTGCCGACGGCAGTGAGGTGTGAAGCGAGATATCTCAACAAGAAATACGCAAGTCCAGATCAGCGGCTTCAAGTACCTCAAGCATTACCAGTAATACACATCCATCTTATCTCATCTGTCCAATCGTATCCCAGACCTCGGCCGCAAGACAGAACAGAACAGCACTGGATTGAGCAGGGCCCGAGAGCACAGACAGGAGTAGAGATCTCTGTGACCCTAAGGAACGGCCGGTAGAGCGTTGCAACGTCTGGGGATCGCAGTGATGTGCAGAAGCAGGGCTGAACAATAGATGTAATAGAGAAGTTCGTGAGAAGTGTGTATTCCTGTCCCTGGCTGCGGCCACCCGCTACCTTGTACTGCTTACCTGCCCTTCACAGATCTGCTGCAACAGGGCTATCTGCAGGCTTGCACATGCACAAGCTTGTAGCCTTGACTAGGATCTGGGGACATGGGATTATCCAGGACGTGAAGGACGTGCAGCTCGAAAGACGACTGAGTTGAAACAACAGGGAAGAGAAGACGACTGGGAAGCTCAGCTCGAATGCACAAACGGGCGTCGCTAAACACAGTCAATTGCACTCTCGGTTCCAGAATTGGGTAGAGAACAGCAGTCCACCCGAACAGTGCACTGCCTGCGCGTGCACATGAGCCAAGAATAGCACCGCGGATATCAAGACTTGGACTGCAGGGGAAACGGAGGAAAGGCAAGGCTGACAGGCATCGGCCAAGGGCGGGGTAGTTGGGCAGACCTGGTCTGGCATAAGACAGAAGAGAGAATGAAGATGGAGAAAAGATAAGGAGGGAGGGAGGGGGACATAAAAAGAATTGATTGAATGACATGCATACCTACGTTCATCAGAGCTTTGGCAGCTTATTGAAGTGTGACCAGGTGAATCCAAGTATTACCGCTGTCGGCCATAAGAGATGCAAGCTAGAAAGAAGTCGCACTTTCCGGGCCCGGTCAGATGAAGAACAGCAGTGCCACCTCAGGAAGGCGCAAAAGGATCTCAGCGACTGGTTGAGAACATGCCATGGAAGGCAGGAACAACCACCAGAAGAGCCCACACCTCATGGCATGTTAAGGTAAGGTAAGGTAAGGTATTGTCATGGCCGAGACTTTGCAGGCCTAGGTGTCCAAACATCAACGGCTTGGTCCTGCAACCTGTGCTGTGCTCTCCGTCGTCAAGCAGCCAAGTCGAGTCCAGCCCAGCAGAATGATGCACTCATTCATCCATGGATTTGCGCTACAAGGAGTCCATTTGTGCTCCCCCAGCTCTTATCTTCGCCACACCGTTGCGGTGTCACGGCATATTCTCGAGTCGGATTTAGCGCTGCGATGGAGATTTGAGGTGTTGCAGACACTCACTCTATTCCGAGCACTTGAAGGTTCCGGCAGAGGAGAGGGTGAAGCCACTCAGGCTTCTAGCCTTCTAGAGCTGATGAAGGGCGGTTGGGCAAAGGCCTGATCAGGTCATCAGATAAATTCTGTGCCGTCCTGTGCGGTGCTTTCCAGTGGTGCAGAGCAGAGCTCGCTGTTGGGCTGAAGTCAAAATAGGGTCCTCGACACCTGCACGCACCGCGATCCGGGTCCTGCAAATCAAAGGGGTGCCCTCTCGTACCCTAGCAAATGCTGGGATCCAGCGTCGTTCAGTAATTCGAGTGTCCAGTAAAACTCCTGTCTGGTGGTTGCCAAGAGAGGCGGGGAAGCTGTCAGAGCCCGCGCTTGGAAAACCTCCAGCAACCCTCGAGAGGGACTTCGGATTGACTGCCTGAATTGAGTACATATAGTTGGCATGGGACAGCACAGACAAAGATCTTCTCTCCCATGCAGATTGCGGCCCAGAGCTCAACTGGCGCGAGGAACCAGGGGTAAATGCCGTTGTCCATCCTTCCCGAATCCTTGTCGCATGCCTTGGCTCATATCTCCACACTGGCTGGCATCGTTGTTTTTACGAAGTTAGCGAGCGATGCCTATGCCCTTTCCCGGATACCAGATTTGTATCGTATCAATTTCCGAGTCATAATTATGTACATTACAACCGAGATTTTGTGACCAAGAATCTAATTAAAGTTTGATTGCATCCAGAAAACTGGAAACAAGGAGCAGCGACGTGCTGTGCTAGGGTTCGGAAGTACTTCGTTGCAATGACTGCAGCTCGAGAAACACAACCGGTGGTATTCTGGAGACGACTCGGCGAACATCTGCCAATACCAGACTCACCGACAGACTCTTTCTACGAGCGGCACACTTTCTTGAATCTGATGTCTTGGACAATTACTCCTCGCAGCCTGGTCACGAATGAGAAGCTCTCCAGGCTTGGTCCTCCCCGGAGCACTGGGCTCTCTGACTGCGCCTTGCTGGTACGTGTTTATACGAAATGGGAAGGATACCTAAACGAAACCTCGTCAAAGTCCAATGCTGATAAGATAGGTAGGGCTTTGATGAGCAAATTAAGATTCGGCTGACGTACTGTACTCCCGTTCTGCTTTGGTAACAAGCCTTGGACCCCCATCACATCCCGTGCATCGGCATGCATCACAAGATGCATTGCACAGCGGGCGGCAATGAAGAAAGTTGACAGCGGGAGCGGATCAGACCGAGGAAGCCTCATGGTACGGAAAAACAAAACAAAACAGGCCTCCTACCGTCCGTATCAAGCTGCTTAATCAGGTAGGAGGTCCATCTGTGGCTATCGTAAGTTCAATCGAGGTTGGTGGCACAAAGTAAGATTCTCGTATCAGCTTACCATTCTCTGAAGCAACCGCGTCTTGAGGACGAAGTCATACTCAAAATCGCAAATTTTATAAGACTGCTGTGCCATTAGAAGCCACACCGTTCTCGCCATGGGCATGAGAAACTCTTGGCGAGTGTCTATCCCACGGTCATCCAATATGATTGGACGTCTCGTTACCACTCTTTGTACCACCTCAACACACCGTTCATGCTGGGAAACATGGTGGCTTCAAACTTCAACGCTTTCAGTGAGTCCTCTTTTTGCAACAACTTGCGAGCTCAAAAGTTCGAAGCCCATGCTCCCCTCAATCTCATCAAACAAAGTGATACCGTCACTCGAAATAGCCATCGATAATCTGACTTGATCATCCTCTAGACCAGCAACTATCACAATCGCAAAAGAGTAACCCTACTTTATGATCGCCGCACGTCTCTTTACCAGGCCTGTCAATTTGGTCCCCTACCCCCGCAATGGATCCTCACGTTTCAGGAGCTTCCTCCGTCCCCTGCTGTCCTTCCCGTCACTCGAATCCTCGATATCATCCGGAAGCATACTTTGTTCAGGCCGCAATATCCAAGACTGCCGATGTGGGTCGTTTTATCTTTGATGTATGCAGAGACAGGGCTAGGCCAGTCTGCTGGGAAAGAAGGAGAGCTCTGCTCTGTCACTTTTTGGTTGAAGAATCGGAGCTTTGGATCGTGATGGAATCGGTTTGTGGGGTGCCCTCTCCACTCTGATCCCCACACAAGCTGAAGCTTGAGCTTTCCTCGGCTTGTTGGACATGTTGAGAAGCTACAGCAGAAGAAATTCAGGGATTTCAACTACTTACTATCTGTACTTCCTATTTTCCGCATTTCACTCTTCTCCTTCCTTCCAATATACCATAGCTCTCCAAGTAACACAAATCGTCCAAGACATGAAATCCATTTCACTTATCATCACTAACAGCTCTTCAGCTCAGCCAAATACCACAGCCAAGAGATCGTCTAATCACACCGCTACGAGAACAGAGTTCTCCTGCTACCTGCCCCTCGGCGGCTCGGCCTCGCTTCCATATCGCACTTCAACGTCGAAATTCTCGAGCCCCACCATCTCCCCCTCATTTCTTCTACTAGCGCCTCCTGCTGCTTCGCGAAAAGGTTCCTCCTCTGGTCCCGTCTTGTTTCAGCAAAACCTGCTGGATCTGGACTACCACGAGGTGGGTCTTGGTATGCTAGATCCTGGTTGGCCTTAAACAGAGGGGCAGCAGTGGAGTGACAGTACAATTTGGAATGCGGAGGCTGGGAGAGTTGGAGAGTCAATTGAGTATGAGTGTGACTGGGTGAAAATACATGTAAGAGAAGCAAAATACAAAGGTAGGTACTTCGATCCCTTACCATTGTTAAAATGCTAGGGGTAAGGTTGCGTCAAGTACAAAACCTAGCCTTGGAAATTAACACATTCCACAGTCTCAAGCTTGTTGGCATTGGCTATCTAATTATACGGCTATATATGATCCTGGTTCTGGTGGATGTGGAGGTGACAGCGACAGTGGAGGTGGCTGTCTTCGGTACCATAAGATCGATCAGGTGGTAAAGCATCAAGTGGGTAGGTACGTCAGCTATTGCTTCTCCACCACTACTCTCTTAGCCCAGAGTACGAAAAGTGGTCGTGCTCGCTTGCGCTTATTTGCACTTTAGTCATTCTTTCATGTTCTTCTACGTTTCTCGCAGAGTCGCAGTTCCTTCCCCCCCTTCTTATCTGTGCCTGGGGACGGGAGGAACATCGCAAATCAGTACAGAGTCGCAGGAAAATACCCAACTAGGTATGTATGCCAAGTCTCAATGTCTATTTCAGTTCTTCCCACATCAAATTCAGGAGGGTCTCATCTGGATCTGAATACGGGTCCGTTTTCGACTTCCTGCTGAGTATATCTATACACCAGCACCGAACTCTGATGGCCTGGCTTCAACATTCGAGAGTGCGGTATTCCCATGAGTGAGGAGATACACTGTAGTCAATTTTGTCACAGTCTTGTGCAAAGTCTTACCAAAAGAGACATTGAAGGACGCATTTCAAATTCCAGAGTAGGTGCTTTCAGTTCAATAGCTGTAGTCGGCCAACATAGAACTCGTTCCCTTATGAGGATACCTATTCCAAATCTACTTTCAGCTGTCACAATATCAAATTATTCCCTCCATCCATCGCTGTCTCAAAATTTTCTCCACCTGCGATAGTCATATGCAAGTCCTCAGCTTGAAACATTTTCATAAATCGGGAATCTCAATACAGCCTTTCAACCACCTTCCATAACACAGAAGCCACTTCCAAATCAGAATCCAGACCGAGAACTTCCATCTGACGTCCACCCATCCAAGATATTCTTCAACCTCGCCGTCCAGATCTCAAGATCCCAGCTTCCACGTACCGCAAGATCATCGCATATCCAGCGACGCCACATCAAGCGTCCACAAGCGTACCACTCCGTCGGAGTCCACGATCAGATCTAGGACATTGATCTGGTCTTCGCCACGGCTCCGGGGACTGGGTTGAGGCGACTGTCTTTGATGTTGTGATGTGGTAGGACGTGTGTTGCTCACATGCTGGTCTGAGTCCAAACAAGCTGGCGGAGGGGTTGTGGAATCGTTGTGCGACGTGATAGATGATATGGACGGGGCTTCTGGTGGATTCTTGCATTCTTGAACAGAGGCGATACATTGGTACCTGAGAAAAGCGAGATACTGCTAGTCAGAGCTCAACAAGCATGTAAGTGTATATATACACCGCAGTTCTCCAGCTTCAATCTCCTCCTTTCCCAGCATCAGGCATAGCATCCTCATCTGTCTGCTCTCTTCACAAATACCATTCGAAGCGAATTCAAACGAAACAACTCCCTCACCAATCCCCACCAACAACAAGAATGCATCTCCCTCTCACTACGATCCTCGCCCTCCTCCCAATCATCCTCGCCTCTCCACTAGCGGTATGTGTTCCCTCTCCTCGGTCACTCCCAACCAAGTAAGATCTCAACTCCTAACACCCCACACAGAGCCAAAACATCAACAACGCTGCAACCTCCAGCATCCCCAAGCGCGCCGCCCCCGAAGTCTCCATCCTCCCCATCCCCAACCCCCCCACACCACCAACACCCATCTCCCCACCCGTCCCCTCCACTTCCGCCACTCTCCAAGACCTCCTCGCCTTCTGCGCCTCCGGTACCGTGGCAGCCAACCTCCCCGCTGTCCAACAATTCTGCGCTTTGATTTCTGGGATTGCGAATACGGCGGGAGGCATTAGTGGAGGAGGCGGACTTGGAGGAGGGTTGGGAGGGATTATACCGCCGTTGCCGCCGGTGCCGGGGGTGCCGGTTATTCCTGGGTTGGGGGGGAAGGGGGGGTTGCCTGTTTGAAGGGGATGGTGGTGGTGGTGGGTGAGTTGGGAAGGATTAGAGGGGAGGGGGAAGAGGAAGTTTCGATGGATGTTGGGAGTAATTGACGAGTTTGTGATGGGTAGGAGGATGAGTGGGTTGTTTTGCGGTGCTGTTTTGACGTTTCTTTTTTGCGGTCTGGTGTTTTGGAGGAAAGAAAGGTGTCAGATGTGTGGATGAGTGTTTTAGTTTTGATCTTAGTTGTAGGAGTTTATTGTTTGATTCCTTAACATGATATTCGTTCGCGCTATCTGGACCCAAACATTCCCAACTCATTATTCAGTCAGCCCTTTAAATTCAATTTTTCTAAAATCATGGTCTTGAGGATCATAAGGCACCTTGCTGCCATTGTGTTTCCCGTTTGTTGACTTCCATCACACCACAGCCGAAGCGAAGATCAAAGATCCTCGTAAGAACTGACTTCCACATCAATCATTCATCCGGACAAGTGTAATTCAATTTAGTAAGAGAAAGGTTCCTCGTGATACCACTACCCTTAGGATCCAAGTTATGGCGAGGAAAATGACTTCTAGACAACAAGGCTTTTGTTTGTCATAAGCGAGATTTTGTTTTGGTAGGGCGAAGGGTCTTCAGCCCCCAGGGAAGGCTGGACATGCTTCTTTTTGAATGAGATAGAGATGTTTTGTGTTTTCCTGTACTTTACAGAGTGAGTTTCTAGGTTTAGCTTCTTGGTGATATCAGGAGCCGGAAGTTCTGGAGGTCGGAACCCCCTCTGAAGACCTGAAATGCTGACTCATTGCTCATCAGTGAAAGAGATGTTACATCGCTAAAACTTTGAGGCTGTTCAAAAACTCCTCTTCAAGATCGGAATGATCAACTAAGTGTTTTGGAGCTGCTGGTACAAAGAATTTGTATAGGCAGAAAAGACTTTTACAGCGAATTACTGCTGTGGTCGAGACGGAGACTTTGATGTTAGAAGCCTGTTTCAGAACGCTTCCACACTTTTGAAGTTGCATCGAGGCCATCAATTCCATGAACGCACAGAATGAAACAAACAAAGTCATCTGATGTCCTGCTTGTATGAAGACACGCAGAAGAGAAAGCCTTCGAACTCTGGGAAGTTTGCTTTCATCAACATCTGGCCGGGTTCCTTGACTTGCCCACGAACAGTGCGATATTAAGCACGCATGGAACTTACATTGCTCATCTGGAGCTTACTGCTGCCAGGCATGGCCGCGAAGACTTCTTCGCAATGGCGTCTGGTCCCAATTGCTGGCACCCGGTAGTTCTTAATTCTGTGCTGGAGCACACTTCTGGTACTGCGGCGGCGCCAACATTTCCAAAATTCCAGGCACTTCACTCTGAAAGACTGCAGCGAAAGATGCCCGATACATTTCAGTAGAACTGTGATGTGCCAAGAAGATGCCATTACATTCGAAGCAATCGTGTAGTATTGTCTTTCCGCCTATCAGTCAGACTTTGAAGGCCATAATATAATTCTGGCATGAGGCAGGTCGGCTAGGTGGATTAGTATGACTCGGGAGACCACTTCAAGTGCTGGCCTTTTTGTTGATGTAGAAAGAGTTCCACGGTCTCTTCATACTGAAATTGGAGAACCTCACAAGTATCTAGTAGTTTTGCTGGCCAACGGTGATGCATTTCCGAAGAGGCTGAGATCGTCGTCGGCAGTGGAGGAATGGAAGTGGAAGTAAGCTTCCCCGTTCCCGCTGCAGACAGACCAGACCCACTTGAATCTGGGCCCCGCGTCTGCCGTGACGGGCGGATGCCAAAGACTCATCAACCAAATTCCGCCTCAACAGCCTGCTGGCACAGCAGCAGCAACATTAACAGCGGCAATTGTTGGAAGTCATGATCATGCCCACTTTATACCCAAGACGATGAGATCATGAGGTCGCGCACAGGCTGGTAAGCTCCTGA
This sequence comes from Cadophora gregata, assembly GCF_030347475.1. Classification (NCBI taxonomy): domain Eukaryota; kingdom Fungi; phylum Ascomycota; class Leotiomycetes; order Helotiales; family Ploettnerulaceae; genus Cadophora; species Cadophora gregata. The sequence continues at coordinate 1,418,161 of NW_026695934.1, read as the reverse complement.
GGCTACAGAACACTGACTGCAGTTGAGTCGAAATTATGCTAATGTCTGCCTTTACCACCAGCCAAACTTGCCGCCAGAGGAAGTTAAAATGCGACGAGATCAAGCCAGAGTGCAGCCAATGTCGAAAAGGAAACCGGCAATGCCAGCCTAGCGACGGAGTTGTGTTTCGTCACCAACAAAATGCTTCGATGAATGGAACTGGGGAAAGGGAAGAAGGCAACGGCAGGTTAGGAAGCTTCTACGCATACAAGAATACTTTCAACGAGAATAATACTTGGGTGGATGTACCGAGAACAGGTACGTAGTCATAATTGCTGTATAAAACCCAAGGGATATATGCCTGACGAGCTACCAGTCACCTTTCTCAATATCACCGATCCATATAACATGGAGCCAACTCCTGAACCTGATCGCCCTGGCTCTGTTACAGTCATCTCCCCTCGAGCAGAAGAAAAAGCTTCGGAAACCTTTTTCAGTATACCATATGATCAAGCTCCGGGTTTGGAAGCATTATCAGCGGCAGCAACAAGTACTTTCCAGTATATACAACCCTCGCCAGAATATCCACAGACTTCACCACACCAGTCCAACAAGTTGAACTTCATTCTGAATCCAACAAGACCAGAGAGTTCTTTGGGTACTTGACTCTACCGTTGAAGCCAATATATCTCAGACTAATTTTTCCTAGGCTATGCTTCTCCAGCTATTGATCCACACCTAATTGGTTCCTCACAAGTCCCTGACGAGACACCTCCTGTCGATGAACATGAAGTCGCATTTTTACTTCGACATTTTGGGGAGACCGCTGGCCAATGGTGAGTCAAATTGCAAGTGTTATTTCACCCTCAGGCTAACAACCTCAGGATGGACCTTTTCGATCTCGGTTGCTATTTTGCTCACCACGTCCCTGTTCAGTACGTACTGAGCAAGTCCATCTTCTTCTGCATTTCATTATCTCAGACCACGGAATATACCCGAGATGTGTCAAATCATTCTCATACGGAATTCTGTATTAGTAGCTAACTTCTGCTGCGAATAGAGCAAAGACCAACCCATTGCTCAGATATTCAGCCTGCGCTTATGCCGCGAAACAATTGGGCCAGGTTCGTGGTAAAAAAGCCGTTGTCGGAGGAACTGCCAGCAAGCAAGCTGACATGGAGCTCTACCCCCGGGCTGAGTCTGCCAACTGGCCCTACATCGGAGCCAAGTATTACGACAGAGCCATCTCGCTCCTCATGGAGGAACTGTCAAACTCTCGGGGCCAAGGAACTCCTATCACCCCGATGAACGGTGAGGATGCGTTCAGCCCTGCAAGCGTTCAATCATCACACGGAGGTCAACTAACACCAGGAATCAAGCGACGAAGGTTGACACGACCTCCCAGTTCGAGCCACGCGGATGAGACTCTAGCTGCGGGTGCGATACTATGTGTTTATGAATTCCTTGACCACGCTAATACCGCCTGGTCAAGGCATCTAAGCGGGACGAAATCTTTATTCGATCTCGCAGAAAAAGAAGGAATGATGCCTGTACAATCACCGACAAGCCCAGGAGCGATATCCGAACGTATCAGACCGTCCAGAGCTCGAAAGGCTGCATTCTGGAACTTTGCTCGCCAAGACTTCCTAGCTGCATGTGAGAACTACTAATATTGATTCCAGGACTTCATGCTGACGTTTTCCAGTCATCAATGAATGCCAGACTCGACTTAACACGAATGACGTCTCTATCTGGAAAGCTGCTGGACTTCAACTAGACGAACAAGGGTTTGTTCTTCCCAGCAATACCGAGGACTCGCACTTCCCGGAAAGACAAGCTGTCATGCGTGAAGACATGATCTCTAATGCCCTGATCTGGCTGATGTCCAAGATCATAAACTACATTGCGTCTGGTGACTCGGTTGATCATGTCTTCCCACAGGACCCGGCAAGCCCGTCTGGTCTCATCGGAATCAATCAAATGGTAATATTGGAGAGGTGGAAAGAATTGGAGAAAGAACTTGAGATATGGCATCATGGGCTTCCGGAGACTTTTAAGCCCTGCGCCCGTCTACCCCCTGTCACCGATGGGAGTCTTTCTCCCAATTCTGCAAGAGCCATTTTCAGTGAGATATGGTATTCTATTCCAATGTGTGCTTCCACAATGCAGTCATATCATATGGCCCGAACGATTCTTCTCGTCAACAGACCTCACGAATCTACGGCCCGTCGCAGTACATTATCGGACCGGATCCGCTCATATCGGGAAATCGAAAAGGAGGTTCGTTTTCATGTGCATGAGATTTGTGGGATTGCATTGGCTCGACCCGAGGGAAGTGTCAGAATTCATCAAGTGCAGCCGCTCTTTGTGGCAGGCCAGTGCCTTATAGAGGACCGTGAACGACAAGTCGTGCTTGACCTCCTTCGTGGAATTGAGAAAGATTTAGGCTGGGCTACAGACTACCGTGTCAAGAAACTATTGACAGAATGGGGATGGCAAGAGCCGAGTTGACCCTTTGTTGGACATACAAGTTTCACTACAGCTGGTGACTTCTGCCGGTAGTCTTCCTCAGGACAGTTTACTAAACCTTTTGCCAAGTCACCCAAAAGCGCTGCAAGAAACTAAGGTCGGCGTTTCAATTCTCATTGTCGGAGTGACTTTGTTTCAACTCCTAGATAGCTCCAAGAAAATCTACCACTCAGCTCTATCACCAACAATCTTTCGATTGTTCTTTTCAGCCTCTATATATCGCAGACTAGCTCACCAACTCCAGAATTGGGAGATGACCTGCAAATACAGCCATGTCAAGCAATAGCTGGAGACCAATACACCCACGAGGGGAAGATCTCAGCTCGGAAGAGCGATTTCAGCCAATCAGCCGCGCCGATGGCCCTCATCCCCGATCCTATGATCCACGAGGGCTGAAGAACAATCCCAACAGAGCCAAACAAACATTCAGAAGACGCGAAACCCAAAGCGATCAATATACACAAAATGCGACTGGGACGAACATCTGACACCAAAATGCCCAACACTCCAAACCGACGCAAAGCTGCCCCCACTTCGATGAACAATTCGTCGTCAACTCCGAGCGCTGGTAGATAGCCTCGTACGATTTGTCGACGCTGCACTGGTTCGACTCGACCACTGGCACCCAGATCCGACTGGAGACGAGATGGATTGGCAGCATGATGAACAGATTTTGATACCTCCACCGAACGAGACATCCACCTGGGGTCACCTATTCAAAGCTCAGGGGCAATCCGCACAAAAAACGGCGAGTGATGGCGTTTCTCTGCGATTGTCTGCCTCGAAAGGACTGCGGGCGGCTGGATCTGGGAGGGCGGAGGCCAGGTTCTGGGGAGGACTTTTCACGAGGATTCTGATATTGTCTCCGAGTATGGATTTGTCGATCCTGAGGGACTCTCTTGGAGAGAAATGGGGATCGGCTCGAGTTTCAGTAGACGTCTGTTAAGCCGAGACACTGCATCACAGCGTGCTCGATGGTCAAGCTGGAGGTTGAATTTCGGAAAACCATTGCTTTTCAAAAGTCCAAGATCACGAAGTCTTGGTACTTGTCAAACAGCTGTCCTCCTGCTGGAAGCTATCGAGGAAGTGGAAATTGCATATCGACCAAATCAAATCCTTGTTCTCCAGTTCTCCTTATCTAGAAACTTTCCTGCATATCAGGCCTCCCTGTGAGCGACAAAAGGAGAGACAGATTACCTTCCGTATACGCATGTTCTGCAACGAGAAGTTCGGGTTTAACGGAGATCAGGGTGATAACAGTATCATGATTCATTCAACCATCAAAGTTCTAACATAAATACTGTCATTTGCCTATACATACACCGTGATGCGGGTTCGCGAGGAACAAAGAAGGCGAGTACTATATTTACATATCGCTTCAAAGAATCGGAGAATTAAGCCCGCTAGTGCCCGCATCATCCCTGCAAATGCGACTCGACTTCATCCCTGGCAAACAGCGCGTTCGAGAAAACACCACCATCCTCGACGTCAACATCATCGCCGTCATATTACTTCAATCTCAACAGCACCAATCGCACAATCGACTACATCAAGGCGACCTAGCGATCCTGCTGAACCTGACAGAAAGGAAAATCACACATATACAGCTATGGCAGACTACAGCGCCCAGAAGGTACCCGACCTCAAGAAGCTCCTGAGTGAGCGCGGTCTCGTCATTTCTGGCAACAAGGCAGACCTCATCGCGCGATTGCAAGAGGATGATGCGAAGAAGAATGGCGGTGCTACTGCTTGTATGTTCATTTCTATTTGCGCTCTACCCAGCGATGCGCTCTCCCTCCATTAAGGACTACAGACTAACCTTCGGAATTAGCTGGCGCAGGAGAAGATGAAATCGACTGGGACGAGGACGATCACAAACCCGCAGCTGAAGCTACAACAGCGCCAGCAGCTGCTGCGATCGCAACTGGTGGAGTCGGGCAGGTGAAGACTCCAATTGCGGTCCCAAACCAAAAGGCTGCGATCGACCCATCGACCACGAATGACTTGAAAGTCAAGCAACCCGAACCAGCAAAGACCGAAAGTGCGCCTGCGCCAGCTGCAGATGCTGAGGGAGAGAAGGAGGTAGAGGCGAAGCCAGAGGAGCCAAAGAAGGACTACACAATCGGCCTAGGCTTGAGTGAAGCAGAGAAGGAAGCAGAGAAACGCGCCGCAAGAGCGAAGCGCTTCGCACGTCCAGAAGCGGCTGCGCCTACCAAGGAGATGACAGAAGAGGAGAAGAAACTCGAGGAGCGCGCGAAGAAGTTCGGGACAGACAAGGTCAAGGAGAAAGAGGTCGTTGAGGATATCGTGAAGGGACTGAACAGTGCGCTGCCAGAGCGGAAGTTGAAGAGGGATCGAGGAGGAGAAGGCGCGCAAGGTAGACAGGCCAAGCGACAGACACCGGACAGGAGGACGGAGGCTCCAAGACGAGGCGGTGGTGGCGGTGGGCAGGGTCAGAGAGGTGGTGGACGAGGTGGAGAGCGAAAGACTGGAGGTGCAGCTGCTGGGCAGGGCCTAAAGAAGATCACCGATGATCCGGAGGAGAGAGCTAAGGCTGAGGCGCGGGCAAAGAGATTTGCTGCTGCAAAGTGATGCTCCTAGACGGAGATTACTCTCATATGCTTTCGGGGGTCGCGGCAGCTGTCATCTTTTTCGGAAATTCAGGAAGGGCAACGAATCAAAAAATTCGACTGAAGCTAGAAATGTAATTCGCAGATTCATTACCACATCACCTCATTTCTCGTCGCCACATGGGTCCTTCCGAATCGGGCATTAAAAAGCGATACAGACACATGGGAACTGGATTACGTCGGGTCCGGATTTCGCTAGCGGATGTGTACAAATATGGTTATACAAAATGAAGAATCTGCAACAACCAATCTCACTCGGTTAAGAGTGTGGGAAATGACCTTCTAGGAATATCGACATTAGACTTTCGTCTAGAGGTGATTTGAGAACCTTGATTTTGCGTCGGCCAAGTGGTTTTGACACAAACATGCCTTTTCTTGCGATCTCAGATATTACCTCATCAATGAAGTGTCTCAGTATTAAATCTTGTTTTTCTGAGAGACGAACTTGCCTCGTGCATACATCTACCTCCATGTATGGACGTGATGGCAAGGGACCATGCGCGTCACACATTCAACCTTCCAGAAGTTTAATTTTCCTTTGTTTTGTTTTCGTTTTGCACTTTTGCACCCTTCTGTTACCGACTCTTAATTCTTTCCACTCCGTTCTCGGCCAGCAGCGCAAGCTTGCCTATCCTTGCAAGTTCTCCAATCTGTTGATACTGTAGACTAGTAAGCTGGATGTTATGACAGGGAATTGATTGATGTCTGGTTGCTAGTCCGGCTGTCTTCCGCCCGTTCCGCCCGACGAACTGGTTGTATTATGAGAGTTGAAGGAAGCGGAGCAGGTTGCCAGGGTCGTATCACATTGGTGAAACGCGGGAGGGTGGCATGGTTATTGTGTGGTATGATATGGTAGCTGTGATGGATTGGGATGGGTGGGATGGAGTTGTGGCTTGAATGTTTACTTTGGGGAGGAAAGGGAAGGGTGGGGTTAATGGCTTGGAGTATTCAGTCGAATGGTGCTGGAGTGTGTTATTATTTGGTTGAGTTTGAGATCATGGCCAGAGTGGGATCTGGTCGAGAGTGGACGCGAGAACATATGTTTGTAGGGGAGTTGAGGAGGGCGTCTTAACACAAGGTCTTGCGAAGTGCAAGCCTCACAAGTATATGTGTGTGAGAGGTAGCAAGCAATGGCCTCAACAAAGGTTCGCGATAGGTTCGTCTCAGTGGATCAGCGTTCTTTTCTTTGGGTCTGAATATGGCGATGGAGTTTATCACAGACAAACGTCAAACCCATGGCTCCCTCGCATGAGGGCCAGTTAGGATTTGGAGAGTACGGACGAAGGTTAGATTTCGGACTTCTTATCAGAATCGTCTGTAAAGGACTATGCGGGCAATGGCATTGCATGACGAACTGGAAGTTTCTATCTCAGAGATGTCTCAATCACCTCACCCCGCAGCTCAGAAGGGGAATCTCCACCGATGAAGAAACTGTCGTCACATCACAAAGTGGAGATAGAGATCGCCATGTCCAGAAGAAGAAAGAAGCTTTGATCTTCCACTCCAGACTCTTCTGGCGCTTACTTATCTGGCCATCACACATCGATCTCGATTCTCGAACCTTACCCCGGACACTACGGGCACAGGACGGCGGCAGGCCCTATCTCGGAGAGATGTGTAAGACAAACGGGACGGAATATTCGCTTGCGGAAGCCTTATGTCTTGGTGTCGAGTTACCGCGGATGACGGACTCTTGTCACTGGGTGAGAGTGGGATGGGGTGCGGTCCCGATCCAGTAATCGCGGGGAAAGCTAGGCATTGTCACGCTAGAAACATGTGAGAGGGGAAGTCTTGCCGAATGAGCGAGTGATTGAGGTTGCTTTCTGCATGTGGAGAATGATGGCAGAGCATTTCGTGTGCACATGAAACATGTGCCCAGATGGATTTCGGAAGTCTTGTCCGAGGAGGAACTGCACGATAGAGAGGAAAATGCTTCGGTAATGGGATGAAAAATTACATGAGCTGATGTTAATTGAAGTCTGGCACTGGGGACGACGAAGATCGTAACTGGCTTGCTCGAGAGCCAATGAGTGTCACTGTGGACTGTTGGTTGGATATGGAGAATACTCGTGTCGGATTGTTTCCATCAGGCAAAACATATGTCGGAAGTTCGAAACAGACACCCGGAAATCTTGTGCAATATAGGTGTGGAGGCACGTCTTTTCATGGGGAATGTTCGTTTCTTGAATGTTTTGTTTTGCTCGGGCAAGTTGCCAACAATATTGCTTTTGACAGAGCTGATATGACGGAGTGTTGAAACGGTGTTGGTTTGAAAGCTGGAGAAAGACCCAGATTTGGTCTTTAGATGTTCACAGGAGCATTCCAGTCTGTGTGTGCATGAGTGAGTATCACCCTGGACTTATGGTAGTGCTTGTTGTTGATATGATTTGATGTTGCGATCCCGATACTGCGCATTGCAGCTTGTTGTTGTGTCGCCAGGTTCAATAATCCGAGACGAGCAGGTTCTGGGGAGCGATATTACTTGCCGATGTCTTCTGCTTGAGGTCTGAGCAGAATGGGAGAGTGAGTGAGTCTTGCTTCAAAAGTGGAGGGAGCGGTCCTCCCTCTTGCTGGGTTGTTAAGCGAGAATTGATAGCGACGATGGTGACATCCATCGATTGTCGTCGTCTTCGCTGAAGACATGAATCATCTTCCTTGACGACGCCCATCATACAGCTAGAGTAGACGCCATTCTTGCATGCAGCAGCGTTGGATGCAACACATCCAAAATCATGGCTGGCGGGGACCAAGGCTCTCTTCCCCTAGCCGTCCGGCTAAAATGTCATGGCTTCAGATTGATACATCACTTCTCCAATTCCTCTCAACTCCCAACTCCCAACATTATTCTGGATTTTCGAACCGACGAGGCTTTACACCAAGCGGCAGGTGCGGAAACTTACAGAAATTCATCATGGTCATGGTTTGCGGGGATCCAAGTTTCCGAATTCCCCTCGGGTAGGGTGAGGATTCGTCAAAAGGGCTCTCGCGAATGAGAAGCGAGAAGTCGACTTTGATGTTCTAATAGGCTCGAAAGTCTCCCACGATGGACCTTGTTGAACCAACGCCGCAGATGTGGGCCTTACATAACAATTAGTCCTGGTCTTGGCTGCTTTTGACTACACTCCAGGCGGCTTGCTCGTTTAGAGCTGTGAAAGTAAAGCTTCGCGTCAGCTCTCAATCAAAGCCTTGGTGTGAAAGGAATGGACGTCTGTGGGTGAGAAAGCCACAAATGAGATCCAAGAAGCAGTTAGTCAGCCTTTTCGATTGCGAGTCGTGGGTCCGAAAAGGATTCTGTATTTGCAAATGGGAAGAAGAGGATGATTTAAGCTCCTTTCATAGGCGCAAAAGATTGAGTTCTTACTGCTGACACGAGAGGGCGAGATACAGGCGCCGGATAGCACTACATCCAAACTGAGATCTCATCCTTGCTCGGACTGGCGACTTTCTCGTCCGAAGATGCAGCCATGATATCCTGTGCGGCAAGGTGGTGGATCTGGAATCTTTCGAACGACCATTCGAAGCACATGAGACCAGGATGAGGACACCCTCTCGTCGTCACGTTATTTGCATCAACCCCAAGCGAAAGAGTTTCTGCAAGCCACACTGGCTGCACGGTGACCAATGAGCTGCTTGAAAGCCCTGTTGATCGTCAAACGGCCATGCTGATTTCCTCCGAAGCGTCCACACCTCAGGCGCATCGCTAAAAAAGGCTCTAAAGGGCATGATGTGCTCGCTTCATATCTTGACAGCTCTACCTCAATTTTGATCAGGATCAGGATCATGATTCCAAAGGCAAGAGTTCAGATTTTGCCTCGCTGCCACGTCAACGAGCATTGTCGATACTGCCGATGAAGTTCGGAGTCGCCATTCGGTCAAGATCCTCGGCTTCCTGGGATTCACGGGTGTGGCGAAGGCTGTGCATAAATGCATGCAATGCACCCGCCACAATCGCCATTGCGACAACGCAGAGGTGCCTCTCCGCTAATTCTGCGCGCTTCAGCTCGCCTGGGACCTGATCACGAAGATTCCAAGAAATGGGACTGTCGGGATGAGTCAGGTGGTGGGCTGAATGCGAAGGACGATTTGTGAGAGGCAGGCTCGGTGTACAGTGAGAGCATTCTATTTGGCACCTAACAAAACACGTACATCAGATCCTGTAGATTGTCGATGCTGCTGCACAGAGGATCGTAGATCGATTGACTGGTGCGATATCACGCTGCACGGCATCAAATCAACGGCTGTTGTGTTAACAAGCCGAACCGGGTATTAGTGATCCCTGTCACTACTTTGAGTGCCTGCTGCTCTCGAAATTACCAACATTGACGTCCGTGGCTCCAGGCTGCGAGTTTCCTCTTCCGAATTGACAGAAAGGAGATGCCCATCTGGCAGACACGATTGGCAGAAGGTTAGAAAGAGTTTGTGCCAAACGGGTAGGGAGAAACATGAGGTCCGCGATCAGAGTTCGGGGGGCTTCAGGGGCTGGCTCAGGATTAAGCGAGGCGCTGGGAGCAAAAATTTCATCAAAATGGTTGGATGAGAATCTTTGGCTCTTCACCAATGAACACACAGAGAAGTCGAATTTTTGGTTCATGGTTATTTTCGTGTGACTCCAAGTGCAAAAAACGGTCGAATGAAGCACCAGATGGCTGGAAGTGTCCCCACTGTTGAGGATTGTCGTCTGTTTACGGGTCTGGCCGTCCTTCAGGGACATGGTAAGTAGGCTCTCCAGAGGACTCCAGCCTTCAAAGGAGGAAAGATAGGCACAGACAGGGCCGGCTGGAGTGAACCCTGATCTGACTTTGACCTGAGCGTGAGAGGGGACGATGCGGCCCGCAGGTGGCCGTGGGCATAATTCATGGCACAGCGCGGCAGCAAATGGCATGCTTGTGCTACAGGTCAGGAGGTCGATTTGCGGTGATGTACCTTGGTATCGCTGAAAGCTGGCGGCCCGGAGATACACGACGGTGAGAGGTCACGACCAGATCAGGGCTCGGCACATGACTATAGACGCAGTGCCGCAGCGCTTGTCGCAAGTTTGTGTTGTCTATTTCAGGGCACATGCACATGCACACTGCTCAAGCCGATGCAGGCCACTTCATGCGATGACTGGGCTTTTGCTGTCTATCCTACTGATCAGTCCTACCTCCGTACTTAGTTTAGTACCGTACTACTACCAACAGTAGTAGCGTCGGACTCGGGAGGGAGGGATCTTTGGGATGGAAGGATTTGACGCTTCCCAGTAGTAGTCCCAGTGCGGATCCAGATTTCCCAAGGGCCAAGGCAAAGGACGTGGACAGGTGGACCTCCCCGAGCGCCCGTTGACCCCACTATGGGCGATCAGGACTTAGCCGCCCAGCACTGATTCGAGAGCTAGCAACGCCACCAAGTCTCGTTTGCCCAACATCAAAAATCCTCCCCATCCGGCCTCCTGCTTCTCACTTACACCGCTCGACGAATGGATTTCCTCCTATGGCCTTGCCCTCCTCTCATAGGTCTCAATGCCATGCAGTCCTCGCAGAAGCCTGCAGCAGCGTTGCAGAGACGCGCAGGCTGGCGCAGCACCTGCTTTTTTGTGCGCGTCTTGCGTGTGAGTGAGTTGATCGTACCGTTGTCCGCTGCGTTCTTGCTTTTTGATGCATGCTTTCTGCGTGCCCGCCAGTTTGGATGACTAGCCCTGTCCGTTTGTCTACTTTGCCCGGCTGTTCTACAGTACTCCTATCCAGACATACTGGCCTGGCTCGTGGATCTTTTCCTTTTCCAACAGCTTCTATTCCAGGTTTAGGCTCAGGCTTAAACTCTCTCTCCGGCGATTCCAGAGGCAGAGACACGGCCTTCCAGCGGACCCGCATGACTGGGACTGCTGCACTCTGCACGATATCGCTGGGATCTGGAAGAGATTCAAGTCCAGTCGACTGCTTCTCAACGCCACAAGCAAATATACCTCCCCCCAGCCCTGATACCAGTCTTGGTAGTCACGGCACTCACGCTCCACTCGTCTCCACGGTGGAGCGGCCCTAAAGTTGACTCCATATCTCAGCAATGGATCAGCTCTCCCTGGGATTCCCATCTACGCCCTCTGATACCTCCATCGTCATCCATCAAACTTTGTCTCAACAAGAGGCTTGCGCTGCTAAGAGACAAGCGCCTTGCCAATCTACCAACTAAATCCTCGTTTCCGCTTTACGGCACGCACGATTGCTAGTCCCCACATTCTAGCTTTCGACCGTTCCGCATCCAGCGCGACCCTTAACAACAGCATCACATCCACTTTCCTCCTTTTCTACTGTTTATACTGTTGATCTACTGCCCAAGCGTAATTGTCACTTTTGTTCCTAGTTCCATTTCATCGCAGCACATATTCAGTAAACCCTGGCGGTACCGTCTGTTTACATTACGCAACACTGGGAACTTTCGCCTGCGAGAACGGAACATTGGCCACCACATATAATTCGAGGCGAACTTTCGGACGACACGGAAATATATTGCCATAATAGCCAAGTATACTTTCTTTTGTTCTAGAGACTCTGTCCTCGCGGACAACAAAAGTTCTTGTTGCAGATCCTGGACGTAAGTTCTCGTCTAAATCGCGATTGTTGACTTTCGAGCGCTCACAGAATGCAGATACTCCTACTCGTATAAATACCTCATTTTTCGCGGATTTCTCCAAGGAATGTCGAATATACACCAATACCGTACATTATAGCAGTTGGATTCACAGCACAAAACTGGCAAGATCATGCGAAGTCTGAAGGAACATAATGGCATCATATAAATCAGGGTTCGACCCACCTACTAGGCCAGGTGACTTGCCTCGAGGGAGAAGACTTGGAGCATACATGCAGGCTGGAGCGGCGGGATCGCCCGTGAAGGATCGGAGGGAGGCAGATATTGCACATCTCTCGGGACAGATGGAATCCAAAAGAGTGGTTGTGCCATCGACCAGGACACCGCAGACAGGACTACCGAGGCCGAGCATGCGCGAACCTTCGCCAAGTACAAGGAGGCCAGCGAGACCAGAGAGGCCAGAAAGACCGGAACGGCCGAAGGGTATCACAGCATCAAGTTTTGGCTTCGGCAGGGCTGCGAATAAGGCAGCAGCCGAGAGGGTTCAGCCCGAGCTGAAAGGCAAATCATCTCGCAATGTACTACGGAGGAAGCCTTCGTCAATTTCACAGGTATCAAATGCCCGATCGGGTATGGAGAGAGCAGGATCTTCGTCGCCAACGAAATGGGCACAAACATCAGCCGAACAACGTCCAAGTATTGACGCTTCGATGAGGTCAACAGAGGCTTATAATGAAATATTTACGAGAACAAGAGCCAGAGCTCCTCCAGTCAAGGACTCGCCACCCATAATCCCGGAACTGGATAGGTACCGCAACAGACCGGACAACTTGGCGCCTCAAACAAGAGTTCTTGCAGACTTACAACCAAAGTTGTCTACTCATGACCTGCCTCCACCGACTCCTCTTCTATCTGGAACACCGGTTCACTCTGGTGGAAGTAGCCATCACCGATACAGTGGATACAGTGGAAGTGGATATTCTGGAAGTGGATATAGTGCCAGTCCATCAACTAGATTCTCCGAATCTCCAGGACCTGGAACTTATAGCCGAGATACGACCCCTACCTCCATGTCATCCCAGTCTCCAGGTATAATCGCGCCCCTAAAGGCTACTACCCCAAGACTTCGGCAAGGAAGCCCTGCTCTATCGAGACCTCCTGTCACGAGCGTCACAAGAAGAAGAGCTGCGAGCATTCCGAACGAGGGCGAAGTAGGTGGACTAGTCGATCAGCATGGCCTTCCATCGTTACGAGAATCATTAACATCGTCATCGTCGAATTCGACTGTCAAAGGAGAGGGTAAGACTAAGGAGAAAAAGAAAAAGAAGAGATTGTCTCCACTACCACCGAGTCCACCGCCACGAAAATCGTCTCAGAAGTTCAAAAAGTCTCAATCCGAGGAGCAGGAGTCTCCTTCCAAATCATCTCAAGCACTCGCTAAACCAGTAATGACCTCCGCAGAGTCGTCACCTGCCAAATCACGAGCCGTACAACCCTCCGCTCCTGCTCCGAAACTTGCCCGCCCACCAATACGGCCAAGTAGAGAAGGCCTCCCTGATCTCCAAACTCAACTAGGCGAGTCGATGGCAGTGATCCAGAGTAATTTGGCTGGAATCAATTTCTCACCAGACAGAAGGAGAAGTGCACTTCCCAGAAGTGCCGTTACGTCGCCTCCACTTGGTCCCCGCTCTCAACAATCAAGCCGACTTCCGTCAAGAAATCCTTCGCCTGTGCCCGTCCAGCCATCTCCGCGAGAAGCAACACCTGCTCCTTCTGGACTCGGTATCATTCCAACTCTGAAGCCTCAGCAAAACCCATCGTCATCAAGAGGTACAGTCAGTCGCACTCCAAGTCCAAGTCTGGCAAGTTCGAAGCCTCGTTTCGGGTTGTTCGGGCGCCGCACAAAGACTGCGCCTGAGTTACCGACCGTTGAAACGAAGGAGAAGGTACTTCGCAAGGGACCTGTAGCCGGAACTGGACACGAAGGATATGGCCGATATGGTCCACGAGGAAGAAGTAGCAGTGCTGGAGGTCTGGCCAGAGCTCGGGACAGAAGCATGAGTGGAGCAAGTTCATCCCAGGAAAGCGTTGCCAGTACTCGTGCTCATGACCCTTTCTTGCTTGAACGCATGAGCCCTGTAATCATCGCTGGGGGAGGCGAAATCATCGAAAACCGCAACGCCAGCTCTGAGCTGTCTCGATCAGAAAGCAATACCAGCCTCCTACTTGGTAGACCTAGCATGGATTCAAAAGGTTCGTCGAATCTTGGTCAAGAGGTTTCTAGGACTACATTATGGCCGTCAGCGTTACCCAAGGAACCGACAAAGCGAGCTTCGGCTATCGCAATACCTAAAGGCCGTCGACCGTCCGACAGCAGCGACGATGGCATTGGTAAAAGTTCTTTGGCTTTCCGGCGATCTATTCAGAACTCAAGTAGCACGTTGAATCTCCCTCGACCTCTCAAATTCGCTGGTGGTGCATCACCGTCGATTACAAGCTTGGACGCCAGCATCATGTCAGACGAATCTCAATTGGACAAGAACCCAGAGGTCGAGAAGGCACGCAAACTTCAAATGACAAAGCCTAAGAAGCTGGAGAAGCGGCCAAGGTCACCGCGGAAGTGGAATTTCTTCCATCGATCACAACCAAACCCAAAACCGGAACCTCGACCTCCGCTCCAAGTCACTGTTGCAAAATCTGTGCCCAAGTCCGCTGCAATACCACATTATGCAATGCTTGATTCCTCTGATGAGCAGCAAGAACTAGAAGCTTTCGATCTGGAAGATATCCTTCGTGATGCCGACGTTATAAGCCTGTCGAACGAAGAGCTTGATTTACTACAGTTTGGAGAGATTAAAGAAGACCACCATCCGACCGATGACGTTCAATTTGATATGGTTTCTCCTCTGGAGGAAGAGGCTACACCGATCTTTTCCTCCCCAGAGCCTATTAAGCTTACACCTGAGATACCGCAGACTGAATTGCATCTGGTCAAGGAGACAGCACCAACGCGTCCAAGTCGATTGCCACAAGTTGGACGCATACCCAAGGTCATCTCAGCTAGGCCAGAGGCGACCTCACCGAAATCATTCTCACGACCATTTGCTCGTCTAAGCACTGCTCAGCCGCTTCTATTGCCACAAGTCGTCGATAAGAATTCTGTTGGCCTAGGTCCTAGCCCTCCCAAGCCATCGACACCAGAGCCAGTCGAAACCAGATTGCCCTATTACGATATGGAAGATGTATCACGACAAAGCTCTGGTGAGTCCAGGTCGGAGAGCACAAGAGCCAGTCATCAAGATTTTCTTGCATTCTCCCCCCGGAAGAATTCAGAGGCTACTACGAGTAGCTCTGGTGGTCTTAGCCTCGTTGGAATCACTGCTGTTATTCCTGAAGCCGATGCTGAGCTAGAGGAAGACGAAGTATGGGATGAATACGATGACTTGATCGAGAACGACGATACTATCAAGGTACCTGTGTCAGCAACATCATCACACGGAGTTCCGTTCCAATACGAGAGCTATGAAAGTCGTCGGATGAGGAAGAGCAAGGTGCAAGCTAAGGAGTCTCCTACCTTGACCTCGGCACCACCGATCAAGGAGCAGGTTGTCGAAGTACCAGAGCGACGCTCAGCCCTTACATCCTCCAGTGTATACAGCGGGGACATGAGTGCGCGGTTGAGAGATGCTCTGAACACTATCCCAACACCGACGACGCCGATGTCATTCACAGACTTCTTTTCTGGGTATGGAGATCGAAATAACTCTGTTCACGGCGAATCCGCCCAAAGACCTCGTCGTGGTTCGCAAAGCAGCTCAAGAAAATCAACATCATCAAGCAGCCATTCGCGTTCCATTTCAGGGCTTCGAACAATCTCCGAACAGGAGAGTAGCTCTCCTATCTCGCAGGTTAACCTTCGTGTGGGATCAATGACAGTCAGCAAGTGGTTGACTTTCGGACACGTTCTCTTCAGTCCTGCCAGAGAGGAAATAATGCAGCTCGAGGGGCCAACGAAACGCCATTCGATCCTGGTCATCGATGGCCTTGGTAATGGTGCGTCCCATTTCCTACCGCATGATACTTCAAGAAGCTAACATATCCCTCCCAGATGATTGGTCCTTTTATGCTGCAGAAACCTATCCAAACTCAACTTTCTACAACCTCTCGCCCACTCGTCCACTTTCCAACTCCCAGAGAACATCCGGGAGCACATCATTTCCGCTCACCCCGCCGAACCACCGTCAGATCCAATACCTCTCCACATCCCATAAGTTCCCTTTTCCGTCATCTACCTTTGACGTTGTCGTCTTCCGATTTCCTACTGCCATGTCTGAGGCATCCTACCGCAACATCGTCGCAGAGTCCAAACGCGTACTCAAGTCAGGTGGGTATCTCGAGATGGCTATCCTAGATTTGGACATGATGAACATGGGTAATCGTGCTCGTCGAGCGGTCCGCGGCCTCAAAGTCAAGATGCAAGTCGCAGATCCGAGTATCAGTCTCGCCAGCGCAAGCGACACCGTCCTTCGCATCGTCGGTAAGCGTGGGTTCAGCGACATCAAGAGCTGCAACGTTGGTGTTCCCGTTGCGTCAAACATTCCTGCTGCCTCCAAAGATACTTCCCATCGCGGGAGCACCAGCAGCAAAGGGAAAGAACGCGAACATGGCCATAAGGAGGAAATCAGCCTAGCAGACATGATGAAGGACGAGTCTCGCGCCGGGGACGAGAGTATCACCAAGATGGTTGCTAAAGTCGGACGATGGTGGTATACACGCTGCTACGAGATGGCTGTTATTCCCGATGGTGACTTAGCCCGGAGTATCTTCAATGATGGCTCTTTGCTTTCGGAGAGCGAGAAGTGGAATGCGAGCTTCAAACTGGTGGTTGCGTACGCGCAGAAACCTGTCGTCGGGCGGAGGAGGACGGCCAGTGTCTAGTCCTTCATCTCTTTTACCTCTCTTTATGTTTGACCCTGATCCTTGGATCGTTTCTTGCCGATTCATTTGGATACCGGTCGTTTGGCATTTGCATTTAGCGGTCTGCTGCATAGCGAGGAGGACATCATTTCTGGTCTGGTCTGGTATGATCTTATAAATCTTGTCAAAGACGGAAAGATATCAAGGGCGCGAGCCCGTGGTGCATCATTTTCCTATCTGCCTATTATTTACATACAGGCTTACATTCTCATCTGTTCCCTTCTTTTGCGGTCACGGGTTGGCATTTCATCATACATATCACATCATATCATCGCAGTCTGGTCATTGCTTTAATGGTTTAAAATTGGGGGGGTTTGTTTTTTTGTGGGAGGATACGGATAGGTTTGCAATGAGGGGTTGGATATATGCGATGATGATTATGATGGGATGAGAGACGCTCTTTATGTTTTGCTTTTAGTGAGCGAGCGAGCGATCTGTTGTTGTTTTACGTTTTGAGATCGATAGATACCCACTTACTTTACTCAATACGTACTTAATGTTAAGTATAGACCTGAATCTATTACAAATATGACTCAAATACACGCCGAGAATTCTTGTATGTTCGAGGCTCTTCATGCAAGGTCCCAGCACCCACGGCCTGCATCTTCCAAATCCACTGATCAGCCCTCCCTTCACCGCATCAATAAGCCAACTCACCAAATCCCTCTGTAATCGAGAATCTTGGGACATTGCTTCCTGCTTGAAATGTGTTGGGCATAAAGTTCTGCTTTTTAAATACTCTGTGGGGAACAGATGAGTTTGTTTATTTTGCATTATGTTAAGCGAGGGCAGCAGGAAATCCGTCTCACTCCCATCAGTTCTAACTTTATCGTCAATTTACAAGGTCACCAAAGGATGAAAATCTTCGCGAATATTGTCTCTCTTATTTCAAATAACAGGAGTCAACAGAATGAGATCACGCATCGGTAATAAAAAACCTTGACCGGGCATTTTTCCGTGTTCGAGGAAGCTATGCTCTGGCTTTGATCAAGTCCGCAGCCTACTCATCTCCGTCAGTGTCGATCATCAATTTGCAGTGTAGTCTTTACAACTCGCCTTTTCAGCAACGGCATAAACAGTCGACTGCATCGTCGCTCCAACAATCAACGGCATGATACTAGCATCCACAACACTAAGACCCTCCACGCCATACACTCTCAACTCTTCGTCAACAACACCTCCAAGCTCTAACGGCATTTTAGGACATGTTCCAACAGGATGGTACTGACTCGGATCGAGCGTCTTCTTCAAGAACTCTTCGATATCAGCGTCAGACGTCACGTTTGCTCCAGGTTTCGTCTCCACAGGTGTCAATCTCTTCATAGCTCCTTGACTACCATAGTATGCTCTGATGCCTTTGAACAGAGCCACAGCTACACGCAGGTCAACAGGATTTGATAGCATGCGATAATCGACCAGCGGTTCTCCGTTCGGATCTGACGGGTCTAGGTGGACTGTTCCTCGGCTTAGTGGATGAATATTGAACACCCACTGATCTGCTACGCCGAACGGATTACCGCCTAATCCCATTTGAAGCCATGCAGTATTCTTGGAGCGTGCTGCCGCTGCCATAAGTTTGAGCTGAGCGCGGTATCCAGCAACGATTGTTGGATGTGTTCCCAGGGACAAGATGCTTGCCGGATCGAGAGACTCGATTTCCGATGCAATGGAAGAGTACGTAGTGGGCGCTATCACCGGGAGACCGACTTGGGCTAGAGCAGCTCCTCCTCCTTGCGAGATTGAGTATGGGCCTGAGGACGTCAGCATGATCTTGGGAATTGGAGCCGAGAAGCAGTGGACCTGTGCGATTGGCTTCCCATAGCTCCAGCGCCCAAGAGGCGAATGTTTTATTATTGAGCAACGATGCTCTGTTGGGAAGAACGGGAGTTGTGACTGTAATATCACATCAGTAAACGCATATCACAGCTACCTAGTGGCAGGCTCACAATTGTATCCCACTGTAAACCACGAATGATCCTGGAAGTTTGAGCCTACGCCGGGGAGATCCATTAAAAGCGAAATGTTTGCAGCCTTCAACACGTCTCTCGGCCCAATGCCACTCAACTGCAAAATCTGAGGTGTATGAATCGCTCCAGCAGCCAGAATAATCTCTTTTGATGCTTTCACGATCCTGGTCGACGAACTGTTAGTCCGGGAAACGATCTTCACGCTTGTCGCCATTATCTCCAACCTAGTCTGACGAAAATTAATCTTGGCAACTTTATGTCCCGTGAGGATCGCATAATTGGTCCTGTTCTGCACAGGGTCCCAGTGTGCTGTTCGCGCGTAGGACCGCGTCTCAGTGATTGGATCTTTGGACGAGGGGATCCAGACGATTCCTGCTTTGCCTTCTGAGCCGTCTCGTGGGTAGGTGATCCCTGGGAAAGCTTTCCAAGCTTCATACATGATCTCTGTATATGAGTCAGTGCTTTTCTGAGTTTTACTCGGGGAGTCCTGAGATACTGGTAGGAGGATACTGATAATCGCCGTAGCTGGCCAAGACAGGACCGTTGCCTCCCCATGCTTCTTTGATGTCGTATGTTATATTAAATTCCTCAGCGAGTTTCGGATCAGGCGGGTTGAAAGTTACGCTCTATCCTTTCGATCAGTCATCTTCTCCTCTCAGGATTCAAATTCAGCATCCGTACCTTCTTGAAATACGGCAAAATACCCTTCCAACCCCAATTCGAATCTTCGCCTCCAAGAGCGGCCCATCGGTCATAGTCCTCAGATGTACCGCGCATGAATGCCTGAGCATTGATGGCAGATCCACCTCCGACAACACAACCAATGCCAACTAACTGTTTCTTGGTACCAACAGATGTGATGTTATACATCAAAGACTCAGGAGATACATCTATTGGATTGATTGGGTCATACGGCAGGGTGGGAATATCTGAGAAGTAGCCGTACTCAACAACCAATACGGAGTCTATATGACTACAAATTAGTGGCAAGAAACACCAAAAGAGAGATCACGAACATTTACCACTCTCGGTGAGACGATCAGCAAGTGTTAATCCGGAAGTTCCACCGCCAATTACGACATAATCGTAAGACGAGCGGAGTCCGCCAGAGTGAGATAGGTGTTGAGCGTGGTGAACCGAACTTGGATATGCACAAATACTATGCACCAAAATCAAAAGGGACACAACTCGAGGAAAATTTTTCATGACTGTTGGATCATTTGGGGTCACGATACCACTGGTGTAAGAAGATAAAGTTTGGAAAGCAAAGAGAATGAAGTTGAAGGGTTCTTTAACTACGCGGGGTCATCGCTAGGTCACACAATGCTTACTGAACAGACAGGGGAGTGCTTTCTCGCAGCCAGTTCAAATGCCCAGCCCTATGAGAGAGAGAGAAGATCTGCCTAAAGAGCTCACGAAGATCAAGCGGATTAGATCGCTTCTATGAACGAATTGGATCCTCACATCTGACGATGATGTGGTGACACTGCGCCGTGAATTACTGCCAAAGTTAACCCCGTCCTTTCCCCTCGAAAGTAAACAGTCGAACTTCCCTTGAGACTTTGTTTTCTTTTCGTAAGATGTTAAGAATCCATTGGAAGAAGCCGAAAGTTATATTTACACCCTACTTAAATGTCCGTATTAGATTTTATGACTTTTAGATCCATCGAGTGTCTTTTTTTAAATGTCTGACATCCAGATCAACTGCCGGGGAGATCTTTTAACGCCTTAGTGGACTTGCGATTCTGCCAACATATTGGCAACTTCCCCGCCAGCCACACGTAGAGTGCGGAGTACTACCAAGAGCTAGGCACGGCTCGTGCCGGACCTCCGGCCATTTTGTGGAGTACAATTTTAGTGATCTCGGGACGGAGGGAAAATGAGGCTTTGACCTCTCTTTTAAGTGCGATACATAGTTGTTTGATCCAATTGATATTGAGCTAGATGCCGTCCGCCTCAAATAATTTTGCAGATCAGCGCTCACACTCACATCAGATCCCCACATTCATACCCCTGGAATGGTAATCGGAATCCTTGCTGATTTCATGAAACCCTACCAATTAAGGTTGCTTTCGCATTTAACCCCAATCTCCGAACAGGCTAATAGATATCTCACGATCGATGCAAGAATTCCAATTCCACTTTGTGTGTGACGACACGGCTCCTATATCCAGCTGTATACAACATGGCATCGAAACCAGAGACAGCGGAAAATGCAGCCGAGAATAGTGGCCATGCCCATGCTGGTGATACCGAACATTCGCCGGAGAGGACGATACCGGAGGACGATCTGGGGGAGATAAGTGATGGGGACGGTCTCATAAGCGTGAGTGGAACCACGATTTTCGTTTAGCTCTTGGGATAGCATGTTCTGACAGCTCTTGTGTGATAATAGATTGATAGTCAAGACGACGATTCTGCGATAGGAGACTTGACGCTTCCGTGAGTTCTGGCGTCAGATGGGGAGAGGCTGATCCTTCATATATCGATTGCTTATGGAATTTTACTTACAGACGGTCCACGATTTCCGTACGATCGAGTGTGTATGACTATGTCGAGGAGGATGGCCGGACATATCACAGATACAAAGAAGGCAGTACGATTAATGGACACATTCACGAAGTTTGCGATTGCTGATCCCCGTTTATAGGTTATGTGATGCCCAACGACGAGGTACTTGCCACACCAAACTGACAGGATTAAATTTGCTGATTCACATCTGCTGCTAGAGAGAGCAAGAACGATTGGGTATTTTATTTCCACATTGGCTTTGTCAGACACATTACTGATATATTCAGATATGCAACATCATCTTTGGCACATGACTTTACATGACGAGCTTTTTCTTGCACCCATCGTAGAGAATCCCCAGCATGTGCTTGATATCGGGACTGGGACTGGAATCTGGGCCATTGATTTTGGTCAGTTTCGTTTATTTCTTTCAGCAGTCTCACTGACAAATTGTAGCAAACAAATATCCTTCAGCGCAAGTCATTGGTAGTGATTTGAGTCCAATACAGCCGGAATTGTGAGTCGATACTCTTTTCGAAAGATCCGAGCTGATCATTCAGTGTTCCGCCGAACTGCCAGTTTGAGGTTGAGGATGCGGAAGACGAATGGACATACTCTCAAAAGTTCGATTTTATACATGGTAGACTTATGGTAAGCTGTTTTAAAGATCCGAAGTATGTCTTTGAACAGGCATTCAAAAGTCTTGCTCCGGGCGGCTATTTTGAAATGCAAGATACCGATTTTCCCATGAAAAGTGTCGACGATACTTTGGTTGGAACTGATTTATGGAGCTGGAATCAGTACATCATTGAAGGTTCTGCCAAGGCTGGACGTCCATGGACTCGTGTCAAAGAGTACAAAAAGTGGATGCAGGAAATCGGATTTATTGATGTGGAGGAAAAGGTTCTGAAGTGGCCCCTCAATACTTGGCCACGCGACAAGCATTTGAAGACGTTGGGGCTTTGGTTCTGCCATGATTTATGTGAGGGATTGAGTTCGACGCGAGCTGTGTTGACGAGGGGCCTGGGATGGTCAGTGGACAAAGCAGAAGCGTTTTTGGTTAATGTCAGGAAGGATGTCAGGGACCGTAACGTGCATGCTTATGTTGAACTGTGAGTCCAGAAACTATCAAAAAGTCCTGAGAACATTCTGGCTGATACCTCTAGGCGAATTGTATATGGTCGGAAGCCTCCTTGTACTTAAATCCTATTTCTGAGCAGATCGATGATATGGTTCTATCCGATAAATGCAATGTTCCATGTCAGTCTGAGCATTTCTATCCACTTCACGAACATGATTTGGTAGAATACGGCAAGAGTACCATTCTCACTCTTGCGGAATTCTCACTCTTGCGGCTGCGAAGCTGGTGAGTCTCTGGAAAGATTTCTAGTCCATGAGCAAGCTTGTTTCCCCTTGAACTATTCACCTGACGTGGCGGTCAATTTGCCGGCTAGAGGATTTCTGACGCCATCTCGGCCGAGCTTTATATTCACTCAAGCTAATATAGCTTCAGGTGGGTGATTCACGAAACTAATATCAACTTTTGTTCGAGTTTTGATAAGAGATGTCAATCCTGCTGCTTTGACACATTTGTTTCGTCGAAGAGGAAGGGATAACAGACTGCTAGCATGGTTCTTGAATGACCACAAGAAGTAAAAAGGAGAACTATGTCCGAACTTCGAAGTAAGTCAAAGCAAAAGGGGAGGCAAGCTACTTCTGGTGGTGGTAAGCTAGTAGCTGCGGCCAGCGATGCACCTGGGAACTTCGCATCTAATCCAGCATTCAAGCACCAAGAATCATTCAGCGATTGTTCGTCAAATTCGAAAGGTAGTCAGAGCTCGGGGCCAACAGCCGACTGCTTTTCCCTGCACCAAACTCTACATGTCCAAGCACTTCCCCCACCCCTCAACCATCCGACGAGGCAAAATTTCAGTTAGGCCCTCAGCCTACACCTCCAACAGCTGCTCAATCGAGATCGCCAAGACTTCTAGCGCTCAAGTTACCACTTTTTCCAGCAATCCGATCAAAGAGAGCTCTCTCCTTCAGAGGCTCAGCAGTTCATCGACCCACTGGTCGTGGCTCAGCGGAGCCTGAGGACAACGATCGGTGCTCTTTACAAAGACTTCCCAGCGGCAAGAGCCTCAACCGCGCCACTTCTTTCTACAGAAATATCTAAAGGAGAGTTTCGTTTGATACATCTCCAAAAATGCCTCACCAAGCCTTGTGGGGCTTTGCTCAGCCGCGCTTGTCACGTAGAGAGAGATTGACCGCGACGGAGCGGCGGAAGCTCCTGACTTGGACATGGAAGGAGGCCAGCAAAACCTCGCATGAGGAAGAACGTGCTGTTTCTCCAGGAAAAACGAGGTACGAATGCTGACCATGAGGCTCTTGGAAAGTCTTGATTGACATGTCGGCGACTTGAGTAAGTACGTTCAGGTCTCGTCTTTCGGTTACTGGTGTATCAGGGATCACTTGGAACTAGAAGAGTCTCAGAATAATTAAGAAAAACCATTCCCTTATTAATCAGTAGCATGGCATGATAATATTCAGATCATGGCGAAGCTGGTAGCGGGACATCTGCCCTTTTTTTGATAGCGTAGTCGCATGATTCCATAGTCGAGCCGAAGTCGAATTTCCGCTCTTCCAGCACCTGCCACCAGAGTCTCTATTGTCGTCACACCATTCTTCTTTAACGCAATTCATGTCTCGTCTTACCATCTCTCGGTGAGCTCTTCAGCACCTCCTGCTGGAAAGAACTCTGTGCCAAACCCAGAGGAGGTTGCCAGAGCTTGTGATCATTAACGAGATCTCCCAATGCCTTCCAAACTGTATTCAAGATTTCATTTTCTTCGGCATATTCCTCCATGATTGTCCAAATCTGAATTGCACATTCAGGCTCGCTGTTAGCGACATATGCGCAGCCTCCCCTACGGAGTCCCAAAACGTAAAATTTGCTGGGTTGATTCGCTTCGTCCATACCTTAGTTTACGAAGTCCCTCTGAACAGGCCATTCATTCCAATTCACTATGAAGTTGCACCTCATCAGAATCTATCTGGCACTTCGTCCTTCGAGAATTACGAGCCCCTCTCGCTTGTTAGCAGCTAATATCAGCACCAAATAATCTCTCACCACTATTAAGCGAAACAACACTAACCACACAACCCCAAGATCAACAAACCCGCTCGTATCTAATAATATCTTTCTACCTTTCCAAAGTCTCATCTCAGCCTTGTGACTTTCTTTCCCCGCCATGACCTCAGATGCATTATGCCAGATACAGAAGAGGAGTAAGATAAGCCGTGAATGAGCCTCATGACGTCGCTCGCTTGCGGAGTTGAGTGTGGGGTATCACGTACAATCGGCAGATCGTCAGCGTCGTGAGATCGGGAGTCTCACATCTTAGAGCTCTTGAAAAAAGGTGTGAAGAGAATACGAGGTTGGGTGCCAGAATTTAGCAGATATGACGAGATATACATTCCTTTCAAAAGGAAGTACGAGGTTTTTACGAGGTTTGCTGAGATGTGACGGTAATTACAGTTTGGAAATCAGCAGGAAGAGAAATATCGGATATATATAAAGACAAAAACCACCCTCTGCCTAGTTACCATAATCAATAACACATTCAGATTTACCATTCTTCAGTTGCAAGATCCCTATTGAAGGATATATCCACGCACCAGACAACAGTTCATACACAACTCTAGATCTCAAGATGAAGTTCACAACCGCATCCACCGTCCTCGCCCTCGCCGGCAGCACCCTCGCAGCTGACGGCATCTTCGCCATCACAGGCACAGGTCAAGTCAGTAGCCTCCTTATCCACCTCCCTATTCATGTCCCTATATATCCACCTCCCTATCCACCTCCCTCCCATCTCCTTCACTGATCTAACTTCCTTTCCCCCATCAGACCGGTCCACCCACCCTCGTAACCCTCCAAGTGCTGAACGGCCTCGTCGGCGACGCCCCCAAATGCTCCGGCACGGCATCGACCTCGCCCCTCCCAGCCTCCGGCAGTATCCCCTGCATGGAAGGCTACACCCTGACATACCAGTGGAATAGTATCAACGAAGGGATTGCGGCAACGTATACGAACCCGACGAATACATTTACGTATAATGTGCCGAACAATGGCTGTGATGCGAATAATGTGTGCCAATTTGGCTTTACGGATAACTTTCCGGGGAAGAAGATGGCGAGGGCCCTGAGGGCTTAGGAGGTTTGGTGGAGATGTGCGGTGAGATGAGTTGAGAGTGATATTGGAGGAAGGTAGATTTTTGGGAGATGCTGTAGGAACGGCGAATATAATCTTAAAGCGAACGAACATTGCTCAAACTCGCCTGCACTTGAACTTGAACTGGCTGAACGAAAACTGAACAGCAGGGGATGAATGAAGGACTCTCGAGGAGTCTGATTATCAGAAGACCACACTTGGTATGGCATAAAAGTATCTGCTGCTAAATTCCCAAGCCCCAAACGCCCAAGTATGCAACTTTTACAAACCAGGCCCACCTACTTAGCAACCTTAGCCTTCTTCTTAGGCCGCTCTTCCTCTGCATCGCTTCCAGGTCCATCCTCATCGTCACTACCACTGCTGCTATCGTGATTGGAATCGTATTCCTCCGCAACATCACTTTCACTGTCTGTCTTGAAGTCCTCATCCGCGCTCTCGCTGTCCTCGTCTGCACTTCCTCTGTCTGCTCTAGCTGCAACAACTTCCTCGTCACTGGATGCCATATCCGGTTCTCTGAGAGCAGCCGCGAGAAGGGCCGAGCTGTCCTCATCCATCTCGTTCTTGACTCTCAGGCCCTTGATCTTGAAGAAGTCCTCTAGAGGCTTTTGCTCTTCTCTGTTGATGTTTGAAAATTGAGATTCGGCGACAGATCCTTTCATCTGAACAGTGATATCGAATGTTCGAGACGCAGACACAGCTCCACCAACTCGAGAAAGGACAATGTATTCGATTTGGTCGAATTGGATGTAGGTTGCAGGCTTAGGGACGAACATGAAAGCCTTCTCAAGGCAGTAAAGGAAACCTTCACTAGCTTTGATAGAACACTTGATACCAGATTGTTGATGGTGACTGTAAATGTTAGATTTATTCATGATGCATCCTTGATGAAACTGACCTTCGGAAATCCTTGGCTGGTTGATTGACCTTCTTCCCTGTAAGTCCACGGAAGACCTGGGTGACAACTTGATGTAATGGTGACTCGTAATGTGGCTCCAGCTTGTCCTTGTACTTCTCCTTCATCAACTCCTCGGTCATATTCAGATCAATCGTAACCTCTTCATCCTTTTTGAACTGCATAACCAAAAAGGGATATCTCGTTTGACCTTGTCGAAGTGGGGGATCGAGTCCAATGCAGATCATGTAATGTAAGTCATCTGGTTTAGGTAGGATCATGAACTTCTTCAAATTGTCGTATTGAATCTTGTAGTCGTATGTCTTGCCACGAAGTCTGAAGGAATTCTCGTACATATCGATATCGAAACGTCCTCTGTGACTTGTCAGTAAGATTCTCACAAGCGTTGTAGTTGTCATACCTGGGAGTAAGATGTAGAACATCCAAGAAAGTTGCGAATGTGTCGCCAGCCACCTCACCAATCTCGGCTTTGTCCATCAGAGTATCGTAGAAGAGATTGGCAGCATTTGTCTCGGCCTCGGCCCCTTCAGCATCACTGGGCGCATCCTCGCCCTCCAGAGCCTCCTTCTTCGTAGTGACACCGGGAATGTAGAATCGCATCTCGACAAGCTGGTCCTTGCCACCACCGGCCTTCTTGCCTTTTCCGCGAGCACCACCCAATGCCCCATTTGTACCCGTATCATCGCCATTCGCAGGAAGAGCAAACTCAACAGCAACCTCGTTCTTGCCAGCCAAATTCGTATTGGAGATCTCTGAATAGGGAATTTCGAAAGCAGGTCGATTCTGGACATTGAATTGTAGCTCTGCCTTTCCAAACTCGCCCTTGCCCCAATTCCAGCCTCGCAGCGCATGTTCCTTGTGTTCGAGATTCGTGCTGTACCAATTCTTGAAAACCTTGCCTATGCGCTCGAAGTCCTACTTCCATTAGAATCGTGATATCAAGATGAAATATATGTACCAACCTCTTGGGAGAAGCCATCAAGCTGAACAACGCCCGAGTTTCTCAGCAGAATCTTCACCTCGTACCCTTTGGCTGCGCGACTCCATTGCGCACCACCGATGTTGCTGTGATCAAGCGTAAAGGTGTCGCCGCCCCCAGACGGTTTCCAGCCAAAACCATTCTCTGCGAATCGGCACTTTCCTGATTCCTTGGAGAGGTCGAGGTAGATGTTGTCGAAGCTTTCTCTACCAGTACGAGAGATGTTAGTGATGTCGAAGTCCATTTTGGGGATTCTTCTGTTCGATGGCGTTGCAAGATTTTTGGAGAGGAACGGGAACTTACAGAGCCATGTTAAGAGAAGGAAGGGGGGTAGTTGCCTGATTGATTGATTGCTTGCTTTGTTGGGGGTAGGTGAATTGCAGCTGCATTGATTCCCGCGTAAAGTGGCAAGCGCGATGCTGTTCGACGCGCCTGAACATTTTAGCATACCACGTGACTCTTAGATATCCATCCCATCTAGGAGTAGGTAGGTAGAGCTCATCTTACAGCTTTTGAAGTAAGACTGTCAAAGCAGTTCGGCATATGTAAAGTGTCAGTTTGATTAGTGCACAAAAATTTGAGCAACAGAGATACATCATAAGATGCACTTGATGAAATTGAATATTTGTCGAGGCCTAAGTAGGCGGAGTCAACACCAGAGCACTTAGTATCTGTTTCCTTCCCCACGACTAGATAGTGCCTGGTTCTTAGCAATAAAGCTTCTGAAGCTGCAATCTACTCCCTGCGTCTTGGGCAAAGCCTTATAATGCCCATGCCGAGCACTTTATATAGTTACATATAATACCTTCAACGTGAACAGAGCGAGATTAGACAAGATGGGCTGGATCTGATTTTGCTGTTATTTCTTTATTGGATAATTACAGCCCCTCAGGCTTCTCTCAAATATCATCTACCATCACTACCCCAAGCACCTAATCGCATTCTTCAATCCCAGAATACCATCAAAGCCACCATCTTCCGCATAAACTATCCATCTTCCATTTCCAGCAACTTCGCAAATCACCTGCACATATAGATCCATCCACCTCTCAGCACCAATAACACCCTATCATACTATTAAAGAAAAGGGGAATCCGAACCAGGCCAGCAAAAGCACCGCGCAGTAGATTTTGATGGGAAATTCGTCGATTCGCAACCGTTACAACTGTGGCCATGGCCCATCCCGTTTCGAAAATGCAAAATGACGCATGCGGAATAGGGACATCAAGGCATCATAACATGTAGAAGAAGGCCTGCTGAACTTTTGCTCCGAGAAAAGAGAACCAAGAATAGAATGCATGGTGCGATATGGTGAAGGTAGAGTTACAAGTCTGGTCTTATTAGTGACCAAAGTCCAAGTATGATACAGTGTCGAAAGTCGAAGAGCGTGTATGAGGGAGGATGTGGGCGATCAGGATTGGTTTCATCAATCAGGCGTTTGTGGGTGTGCTCGTGCCCCGGCCACGAGGAGCACCTCCACCACCACGGCCTCGGTTTTGGAACTGGCCACGACCCCGTTGGTTGAGACCTCCACGTCCTCCAGAATATCCGTTTCCACCATAAGCACTTGGCTTGGGTCGGCGAGGCTCAACATAGATCGCCTCTCCAGAAACTTGGTGCGGGTTGGCGGCAGCGGCAGCTTGGTAACCTTCAGGTGTAGCATACTCGACAAAGGCGCAGTTCTAGTTTTCAGTCAGCTATGGAGTTGTGGTGAATGAACTCAAGACTTACCTTTCCACGGTTAACATCAAAGTAGATCAGATTTCCAAATCCACCCAGAGCAGCACGGAGCTCCTCGGTTCCAACCTTCTCGGTAACATTTCGGACATATCCCATGGTGCCCTCCTTCTCAGGTGGACCAGAGATCGATTGTGGACGGTTTTGTCTCTTCTGGTCGCTTCCAACACTTTGCCATCCTGCACCGTTCTCCTTGTCCTTCTCCGCAGCTGGGGCAGGTGCCGGGGCAGGAGTAGGAGCTTGAGCAGGCTTAGCAGCTGGTGGAGCTGGACGAGCTTGGGCAGGTGGTGTGGAAGTCTTAGGAGCGACGACTGGAACGGCAGGCTTGGGAGCGGAACCAACAGCTGCAGCGGCTCTGCTTGCCCAGCTAAGTGGCTTTGGTGGGCCAGCTGGCTGAGCTGGAGCTGCTGGCTTGGTGTTCGATGGAGCGCGGCTGATTGCTGGGGTTGAGACAGGGTCCTTTGGCTTCTCTGGCTCCTTGATCTCCTCTTCGACCGCTTTCTCGGCAACTTCTGGAGTTGGAGTAGCCTCCTCAACCTTAGCGGTAGCAGCTGGTGTCTCTTCAGCTTCAGGAGCTGGAGTTCCGTTGGTTGTTGGTTCAGCTTCAGCGACTGGCTCGGGCTCAGCAACCTCTTCCAGCTTCTTGTCTACAACCTCAGCATCCAACGGAGCAGCAGACTCCTCAGGTGTGGCCTGAGCCTTTGGCATCTCGACATCCTCAACCAAGGGTCCAGCAGCAGACTCCTCTTGGGCGTTGTCAACAGGCTCCTCCTCACCCTCCTCATTGATATATCTGAAGATATCGTTGAGGACAAAGTATCCGGTAGGTTGTTGAGCAAGAACGAAAGTTTGAACAAACTTCTTGAGCTCGGCCGACTTGTTCGAAGTTTCACCAATAACTTGGATGACGATGTTGTCGTAAGAAGCTTGGGAGTCGACATTGGAGACGCGGACCTTGCAGTCTTGGAAGTCGAGATTCTTAATGCGCTCTTGGATAGCCTGCAGACATTAGCTTGAGAAAAGATGTCAAAGAGCAGAAAACTTACACTTCGGCCAACAGAAACTGGAGCGACCTCTGCCTCGAGGCCAGAAACAAATTGAGATCGCTTTCCATAGAACAGCTACAACTAGTTAGCATATTAAGCGCATAGAAGCCATATGATACGTACATGAAGCTTCTCTGGAGACTTGCTCAAGGTAGTGTAGTATTGCTCAACAAAGTACCATCCAACCTCATCCTTCGAAAGGTCATTGCCCGAGGCGTTACCACTCGTGGAATCGGCGGCACCTGAGGTAGCTGGGTACTGCTCAGTAGTACTCTTGTACTGCTCCTGTTGAGCGAAACTGCCATTGGTTGCCATCGTGGAAGAAGTTGGGTAGGTGAGGAAGACGGTTGTCGACCTCACAAGACAGGAATCGGGAGGTGGATGGTGTAAGGCTAGAGTTGGCGCGCAAGTACTAAGGAAGACTGTAGATCTTCCAACAAGTGCAGTGATCTGGGATCGGCGGGTCGAGGCTGTCAAGTCCTGTTACGGATATCGAACGCGTTAGATGCTGGAATCTGAAGAAAGGACGACGGGACGATGCTTCTACAGGAGAAACTCAGAGAGGCAGATGAAATACAATGTTATTAGGAAGGAGTTGAAAGGAAGAACTGAAAAGAAGTTCTATTGGGAAGGACTGGAGATCGAGAGGGGTGGGGGACCAATTTGCTGTTTTTGCAGAGGGTGGAAATGGAAGTTGTTCGATTTTGTCAGGAGCTAAGACGTATTTCGGATTTTGGCGGCTGCGCTAACCGAAATGCTCTGTATCACGTGCCTGTGGACATATGTCCCGAGATTCATTCAACGAGCAGATAAATTCAGCTTTGAGTAGACGTGATTGTTTGATGTTATTGACTGTAGCGAGATATAGTCCTTGAGTCAAGGTTTCTTTTGGCATGTTTATTAAGAGAAAATGCCTCTTTTGACAGCCCCAGTGGGAGCTTACTACCTTTAGACGCAAAACAGTACTCATCAATCCTTTGTCTTGAAGCAAACATCTAGAGGGTAACCCTTGAGGGTATCCTAAGTCTTTGTTGTTGTTATGCATTCTATTTCGAGAAGCAAAAGCAATAACAATTTTTGGACGTACTAGTAGTGTCAAATAAGAACGATCCTCGTCTTCTCGACACCAGAGAACACTTCTTCTTTCACTTTATTGCCGGAATCATAGTAATTTCCAATTCCCAGCCTCCGAAACTCATCAATGTCTCCAACCTGCTCCAGTACCAAATAATAAATCCCGTTAACCGATGGGGCAACCTCCAGACAGTAAACAGCCAAAGGAGATTCATCTCTATCATAATCTAGAAGCGCTGAACCTAAGTAGCACCCATCTACACTTTCCAAATCAAAACGAGTCTGGTATAGTTGGTCATCCTGAACATCGAACGTACAGAAGCGGCGGTAGTCAATAGCAGACCCTTTCACAAGGCGAGCAGCGCGAAGTCTCCCCTTGACGAAAAGTTGACAACCTGGAGAGACTCTACCGTAAGGATCAGTGCTTGCTAGATTGACCTTGGCGCGAAGGACTTCCAGCTCGAAGTTATGGTCGTTTAAGAACCGCACCGTGTCGCGTTTTGCTTGCGTGGAGGCCCATGACCATGATGGGATGCAGTTCTGCTCTGCTTGGGTACTCTGAGCGAGCTGCGGCGCTGGAGTGAGGTTCCACCATAAGAGGGAAGAGGGCATTTCTTCGAGCCACATTCCTGCTGCGTATGTCTTGCCTGTTCTCTGGGCGTAAATTTGTGCGAGTCCGCTCAGTGAAGGAAGTTTATCGCTCTCGTAAGTCAGGGAGCAGATTGAGTAGTCGCTGACAAGTTTTTGCCACACCCAGAGGTGGTTTGCGGGCTCGGGCGTTTGGATTTGCGGATTCGCGAACATTTGGTACTCCGACCCTGTGCCGTAGTAAGGTAGAAATGTGAGTTTGTTCAAAATACCTGTCTCGTGCTGCACGCGGCCGCTACAGTTCCAGTATAGTTGCTGCTTTCCGAAAATCAGCTCGCGCTTAGAGAGCAGCCGTTCTTGAAGAACCCAAGCACGGCTGTACAGTGGTCCCTTCTGGATTTCATCGAGGTAGCTACTGAGATTGCTGATGTAAATGCTGAAGCTTTTGGTTCCGTGTTCGTCAGTATAAGGGATGGACACGGAATTTGGTACCCAGGAGCGAGGATTGAGAAGGCCGGTGTGGCTGTCAGATCCAGAGCCGGCCATGACTGTCAATATGGCGCTGTTGTAGACACCCGCCATCTTCACTGACTCGGCCTCCCAATCAGCAGAATTGTCTTGAATGATACACAGAGCATCGATCCAGATATAGTCCACTTCGAGCGATCGGGCGATCTTAAAAGCATCCTGAAAAGTCTTTGGTATTTGATCCCATGGAATAGCACATGTAAAGCCCTGTAAGTTTGCTGTGGTTGTCCGCAACGGGAGACTGCCACCCCAGCAGTGACTAAGAGCCAGATATTCTTCATTCAATTTCGAGGCATCCACGATTCTGATAGGTTTCAGTCCGTCATCACTACCGACTGCAATCAGCCTCGCAGGACGATCAGCTGCAATTCTTGGACCATGGTCATGGTGCTCGAGACATTCTTTCAGCCATGTTCTCGCGCGAGCTAAATCTGTTTCGATTGGTATACATCGTCCGGAAACGTGTCTGGCAGTGGCTGGCGCACAATCTGTTCGTTCTTCAGTAAGTACTATGATGAAATAGAGACCCTTCATTAACCTTCTGGTGTTAGCAGGTAAAGCCACAAATCCTCGTCGCCAGCCGCGCGTCGATCCAGCTCATATGTCAGGATGAAAACGCTGGTACCATTCGTCAGGCCTGGAAGAGATAGCTTGTTACTTTCAGTGGGGTTTCGCTTGGTGGAATGGAGTCGAGCCCATTTTCAACGATGTATTTACACAATACACACGTTGAGGAAGACGCGATTATTGATGCGCGAGTCTGGAATTCCACCGTTTCCCCCGCACATACAGCTTTGATTTTGAACTCGAGCGTTTTGCAATGTTCGCATAGATAGGTCGTATTGGGCAAAGTAGATCCTTCATCTCTCCGAGAATGCACCAAAGAAGAGAGGGCCATGAAGGTTGCAGGCATACTCTGTTGAGAGTGCTACAGAGAGTGTAAGGAGAAGTAGTGGGCATCGATTTTGAAATGGACGTAAAAATTCTCCAGCTAATGCCCACAACTAATGACTTGAAAAGATTTTTTATGCTCCAGGCGAACTGGGAAGGCTTGAAGAACGTTCGTCGAGGCAGTCTCGAATAGGCGCCGGCTTACCTAATGAATTTATGGAGAGCCTTGGTAGAGCAGTATCGATGCTGGCTATGTGACTGCGATACCTTCTCGTCATATACCGTCATTTACTTTGAGTGTACTTGAGCTTCTGCCAATGTTATGTGGCTTGTAATGTCAGAATATGCTTTATCATGGCAGCATTACAAGATGAAACCAGGAAGCAACGACAACGAGGACAGAATTCGAAGAAAATGTATCATTTCCGTTTGCAAACTCTAGTTGAAATAGAGCATGTATCCTTCCCAGCAAAACGTAGCCCAGTAGACCAACACGCGTGCCTGACATGAAAAGTAGCAGCAAACCCAATGCAAAACCAGATGGTATAACTCATGAAATAACAGCATTCGTAACAACGCAACACTATTAGTGAAGCCCACCGAAAATGGATAAGAGAAATGGAAAGTGTAACGCCCAATGCATGCCCTCGTTCCGTAGCTCAATGTCCATGTGATGAACAGTCGTCGAAGTCCGCCGTTTCCTTCTGGATGCCGTGCCCCTCCACAGACGTCCATCTGGTGTATTCTCCCCAAAAGATGATATCCACGAAGCGAAATATGATGTGTGTCCAATCATGCCGCAGCCAACTTCTCATTCTCCATGACCTTCTCCTCCAGAACGGGCTTCTTGCGGTCCCGCATCACAGCATCCTGGCCGCCCATTCTCCTGCCTAGGGCACGCTCCAACTTAGCTCCCAATGCCAGGCTGCTCAAGTGCTCGCTCTTCTCCTTCGTGGGGACGAAACGTTGAGTGGCCAGCTTCTTATTCTCGAGCTTAATGAGGCCGTTCTCGATATCTTTGATCTCTTGCTGGGCTGAGTCGGAGGACAGGGTTGTCTTGACGGTGTTGGCGACGGAGGGGGCTGCGCTGTAGGTGCTGAAGCGGGCAGAGGTGCGCTTCGAGGTGACCTTCTCGGGGGACGACATGATCAGCTATGCTGGAGATAGGAGACAGTTATGCGGTGCGAGGAAAGTTGCGTATTGGAATGAAGCGATGAATGGCTGGAGATGAGGAAGAGGACTCACACTTGGGGCCATTATAGGGCGAGAAGATTCCAATGAAGCACCCATTTTGACGTCCGTTTCAGGTTTTAGTTCTGTTCAGGGATACGCTGAGAATTGTGGAGTTGGCCGCGATACTTTTACGTGCTTGGACGGTAGGCTGGTCGACAATATGGGACTAATCGTCGAGTGCCGTTCGGGAAGAGGAGAGGAATGATGTCGACGGCGAGGGTCAGAGGCTGATATTGGCCTTAGTGCGTCTTGGTTTCGGTCGGGGTGGAGGTCATCAAAGGGGTTCGTCGGGTTTGCCACGAGGTTGCGATGGGTTTGGGTCTCAACCTCAAACAGGAGGTGGGAGAAGGTGCTTCTCGAAGGAAGAAAGGCGGGCCAGAGCCAGGTAAATTTACGCGGAGCACAGTGACAACGCGGATTCCTGGCGAATGACGCGGTCTCAGTCAAGCTTTGTATAATCGCCGACGATGTTGTAAATTAGAATAATGTCTGAAAGGAGAGGGAGAGCAGAAAAAAGGAGGTAGGTCAGAGACTCCTCCCACGATGCTGGGCCGAGGGGCTTTTGGGCTTATTTTGAACGTTGCAGTGCTAGCCCGTGATATCAACAACCCAGTAAAGTAGGTAAGGTAGGATACAACGCAGTTGTCTCTGCAACAGGAGCGGGCAAAGCAGATGATGGTCAGGGGCGGAAGATCACTCCGCAATACGGATCTCACGTCCGAGACTTCTTCACGGACCGAAGATGAAAGAAAATGAGGCTTCGGGCTGCAGATGTGCTGTGAAGTGAGGACTGAGGAGAACTTGGGCTGATGCTGTTGGAATGCGGGAAAGATGTGCATTTGTCTCACTGGCGAGGTAGGCTAGAGGCTAGGCCTACGCCCCTCTCATACCCTGACCTGGGCACCCAGTTATCAATCTGCACTGCAACACACCTCCAACACGTGGAAGACTGCATGGAGCGCTCCAGTGCAGCCATTCCAGAACCCCTGAAACGTGGCAAATAACCTTGTATTCATGATCGGCGCGTCAATTTTTTAAGGTTTGTCCGAAAGCTCTGTTGTGGATATACTTGCGATCGCACAAAATTATAGTTGTCAAGGCGATGGTCATACTCGTCTTCAAAATGCCCCGCCG
The DNA here is from genome assembly GCF_030347475.1 of Cadophora gregata. Lineage (NCBI taxonomy): Eukaryota > Fungi > Ascomycota > Leotiomycetes > Helotiales > Ploettnerulaceae > Cadophora > Cadophora gregata. Next base: position 1,382,647 of record NW_026695934.1, on the reverse strand, counting down.
AGCCTCCTCGAATGTACAGTGTACGAGAGGATCTGTAGTTCAGTATGTTGCGGCGTCTAATGCGGCACCTGCAACCTCGATCCGGTTCACCGCGTAATTTCTGTCGTGCATGTGCGAGGATTATTAACGGTTTCGAGGTAGTTTGTTCGGGTGTTTATCCGCCGCAGCTTTCGTCTGGCCTGTGGAGAAAATCATCGGAATCAGGAGGAAAGAGAAGATGGGTTGATAGCCGCGAAAGACTTTATTTATTGTTGTGTATGAATGGAGGACAAGCACATAAGCAATTTTGTTTGTCTCCTTGTTTATTCCAGCAACCTCGAAGGAAGCAAATTAGTGAGGCTCGCTTAGTGGCACAATAGAGCATCATTACGAAATTTATGAACAACTTCTTCTTACCTTAGGTATCTGTTAGCGCTTGATCTCGTTACAGCATTCTCGTTGATCAACCTTGACTCAAGAGTTTTCACCGCCCTCCTAAAGACCTACGGAACTCAGGATGCCAAAGCCAAAGCAGTTTACCAAGGTGCCGAAGAAGAAGTCGAAGCACGTTCAGGCGGTAGGTTGGAGTTCCGCAAGGACACTTGAGAGCTGAAGTTGACAAGGACCAGGCCCCAGAAACTGCCGACGAGTACCTCGCAGGTGAGATCGCCGTCCCCAGTTTCTGCATGTCTTAGCTCACCTTTAATAGCGGGTGTAGACTTTGAGGAAGCTGGGGGAAAATGGAGAGGTGGTGATGCAGCCAAAGTTTGTGTCGGAAATCATGTGACGTCAAACGGCTGATTGAATTTTCAGTCTACAAGATTCTTCGTTCGCGCCATTGAATGCTACGATGAGGCTCTGAAGAAGTTTCCGAACTCGTTTGATCTAGCATACAACAAGTAAGTCGTGTTGAGATTTTGAGAAATGACATTTGCTCAGTAAATGATTCAGAGCCCGAGTCCAATATGAGCTCACTCAGCATCCAAAGCTGCTGCAACAGTTACCTGGCAGTCTTTTGGATCTACTTCAAACTGCTTTGACAAGTAGCAAGTTTGCACTGAGCCTGAATGGCGAAAATGCAGATGCCCTTTTGTAAGTATCGCTTGTTCCTATGTTCGCCTTTCGGCTCGAGCCAGGCTTTCAGAGAGCGAAATTCTCAACAAACAAGACCACTCTACAAGTTTCTACTTCTCTCTCATACACATCACTGCGCTTAAATTCTGGCTCTTGTTTCTTTCTGTACGGCAAGAAGATCTCTGTACCAAATTGAACACCACAATTCGCGGCAATTTGCCGGAGGTGCCAAGACTGAAGTTGCTAACATACTCAGCAATACCGCACAGATCCTGACAAGTCTCACTGAGAAGCTGTCCGAGTCATCTACTGATGGATCTACTCTTCAACTGATAGAAGAAGCCTTGCAACTCTTCCAGCTTTGTCTCGAAGTCCAAGAAAAGCAAGCCCAAGAGTCCGCAGCTCAAGCACAATTGGCAGAATCCATGTTGTCTAATGCTAGCAAAGAGTCTAGTATTCAGACCTCACAAGATACCAATAATACAGAGGATGGCGGTGTCTCTCTTTCTGGCGAGTCTTCTATGGATGTCGACGATGGAAAGGAGCCAGCGCAGGATGAGAGATGGGCAAGCATTGTAGAGCCGGTTGATAACGACGTTCTCCTCGACACTGTCCTCGCCCAACTGGAGACTCTCACGCAACTTTGCGGCCTGATGCTGAATGTCTCCGAGCAGGAAATCAGCTGGGTCGAGGGTTATGCTAAAGATCTCATCAATGTCAAGTAAGACAGCCTACCCTGTCGTATCTTTCCCTTCCTATTCAGTACCAATCAATTAACGTTTCCAATCCAGATTCGATCAATATTTAACCAATACCGACCGAAACCTCGAAGCAAAAATCATCCGCGCCTCTTTCCTGAGCGCCTTTGCCAATCTCCAATTCCAAGCCAATCCCACAGATATCCAAACCTACGCCTCCGCAATCGAAAATGCCCATTCAGCCCTCGACCTCAGCACTTCCGCTGAAGGTCTCTGCTCCTATGCCGAAGCACTCATCGCCTTCAACTCGACCCTCCGCCTGCTCAACAACCCCAAAATCAACTCTCGCGAGACCATATCCGCCCGCTGGTCTGCTCTTAGCACAGCACTCAAGAACCTCACTGCTGCGACCAAAGTACCAGATGTTGAGAATGTGGTCAAGATCCATATTGCTAGAGGTGATGTTGAGGTCAATCGGTTCCAGCTGGGACAGTTGGATGTAGTGTTTGAGCCGGCGAGAGATAATACGGATGTGCTGCTCAGAAACGCTGGGAAGTTCTATGTGGGTGCGAAGAATTTTGCCAGGACTTATGGGTGGGCTGAAGAGGTGCGTTTGCTCTATTGTTGGATGAGATATTTTGGAGGACATGACAGACAGTTTGTCTATCTTGCTGAAACTTTACTGACTCGAACAGGGCCTGGATGCAGAAGTGAAGGACGCTTTGGTCAAGGGACTGCTGGGAGATGGCGACGAGTTGAAACAGCTTGCTGCGAAGAGAGGAGGTCCATTGCTGGCCGAAATGGTGGATGAGGGTCTGGTCACAGTTGCCCAGTTAAAGAGTATGGGTATCAGTGGGTATTAAAATCTCAAGATTTATGTACCAGCTGTACGGTATATCACGAACCAGTCCAGATAAGAGGAAACACCAGGGTAAATCAACCATTTTATGGAAACACACTAATTACAACATCACTAAAGTGGCCTTTCCCAAGCATGAAGCATCGTTAAAGTCAATATCAAGTATGAAAAACAATTCACTAACTCTATATATCCAAATTCCCTCCCGTTGTCCTCGAAGTAAGACAGCCTAGGAACGGGACAGCTTCGTAGCAGTCAACACGACACTTTCACATCCTTGACATCGTTAAAGAAAGGGTTATCGAACCGCAACAGGAGCTGAGCATTGAGCCATGTTCGCTTCGTCCAGTTCTCTTTCCGGAAGATATTCTGAACGTGTGCTCCATTGCCACTATGGTCCTCCAGCAGATATTGATCTCGCTCGATGGCGCGTTGAAAAGCGTGCTTAAGGTACAGTTTCTGATCTCCTTGCATCTTTACGCCGTGCTCGGTCTCGAAAGATTTGAAATCAAGAATAGTGTATATTCGACCCTCCTGGTTAGCCCCAGCCATGCCTTGGACAGCCTGTGGGTGTACGATGTATCGAGGGCCAGCGTAGGATGGAGCAGTTTCGGTATTGTACATGAATTGATAACTGTAACAATCCTGGAGAAAGTTTTTGAGACCCTGTTCGACAGTCAGAAAACAGCCATACATTTTGTGCATTAGAGCATGGAGGCGGGGAAAACATAATCCGCGTGTACTAGGAAAAAAGGCAGAAGTACCTCCCAGCTAGCGCCGACTGATGAAGGAATGTAATTGAAATATCCAAGTGTATCTTCGATAAGAATTTGGTTTTTCTCCTGGAGCTCCAGCAGGGTCATTCCACGATTAGAATTCTTTGCTCTCGGACTTTGATATGGAATCATAATTGAGAGCCCCTGTCTGTCAACGACATTTGAATTGGTGTTTTCTCGAAGGCCTGAGATCCTTCCATCACTATTGCCAGCAGTTGGGAGATCATAAGAAGGTGGTAAGTCATCGGCTGTCTCAAGTGTTTGGCTCGCAAATTCGATGATCCTCCGTTGTAGACTCCTGATATCCTCATAAAGTGCCTGTGGTGAGCAACTCGTCGATCCGGGAGGACTCTGTAGTGCTTCGTCAATCTGGCAGTCAAAAGACTCTTGGCTGTCGAGATTGTCCTCTGCCACTCTTGTATCTCTTCTAGACGCCGACGGTCCAGCGTCACTTCTGGGGACAATAAATGCATCATCTTCCAGGCCGTCCATCTCTACTTGAGACTCAGAAGGCACATCCTGTAAAGTGCGACCGGGATAGGCTACTGCATTTGTAGCTCCAAGCTCGAGGAGTCTTGTTGGAGCCATCTCAACATTGTGTTTGATGACTCCTTGAGCATTTTCAACTTGGATACGAAGAAGCCTAAGTCCCCAGTCAATAAAATATACACACAGTGTTTTAAAGAATAAGTTTGACATACGCTGTATGTTCTGCACCCAGGTCAGATGCCACATTCAGATTAGTCGATGCCAACAAACACGTCAAGGTACTCTTGAGTGAATTCAACATCCGCTGATAAAACAACACTTTACTCTTCTCCCTAAACACCCACCTAATCCTCATCCCCAACTGTTTTAACTTCCTCTGACTCTCTTTGAACCTTACCAGCAACGGATTCAGCCTTTTAATAATCCTCTCAAAGGGCTGCAATACCTGCTCACACAGCTTGACGGCATCTTCCGTTGTGACGAGCAGACGTGGTGAGTGCGAGGTGGAGTTCGCCGCGGTTGACTCGAGAGTCTGACTGAGACTGTACAGCATGTGTGAGAAAATATCGGTATCGGATGCGAAGAGCCTTATTTCTTCGCCGGAGGATCCTATGGAGGATGCGATGTTGTAGAGGCCTTGGGCTATCTTGAAGCCTGCGGCTGAAACACCGAGGATGCTGGCTGCGATGCTGAGGGGGTCGCCCGCCATTGTGGAGGGATTCTACTTGGGTGATGTGCTCTGCTAAGACTTAATGGAAGGCAAAAGTAAGAGGAGGGATGATGGACTTATATGTTCAGCTTCGAAGGCGAGGCTGAGCGGAGTTGAGTTTGGTGGCTGCATGGTGGCGTTCCAAGGCTGATTTTGGATCTCGGGATTCTGTAAATCAGATATGGGCAGCTACCGTGCAATGATTGCGAATTAGCTTGTACCGCATCGTCAGTCCACCTAATTATAGTGGAATATTCCTCTCCTGCCCTTCTGTGACGATACAATTCGCTAGAAGATACTGTTCGTTTCCTTTGTTTTTGTTGAGTTTTTTTGGGACACGATTTGCCGAGATACTAAGCGAGACTGCTGCTCTTGAAAATTGGTGCCATGAGGCCAGACAGCCTGCTTGAAGCCCAAATGGCAGGAGGCGCCCAGGAAATTTAGTCTGGATTCTGACCAAAATGTAGCCATAGTCACAAACATAGCCTTTGTCATGTGTATCAATGATGTGAACGAGGGACGACTCAGCACGGCAGAACTTGAGCTGACTTGGACGCCAAAAGGTTTTGTTGAAATTGTTTCGCAACTTCTAGATGATTTTCTGGAGAGTTGGGCTAGTGTCTCCTCTATTCCACTTTAATGCTGATTCTATTCGTAAAGCACAAAGATGGGTGACAACTCTGAGCACAACAAGCCCAGGAAGCCTCGGCAGCCTTGCGAAGAGGTCTGTGCGCGTCGTCATCCCAAGACGCGTGGAACAAAGGCAGATCATACCTATGCTCTTCAACTAATAATTGCACCATGACAACCTTGCGAAACCTGCCAGCACTCGTCAGGAAGCAATTCATATCTGCCCAAGAGAGCGGAGATTTAACTTTCTATGCAACTCGGGTCTCCATCCTGCAATGCGAGGGATTACCAGTATGTGATGCGATATCGACCCCTCCGTCCACTCCTACTTCCAATACTGACAGACCTGTAGTTTCAATTGCGCTTCTCTCCAGCTCTTGCAAATAAGCCAAAGTCTAGTAAACCCAAGTCTCCTTCCTCGAAACCATTCGATCCTTTCGACAATCCTCCAGCAGGCCTCTTTATCACATCTCTCCCACCGTCCCATTTCCTTGTCCTGAACAAATTCCCAGTCATCCCTGACCACTTTATACTTGCCACCAAGGACTTCAAACAGCAAACCGGCTTACTGGATAAGGACGACCTGGAAGCCGCTTACGCATGCCTGAAGGCTTACAAAGACAATGGCGAGGAATTGTTCGGTTTCTTCAATTCGGGTGAACACTCGGGCGCGAGCCAACCGCATAGGCATATCCAGTTCCTGCCAGTTGAATCCATGCGAAGTGGCATTGGACCGGATGCCAAGTGGAACGTCCTGGTAGATAGTTTGGTGAAGGAAACAAAACCTGGTATGCGACAACCTGCCCGCTGTATTGCGAAACTTCTAACAGTCCTAGAACTACCCTTCTCATATTTCTCTGCCCAGATCCCCAAAAATGCTTCAGGAGAAGACATTCATCGGATCTACACCGATCTTCATGGTCTAGCCTGTCGATTGGTGAAGAATATTGAAGCTGCCGATCCAAGTGCAGGTATTTCATTACAAGAATCACCTATCAGTTACAATCTTGGCTTTACTGTTCGAGCAATCGTTCTATGCCCTCGCATTTCTGAGGGTTTGAAAATTCAGGCCAGCTCTGGTGACGCTATTGGACCCATTGCCCTGAATGGAACTGTCCTCGGAGGAACTCTACTCGTTAAGAGTGAAGAGGAATGGAATGTGTTGCAGAAAGATGAATCGAAATTAATAAACATATTAGCAGCCATCGGAGTACCACCTACATTGGATCAAGAAGGCCGACTGTAATTCAAATCACGGACGAATTGCCTTGATTTTGACCTGCAAAACAAACGCTCTACTACAATACATGGCTCATAGACGAGCAAAAGGCCACGCCATACTACAAACCATACTCCTACACTTTTTAAATCCTAGGATACACCATGGAACCCGCGCTACTTCATTGGAAAGCCGAGCTTTGAAATTGATGCTGTCAGTTTGACGTGCCAGCCATCATAATGTGCCACAGGTCTGGTCTTACACATGTTCCCCTGCAAGCATGCAAGCGGACAACAGTGCTTAGATTGTTCCCACTAATTGCCATCGACTTCTTCCTTCAAGCTCGTCCCAACGCTTGCGACACGTAGAATTGCCGAAGTGGTACGACCCTCCATTATTGGCGATGTATTCAGCGACTAGCTTCCAGGGAATTTTGCCTTTGGCTCTGTCGGATTCTCTGCTGAGCTTCAGTACAGCTCTCTTCAGAAGCCGAACCTGCTTTGCAATCAGTCCTGTAGTTGCTTTGCTAGGCACTTGAAACTCACATCATTATCTTCCCACTCTGGTTTCCTTACTCGTTGAGTCTTGTCCTTCGTCAGGGTGCGGAAACGTCCTCTGAGGGTTGATTCTGCCTCTTTGAAGTTTCCTTGCCGACGAATGTCTTTGTAACTCATTCCAGCCAATCTCGAGTTGACTAGGAACTCATCTCTGGATTCTCGGGTCTCTAATACTTGTGCTTCAGCTCTGGGCTGTGGTGAAATCGCTGGCTGCCAGGCCTTTGGATCAATCCACGCGGGGGTGGCAACTGATCTTGGAGAGCAAGCCTCCGAAATACGTGGGCTCGGACTCGGACTGTGATTGTAGGAGGGATTCTGGATGTCTTTTGGTGGAGGACTGCTCTTTCTGCGAGTGTAACGTGGAAATTTGATCACCTTCGAATGCTTCTTGGCGTTTCTGCTCGGAGGGAAATCATTGCTGGGCACTACCGGTACGAATCTGCGAGAGCTGGGGACGCAGTCGGGAAGCGCTGTACGGTGCCGACGAAGAGGTTGTGGCTCAACAAGTTGGAGTTCTTCCGGAATAAATCTCACTCCAGGGCCATCAACCGCCATGACAGGACTGGAGTCGGACAGTGCCAGCAATGAGTCTTGGCTTGATCCAGAGGATGAGAGAGACGCTGACGAGACGTTCAAAGTCAGCAACTTAGGAGATATAGTGTTGGAAGCCAGGGATTGCGGACCCCATGTCGATGTTGATCCAGAGGTGGAGCTCCAAGGATCGCTGTATTGCTGCGGTGGGCATCTCGGCAATCCGTCGTTACTAAAAGGAAGCTCAAACGAGCTTATAGGCCCTTTACTTCCGCGCAAATTGTCTGGCCAACAGTAGGCCTTGATAGTCGATATGTCACTGCTCCTGGTATTAGTAGAGTCTATCGTTCGACAGTCGGCAAATGCTTGCGGTTCTGAGTAGCTGCTGTGAACAATTTCAGCGCTTGTGGCGGAGATTTTCATTGAATTGTCTTGCATGGAGGTTCTCTCAGCATATGTCGATTGAGGTAAACCAGAAGGCGATGTGAACGATGAATTGCCGCCGTTAGCCTGAGGTTGATGGCCGACATTCTTCAAGACGTTTCGTACGCTCGAAAATTCAGCAAAGCTTCCTCGTCCTCGGACCAAGCTCATCTGGGAATAGTCATTCCCTAGCATTGGGCTTGGTCTTCCGAGACATATCATTTCGCTTGTTTGCTCCTGGTACGGTGGTTGCGAGGTGGAGATATTTTCGTAGGATTGGTGTTGAGGTTGGTGTGCCTGCGAGTAGCCCACGATTCCAGGCAAATCTACAGCTTGGCTCGGGGTAACACAACATGTCTCTGGGTAGTATCCTCCGTACAGGCTGTGAACCTGTCGAGTTGTCAGTTATGAGAAAGACCTTTGTTGATCGAGGATTGCCAACTTGAAAGTTTTCGTTGTTGCTGTACTCATCGAGGTTTCCATCCCAGCTGCCACTAGTTGACGATAACACGGGCCTGAAGATACTCCAAGCCTTGGCATCGTTGTTCGCCATCTCAACAAGTCTTTGATGAAACGCCGCCTCCGTTCCGTGGAATGGGACAAAGGCTTCGAAGCCGTTGGAGACATATCCGGGCTCCGCGTTGATAAACATTGTGGTAATACTCTCACCGCTGTACTGTTTCAGGGACTATGTAGCCTTGCGTTGATTCGGCTTCTACCTAGAACGTCTGACGTACTTCAGAAGCAGGATGCCCGTGCCCTTCGATGCCGGTAATGCTATGCAACAAAGCCTCCAAACAGAGTCAAACTTGCAGGCGGTCAGCGATGAGACTTTGCGTCAATGATCAGGTATTCAATCTCTTGAGATTGAGTGGATGGGATGATCCCACTGGACTATCGGCAGTCGTGGAAGAGATGTCGATCACCGGGGAATGTACAGAACAACTCTCTGGTTAGATTTCCGATATGCAGTCTACATCAGGTCTACTTGCAGTCATTAGTCCGTACGGTACTGCCACACCGCCAGCATAGTAGGGGAGTGAGGTTGTTTACCTAGGGCCAGGCGTGTTTCCCTCCTCGTTACCAGACTACGCCGAGACGTTCAGTATTGCCTTAGGCGTACCACGTTATTAGTAGTTGTTACTATTCAGATCACAACAGTCAGAGAAAGGACGAACAATGGCATTTTAACAACAAGGGATCCAGCGAAGGACATGGACAATTATACGAGAAATGGTTGGAATTGAACTTTACCAATGTAAGATGCCAAATCTTATTAGTCTCTCGATAAGGTTCTAGAGGTATCGAAGAAGTAACAACGACTGGTAGTGACCGAGTTAGCTCTGCATTTACCATCACGCCTCCCCATGCTTGCCATGTCCAACTACTATGGGTCCATGAGGAGTTGCCGCTCCGTCGAGCCTTCCGTCAGAAATCCACAAAGACCAGCCTCCCTAACAATACTGCGAAGATATCAATCATCATTCTCGCTTAGTTCTGGCGTGATGATATCGGCTACATCAACACCTAGACCTGCTCTGTGTCCTCTTTGCCTCATTGCTTGGCAGAGACGCCGTTGTAAGTGCGGCTAAAATCTCCCAGTTCCGCTGCACGTGTCCGCCACAGATCTTTGGTGCGAATGAACTTGTTCGCTGTCCTGAAGCTTGAGCCGTCCTGTGTTGGCATTGGTTCCTCTGAGATGGCCTGGCGTGTATGTGTGTGAGAGAGCCCCCGCTTTTGACAAGGTGCAAACGACGGCTGGCTGCATCACAGGGCCGAGCTTGGACTGTACCACGTCCTCCCACCCTTTCCTGCAAACGACCATTGGCTCGTTCCGTCCCATTTTTTGTATTATAATCGTTTGATCGCATGGTGGTTATCAATTGGTCCACTCATCGATGAGGGAGAAATCTTGAGAGTGTTCTCGGTCGGTTAAGCTTTCCGCCACAAGAAAACACAGAACACATGGCAATACAAGGGATTAACAAGCACGGATACTTTCCCTGCTCATTCAAAGCAATACCATCCATTTTTGCCTTACCCCAGCCTTCTCTATCCGTTTCTCCACATGGGAAATTCTCCGATCCGCTTGAAGTGACACCGCCTCTTCGCATCCGGTACCCTTGAGCGCTGAATTATTCTACCTGGCAAGCCGTCCCCGGCAGATCGCAAACAAACGGTGGCACAGGCCGAAAGCCAACCCATATCCTGCGGAAAACTGCACGTACCACCCTGGCGAAATGCACTGAAAACCCTTACTGCAAATTGCGAAAGCCAATCCCAACGTCAAGGAATACGTTTCTAGCTGCTGCTCCTTACTGCTCCTGTCCCAGATTTGACCAAGCTGTGAGGAAACCGAAGGTGACCTTTGGTTGGTTCGTTCCATCTGAATATTATTTGTCTTCTCGAAAGTTTGATGCTTGGACCAATGAAATGAATGGCCTTCGCTCCAGCGTTCAATCTCATAGATTTCTGAATGTAGTTGATACTGCAAGCTGTTGCCGGGAGGTAGCCAGTTCACTTCCTAGCGGGATCGATCCTATCGTCTTGATCCAATGGATTGTATAAGTCAGTAGCGCACGGTAGAGAGGGTGATCGGCTTCATGGTCTTCCCGCCTCGTATGAGTGGGGTTCGAAACGTATGGCCAGGTCCTGTCCGAAAAGAGGTCATAACCCTGGGGAGGCATCCCTTTCCAGCCACACATGCAGTAATGCATGAGTGGTAACCAGGTTAGTGGTTTATTTGGTGTCCATACATATGACGCCCGGTTTCCATATGAGTGGATTGGCGGTCGATTGCCGTTGAGCTGCCGTCATGCTGAAGATCTTTGAGCGGAAGTCTCCGACTGAGCACTTGACATCTGCATCATCCGATGGGAGGTTGAAATGCAGCTCCGAAATTGGAGGGGTGTTCTGGCTTCCATGCACTGACGTCGTTTTTTGTTGTTTGACAAGTCAGTCTTTGGCAAATGCTTCGACTGAAAGCTCTGGTATTTTTGGGGTCTCATCGACGCATTGGCCGGTCTTCATACCATGAAGCCTGGAACGAAGTCGGTAACATTGTCACGGCAAGCAACTTTGGTTTGGACTCCAGGATAGTTCTTCATATTTTCAGTTGCTTAACCCTGCCAGTTAACGTGCCAGATCTCGAAGAGTTGAAATTAGCAATGACATGAAGACGATATTCATCGCCCCCTGCAGTTGCCATTTCAAATGTGGGGCAATTGGAAAGTTGAGATCGTAAGCTGTGCATTTTTTGGGTATTTGACTCTCCCTACCACAGTCAACTTACCTACGCAGTATTTCAAAGCTGGGACTGCCAACTTTGCCCTTTTTGTCAACTTGTGTGGATCCAGGGCACTTCGGAAAGCACGGCAACATTATTCCCCTTGTTGACACTCGCTAAAACTGCACGGCCACCACCGTGGAGGCTAATTGAGTAAGTAACAAAACCTTGGATCCACGGAACTTTAACGCCCTGATGGTATCTTTCGCGATCGCGACTCTGGTTTAATTTGACATCCATGTGCACAATAGCCGTCAAATCTCAATGTATCTGAAGGTTACTTTCTTTCAAATGAGCGAAGGACCCTGGCTCGAAGTTGAAAATTCGCATTCATGTGAATACACACAGTAACTATGCTTTGTGAAGAACAGTGTATTGAAACAGTACCGGCTACTCAGACTCAGAGCAATGTCTCTCTTATGAACCAATTACACACAGAAAGTCCCCATGGTCTTGGCCTTGCCCAGTATTTGAACCGCGATATAATGATGTTGAGAGCTCCTGAGGCAGATGTGTTCGTCCCATTTGCTCTCATTCGAATACTTTGAGCAGTTATTGGGGTGACTGTTGCTAGCAGAGTAGCAATCATTGAAATACGGTATTGCATGATAGCGAATGTTGTAATGACGCGGAGTACAAATGATTTTGATAGCGAATGGATGATCCTTTAGATATTTGAGCGGGAGTGAGATACTGGAGACTGATTGAAGTGATCAGATTGAGAGGTTTTGAGAGGTTGCCCCTTGTCTTTTGTACTTGACCCTCCATCGCAATCCGCGTGCTACCAATCTAGCCAATTCCACCGACAAGAAAATATTACGCACGTCAATACTCCGATCGCTGTGTAGATGCTCGTATTAATGGCTGATGACTTGTGATACGTAACAATGGTGGAAGAAGTAAAGTGTTCAAAGGCTTGATTGTAGCCTGAAAGGCAACTGTTCCTAGCTTCGGAGTCCATTAGTCCACTGTCATTCCGCCTATCATCTCGTAAATGCTAGGAAACATTCAACCATCACAAGAATACCAAGTGCTAAGCTTCTTGAAAAGGTGTTGTACATCTCTTTCAAATATAAAAAAAGAGCTGATTTCCTAGTGTAGAGTTTGCTGACTCGAGAAGCGAGGTGACAAGTAGAGATGTCAGTTTCATCTGATCGTCCTCAGCTATCGTATTTGAAAACATCGACAGAGCATTGGCCTTCACAAGGAGGTGGGGTATTCTAGGGTGGTTTTTGTACAGCAACCATCATCAAATAGATCCTCATCCGCGAGTCAAGCACGACCCCGTATTTCAGAAGTTCTCCACCACAGCGAGCTTTCCGCAAAAACCTCTTTACATCTTGGCATTACTATACATGACTTTCACATATAGTGGTTCGAGAAATCATGAGTAGCCGATCCATTCGTAGACTTAGATCTCGTATATCCACTTGATAAAGGGAGGAGTGATCAGGCAGACGCTGGAAAATGATGCTCCTTCCCACCCCAAAGTCTCCTCATGAGCACCAAGCGTTCACCAATTTCGATTATATCAGATATTTATTTGTTCTTGAGACGAGTTAGATCTTCTGCTAATAAAGCGGTATATCTAATCTCAGTTAATTTGTTGATCTTCAAGTGATGGAGTGTGGTCCTTGCACGGCAAGGCTAAGCGACCCCTCCTTGGCTTTGTTTAAAACCCGTCATCTCAGATGCCAGCCATCTCAAAATAAATCCCGCTGCTCTAGCAGTCAAGGCAGAAAATCCCTTTGCAAAGAGTATCGCCAGGGAATATGCTGATTTACTAATGTTTTCTGTTTGTGCTCGCTGACTCATGGTACCCATTCCTTGCAACGTAAGCGAGAAAGGGATTGAAGTGGTGAATATAGCTAGTCAGTTGGGCAAATCGATAAAAGATACCACGCTGAGTTACGTCAAACAAGCAGGATGGAAAATATTCCATCTCGGCCATAAATCGAAAGAATTGTTGTCGATTATGTGAACCTCTCAGCTTGAAACGGTGTCAACAATCTAAGCGAGCCACCTAGTATTATTCTAACCTCTCTCTATTCATCAATATTGAATTAATCCTCCATGAGGAAGTAACCGGCTTGTTGAATGGTGTACAAGAAATTCCAGCGGTAAATGTGACTTCTCGAGTAATGGCTTTCCGGCCACCATCCGTCTCGTCCCCTCGACTTCTCTGTTTGAGTAAAAGCATCCGAGTAAAGAATGACGTAGAATCTCTCAAACCAGAATGGTACTTATCAAGCAAAGGCATAGTGATTAGACAGAATCGAGCTGATCCTTAGTGGCAATATCAAGTAGGTTCAGTGTTGTCAGTAAGCGTACCAAGCAGCTTTCTCCAAGGTATGTTAGATCCTGGACAATTTTTTGAGCCCTCTTCCATATCTCGTTCGCTTACAACTTGGAGATATGTACAGTACCTGACATTTCCTTCACAGAAGCAAGAATCCTCCAAGTCGTGGAAATAACGTTGTACCCCACTGATCTGCATACCTTACTGATTGCTGATTTATCAGCAGAGCGCAACTCGGCTCTCGGAGAAACAGCGCGAAGCGCGAAGCCGCAAGGTCAACACAACAGCATCAACAAGAGAAAAAGATGTCTGTCGTTGGACTGCTCATTTACTACGACTTCTCGGAGAAATAAGTAAGCATTATTGTAAAGCAATGTGGCAACAGTCAAAGAAATCCACATTTCGAACTCCGCATTGCTGACCCCAATTTCTTTTCGGAAGTTTGCCCAATGATAGATGGCCTTGGCATGTCAGCTGCGAGGAGATAAATATGGCACCAGATCAGCGTCATTGAATCGACGACATCTCTCAAACACATTTAAGAAGATCTTCCCCATACTAGAATTCAAACATCAACAACGAGAACAAAGTTAAATATACACAGTCTACTACAGCTTAAATCATTCAAGATGGCACCATCAATAAACAACATCGCCTTCACCTCCCCCATCAACCCACCAGGCGCAAGCCCCATCCTCACACGTCCCCAAATATGGGCCATGCTTCAACTCAAGATCCGCTCAGCACAGACTTTTGTTCCAGCAGCGATTCAATCCACAACCGTCATCTCAACGACCACCAACGAGACCAGCGGCAATGAAGTCACAACCCGCGAAGTCACGTTTCTTCAGGATCAGCGCAAGGTCAAGGAAATCGTCACAGCATATGCAGACACCAGAGTCGAGTTTGAGCAGCCGGATGGAAGCCATGTCAGCAACATTGTCAGCGAAGGTGCGGATGGCTTGTACATGACGTATGTGTTTGAGTGGAGACATCCTGGTGTTGAGGGGGAGGAGTTGGAGAAACTGAAGGAGAAGCAGAAGGGAATGAGTAAACTGGCTGTGGAGGGCACTATTGAGGCTATGAGAAAGTTGGTGAGAGACGGGAAGTATTGAGGAGGAGAAGTAGTGTGACTTGTCACGTGAAATCGCTACTCTGAGGTACAACAGGTATCTTCCATTCAGACTGGAAGTAGTGGGTACCCAGTATGGCGTGATAATCAAAACAAGCGTTCCTAAACCAAAGACGAGGCTGCCTTCATTCAAGTTTCTATGTGTGAGTGAGATGAGCTGCTTGACCAGTATTCCACGATACTAGAGAAAGGGCTCAACGTATCCGAAGTCATAAAAGTCACTGGGACTGGGATGCATGCGGAGCTGTGTCAATGTATATAACTAAGTCCTGATATTCGAAACTTCATAAACTAGATCCAACGACTTGCCTCGAACGATCCCTGTCATGTAAACAACCCTCTCAAAGCATCCAGCACTCAACGAGCGATAATCTAGAGTCTATAGTCTAATAGGCATAGTAAAGCACAGACTCATCCTCCGTCTCTTGCTTAATCTTCTTGTTCTCACGCATGAGTGCGAATCGCATGCCCCAAGCGGCCAGCGCGCAGAGCAAAGAGAAAGCAGCGGATGTCGCCATTGCCAAGGTGTATCTTCCTCCATAGTCGTTTGTCCAGAGATACTGTACGTAGTCAGCTATGAGTCGAGCCTTTCAGAATTATTTGATCTTACCGGAGTCCAAATGAAGCTTGCGTTACTCGTTGAGACGATAATCGAGAGTGCTACAGCACGCTTCTCCTTGGTTTGACCACATGTTGCTCCAACCCAGCCGAGAATGATACTGTTTACAGCATCTGCGAAAGTGGTTGGTCAGCAATTGCTCTTCAAGCTTTCGAAAGTTCTAAAATATCAAGTGTTCAAATGACTTACATGTACCAACAGCGAAGATGATCATAGAAACGTAACGGGCGGCAGTGTTGTTGATGGCGAAGCCCAGGATGAAACCGAGGATGGCAACACATTTCGCGGAAGTGATGTGCCAAGTCCTCTCGTTGAAGCGTCCAGAAGACCATGACCAATAGACAGAAATGATACCAGCAATCAGGTACGGTGGGCATGTTAGAGCGAGTGTAATAGTACGGTTGAAGTTGAGACCTTGGACCACAGACGGGAACTTCTAGTTGTTAGAATATGCGAGACGAGAGGTACAAGGGGGACTGCTTACAAAGTTCTTGAAACCATTGGAGGCCAAGTGCATATGCTGCATGAACACAAAGATCCATACTCGGTAGTCGCTAAGAGCTTCCTTAAGACCCTTGATAGTAGAGATCTTGCCACTCTCTTCGACGGTATCACGCTTAATGCGCTCATTTGCCAAGATTCGCTCTTCCGGTGTGAGCCAGCGGGTGACAGTTGGGTCATCAGGAAGAAACCAGGTCCCGACAATCGCCACAACGAATGTAAAGATACCTGGTGTATGTGTTAATCATTGCTTATTTCAGTGTAGAGAACTGAGCGATATCTGTTGGGATACCTTCCCCAGTACAGATCTCCTGATGATTCAACTCTTTGCGACATCAGAAATTTTAAGAAAGTTAGGCTTACCTTGCAGGATGAAGAGCCATCTCCATCCTTCTAGACCAGCAGCTCCGTCTAACTTGAAAATACCGATGGCGATGAGTCCAGCGAATGCGGTGGCGAGAACTGGAGAAGCATAAGGTCAGTGTTTGCCTTTAATTCTAAACATCGTGGATATCGAAATACTTCAAGAATGTCAAGGAGTATCAATCATCGGGAGATTACTTACTATTACCGGTGTATAGGATGGCAATCCGAGTAGCGACTTCCTTTCGAGTGTAGAAGATAGAAAGAAGATAAAGGGCTCCACTGGCTTTAGTCAGTCTCCATTCAAGGCCCAAAAAGTTGGATCACTAACGGGTAGAAAGGAGCTTCAGTAACTCCCAAAAAGAATCTTGTCAGAAGCAACCCAACAAAGTTCTTAGAAATGCCCGTCAGAGTAGACACGATAGCCCAAAGAGCCATAGCAGATCCCATGTAATACGAAGGTCGAATCCGTGTAATCAACATGTTGGATGGGATTCCACCAAGGATATAGCCGACGAACAGAATGGAAACACAGGTAGAGTATTGTGTAGGGGTGATTTTGAGGTCCTTTTCGATGTGGTCGAGCTTTGCAAGGGCAATTGCATTTCGGTCGAGGTAGTTGAGCCAGTACATGAGCCATAGTACGGGCTGTTTGGATATGTTAGATGATACATCTATTGTGGGGATATTTAAGATTTTTTGCACGTACCATGATTCTCCAGTCAAGCTTTCTGACCAGTCGCTTCTCTTCGGGGCTGAGCACCAGCACAGCACCTGAGTAGTCACGGTTCGAGCTATCAATTTCGTCAACGTAGGGCTTCGCGTCCTCGTTCTGGACGACAACCCCGCCGAGGTTATCTTTCTTCTCCATGGTAGACATGTGTGTAAGAGGAGATAGATGGTTTTGGTAAGAGGAAGCTAAATAATCTTGAGGAAGGAGGATGTGAGAGAGTATAGTGCCGATGATCCTGCAAAAGTCGGGGGACAGCACGAAGGTTATATAGCGTTCCCATGAGTATGGAACTCTGGGGATGAGTTCCAAGCGCCATCAGAACCAACCCCATGGCGAGGGAAGAGGGCCCAGTAAGTTCTGTCTCTCGATATGTTACACTGATTCATCTTGGCAGGCATCAAACGGGCCCATGGCGTTGTGGGTTTCTACTCGTTCCCCTAGTAAACATTGTCAGGATTTAAAAGGATTGAAGCTAATGCATAGAACAGCCGTAGAAGTATTGACGTTGACTCGTGAGGGAGACATACTGTTGGTCAATCATCGCAGCCACGAATTTACTCATCAAGAAACCCCGCAAACATCCCCCACAATCCCAGTATGCATCGAGGGGAAGTCACTTGAAATGGTACTACCGGCCGCGATCCTGTTGGAGAATAGGAAGACGTAGAGAATAAGCCGGAAGCAGCCAAGTAACAGCGGACAGAAGACCGTACACGCGAAACTCTATGATAACAGTGAGCTAATCATGGATCACGACATGCCATCGGTCAGACCGGTGATCCATATGATTTGATTTGTTCTGTAGATTTCATCCAGCTCGGCGCGGACTCGGCGTGAGACTGGGCAGCAAGCCACATTCTTGGAAGGACATAGAAATGGTCTTGTGAACTCTGTGCAACACCGCTGATGATACACTGACTACTCTCACCAAACGACAGAAATAAATCCACGGAGAGACCCAATCGCGATGAATTGATGTTTTGACAAGAAGGGCGTTCTCTAAAACCAGGACATGAAACGTAAAATTCAGCGGACTGTGGGCAGAGTAAAAATACTCCAAACACTTGAAGAACTGAGAAGCAAATCTTGACGCGCGAGGACTACAAGCGCCAAGTGCCGCGCCAGGTGCCAATGGCATGGCAAGATATCAAGGCCTCGTGCTTCTGTCTTCAACGAGGCCTTGTTCAACACTCAAGACGGGAGGCTGGCTGTGCGCACCAAACGAACGAGAACTTGTCAAACGCCATAACGAAGCCAAGTTTGCTTACCTCGAAGAAAAGTTTCCGTTTCGCTTGAGAATGTTTCTACTCTGCCTCTGGGTATTTTCCTTGCGAAGTAGCACGGGAAATAATAAAACTGCAAAGTCGGTCAGAACAACAACTTCTTCCAAGGAGAATCCCGCGACTCATGCAGGAAATCTAAATCCCGCACCGCCAAGCCTCACGGAGTCTTTCACATCCTCATGCATCTAAGTACCGTACACCAAAGGACAAAGTCGAAATCTTGCTTGAGGCGTAGTAAATGTAGTACCCGACATGGATATATCAGTGGAGTCACTGGAGTGGTGGCTGGCGATCTGGAGACTCTGCAGTTCTCCCATGTCCATACTGCACCAGCCTGCACGTCGTTTTCGTTGGTATCGCCACTACTTTCCCCTCATGTCTCTTGGCTGAACTTGGCGAACGGATTAGGAAGGTCGATATCGTGACTGAGTTCACTCGCATCCGAAGGAAGAAATGCCCGTTCGGAATTCTCGCTTCATATTTAGGGAAAGAATCCCCTTTACGCAGTACTCAAAAGGTAAACTACGACAGGAACCCTGCTCTATGAGCCAGGGCGATGGACACAAAACATGAGATAACAATGGTGCCTTCATAATTTGTTGCAGAAAATCCAAGCTACAGCTCTCTTTCTGGGGAGAACCATCTCATGAACCTCTGTTGAAGAGACCCAGATGAAATCGGCTGATCAGCTCACTCGAGCGGACAGCCTTACTACAATATCTCTGGCATCTGGAGGGGCAAAGCTCTCCTTATGTACTCCAACAACCCCTGCCACTTGGTCCACAAGACTTCGCTGCCGTATGCATAAGAATGTATCGAATGAAACAAAGGTATATGTTATTGGCGATCGTCTAAGTTGATGTTTGCTCGTGGCCATGACACACGACGACACAATCATTGCCTTGAAGCAGAACGTATACTGACAGTCGCTGCTTGAAGTTGACTTTGACATATACCTAGTAACTAATGAATGAAAAAGCAATTGTAGTCGGGAGGAGAATTTGAAACAATCCTGTGATCAACCATTGCAAAAGTTTAATCAACCACGACATGGGGCCAAGGAGCCACGGAGCCACGGGACCGGTTATCTAAGTAACGTGACCACTCGTTGGAATAGGGAACGGAGTCTGAACATACCTAATCGATACAAGACCTCAACTTTCATGTTGAGTGTCATGGCCGATGGACCGACCCTCTTTTATCGTTTGTCCAGGGGTTACACTTGAATGAGATTCACGTGACTTTTCATCGAAGCAGGTGATTAGGTAGAAGCAGAGGAGCAAGTAAAATAAGGAATGGCACAATTATTGGTAGATATGCTGTGTTATTCCGACGCAGCGACAGATGTAATGATCCATAAATAATCTAGCATGACAATTTGCCAATACAATGAGTTGGATTCGCCAAATGGCGTCGTCAATTATCTACCTACGCTACGTAGTCATCTACAGTCATCAGTCTAAAAGTCTTGAGTATTTTTGCTACATGCAACAAAACATCCATATCTCAATTCCTATTGATCAGACCCCCCAAGTCCACTATAATTAAATATGTACACCACGTCATTGGCGTGCTGACTGTCTATGTCCTTCAGAGGCGACCTGTTTGTAGTTTATCGTGAGGGCGACACCTGTTCCTGGAAGACTCCTAATGAATTAACGCTTCAATCCCAGCAATCAGACGACGGATCTGACGCCTCTTTTCCTGGGCATTTACTGCGAAGTGCAACAGAGTCTCTGCATTTTAACTTTCTTGAGTGAAAAGGATGGTTACTTCCAGCTTGGCAGGTCGCTTCTTAACTGTCTTGTCCCTCGGAATCTCTCGCTTAGCTTGGCAACAAATCGACATCACTCCTTTTGGGGGTTCATGATGTACATTCACAACAAGAAGGACTTCATTTGACAAACGTCTCCAGCGACAATTCAAATCGCGAATTATCGTGACTCGTGAATAAGTTGTTGGCACTGCAAGAACTTCTCTTCCGTCTCACCGACAATAGGAGGCGTCCAATAGATTATGTCCACCACGTCCACTTGTGCACCACCGCCCCCGCAGCATCTCGCAGTCAACCTTCCTCTCTAAGCACATTTATGGTATCTTGGCTGAAAACGCGACGTGCAACAGAAAAATGTGTACGCTACGATTTTAGAGGATGTCTCCTTCCGCGGGGTTTTTGCAGAAGAGTGTTGCGTTGCGCAAGCTCGAGGCGAGTGTGCTGGTCAGGAAGAATGGTGCCGTAACCCCGTCTTGACCCCGACCCCAAGCATCCGACATAAGCCCGCGTCCTCTTGACAGAAAAGTTTTCGTAAAAAGATGATGCGTATCTGCCAAGGGTCAACTGCGATATGCATCAAAACTCGAGCGTCTGCAAGTTGAGCCCATCTCAATCGACCAATAATGAGATCTACAAACCTGGAAGATGACGATATATCGTGAAATGATCTTGCGGCGTCGATTAGAATGACAAGCGCCAAGACAAGCTTTGCCAAGGCTTGGCAGAAGTTGACTGCCGTGATACATCGAGTTATCATTTTCATCTTAAAGCAACCTCACTTGTCTTCACTTATATATCAATTGATGCGTCTATTCATACCACTCTTATCATTTGCCATAGAATAAGTTGCGAGTAGAACGTGGCCGTCTGCTTCATCTGCTGGCCGTCTCCCAAGCATCACGGCTTTTGCCCAGGCCAGATCGCTGCCAAGTGCCTCATACAATCCGACTCTGCAGTACCAGCAGGAGCAAGTCATCACGAGCAGTCATCACACAAGAAAACCAGCAAACCGTTAGCTCGCCTGGGCATTTTTGTCGATATGCATCAAAATCAGTTTTCAGTCACGCTCGACGAATAGTAAACCTTCAATGGTAATATGCAGCTCTCCACACCCCGCCTCGTGTGTCTGCTCGAATGCCGTGCGGTCCGGTCACCACCTCTCGGAAACCGAGCTACCTCCACACGCTGACGCCCTCACTCTGGAACGGTGTTTATTAGAAAGGCTCGGCACCGCTGTCGACGTGCAACAGAATCTCTAGCATTCATCTGATTGCCCCGAGCGCTTCGTGGTGGCTTGGTTGGGACTGTTTAAGCATTGTTTGACGGCTGCCCGTAGGCGTTTTGGAGACTCGCTTAGTGTTCACTATCCTCTGGAAGGACGTTGCTCCGAGATAAAAACCCTGATTATTCGAAGGAATTAGACTTCGAACTTCTTATTTTGTATGGTGAAGTTTCGCTACGCTCTTATCTTACATTTCAGAGATTGTTTTGAGTATATTAATTTCGCATCAGTCTAATTCTTCTCCTTTGATTGGGGAACTTGTACTGTATGTGGCTTGATAGCAAAGCAGCTAGGTCCGTATACCAAAGCCTAGGTTCCCAGCACTTACGTCAAACATTTTCAGCTGCTTCCCTATACTGGAGGCGGGTGCGGGATTTTCAAACTTCAAGTGTGTTCTGGACCATTGCTGGCTTGCGCAAGAGACTAGATCTCTAGTCTCAGATGCTTGTAAAGTTAAAGAAGGCACACAGCCGCTCGGGTTTGGTTTGATGGCTGTTCTACTGTTTCGGAGTTGTCGAGCGCTGAAAACAGCCGTCTCTACAATCCCCAAGGAAAGGAGCGATACACATTTTGCATGTTTGTCCTCACGAAGTACTGTTCATTCTTGAACTTTCCATTTGCTCCAGAAGAAAGGTCCTCCTACCCAGGAATGCTCAAGACACAGCCGTCCAAGATTACGCTCGTAAGTATTCGAAACTCTCCTTCGTGGCTTATTTCATGGAGGACCTATTTACTGGCATGACCATCGCCAAGTCTGTCTCGTCTTGGATGACCAAGTACTTGCAGTCGCTGTAGCAATTGTCGCAGGTAATCAGATTCTCAAAGGCAGGTATCAAGAAGCTTCATAGATGGCACTGACTATCCAGCTGGTTGTTCCTGCGACATGAGTAGGTTCGTACTGCCACCCTCATCCTCTACTGCTGTCTTTCTAGGGATATGTTACAGCGAGCTAACCTCCCAAGCCCTCGATACTCTGCACAGTACCTTATCACGAGACACCCTCCAATTTCTCCCCGAGTTGCAGAGTAACGTGCCTGGACCCCAACAGAAGCAAGAGCCCACGGCGTCGATTCATTGTTATAAGTCTCGATATCGAAAAGTATGCTCAAGGAAACTCTGGCTGTCATAAGTTTCTACAACAACACCTTACCAGCTCCTTGACAACCAAAAAAAACAACGAAGGAGCCGTTACTTTACTTCCTCGGTTGCTTTAACCAGGAACAAATTCTCGTTGCTACTGCGCGTTCAAGGTTCTGGAGATATATAGAGTCCACACTCGTTGACTAGAAGTTCAGGCAACGTGGAGACAGAGGGGACAATGCCAGCTTCGACGAAATGCCAGAGGGGTAACGGCGCAGCCATTGGTAACACAGGATGCAGCGCAGCTGTCGTTCAACAGGACTTCGCTTTGATTAAACCATGGTTCCCCTCCTTACGACTGACGCCATAGCCAGAGTTGGGTCATTGGCTCAAGTGGGATATTGCACTCTCTCCAAGATGTCGGATACGCAGCATTTGTCCAGAGCCATGTGATTCATTGTCGTCACTTGACAACTGAATGCTGTCGTTGCACTCTCAGGAGGTACATTGTATTGCATGGACAATATATGATACCCAAGCCTTGAATGAAGTACAATCCCTAAAGCTGGAGTCGAGGTCAAAGATCACAGGGCTACCAGTCGACCCTATCTATGGAGATCGGGCATACAACAGACCGAAGAGAAAAAAATCCTTGGCAACCCAAAATGCTCTGGTACATTTCTGATGGGTTGGAATTCAATGGATACAGAATACAATACCGTTCCAGGCCCTGTCTGAAGTTAGCAGGACTTCAATCGAAACATTCTGATCAACGAAAACTTTCTAATCAACAATATATCCATTTACATCCTCATTATCACCTATCACCGATATCTTCTAACAAGTGATGTCAGAGTCTCATCCAATCTCGACAAACATCAACAAGGCCTGCCATACCGTTGAGCCACATCTGTTACAACTTCCACGGTATGCAGTGAGCACCCCAAGAAGTGTGAGAGGCCAGACTGTCACAAGAAGAAACGCGAAACTCTCGTTGCCCTCACGCGGAGACAAACAATCAACAGAGAAGTGCGAGAAGCCAAGTTTCCCTTTCGGCAACAAGTATGATTCCAAGTATGCAACACTGATGAAGAGAAGAGATCGAACGGATTGAAGGAGGAATCTGTCTTTTCACACCTTGGCTGCGCAGATCCAAAATCGGTCAATAGGCACGACCGAATGAACAGATCAAGTTCATAACTTTGGATGGGTTTGGCTCAGAGCTTGAAATCCAGACCACACGACTTCAATTAACCCGTCTTCTCATCTCAATTCGGATCAAAGTGACTTAAGCTCCTCCCTCTCTTCCCTCCACCCCCTCAATTACCCCACCATCCAATCACCATCCCAATAAACCAAAGTCACCCCTCTCACATAAACTACTGCCCTATCCTGCCCTATCCTGCCCTTCCAAACAACCCCCGCCAAACCCCCAAACCCACAATACCCCTTTAAGCGAACGCTCTAGATCCCGCCCCCACGCCCCTGCACGCCTCGCCTCCACAACTCACCCCTCCACCCGCATCGCAGACCCTTCCAGCCCAAACACAGCGACATGCAACACATCTCCTCCAACGCTCTTCAAACAGGGTTTCCAAATCCACATCAACAAAAAAGAGGCGGCTCTAGAATCCCTCCGACATGCAACAGAAAACCGTTGAAAGCGAAATTTACCTCCACTGTGCCACAGCCACAGCCACAGACTCTAGCCGCCAGGTACCTACAGTAAACCAAGCACCTCTGCGGTTCGAGCCGAGGAAGGGGAAGGGGGTCCGCCTGCGGGCGTCCCAAACGTCTGGATCTAGACCGTTGAGATGTAACATGATATTATGACCTTGGGACCCCGGAGCAGGGGGAGCGAGCCTCTGGATGGTTCTGGCCTTTTACGGCGTGCAACAAAAAAAGTTCAAAGAGGTAAGGGAAAGAAGTGGAGGATAAAAAGGGGGGATAAAGGGTAGATCAAACCAGATAGATTCGCTTGCTCGCTTGGGATTGATTGCATAGGATCGGGATGGGTTCGCGGCTTTACTCTGGGCAAGATGGCTGGCTCCTTCGGCTGCTGACATGAAAGACAAGCAGGGTTGAATGCCATGGTCTCTGTTCTAGACCCTCTGTGTACTTTTCATATATAGTCAAGATATGGAGCTACAATTGACAGTTTCGGGGACAGTTTCTTCACTCCGCTCATAAATTGATATAAGATAATGAAGTTACAACAGTCAATGGCAAAGTCAGTGAGAGGAAGAACACATCGTTATTTCATTCATGCAATCAATTTGCCTCCATATCCCACAGGAGCTGAGCTCTTCTCAAGAAACTTGGCTCCATACTTCATCCTCCGCCTCCTTCCCTTGGTATCTTGACTTCTTCTCTCAAAATTCTTATTCGACTCCCTCCCTCAAGGCATGGTTAGAGAGCGCCAACAATAAAAGCAGACCATATCCGTCTTTGCGCCTCCTTATCTGTCTGCATGCAAAGGAACACCTGGGAGTAACGCCTTCCGCTTGTGTTTACTCAATAAGTGCCACTGGTCGTGAAAACCAAACAGTGGTCTTGTCTGATGCAGAACATGCCCTACCAAACCCTCCACGCACGAAAGCTTCTGATAATAAGCTCCAAGCCCCGTCTCTAACCGTGCTATCCAAGGCGGACAGAGCAGGGCAGGTATCTAGAGGCAGAATGTGTAGTCTGAAATGAAATCGTTTGAAGGAGAGCATGGACCTCTATCGCTTTTTGCTCATGGCATCTGTTCGGAATATTTGTTTGGTCGTAAGAATGTGAAGAGTAGACTCAAGCATCTTGAGGTGTCGATCTCTCGCCTCTTGGCTTTCGGGGACCGCCCTTCAAACTCTTGACTCGAGACAGGAAACCACCGCCAGTCTTTGAAGCAGTAGATGGTGGCATATCGGTTCCGTCACCAGTAACACGTCGCTCGAGGCGTTCGCCGAATCCTCGTCTGGGGGGACTGCTTGGTGCTCTGGCTCTTCCTGTCTTCTCCGGCTCAACAATCGTGATACTCTCCTTCTTGTTATCGTCACCCTTGCTGAACTCGTTGAAAAATGGGTTTGATTCGTTGACCTTGGTGCCGCCAGGGGTGCGCAACTCTGGGGAGTAGATTCCTTCAGGACTGGTAATGCGACCTGAAGGGCCATAATCACGTCTGCCATTGATTCCACGGATTTTCTGAGCCAAAGACTTCTTGCGACCCAACCCTCCTGGCTCCGTTGGAGATGTTTGCTCACTCTCCCGGCGTTGAAGTGCCGCTCTTGATGCAGGTGCTCCTTCCAAGAAAGTGGAAGTTCCCAGGCCGAGGGTTTCCTCGCCATGAATAGGCTCAACACGCGTGGTAGCACTTTGAACAACTGGTTGGGATCCTGCAGGTCTTGGACCCGTAGCATCATAAGGCTCGTATCCAATGCTTCCCGCTCCACCCTTTGAATAGTCCTTGAAGGCTTCCTCATCGGCTTGGCCAAGGAAGGTTGCATGATCCGGTCTCTTGTTGATTGGTCCTCCACCTCCCAGCACATTATTCAATGAGTCCTTGGGGAAGGCTTGCATTGGCGCACGTCTGCTGCCTTGTCTATTGCGGTGCGGATTGCACGCATCGAACGGTCCATCATGATGGAATACTAGTACAATTAGCCTATGAAAGAAGTAGTGGGAAGAGAAAACTTGCATCCAGTGCCATAAATACTTGTAACATCCAGCTTATCGATGATGTCTAATTTTCGGTCCGGCTTTCTCTTGGGATCCTTGCCCTCGCGCTCTCGTCGCTCTCGACGCTCGCGTCTCCTTCTCTCTTGTCGCTTCTTCTCCTCCTCCGGATCAAGTGGCTTACGATCAGCGACTGAGGATTCGGAATTTCTTCGTACTCTTCTGTTGCCGTCAAGTCTCCGGGCTGTAGAGGAGTCGACTGGGTCGGCAAAGATGTCTAATTCTTGTTGTGACGGTGCTGGCTTGCTAATAGACGATCCTCCAGCAAGTCTTCGAGCACGCATTGCTTCCTCCTGAGACCGTGATGGGCGATGACCAGGTGGTCCTCTTGGAGTACCTCGCGGGGGAACATTCTCTGTGCGAGAAGAGGAAGGGGAAGGCATCTTTTCACCGTTTGGTCGCGTCGGGGCCGGTCGCATAGTGTTACTGGCAGCTGGCTTGTCGTCAAGAGTGAGGTTGTCCTGTAATGCCATGGTTAGCGATTTGGGGGCTTGAGTTATTGACATGATATAGAAGCAAAGACAATAAATTATGCCAGTAGATGGGTGTCGAGGAGGATTGTGGTTCAAACCAGGGTGAGATGAACAATTGCTTGGAATGAGGATGACGTACGAATAGGTCGGCAGCATTGCCAGTCAATGCGGGTCTTGGCTGAGAATCTGTTGCGAAAGGCATCTTCCCAGGGGATCCGATGGGTCTCTGCGAATAGGTATTTGGCTGTAATTGTTCGGAGGAAGTATCTAGGAATGGATTTCGCGAAACCGGTCGTGGAGGAGCGTCGAGAGGGGAACGTTGGCCGTTCGAAAGAGCAGGAGATGCTGCTCGATTGCGAAAGGGGTTGTTCGAAGACAGATTGAGCTGTAGTCCTGGGGACATGCGCGATTCTATATCAAAACAGGATCTTGTTAGCCGGTGGATTCATGCATGTCCCTGACAGCCAGTTGGGTGAGCGTTTGAAACATGCTGATTGCCAACATGATACGCCCAACATGACCAGGAGTGGGGTTGGACATCTGTCGTTGATGCGGCGAAGCGCACCATAGGATATATCATCAGGGGATGGGGACCAGCGAACTGACCTGCTTGGCCTGGTTGGGCGAGCGACATTGTGGCGACTGGCTCAACCCGGGAGGGATAGTCGTCGTAATGTTTGGCGGAAAGATGTCGATGAGAGGGTATGTGCGAAGATAAACTCTGCTGGCCCGATCGCAAGAAGATAGGTCGAACTGATTGCTTTTGGGTTTTGAGGATGTTTCGTGCAGGAGGAGGAATGGATGCAGTTCGAAGTTGATGTTCTGTTTGCTTTGTCTGGACAAACCAGAGCACGCGCGCGAAATGGAACTTGTCTTTGGTATGGATCCGCTCCGCTTCGTTTCGCTAGGTGGCTACCAGGTGGCTAGCGACCGAGGCAAGACGAGCTAAAGGAGTTGGTGTAGGAACGCGTGCATCCGTCCCTGAACCCGTGCTCGTGTTTAAATAAAGACCGGCGGAAAGTTGCTCTTGATGTTGGTCTGATGTGGAGATCCGAGAGAGGGTGATGGGCCGGCTGTCGGTGAGGCTCAGGGGGGAGAGATGATATTCAGGAGCCTATCCGTTCTGGTCTTGTGATGGACCAAGTAGGCGTGAGATGAGCGGTCTTGAGAGAGAATATGGCCTGGCTGTTTCTCTAGGCGTGTGGGGTCTCAGATGAGGCGTCTAGGGGAGAGCTGGATAACTAGACTCTAACCTAGAACTGCAGCGACTTGTTGACTCGATGATGCCCCGACCTGAGCGAAATGATGGAAGTGTAGGAGGCGGAGAGTAATCGGAATTCTCTCAGTTGTAGGTTGGCCGGTAAGAGAGGAGAGGAAAAGCTATTCGTATTCCCAATCTAAGCCCAGCTGGACAGAGTCGGTGTAGTACAGAAATAATATCCAAGCGACCCGCCGTTCAGGAGGTCAAGATCCCGACGGAGAAGAGGAGGATAGAGAGAGAGGGGTGCGGAGGGGCAGGGCGGCGGTATCTAGGTGAGATAACGATCGAAGGCTGCTGGAGACAAAAGAGGTTCAAGGAGAATCATATGTATTGTATTGTACAGGTTATCATTTCATTTTTCTGAAGGATTTCAAGATGCAATGCAGTTTTCAAAGTGAAGAAGGTCAGGTCGAGTAGGATAGGGCAGGGCTCAAAGAAGCTGTCCCTCCTTAATGCGGACAGGGAGCATCTTTGACTTGTCAAGACCTCAAGACCTCGAGACCCCTAACCCATAACCCAGGCCCGGTGAGGAAGCCGCGGACTCTGGCTGGTGAGAATCACCAGAAGGACCCGCCCATCACCAGGCGATGCAGCCCGACGAGCCCGAGTCCCAATCCAGCCCAGCCAGCCCAGCCTTCACGGGGAACCTTGCACGGGATTGTGCACAGGCTTGCATGATTTGCATAAGTAAGTTATGTCGAAATTACAGAGAGTTCAGCTTCAGGCACAGCCATGATTGGTGCACACTCAAATGCCCCTGAGCGGAGCCGTTCATTCTCCTATTCTGGAGACGCCCTCCTGGTGCAGGCTAAGAGCCTAGCCCCTATGACCAGCTTTCCAGCCCTCACAGTAGCCCCCCCCCCCCCAAAAATTGTAAGCTGCTGGCTTCCTCGTGCAACCTCAAATGTTCCAAAGGGCAACGCTTGCGATGACGCCAGCTTCATTTTTTGTCCGATGGCTCTGAGACAGCGTTGGTTTTTGGAGGTGGATAGCGTCAACGTGGGGTGCTCTAGCCCCCACTGCTAGGTAAATTTACACCACCAGAGCTAGGGAATTATTCAGACCGTCTCCTGTACTTTACCTCCGTAGATGTGGGCATCTAGCTCTAGCCTTTTCCAACAACATCAAACAGCTGTGTGGATTCATCTCGCTCTTATGATTTGAGAGGGAGAGAGGGCGGTGAGGTACCTTTACCTGTCCTAGGCAGAACCTACATAATCTCTCTGCATGAAGGCATGATAGGGGAAGACAGGGTCAAGGGAGCCATGGACTGTCGAATCGACAAATCTTTGGAAGTCGATCGTCGAGTCTCAGTTAGCCGCACCAACGAGCTCATGGAAAAACATGAAACAAGGAAACAAAAAAGAATTTGGGGAAGTCCCGGAGCTCATCTCCTTGTAATACAAGCCCATTCCACAACGACCCAAGTGTTGATACTCTATGTGCAGAGCCAAACATGCACGCTCCAGCCTAAGCGAGTGATCGACAACTAATCTCAGCCTCGTCGTTTCTTGAGTTGCACACCTTCAAACGTCAGCCTTGGGTCTCGTAACTCTCACGAAAACACAACATCCTCCCGGATCCGATCAATCATGTCCGGCTCTTCCCCAGCAGACACGAAGATGGAGGGACTGAACATGGACCACAATCAAACGCCTCCACCCATCCCATCCGACGAACCAAAGTATGGTGGCTTCACGAGGTTTGAAATTGAGCTGGAGGTATGCTATCCCGCCCTCCAATTTGAGCCTCGTATTCACCTTTATTGATCGTCTCTGTTTTCATCTGCCTGCTACCCAATAAAGCTCCACTCCATCTTCGCACATTTCCAGCCGTAATGACTTCATCATCACAAGCTAACCATCACTCATCCACCAGTTCGTCCAATCCCTCGCCTCACCCCTCTACCTCAACCATCTCGCGTCGCAGAAATACCTCGAGAACCCAGCTTTCATTGCATATCTCAGCTACCTACAATACTGGAAACATCCTCCCTACTCGAAGTTCCTCAACTACCCTGGTCCGACTCTGAAGAATCTAGAACTATTACAGCAAGAGAAGTTCAGAACAGATATATTGAGCCCCGATACTGTCGCAAGGTTATTTGAGGAGGGTGTCAAGAAGGCGTTGGAGGGACCTGGGAGTTGATTATGTGGTAGGAGGAGGGATGGAGATTTGAGACTTTGATACCCGGTTACTAGGCGTTCATGAAGGGACATGCTTCAGGGTATTTGCGAATCTGATATTGTATTTTGGCGCCAATAGAGAAAATTCTGAATATGTGAAGCTCTCCATTACCTTTCTTCAATCACAATGCAGCCTTCCCATCCATACGCCTCGCTGAATCGCATACAAATAAAGAGTACAACCTCTCTCGTTAGCTCAATTCCTCCCTAGAGAGCCACCTTCCCTCCGTCCATCTATCAGCTCAATTCTCTCTCCACCGGTTACCACAAGTCATACACTACCGCATCGTCAGCCAAAATCTTGCCGTACCCATGCCCTTTCCTCCTCCAGACCAATTACAAACTCACCTTATAAAAGCCCGTCATCGGCTCATCCGCACTTCTAATTTGCACCTGATAGAACGCCGCCTCATCACCATCACATCCATCCTTCGGGCACTGAATCTTCGTCTTGTCGGCATTATCCCAAGCGTCCTCTCCCCCAAAAACATCCTCACGCTCCTTGCGCACGTAAGTTTTGCGTTCGAAGTAGCGGCCCTCGAGCAGGAATTCATAGGGACAAGTTTGGCATTCCAGGCGGTTGATGGGGTCGTTTTCGGGACCGTGGGTTGTCGTTGAGACTGTGAGGACGTTGCTGCAGGAGGGGCAGACTGGAAGAAGGAGGGGGTTAGCTATGCCTTTATTGCAGACTCAAGGAGTCCAAGGAGGGCTTACAGAGCAGCATGATGTTCGAAGCAAACTGCTTTGTAGGTATGAAAAAGTGCTTCAGAGGTGTGCAGCGCTGGACTTTTTCGAATCGACTTGTCGCAGTGACTGAACATCTCCAACCAAAAATATCCCACCATCGGCGAAAATTAACGCCGACATCCAACCACAGTTGCGCTAACTCGTACCTGAATCCATCAGTTTCAACATCAGCATCGAAGCGCTTTCCAAGCCTCAAGCCCCATTCACAACACCTACCAGTTCCTGATCTCAGGACCCTTTAACTACCAACTACTCTTCTTGAAGCAGCTACTCTCAAGTAACCAGACCAGCACTCTACATCCAGCAATCCATCGCTCCCAGCCTCTGAAACAGCAACGTCAGCCTTCGACTACAGAGCGCAAGCCACGAAGCACCGCTCTAGCTACAAAGAAGGGACTTTGGAGGTTATTTCAGGCAGGAAGCCTAGGGAAAGATGGCGAAAGACTTGAGATCTCACCCTGAGCAGGATCAGGAACACGAGGTGTGTTTTCTCATTTTGGAGCTCCTCACCGTTACCCCTCTACCCCACTACGTTCTTCACTTCTGCCGCACGATATCTCAACTCCCAACACCTTTACACGTCAACACTATTTGCCAGAGCAGTACCATAGACTATAATAAGCTCAAGCCTCGCTACAAATCTTCCGTCTCTACTATAACCAGAAGTCACAGTACTAACACATTGCAAAGGGCGCCTCAGTAGGCGAGATCCTCATCGAAGCCGCGCGCCGCAACAACACCGACCTCCTAAAAGAAACAATCGACAGTATCGGTGACGAAGATAAAGTAGCCAAGATCCTGAATGAGACGAAGACTGTGCTGGGGAACTACATCTATCATGAAGCCGCTCTGAGAGGGAACTGTACGTCTATGCCGCTTTCTGCCTATACCGTTATCTTCCCAGATATTGCCAGATGATGGGAGATTAGAGTCGAAAGAAGTATGATTATGGTAGATAACTTAATGCTAACATATCTTCTCCCCCCACCAGACGAAATAATCGACATGCTGCTCGACCAACCTGGCTTCGAATGCGACCCCATCTCCCGCATCGAGCACGACACACCTCTCCACTCCGCAATCCGCTACCTCAACTCCCTCACGGAATCCTCTCCCCTCACACCCGCCATCTCCACCTTCTCGACCGAACTAATCACCATGATGATCGAAGCCGGGTCGGACCCACGACTGCGCAACAAAGCCAACCTCACGCCCTACCAGCTGGTCGATCCGCGGAACGAGAAGTTGAGACAGCAGTTGCAGGATGCGGTCGATGTGGTGCAGAACCAGGGCGATTATATTGAGGATGTGGAGGAGGGGGGCTATGAGGGGGCGGATGGAGGGGAGGATGGTGATGTGGGCAGTGCGAGTGATTCGGATTTTGATCCGGAGGAGTATAGGAGGGAGAGGGAGAGGAGGAAGGAGAGTAGTAAGGGGAAGGGTGGGAAATAGGTTCGTGCGGGTGAGAATCACTTTTGTGCTGATAAAATCAGTTCATGAATTTTGCAGTGGAGCATAGACCATCTGGATTGGTTGGCGCTGGGAGAGGATGGGACAGACCGGCACAGGTGTTGTGTATGTTGGATTTATACAAGCCGTCATCATTATTATGCATAGCGCTTCAACGTTTTGCATCAACGGAGCAGATGATCGCAAAGTCTTTGTTTAGGTGCTTTATACAATGATAAGTGGTTATGAGGTTAGTAGATAGCGTTGCTTTGCATCTATCAGCGATCAGTCCCGATGATTACAATATCAATTCTACAAAGGAGTTCCATTCAGGAAACTGATCTAGCATAGCATCGCATACTTTACAGACTGACTTGACTCAACCTGTCTTCACTAATCATTTCTCCTGGGTTAACAGGAACGTGGCAAGTGAGGAAATCGGGGTGCAATCTCCAGCTCCTGAACGACCTCTGCCCTGCTCGCTTGCTTTGTTTACAGACTTGCCTAGTCCTCTTTCCCACCTCTGCGGCTCTTGTACTCTCCCTCCCTCTTCAGCTATCCCCGAGACATCTGGGGCTTCCAAATTGATTTCAAATTTCTCCATTCTTAATTCCCTATTCCTCATCTTAGAGTCTCGTAAAACGATTTTCGTCTCTTTCCTCATCTAACCTACTTCCCAGATCTAGCAATCTTCTTGTCAAGCAATCTTCTAGTCTGCATGCAATAGGGAGTATCGAAACGAAAGGTAATGCAATAAAAGTGAAACGTATCATTTGGTATCGTAACTCATAGGGGGTATCTGCGCTCGCGAAAACAAATGCTCATCCTCCTCTACTCATGCCCCTCTTCTCTGCGATTGTCTTCTCTGAACCCCAGCAATTCATCCAGTCTATACAACCCAGAAATTCACTCTAAGCTCTTCTCGCTTAAAAGTGAAAACAACTCTACCGCCTAAACTTGACTCGCACTCTAATCCAATCTACCACAAAACCGCCCAAGCAACAACCATAACCAAGGCCCCCAAACTCAAACTCCTATCCACGCGATTCTCATCAGCAGCACCAGTAGCCGCCTGTTCAATGATTGTAATATTCATACAATCTGCCAGAATCGCCTTGCTCATCTTCCCCTGCTGGCTCAGCGCCTGCAGCTGATCATGGAATGTAGCGAGGATATTCGTGCTCCTGCCAGGTGGACAGAAGCTGACTTCCCAACCGCCGCCGGAGGGAATGATGAATGTGGATGTTTGATCGTCGAAGGCGTATGAGTAGGCGTCTGGACAGACGGCTTTGGCAGAAGTGGCGTATAGGTTGGGCTTACAGACTTTTGGGTCGTTGTATTTGCCTGTGCAGCAGTCTTCTGGAGAGTTGGTTTTAGAACAGGCCGAGAGGCAGGGGTCGAAGATGGGTCGTTGGATGTTGTCATCTGGGTAGGGATAGATACCATCACCTGGCTTGGTGGGTTGTTGCTTTTGAAGGTCCCATGGACACCAGTCTGCGATCTGTGTGTTGGTTTGTTTGCCTTCATACGGAAGAGGGAACGTGGAATTCGTCGCATTTCCTGAGAGTCCAGAATCAGCTGGCTCAGCGAGCCATCCTGCTGTTGCTATACAAGCGCAATTCGTGAGATTTGGTGGGATATCTTGGAGTTTTGGATTATCTCCTGGTATGTAGACAACTCCGAGAGGGATGTTGTAGCCATCTACTAAAGAGATGTCGTAGAAGACCTGATCACCATTAACGCCACCTGCGAGATCAAACTCAGCAAGAGTGACAGGTGTCTCGCCCTAGGAACTGTCAGTCAAGCATTCAACCACTGAAGTAGAATACGCACAGTCAAGACGCAGCTCAGGACTCCACCACAATCTCCAGTAGTGCAGGCAGCTCCAGCACCATTATTCCCATTCAAATTGCTTGCTCCAGTTCCCAACTCGTTGAATGTGCAATTTGTCCTTCCCCATATTCTGCCTTGCCAGTCTGCACTGACAGTCAATTCCTTGACATCTCCAGAGGCAAGTTCAAATCCACCAGTCCCAGCACCAGTTCCTGCCTGAGTACCAATTCCCGGCCAAATAGTCTGTTCACAGTAATTGCTTATCTTGAGAGGAACCGTCCCATCTCGCTTCACAGGCGGACCTGGTCTCACAGGCCTTGGTTTTGGATTTGCATTCTTCGCAAAGTATGGATTTGTTGTATATGATAAGGCTGTCGGTACAAGGTTCAGAAGGACAAGCGTCGTGAGGAGACTCGAGGGATTCCTCCCTCGGCGATTGTGTGTCGTAGGGCTCATTTCTGTTCAGCTCGCGAATTCTTAGGTATAGAAAAGTGATGTAGGGATCCAAGTAAGAAAGGGCGCTCAGCTGTATACAAGTATACGAATCGAAGGTAGAGAAATAAAGAGAATCGAGGCGTCAAGCCCGTCCGGGGTCTGCCTGTCTCCACTATCAACCAAGATCTAAGGTTATGGCTATCCAAGATCAGGGTCCTGGTGGTCGGAGAAGATCAGCAATAATCCAAGGGTAGAGAAGAGAAGGAATGAAAGCTTGCAGCTTCGCGCACAGCCTCGCAGGCCTCGCAATGGCCGTGGAAAGAAACACTTCTGTCTGGTCCAACGAGCGCGCGATCAGCACACATGGGAGACGACCTGCATCTTCAATGACGTCGAACTGCCTGCCTGCTTGAGCCGAAGAAGAGGCGGGCTGGGGCGGAGGGATGAAATGGTTGGAGCTCTCAGGGCCTGTCCGTTTGTCTCTCGTCTGTTGCTTGTCTTGTGAAGCAAGGCAGAATCCCTGTCGCTCTCAGCGCCGCGGTTGATTGATTGATTGTTGCAGATACCAGCAGATAAGGAGGGAAGAAGTTGAAGGGCAAAGGCCAAGCGATTGAACTGCAGGTGAGTGTTGAAAAGAGTGTGGGTGATGACTATTAGGAGGGGTAAAAGAATGTTTGGCGTTTCATGTATCAAGACTGGATTCGACTTGTTTGGCCAGCGAGCGATGAGAAGAGAGAAAACAGTCCAGAGGTCTGGAATCCTTGCCCGTCCCGTCCTATCCCAGTCTGATGACGCAGGTGCGAGGGGCAGCTCCCATCGTCATTTCTATTTCGGCTGGATCCGAGTTAAGGTTGGCGGCAGTGGGGACGCCATGCTGAACGACAGCGGAAGGCACGATCCTAGCCTTGCCTTGTGACCATTGATCCAGGACTTTGATATCGATGTTTCTGTGCCTTGACCAGGATGGTGCTCTTTTACTTTTGCATCGGCTTGCTTCAAATGAAGCTATTCCGAGGCTGTCAAATCTAGCTCCCTTCTTATAAAAAGCTAAGAGGACCACGCTAGGAGACGGATGAAGACCCAGCTTTCCACTTGTAGCTATCCCACTAACTTAACACCTGTCCCTGATCATTTCTTCGTTCTACTAGTGATCTGACAGTACGACTTCTTTTAGAATTCAAGGCTAAACAGTTCAGGGGTCTCTACCAACCATTAACCTATTTAAAGTTAAAGAACCACCAAAAACACACGATATGTAACCACGCCTGCCCTGTGAATTCTCCATATATCCTCTCCATTCCATCCACCTATCCGTCCATGCTCGCTTTCCATTCCCCAATTTCCCATGTCTGGAAATTACATCAACACATCACCCGACATGCATCCGTCATGCATCCGTCATCACCGTTCATCCATCCGTTCATGTCATGTTCTCCGAAGACAAGAAAGAAATTCGTCTACAACCGTGGTATCTTTTTGGAAAAAAGCGAAGCGTCTTCGGCTCACTTGAATCTCGATGTGCAACGTCCCATCACCTCGCCTTGGCAAACCAGCTCAGCATTGAACTCTGATCCATCGAGCGTGAGATAGATATCGAAGTACACCCGGTAGAAAGTTCCTTGTGGGGTGTCCATCCTCTCGAAGTCCTTCTCCAGATTTTTGCGGGAAAGATCCGAGGTAAGTGTAACTACTTCCTTGACACCTGTGTAACGGTCAGAATGTTTGTTCAATATCAGTGAATAAATAACTTACGGGGATCTTTGGTGTATTCGGGGCAAACATCATCATCGCAGGCGTACAAGATATCCTCGTACATCAGAGTGGCACCCGGAGCAACTTGTCGGAAGAATGAAACCTTCACAGGCTCCCCAATCTTGACTCTCTGACCTTTCTGCACGAATATTTGTCGAGTGAACTTGCATCGGTCCTTGCCATCTAACGATGGAACCCTGTACGCTTCTGGGTGGTGTCCCTCCTTGAAAGGCTGAAGAGTGGCCATAAGGTAATGACGACGAGCAACACGGGATGTGACGACTCGCTCAGTGATACCGGCAGTGACGGCACCCTTAACAATAGCAGCAACGGAATCCATGGGTCTAACAACCTTGGCTTGGAATTGAGGTGGAACGTGAAGCTTGATCTGTTGGAAGAGATATTCGGAAGCACCAAATCCACCAACAACCAGAACGTTCTGAAGAGTCCTGTTCTGTGCTTGAATGGCAATGATTTGGTTCCGTACCAATTCCAGAATTCGGTTAACCACTGGCTCGAAACATTGCAGAATCTCCTCGTTGGTGAAGGTCATGTAGCCTTCTTCAATACCAGCTTCGGGGAACTCAGCCTCGATACCAACATCCACTGCCCACTTCTGGTTGTTGTTCCGGAAATCAGCCTTGATTCTGTTCTCAAAATCCATGATACACTTCGCGTAGACTCTGCCAGCTGTTTTTGATCCATCTGGGAGCTTCATCTTTCGGATCTTGGTTCGGAGAATGTTGCTGAAATTTCGGTTCAGTGCTGTTGACCCGCAAGAATCACCAGAACCTGCTGTACACTCAGAAACCGTGAAGGGAGACTCCTCTTCAACTTCGTAAGCGATTAAATCGACTGTACCACCGCCACAATCCACGATGAGCACGGCATCATGAACCTTGAGATTTAACAATCCAGCCTTCGAACAAAACAGCGCAGCTGCTTCTGGTTCAGTAATGAGGGTCAATCTGTTGTCATTCTCATCACGTAAGAAACCAGCTTGAATAGCAGCAGCGCGAGTTGCAGCCTTTCCAGCATCATTCCAGATAGCTGGTACGGTGAGGTAGTATCTGATGTTCCGCTCTTCTCTGTTGAAAACCTCTCCGAGCGTCTTTTGTAATTGACTGCGCATCGCCTGTCGAAGCTTGAAAAGATAGTCGGCTGCCACATCGATTTCGGATTTTCCAGGAGGAAGGGGGGGAAGGTTGATGGGATCAATATATGTGTTTCCGGAGAGCATTAGTTGAAGTTTGAACCACTCAACTTTCTGCACACCAGGCTTGGGGTATCCAGTTGGCGCCAGCGCATCAGCAATATCAGGTCCCCATCCCACAACCTTCTGGTACTGATCGTAGTACAAGACAGTTGGAATCTGAATGTGTCAGCTCATGAAGTCTCACTTTACCCTGCCTTAGCGTACCTTTTGCTTTGTGTATGATCCAGCACCTGGCCATTCCGTGATGATGTCCTCCTTAGCTTCTGTGTT
This sequence comes from Cadophora gregata, assembly GCF_030347475.1. Taxonomy (NCBI): domain Eukaryota; kingdom Fungi; phylum Ascomycota; class Leotiomycetes; order Helotiales; family Ploettnerulaceae; genus Cadophora; species Cadophora gregata. The sequence continues at coordinate 1,345,015 of NW_026695934.1, read as the reverse complement.
TGTAGCAAATGCGAAAGCAACTCCAGAGAAGGTGGTTCCCTAGCGCAAGGTTAGAGCGATCCAAACAATCCAAAAGTCCGGTAGACTCACAAAATCGATACCAACGATCAACTGTGCCTTACTGCGTCCAGCTCCCTCAACCTCAACCGCATTGTTTCTGTTTGCGTATTGGGCTGCAGCAACACTGTTGCCTCCAGCGGGAAGTGGAGCTCCATACTGTGGTGGTCCGTAGCCTGGAGGACCGCCAGCTGGTGGAGGTGCTCCCATTCCACCAGCAGGATGTCCAGGAGGATAACCACCAGTCGCAGCTGTATTGATCGGCGGAGGGCCACCCATTACCTGCGTCGGCGGTGTGCGAGGATTCCCCGCCATGGGACTTTGCGTGCGACCCGCAGCAGCAGGAGCTGGAGCGTAATTATTTGTATAGCTCGGCGGTCGCCCGCCTGCACCGGTGTGATTCATTGGGAGACTGGTCGTTGAGGAGGTTGTCGAGGCGGAAATGGGACGAAGTTGTGGCGCTGAAGAAGATGTAGTGGGGTTCTGTGCGATGGTCGGGACGTTGGCGCTCGATTTGCGTTTGGAGCCGAATCCCAGGCCTTTGAAGCGGGAGTTCATAGAACTCATAAGGTCGAGAAGGTGTAATCAATGCGAGGTAAAAAGGAAGAAGGAAGAGGAGGGCTAAAGGAGGGGTGAGGTTCGTGTTGGAGAGTCGTCGATGTCAGCCAACGTCAAACTAGCGAGTCCACTGAGCTGAGGCTGAGCAATACCACTGCGCAGTGAGCGAGCTTCTTTGTTGCGTTGCGTTGCGTTGCGTTGCGTTGCTTTGAGCGTTGCGTCCTGGATGGAAGTCCTGGAGGGATAGTCCCTGGGTTTGTCCTTGCAAGAAGGGCAGGGCAGGGCAAGATTACGGAGCAGTAGTGGCGGCACCCTGTCAATCTGCAGGAACGATATATTCAGCAGCGAGAACCGTGCCCAGAGTGCGAGGGGAGGAATCGGGGCAGTGGTTCGAGCAGTGGTTCGAGATGGGTTTGAGTTTTCCTGTGATGAACGAGGGAAGAACAAAGGCAAGACAAGGTGATTTAGGGCAAGGGAAGAGGTCGGAATTGCGCTGTGCCAGGTGAGTTGAGGTGAGGCGGCACAAGATAGCGAGCTGAAAGGGAAGGCTGGCCGAGCAGTTCGTGAGCGGCGGTGGGGTGGGCAGGATTAAGGAAGGGGAGATCCTTCTCGCTTTGTTCCAGATGCAGGTAAATTTAGTTGAAGACGCCAAGCGAAGCAGATAAAATTGTATTGCAGTCCTGTAGATAGAAACGAGTGGATTTTGTGGCAATGGTTTATCATGGCATTGGTGGAGAGGAGGGGAGAGGAGAGAAGAAAAGAATGGTGAGATGGAGAAGACCGCTCACGTTCAGGACTCTGCAGCGGCTCGCTGGCGCATTTTCTTTGGCATTATTGAATGCGAGAGGCAGCAGGAGAGACAGAGGGAGCTTTGGCGGTGGGGTTTGAGCCAGTCAGTGCATTTCATTTGGGGGGTGCGATGGTTCTGTTTCTGTTTCTGTTTCTGTTGTCTCCGAGTGGCTGAGATTGACTTTCACTTGCTCTGCTCAGCCTCACAGTTGCATCTCCCAAGAGGAGAGGAAAGGCATCCGGCCCCGCTATCAGGCTGTCTTTTTTAAGCAAGTCTGCCTCACTGACTTGACTTATGTGAGAGGGCAAGTAGAGATGAGATACCTAGAAATAGTGATGACATGAGCCAAAGTGATCCTGAAGCTGATTTATGATCATAGAAAGGGTGCTTTTCAATGATTCAAATTTTTGTCGTCCCGCTGCCCAAATCACCACAGCAAGCAGTTATTCAGCCCCCAAGTCTTCAAGTGTTCTGTTATTGGACGCTGCGCTGGGCTAGAACACAGCAGCCTCTTGGCGCATTTGAGGTGGTTCAGACTCCTGATGCGGCAATCCTGGACATTGCTGTGAGTTACGGTTTGTTTACCTTATCTATTCTGGATTTCTCGCGTGACGTTACAACAGGAAAGGAAGGACCTGCAAAAGATCAGGCGAAGAAGTCCAAATTTGCTTGTAGCTTTGGCGAAAGCGATTTTGCACTGGCTCGGAAAATCCCCTCTGTCCTACACATCCACGCCTTCCGTACCTAGACGAGGTCCTTCTACAGTAGTAGCACAAGGTATGGCCTGACCGAACCCGAAAGAGCATGACTTGCTGGCCAAAGCCTTGTACGTATCCAACAAAGCTTCGCATTTCCCCGCAGTCTAGATTAGGAGAGTTTCAATCCCGAATGTCTCAGGAGTGAGAGCAACGTACCTAAATTTACATGAAGAACTTATTCCGAATCACATGCTGATGACCCTGAGACGCCAATCAATAGGAGCCCACACCAAACCAACCTTCTGAGATGTTCATCATGCCCTTACTATCTTGTTTAAAATCTTATTGGAAGATTTGATAAGATAAACAATCCAGACGAGTATGCTACCAAACATTTGGCGGGAGCTATTCCCGGACTTCCTAAAAACTGGGGAAAAGAAGAGGCTGGATGATCTGGAAACACAGATCTGACACTACTGTCGCATTGCCGCCATGAGCTATCTGGCCTCAAACCATGAGATCCCCCCCTCATTGCCTATGTGCTCGAATTCTCATTGAGGAACTTGTACTCCCGGCTTCAAAACAATATCCACCCTTGAAAGCTCCGGTGAACGTCGGCCATCCGCAGCAGATTCAATTGACACGAGCCTCGAAACACTGGGTCCAGCAAATTTGTACGCAGTGCCGTCATCTGTGGATCTAATCGCCAGAACCCTAAATCTTACCATCGTCACAATTGGACCGAGATTCTGCAGAACATACCTGGCTGGTCTCCATCCCTCTCTCTAATTCAGATCCAGACCTTGAATGCAGACCAGTGCGGGCATGCCAATTACTTAGGCTCTGAATATTCGGGCCTCCTGACGACAGCGGCGCCGGGCACCATCTCATTCTTATCCCAGCCGTCACCAGTTTAATTGACTTTGATCCCACCACGGCCGACAGCTACCCCTCCTTCTCAGACGACAAGCACAAGACCAGCAGACTGCCAGACTGGACGGAGCCAGCTTTGCTCTCCTCACTCATCCTCTGATGTGCCGGAACAGGCCCAGCCATATGACAATTGGCGCATCATCGCACCAGTGAGGAGGTCACCCCGATCCGACCCCAGCCAGCCAGCCAACCTTGAAGTTTCGTCTCTTCTGGTCTGGAGTTGTACGGCATTCCGGCCCTTTTCTGACGCTTACAGCGAATGAAGCGTGACGCTTGTTCTGCCCCTCCTTCCATCCCGCCTTAGTACAGTACTGAATGCCATTCCTCTGCCCCGCCAACTCTGGCCTTGAACAACTCCACAACCTCACAACGTCGTCCTTAAGAACTCGAAGGGCCCCCTCGCCCAGCCCTCCCTCCTCGAACTCGCCTATCATTTCTCGCTCACACTCACTCCCACCATCAATTGACAAGTCCAGAGTCTACGAGTACAAGCCGCACAAGGTCTCGAGTCGCAACCCTATCAGCCTGGTCCACTTCGCTTCCTTTGCTTTACTAGCACTTATTCTGGTACGCTATTTGAACCGTGACCGAGCTACTATGGTTAACTGACGCTATTTCCCCACACAGATTGTCCAATTCTTCTTTGCAGATTTGCAGCCTGGATACTTGAGGAGCGTCTCTTTCTCTCCGACATCATATTCCCCGCCAGCCCACGTCGAAGAAGGATTCTGCGAATCACCAACACCGTTTCCAGTTGAACCGCCCGTTTCGAAACCACACACAATGGCTCTTCAAGCTGCGACTAAGAAGGTGGTAGAAGACTTTACTTTGTCAGACGAGCAATTGCAGAAGATTGTGAAGGAGTTTGTATTCGAGCTGAGTATGTCTGCCGGATGCTTATATTCAAAGGAGCGCATTCTAACATTTATATAGACGAGGGACTGGAGAAGAATGGCAGTACCATGAGCCAAATCCCCACGTTCGTCACAGCAGTACCAGATGGGACAGAAAAGGTAAGCATGGTGCATACATTCAAATGTCAAACGACTAACATTTTCTAGGGTCTTTACATGGCTGTAGATCTTGGGGGAACCAACTTCAGAGTCTGTTCGATTCAACTAAATGGCGACACAACCTTTAACTTGGTACAATCAAAAGTAGCTGTGCCACCTGAATTAATGCGAGCAAAGACGGCACAAGAGCTCTTTTCTTTCTTAGCGAAGCAGATTGAACTATTCCTCAAGACTCACCACAAGGATCAATTCGAGCGTCACACCAGACGACGCCCTACAGTTAGCACACCAGAAGGATGGCGTCCACAGGAGGTCTTTAGATTAGGGTTCACTTTCAGTTTCCCTGTGAATCAGGTCGGCATTAACAGCGGCCATCTTATGAGATGGACAAAGGGCTTTGATATTGCGGATGCTGTTGGGAAGGATGTCTGTGACTTGTTGCAAAAGGAGATCGATGCTCTTAACCTACCCGTCAAAGTGGCTGCCCTGGTGAACGACACTGTAGGGACACTGATGGCCCGCTCATATGCTTCCCCCGGGAAGACCGGGACCTTGCTTGGAGCCATCTTTGGAACTGGTACAAACGGCGCTTATGTCGAGAAGCTGTCGAAGATCACCAAGCCTATGGAAGGAGACTATGACAAGAGTACTGGAGACATGGTCATAAACACCGAGTGGGGTTCTTTTGACAATGGTCTCAAGACTCTGCCAAACACTCGTTACGATATTCAATTGGATGAGGAAAGTATCAACCCAGGCATCCAAATGTTCGAAAAGCGCATTTCTGGTATGTTCCTTGGTGAGCTTCTCCGTCTGGCCCTCGTTTCTATGGGAAAGGATCCTGCCATCCCTCTCTTCCGCGACGACAACTCTTCTCAGAACGATTACCACTCTACTGCATCCATTGAGCAGAACTCGCCACTTCACATCAAGAATGCCGTCGATAGCAGTATTCTCTCCTTCTCAGAAGCCGATAGCAGCGACGGACTTCGTGCCGTTCGACAGGCAATTTACAAGAACCTCGGTGTATCAGCAGCCAGTATCGAGGACGCTCAAGCCGTTAAAGACATCTCCCACGCAATCGGTCTCCGCGCAGCACGCCTAGCTGGTGCAGCTATTGGAGCAATCGTTATCCATACCGGCCGCTTGAATACAGGTGCATCCTCGAACCCTAGTCCCAAGTCCGCAGCATCCATCGTCGAAGACGTCAAGAACCTCAAATTTTCCGCCGCCGCCTCTGCCACGGCCAACAAGCTGGCCGACACTGCAGGACTCACCGTGAATGAGGATGAGATCGTTGATATTGGTGTGGATGGCAGTTTGGTCGAGTTCTACCCTGGATTCATGGACTCAATGCGCGAGGCTCTCCGCTCGATGCCGGAGATTGGCGCTGCTGGTGAGAGGAGAATTCGAATTGGTATTGCGCATGATGGATCGGGTGTTGGTGCAGCGCTGATTGCGCTTGTGGCGGCGAAGATGGAGGCTGCTAACGATCCGGATCAGATGGAGGATGCGAAGAGGAAGTTGAGGAACTTGAAGTCGGATCAGGATAAGGACGAGACAGTCAAGTCAGCTTGAGCACGACGAGTATGGACAGTAAGCCAATCAGGTCATGCAGTTTAAAAGAATACCCTCATGTTCGATGGGTGGGATGGATGCGCGCTGGGTTGATGATCGGAAGGAGAGATCAATGACTGAATGACATGCATGACGGGGACGAGAACGAGTCTACTGATGCGGATGTTTTGTCATATATAAGGAGGCGGGTAAATGCAATGCGCACCTTTGGTTCTGGTTTTGATTCCCCATACTTCTTGGTATTTTCTTCTTTGATCAGATCGATTGATTGCTGCTTGTGCGCATACCTGTATCCGTGCGTTTCTTCCTGTCTGCCGGAGTACATGAATATAAATAAATACCTTACCTTATCAACATTGATATCAATCTGAATCCAATTTATGGCAACTGTCAGAGCTCCAGCACTTTCGTATTGTACAATTCGAAAATATGAATGTTGAACTAATCGTACATTCCCAAACAAAGAAGTAAAACAAACCCAACCAACAAAATAACCCCTCAAGCCCCTTCCCCCTTCTCCAAGCCAGCCAGCCAGCCAGCCTAATTCCCCATCCAAAGTCCTGTGCCATACCATACCATACCATACCATACCATACCATACCCACTTCATCTCCAACAACAAACGGGCCAACCACTCAATAGGAGCATGAACAACACATGAGTTAAACCCTTTTGTTGCACGTCGTCCCCAAAAGCCCGTCTCGAATTTCCCTTTTAAAGTCAACTTTTAGAGATGGGAAGGAAGGATGTGCCGAGACCTGGCCTTGATTGTGGTTGCTGCGGCACGGCGGCGGCGGGCTGAAGCGAGGCGGTTTGGGTTTGAGGACGGGTGAGCTTGGAGGAGTGGTGGGGAGGAGAAGGTTGAGCCGAGATGTGAGAGATAGATGGGGGGTTTGAGAAATTAGATACCGGGACCGGGGAGGAGAGGAGTGTATTTTTAGGTTGGGAGATGGTTTGGAGATTGGGTTTGAGATCTGATGGGGGGATGGTTCCGAGGGTGTGGGTGTGGGGGATTGATGACGCTCGGGAGGAAGGATTACACGAGGGTGGGAGGTGTTTGGGTTTGGGCTTGGGAGAGGTGCGGTATGGTTCGTTATGCATTTGTGCTTGGACCCTGTTCTGCGAATCGAATTTGGATCTGGAAGGTCGAGATGGTGACGCGCGTATAAAATGACACAGCTGGCGTTCGGACTGGGGAAATGTGGGAATGAATTTTCGAATGGGAGAGGCGAGGGCCTGGTAGTCTCTTGGGCATGTTCCTTTGACTACGTTTTTGTCCTCCTCTAATTCCTGAAGTCAGTGTGTGGGAGTGATAAAGTCCGCAGGTTTTCTAAATCGGTACATGATCCATGCATTTTATATTCTTCAAGAACGTATGACTTTGACGGTCAACCGAGAGATGACGGTCGTCTCATAACTGACAGTCAACACTCTTGCTCTCACGGTGCAAGTTCCCGGGACATTTGAGTCGTACCTGTCTGCCTCCTTAGCGCTGTTTCAATGCTCATGTTCTCTACAATGTGGTTGTCAAAGACTGGCATCCAGCTTTCTACTCTCAGGCAACACTGCTCAAGCCTAGCTCTGTAGAACCAAGCACTAGCTTTTTTATCCATGTTGCTTTGAGCGGTGGTGCTCTGGCGTAGGACGAAGTATGTGGCATTTATATACCTCTGAGCTCTACTGCTTTTAGGAAGCCTTGCTATGGGTTCCATTGATGAATGACATTCACCCTGGATATGTTCGATTTAGGTGCATTAGCTCTTGCATGATTCGAACAGCTGATCTATCGTTTCATTTCTCTGATAAGATTAGTAGTCATTCGGAATTTCACTCGAAGCATTTTCACTGTGCTCAAGTGTCCTTAGCAACTTGTACCCATGCTATGCAGCACATGAGAAGGTGTAAAACATGGCCAGTTTGGTGATGAGAAATGTGACAGTGAGACAAAAGCCGGACGCAACAGATAGATCGACACCTCCGATGATGGAGTGGAACGGTTTGGACTTTGGCGTATCTGGTATCGGTGGTTTTCTGCATGTGAGCGGAGACAATTTTACTTCTTTCACGTCGACTACATCTTCTCCGTCCCTGGCAGCAAATAATCATCTTACAACATAAATACAACCAGCGAAATATGTGCCCACATTGCTTCACCAATCCGGGGGTTTAAAGTGAACTCCTACCAACCCCGCTCACGACAAGAAAGCGTTTTCAGATTCACCTCCAAAACGCACAACAACACGACTAATCAGTGATTTCATTCTCTCAATTAAAGAAGTAAGAAGTTCTTTTGCATTTCGCAGGCTTTTTTACTTTCAGAAGCGAGCCTTCATATTAATTCCTTTGCTGCCGGCGTGGAATGCCTCGCTTACCTAGGTTGATATCAACACTTGATCAGTTTGAAGTAGAATCAGACTGTGATCATCATGAGTATATGATTAATATAAGATTTATTGTTCTTGTATTGTGAATATCAGTTAGAGTTGGTTTCTATATTTAAGGTGTCTTATATTGTTGAAAAAAGAGAATACATCAGAGCCCTACCACTTCAAATCACCCCAGCCCAAGTCGAAAGCCCTACCCAGCAGTTATTTACAGGCTAATTTTCTTTAATATAGAAGTCATGCGAGAAATTCCTTGTTGTTTCGTTTTACCATCGACCATCCACCGGTAGTGAGATCTTGAAATAGGGACGACAGGACCTCCAAGATATCTTTCTAAGGATTCTGGTATTCGTTGACAAGTCGACACAGTCTGCTCGGATGGATCCATCAAGTACGATAAGCTTTTGCTGTTTATTTTTGATTCTGATTCGGTGTCCCCTGTTCTGGACAGCATATCTCCTTTGGGTATGTGAAGCGTCGATAGACTTGCCAGAAAGTCAACAAATGAATCGTTGGAGAAGACCGTCGAGTCTGCTCACATTTTAGCAATAGATCCAAAATATACCTCCATAGAACCTGAAGATCTGTGAGACGATACAATCGCTACTTGGGCCACGCAAGGAAATAATTGAGACAGTTGAGTGTGATTTCAGGCAGATCACGTGAAAGCATCATGTGAGATGGTCTGGCTCCTCACACATTGGGCTATCAAGTCTGGGTACCTTAGATAACAGCTGTATGTAGGGCTGTTAACAAACTGATTTGTAGATTTTGTACACAATAAGTCGGTGCGATCTTGCAATCTGTGTTCCACTTCCCCACCGTTTGGAAAAAGCGTGACATGCAAGAGCGGGTCCTGGAAACTCTCAGTCCAAGCGGAGGCCAAACGGAACGACGCCAAACCTCTCGCTCTCGCTCTCGCTCCACACCTTCAACATCTTTGCCGGCACTCGAATCTCATTTCAACTTCATGATTATCCGGCTAGCCTGTACTTGTGGTACAGTACAGGCTCTCGCGGCCCCTTCCGTGTTCTTTGCCGTCAAGCCTCCCCCCTGCAGCTGTCGTCCTTGGTTCAAGTCTGGACCTCCGTTGCTGTGGAGTATTCTCATCGTTGCCACCAGTTCTGCAAAGCTCTTTTCAACCTAGTGGATGATTCCCGCTTTGATTTCAGCTTTCTTCAACGCGCGCTCTCTCTCGTAATGAAGAAGCATGTCGTTGCACACCGAGACAGATCCCTGCTCGTCAGCGATGCAAGCTTGCAAAGTGGCTGAATATCCAAGTCTCTCTCACCGAACCAAAGGCTTGCACCACCGAGACCACTGAATAATAATGCCCAAGTCGGTTGTACTCGAACTTAAAAGACGAGATCAGCAGTGCGCTCTCGGACTCTATTTGCTGGGCTTAATCGAGGCAGCGTCTGTCGGCGTACAATAGTGACGTTTACGGCGCTCGCACGCTGGCCGTTTGTACCATTCAGGCGTGCGGTGGTGACTCCTGGGAACGAAACTCACGAGACTCGGTTACTCTGCGGATGGTTTTCCACTGTCTTAGCACGGTTTCTGTCCCCATGCTTGCATTTTCATCATTTGCTTCCCTTCCGACGCACTTCATCGCTAGCATCAAGTATCCTTGGGCTATCAGGCTTGTCAAAGATTGGATGGCTGAACTGCTGCAAATGGGGCGTTAGCGCGTGAATCCTTCCATCATCCTTCTAGAAGCTGTGACAGGGAGTGTGCGAATTTGTTGGACAGGCGGCAGGGCGAAGCTCGAAGGCGCCCCCTGCTCCCCGCTGGTTCTTATCCGCCACTGTTTCTGTGCTCGGTCGTCTTTCCCCAGGCACCTTCACTTCTGCACGTTTATTGACATCGTCGAGTTCCTTCATCATAGAACTTCGACGTCTTGACACTCATAAAAGCGCAACCTTCCACCGTAATCATTTGACACCGATTGACTTCATTTTAGAGCTGAAGTGTTCCCTCGTCAGCTGCAAATCGCTACTGTACGCCCCACCATCTCGAGTCACTCTGCGTCCCATCACCCTCCGTTGTGAACTGCCTTCGTCGAGTGGCTTCTGAGGGCACGATCATATTTGACCCAACTTTGAACATTTGGCTAGTCCTTAATCAAATTCCAAGTCAGCTGTGCCGGTATGCGCTCTGCAAAGGTGGCATAACGACAAAGTGTACGGTTCAAGGTTAGGCAACAGACGAAGCTCTCCATCGTCTGATGTATGTGGGATAGCTGCGCCAGACACCACAATGGCAAGCATCAGACAGCAGAAATGGGATTGGGCAGCTCATTTGCCTCGGATGATCGAGCTTTACAACAGCCAGACTTCAATTCCAGATATACACAAAGCTATTCAGTGTGATGGCTTTGAGCCATGGTAATACCTCATCTTCATTCAGGCTCAAATGGTCTCTAACTGTACCAAGTCAGCGATCTGTTTATCTCAAGTTCAAGCAAATGGGATATCCCACTGATCCTGTTGGACGGACAAAGTTCCTCGACTCACGATACACCTCCGATGTTCCAGCGGAAGTCGATACATCATCTAGTGTGTGGATGAAGGCTCAATCTCCACCATTCGATACCAACCACTTTTTGGATAGTGGCCTACACTCCCCATTCAACAATTCTACCTTCAGTGATGCCGGAGCTTCTTGGAGTCATGGTTATGATATGAGTACGCCCAGCTCTGAACAATTCTTTGAATCAGGAGATATCCTTGGCGGAACACAGTTGAGAGACGAGCAGGCGGTAGCAGACAACAATTTTGGCGATGCTTCTGCTGGTATTTCATCTTTGAGAACGAACCTATCGCCTGGACTGGTCTTCCCCTCATGGCTGTCCAATGGCAACGGCCTTGATGTACCTACAAACACTACCGACCATGCGTTTCAATATCCCGACCAAAGTATGGAGCTCAATGGTGCCTCATATTTTGGCATTGAGACGGATTCCGGGCTTCCCTCTTCTCTGCCCGAGCAATCGTCTATGCAAAATTTGCCTGCTCTAAATCCGAGCTCTGAATATTCCAGGATCAATACAGCTCAACCGAGACCGCTTTCTCCTAATCCTTCATTGATGGATCTTGACACAAACTCGGCGCCTTTTCAGTTCTCGGCTGCGAGCTCGGATTCCTCCAATTCTGTCAAACTTCCATTTCAGAAGCTCATCGGTGCATCAAACACTGGTGCACGTAGCAAGATCCGATCATTGTTCAGACCAAAATCCAGCGCTTCAAACCGGGGTCGAAAACGCTATGCTGTTTCACAATTCACCAACTCCACAGAGGATTCGGGGTATGCAAGTGGGCATGCGTCTTCGCTGACCTTGGAAGAAGTCAGGCGGATCAATTCGCAGTCCTTAGACGAATTTAATGGACTGTATCGGGTCGCCTGTCAGGTCTTACACGAGCCTCAAGCGAAGTCTCAGTGCAAAGACATCCCAACATGCACCTCATGTCATTACTCCGGAATTCATAACCTCGGTTGGTCAGCAAGATATTTGAAGCTCGAAGTCTTCTTGAGCGAGCTCAGGCTGGAGGGTGTTTACAACTTTGGGGCTTTGGACGCAGCAGGCAACACAGCGCTACATGTAAGTACTCCAGAGCTCTCTATGGCTCAGGAAGGCTCGTTAGCTTCGAAAGCGACACCCATTTCAAACCTGAGTGAATAAAGTTGGAAATTGGAAAGGGCTAGGCTAACCTCTAGTAATAGTATGCCGCTGCTGGTGGTGCTAGCTTCCTGCATTTGAAGGCGCTGATAGATGTTGGCGTGGATCCCTACTTAGCCAATTCCGCTGGAGAACTTTTTATCTACTGCTTGAGACCGCTTCAACCGTTCACGCTTGAGCCGAACTCCGATTGCTTGAGAGGAGATGACCTTATCAAGCTCCTTGGATTGCTGCATCTTGAAAGAGTCTCGGATTGGAGAGACAATGACGGACAGACCGTGATGCACGCATTGGCACTGAAGATCTCCGAGCCAGATCTCAAAACAAAGATTTTCGAGTGAGTCAATATTTCACATTCTGATTTATAAGACACCTTTGGCATTCCGTCCGTGAGACACATTTCTTCCCGAGGAGCTGGTGATACCGCCATTGATATGAGCGAAATTGCCATCTATTCCGAAAGCACGGCTTGTGACTTATGGGTGCTAATAATCGTCCAGTATTCTTAGATACTCTGGATTTTCTTCCACGGTACTGGATCGTTTTGGGAGATCTCCCGAGCAAGTCTTTCCCCTGACCTACGACTCTCATGGTCAAGTCATTGATCCAGTCCCGACCAATTCACTCCATCAGATCAAAGAAGTGCCTGAGGATTCTGAAGAAAACGGAGAAGCGATGACTTGTGGAGCAATCATCGTCGCTGAATTTAGACTGGAAAGGATTAAGCAAAATAAGGCTCAGACTGTCGTCGTCAAAGCACGCCACCAACCGTCTTATATTGATACCGAGAGTGGTGAAAATGTACTTCACGCGCTCTCTAGGATTGTTTCCAGCAGTAAAGTCCTCTCCACTATCGACCATTTGAGGTCAAACCGATCTACCCAGGACAGACCAAACCGTGAGGGCAACTACATGCTCTTGAATCTGGAATACTTCATCGCAAAGGGGGTTGACCTGAATGCTCACAACCGCGAGGGTAGTCACCCATTGAAATCTTTCATCTGCGACCGCCCATGGGATGAGCATGAAACAGGAGCAACAATGTCAAAATACCTAGACATGATCCTGTGGAAAGACCAAAGCTCCCGCACTAAGAATAAAGTCAACGTGGACATGAAAGACCGAGAAGGACTCACAGCTCTGTATCATGCTGCTGTTCGTGGCCGGCCTGACTCTGTGCGAAGTCTCATCGAGGCTGGCGCCAATGTCAACGCATATTCAAGTATGTCGCCGTTCCCAACGCTGCTCTATTCCGTTCAATCTGACAATGACGCAGTATATGATAAGAGCATTCTACATGCTACCTACAATGCACTTGACGACGCGGTCAAGCAAACCGATAGTGTACTGGTACATCTTCTCAGGGAGGTCATTTCACATCTGGAGCATGCAGGAGCTGTCCAGAATCCAACGTCACTGCAGGAACGGGGTACTAGGAAGGTTTGATTGAATACTCACGTCTCCACCCGATCCTATCATGACAACTCGATCTTTTGCGCGCTCTCATCCCATCAATTTCGGAACAACATAGTCAGCACGCGGTCTTCTTCATTTCTTTTGTTGTATAGACTCGGCATCTTGCATATTTCTAGTGCAATGCTAGGAGGATTTGGTATATATGAATAACATTTGACACACAGGAAAGTGCAAATGTTCAGCGGATACCCCTTTTCGAAATTCATGTGGCTCTCATACCTAATTTTTCTTGTAGGACTGTATTTTTAAAAGTTGGATTTGCGGTAGTCTATGAGGGTTTCACATACACAAAGCGAGGTCCAAAAAATAATGTATGTCAAGCAGAATGAAGCTTCAATGACTCAACTACGATTGCTGCAGTGGGAACGAAATTGCAGAAGCTATCCTCACCAGCACGAGACATGTTCAGCATCGCATAGCTTAGCAATGATGGTTTCCCGATTCGTCATCATCACTATTTGGTTTGTCATGGCCAATTGGTGTGTACCTCACAGGACGTCTAATCCTTTGTCAGGCTTCGAGCAAATCGGAGTCGACGTTAATTCCGTCTCTGACATCTTGAAAGGCGCGTGAACTTCGACTAGTCAATAAGTCTTACATACGTTTCGGGAAGGCAACCAATTGCTCAGCTTCGGGTATGATCTAGGCTCGGCTTCTCAGCCGAAGACTTCTAACCTGACCACCACGAGCTTACCCGGGGCGATCATCATTCAACCCTACATGTCGGATTATATTACTCACATCTCCACAGTTCAACTCCTGATTCAGTGATCAGTGAGTCCAAGACGTAACATACAGATTCCATCATGGCGACCTTTTCAAATCCAGGAAAGAAAGTCATCAAGCCTTCCTACCTCGCCCACATCGTCCTCAAAACCCAGCCCGCGCAATTCGAAAAAATGGTCAGCTACTACAAAACCTTCCTCTCAGCAGACGCTCGCTATGAAGCCGGCCCTCTTGCCTTCCTCTCATACGACGACGAGCACCACCGAATCGCCATCATCGCAATGCCCGATATCAAGCCCCGTGATCCAAAAGCAGCTGGGCTTCTCCACTTCGCATTCACGTTCAACTCACTGCACGACTTGGCGCTTGCATATAAACAGCGTCAAGCGAATGGTATCGAACCGTATTGGTGTGTGAATCATGGCCCGACGACGAGCATGTATTATCATGATCCTGATGGGAATGATATCGAGACTGAGGTTGAGAATTTTGCGACCCTGGATGAGGCGGATAGGTTCATGAGGAGTAAAGAATTTGCGGAGAATCCGATTGGTGCTGATTTTGATCCGGAGGAATTTGTGAAGAGGTTGGAGGATGGTGAGGATGAAGCGATTATTAAGAAGAGAGTGGATGTTGGGCCGAGGGGTGTTCCTGACCTTTGAGGACGAATTCCTGTTCTCATCCTCTGGAAGGAAGATCGGGGGGTTTTTTCCTTTCAAAGGCTTATCTTGTTTGGTGTTAACTAATGTCATGCAAGATGCTTCGTTTCGTTCCAAAATATTTATTTCCTTCAATCTGTCTAGTGTAATTCCAACACGACGCCTTTATGTTTGCCTCACAGCATCGCAATGGGGAAGGAGTATTGGCATATGTGGGTAAAATATGGCGGAAACTCATCAATTGAGTGTACAGAACATTGTTCCTTGGCTCTACGGCAATTTACATTGCCACAATCATTCTTACATCGAGAATATTCTCATCGTTAAAGCGGGCTCTGATGATTCACAACAGGCCCACGAAGGCAAGTCACAACTAACGTCCTTGATGTAAAGCTAAGCAAGTTTCTTTTGCATTTAAAGGGTAAAGGTTAGCGAGCTGTCTAGAAATATACCTCTTTGAAAGAGGTGACGTACCTCTTAGAACTCAACCAAGTCTTCGAATCCTCTCTTTTACATCTCATTTGAAGACCTCCTTGAAGCCTTAAGTCCCACACACTTTTAAACACAGTCAACGACCGTTGATGTTCTTTAAATCCCTCACCAGATAGTCTCCAGGTACTAACGCGTCCTTCTTCCACTTCTATTAGAGTTTTCGAAAAGACTTTTGAAAGGACTTTCGAAAAGACTAGCTTCAGACCATCATCTAGTCATGCCATGTGCCAGCTAGTGCCTCGGTAAGACCTTAGCTTCCTCCCATCTTTTGTTTACATACCATGCCTACCTTTCTTCTTTTTTCAACCCCAATTCCTGCAATGGAAGACAACTCAATCTGTACATCGTCGTTGGAACAAATAAACTTGGGACGACTGATCTGACAAGCTTGAACAGGAGAAGACAAACGCATCAGCACAAAGGACATACCTAAAAGACAATTCAACTTTCAACAGTCACCAGATATTTCTAGTGGATCCAGAATTCCCACCATGGAGGGTCACGTATTGAGGAGAAAGCGGCGGAATTCAAGCCTTCGGCTAACCTCGCTAAAACGAAAGAAAACAAAAGAGCAGATCGACAACAAGACTTCAGGTCAATGTCATGGTCCAAGCTTCCAAGACAACAAACAAGGCTTCAGTGACAACCACAATCAGAACAAAGCCAGCCTTGCAGATTCGCGAACCTTGCTTCACCACGGGACTTTCCTCAAGGCTGACCTGCTGACGGGCGACAGGAATTCACTTTCTGTTCTGCCGCCTGTGAAGCAGAGCGCTCCTGAAGAAACAATCCACACCCTTACCGGCGCCAACGACTATAGTCTAGCCTATCTTGAGTTCTCAAAATTGAATATCGAGGCAGCACCGAAAACATCACCTCCACCGCCTTGCTCTTTCTCTTCCCCTCCCACCTTGCAAACTTTTGCAACACCACCACCACCTCCGCTCAACAACGACACAACAACCCCCACGGTGGCATTGCCTGCCTCCTCACCACCTAGCTTACTCTTGAATTGCACTACCTCCTCCACTTCCCTCTCACCCTCCTCAACACCTACACACAAACCCAAACGTCCCCCCATAATCACCTCCAAGATGTCCCGCCGCGTCGCCAACCTGAACCTGCCCACAGGCAAAGGAGGCGCCCCGACCGCAGTCCCTCAATTCCTCTCCGTCGAAACAAACCTCAGTACCGACAGCACCGACTCGCAAGGCTCAGTACGCACACAGGTCCCTGGCTCGTACCACCAGCAATCGCAGCAGCGAGCTATGCAGGAGGAGCAATGGTACGGCCAGATCGATAATGGTGCCTTGCCGTTTGCGACTCCTGATTTGAATAGCAGTTCGACTTTCATGAGTGCTGTTCCAGGAGCGAGTAAGGGCTTGAATCCCAACTCGCAGCCTTTTGCTCCGCCGGTGGGTGGTGAGGGGTACGCCTCACCTTCGTTGGGGTTTGTTGCGGGTACGCAGAAGCCTGCTTCTTCGTATGGGGGGTCTGTCAACAATGGGTATTCTACTCAGCTCAAGACTGCTCAATCGTTTTATGGCAACTACGTTCCTCCCCAGAAGCAAATGTCTGACTATGGAATGGCTGTTCAGAACGGACATGGTGGGTACGATCGGAGAGGATCGATGGGTGGGTATCAGTCGCAGAACGGTGGTTTCCCTGCACCTAACCCGTATGGTCATGGAAATGGTGCTGTTCAGTACCCAGCTTCCAGTACTTACGGCTCAGCTCAGATTGGTGGCCCTCCCTCATATAACGGCGCTTCGAATCATAACCCATATGCTCACTTTGGACAACGTGTGGCGATGAATGGATACGGATACCAAACCAATGGCCAGACCAATAACAGCTATCCAAACAACGCGACCTATGGTGTAGCGAACACAAGTCATACCTACCAGAATAGTCAGTATGGCTCCGCAAACGATAACGGATATTATCCACCTGGTCAGGCTTGGGTGGGACAGTACCAAGGTCATAACCAGTATGCTGTTCAAGCTCCTTACATTCAACCCTCGAACATCAACCGTGGCAAGTCTACCTACTATGGTAGCGCGAAGCCCAACGCCGCTGCTCCTCCATACCACCCATCCAATTTGACAACTGCTCCAGTCGTCAACGCCAATTATCAAAGTCGTCACCCTGAGAACGAAAACCACGAAATCCAGGACGGCGGTGCTGTTCGACCTCCATCCCGAGCACCTTCAAGAATTAATTCAACAAGTCCAACCAAGAGTAAGGCATCCACAGTCGACTCCTCCGCCGAGCCATCTTCTTCCCTCCGATCTGGCTCCATCGAAGAGAAGGTTTCAGGTCAGGGCAGCCCAACACCAGTTGCTCGCCGCCCACAAGAGTTCAGTTCAGAGCCTCGCAACAGCCGAACTCCAACTCTCAGATCGAGACGTGGTCAGACGCTAGTCCCTTCTACTGACCCGAGTAGCAAGCAGGCCATGGTCAATTGGCTCGAGAACGTCTTCCCTACTCCGCCGCCCAAAATGTCAAGTTTGGAGCTCTCGGCAGACTCGAAGCTCTCGGGCGGTGATATCCTTGCCCAGGCTGGCGTTACTCTACCATCTATTACTCCAGCTGGACTTGGTCTCCGTAGCGATGCTGATCCATTTACTACCGCCATTCAGCGTGTGACTCCGATCAAGCCAGCTCTCAATCCGTTTGCTCCGCTTCCACAGCACCTGAGTCCATACACAGGGGGAAGTCTGTTGCAGAAGCCACCCGTCAGCGCTCCGCTGAGACGTCTGGCTGTCAACGGCAAGCCCGCAATCTCCGATGCTCTTGAGCCTGCTAACCTTCCCATGGTTGAATACTGCCGCCTAGCTAGAGAAGACACATGGGGCGTCATCAGAATCAAGAACATCCCGTACTCCGTCAATCGACCTGAAGTTCTTGCCTTCCTCGGCCGCAACGCGCGGATTATCAGCGAGCAGGACTTCGAGCCCGTACACATAGTTATGGAGCGTGTTACCAGCAAGACATTGGACTGCTATGTCGAATTCGTCAACTTCACCGAGGCTGTCAATGCTGTCAATCGTTTCGAGACAAATCGGACTGGCGGCCGAGGCGGTAGACTGGGCCAGAGACATGTGGAGGTTGAGTTGTCGTGCCAGGAACAGTTGATGCATGATTTGTTCCCCAAGGCTAAGAATGTTACTTGGTCGGGTTCGAGGCCGATTATCAAGCCGAAAGATGATAATGATAAGTACAATTCTGGGTTCCAGGGTTTTATCATTAAGGAGGAATTGGTCATGCTGGTAAAGCATGTGGAGGCTCCCCAGCGTGTGAGTACCGACCAAGATTCGGTTGAAAGCGCGGTTGCTGACATACTTATGTAGTCGCCATTCTCCAAGGATTGCCCACAACGTCCATTCGAGTGTCTGATCAGCACCCTGCTCAAGGTATGTCTGGTTTTGAGTCGCTTCATCTGTATCTGCTAACACTTAGTAGTATCCTTGGTACATGGTTGAGTACATCACCATCGAAGACCGCAACCAGCTCCATAAAGTCACTCTCCAACTGATCGACCTCCTTCAAGAACGCATCAACAGCGAGCATGAGAATATTAATCTCACCCCCATGCTTCTCAAGCGTGTGTGGCGTGCTGCCTTGAAGTGCCCTGGCTTCTCTCCCTCCCAGAAGGATGACATTTGCTGGAAGTGTGGTATTGATGATCAGCTTGCTTCCGAGATGGGCGTTCCAGCATATGCTGCGTTTTGGAAGGATCTCTGGACCATTGGACCAAAGCCTGGTGCTCCAAGCGATATCATTCTGGTAAGTCTTTTCCGATATATCTTGACCGCTGTGCGTTTCTGACTTATTGATAGTACTATGCTGCACTCATCCGCGAGACCATAGGGGCAAAGCCAGAGTTGACACTCGCTCAGAAGGCCGCCAAGGGACACCAGAGCGCACCACCAAGCTTGTTCGGAGAACTTGTGAAACTCATCAATCTTCCTAGAGATCCAAAGGAGTTCGCAACCTTGACTCTAGCTCAGGTTGCATCTGCCGAATGGGCTGCGATCGAGCAGGCTTTACGCCGTGCTCTGACTCCTGCTTTGACTGCTGGACCAAGTGCTTAGGTTGTTATCAGTCAGATTCTTCGCACATTCTGACATTTGTATGACGACTTTACGTCGACTTCGACAGTCATTCTTCAACAACGGCCACAGACTCATACATGCCAGCTCTCTGGTATTTTCGAGAAGAGACAGCTTGTTCGAAACGATCGTTTCGATTAACAACATTTGCAAACAACTCACTGCTTGCGATAAAGGTCAATCACATGTCCTGGTGCGTACAAAAGCGGCTGATCTGATCTCTTGATCAAGTATGACGCACAGATTGTCTTCTCTGCCAAATGGTCAAAATCGTTCTTCAGATTCTTTCCCTTCTTCAGCGTGTTATTTATTTCATTTTGACGAGATCCTGACGATTCATGAAGCATATTTTATGGTGTTGTGGTGTTCGCACGCCTTTCATGGTACACTACCATTGACCAGGTTGGCACATTCTCTCTTCTCTTTTGATTTGGCGTACGATCAGGTCAGGTCATATGGGTTCTGAGCGAAAAGCATACGATGGCGAGTATGCTGGCAAATTGATGATTATGATGATTGACGATTGATGAATGAGCAGCAGAAGTAGGTTTTGATGGCGGAACAACAAAATCAAACACTACTTGTCCCTTAAGGACACATGAATGACTGGTAATATTATTCTCGAAATTATTCGCATGCTTTGTGATGTGATGGACCACAAAGGAGGTGCAGTAACAAAAGGCATTCAGCATAACAAAGGGTGGTCTTCGGAAGACCGTACCTTTTGTTCAGCATTTAGATGTAAGCGAAGGTAGTAGATCAGTAGGTATTTACGGACTCAGTGATATGAAAGTAAGACAGCGCAAGGCAAGGGTCAAGCTTGCAGATATAGAATGAGATGCACAAGAAAGGACCTGTTTCCTTGAGGATCATCGCCATGCCTCCAACGAGTAGAGTCACGGGTAGAAGAGCAACATTTTGGGTGCCCATCAGTACGATAGCAAGGCAAGTGCAGAATCAAAATCAATCAACAAAATGAAGAAGAAAAAAACAAGAGGGATGAAATTCAAGTTTGGTTCTCCCGAGAAGCATCGGCACTCTTACTCTAGATTAGCAGGGCAGAGCACAATATAATGATACAAATGAGTTGTTCACTCCCACTCATGGGAAAATTCGACATCTTCAGATAACAGATGTACTTTGTAGAAAATCGGAGCGAGATTAGCATGGGATCGAGATCCTTTGTTATACTCCTGATCAGCCGTTACACTGCATAACCAACTCCCACTGGAAGATTGACAGCGATATTTGAAACGAGAACAAGCCGCAAAGCATGAATCTATCATTCGACAGTATTTCCAGGTCAATACATGGCCAATATAAGTAAGATTGATGACTGCCGCTGTGTGGTGGTGAGGAAACCTCGTCATTTCCCAGCCGCGCGCTCTGAAACTCCCACTTTCCTAGGCACGTGCTGGAATCTTGAACAATGGAAGTGGCAGGAGTGACCAGTCCTTCACAGTTGGGATTCAAAAAATTTGCATGTGCTGGCCGCGTTATCTCGTACCTTTTGAGCAGAGTCTGGCCGTTCATGGGTACCTCTGATACTAAACTATTGGTAGAGTGGGTAACTCAAGATACCTTTTCTGATCGTACCCATTAGCGCCTTGAGGCTCTTCTTCCCAGACCGGGCCACCGGCTTCCTCAAAGAACATCCAAGAAGCCAGGAAGAAAAGTCCATGGGCGGCTGTGCTCGGAAACCAAGCCTTTTGCTCTGAGCCGATCTCTTCAGAATCTGTCGGTTCGTCCCTATTTGGCTCTTAAGCCGATGTCAATATACTGGGGACGCAGGCGCAAGGTTTCTGTGTTTCAAAACACTCTTGGCGACGTAGACAACGACGAGGTCGAGGTCGAGGTCTTTCAAGCGAGCGGACAAGCGCAAGCATGAGCACGCGAGAGTAGCACCTCGGTCAGCCGAATAATCCGCGCGTGTGGTCAGCATGGCGTGGCCGCCGCTCGTATCCCTATGGGATTACGGGTCGAGTCTCTGGCTGGCTTGGATCATAAGACGGATCATATTATCGGGCTATGAGAAGGCTGGGAGAAGGCTGGGAGAGGATATACAGTAGAGGGAGGGTGTTAAGGAGTGGCGAGGGACTGTCTTGGATTGAGGAGATACCGAAGAATGGAAAAATCGACTTCGGAGAGACTCTAGACATTGTCATAACGATGGAATCATATCACGGATTCACGGCTGTAGCCATCAATCAGCCAGCAGCTGGAATGATCAAGTACCAGTAACATCTTGGCGTACCGAAGACAGATCTTTACCTGGAACAGTCCCTGCCCCAAGGAAAAGCTCATCGAACCCCTCATGTGGCTGCATAAACATCGATACAGTACTGTCCTATGCCCCGCCGTGCCGCCCATCCTCCAATCCACGGCGATGTTTGCTGGTGCCCCTGAATCCGATCAGTTCGTCTCTCCCTGTGCAGCCACTCACACGATCGGATGGCTTGCCCACCCAGATCCCCTGAAGGGAGCTAGGGCGCTAGGGAGCCCGGGCGGGCAGGCTAATGCTCCCGGCCCCTTGCGCAAGCCAACCACTGGACAGTGGGCGCCACCGACACGACATCCTGCACCCCTGGATCCTGGATTCTACTGTAGACGTCCATCGAGAAACACTCCTCCCTTCCCCTTCCCCTCCCCTTCCCCTCCCCTCCCCTCCCCTCCATCCTTTTGCTCACATCACCTCCTGCTCAACAACTGGACACCGCTGCTCCGCTGCAGCTGTCGTGCCCTGTCTTATCCTGCCCCTAAGGTAGGAACGCAACCCAGGTAAGGTCCTTGATAGGCCCTCGGCTTCTGGCGGAACAGCTTTTGCCACTGCACGGCGCGTCAACGGGCAGTTCTGGCCCAGTGAGATTCCAAAGGACTGGCTCTCAACCTGCTGTTGGCATGCAGCTAACTCTCACCCTCCGTACCTGAACCCAGCCCTGACTGACCTCATCCCTCGCGATCTCTTCTTTTCTTACCTCGTCTCGCTGTTAGGCAGAGACAGTCTCTCATCTTCCTCTCTATCCTTTGATTTCTGCACGAATTCACCCTGTTCTGCTCGTTGTTCTCATTGCCGTTCAACCTCACTGGCGGAGTCAAAAGTCGTGTTGATCCCGACTGTCATTTGTTTGCAAAACACTTCACATTCAAATTCACATTCACCCTCACGGAATCAATCCCTGCCGAGTCTCCTCAATTTGCGTCAGGACAAAACAGACAAGAAAGACCCTACATCTGCTGGCCAGCATCGCCTCGTCACCGCATCACCACACCAACTCACCACCACCAACATAAGCTCATATCTTTCTGATACGATTACCGCGTACCAAGACATCCATTTCGCACGCTCGAACCACCTCCTGAACGAGCCCACTAGGAATCTGATCCCAAGAAACATCCAAGCATCCGGAGACCGTACCGAAAGCGCGTGGGAGTTCCCCACCACCAACCTCAAATATAGTGCGCAATTCACTTTTCGACCCACCACGAAAGCCACCATTTCACTTTCATGAAAGGGAATCCCCAAAGTGGAAGCGAGACTCTCCCATAAGATCTGGCGCCGATCCTCTTCCACCAGCTTGGTCTTCCTGCTCTCTCAGGCGTCCCTCGTTTACCCTCACTCACCGACCACTCACAACGGTCACCACATTCGTTCAATTCATAGTCCTGGAGACAGTTCATTCGTTTCACTGTTCTTAGGTACTTGGATTTAAAATAAAATAAAAACGTTGTCATTCTTTCAGACCCCGACAAACACACCCAGCAGCCAAGACAGTCAAACAATGCCATTTATTCACAACAACAATTCTTTGTTACTCGATCAAGAACAATAGAACAATAAGACAAAGAACTCGGAAAGATTTTAAACCTCGGATCCTGCGCAAGGTTTGTAGACTCTCATATTTCTTCGACAAACCTCAACCCAAATCTTCACAATAGCAAGCGACAATACTAAGACTTGCGACCCTTCCCGAGACCTCATATCTAACAAGGCTAGCAGTTCCATACACACTCATTTTCGATTCTCCAGTCCTACCTCTTGTATACAAGAAGCATAGCGACTATACCAAAGCACGATGGCTTCCCACCATGTACACCAGCTCCTCCACAGGGGGACTCAAGTGGTCGCTGTCCGTTCTTCCCATACCAATGACACCGCAGCACCTACAGGAACGATTGCGCCCTATGCGACCATGCTCAATGGCGTGAACCAGGTCATGAACGACATGTACCGGATAAGCTCATGGTGGAGTCTGGGCGTGCTGGCTATGCTCATACTTACTATTCGGTTATCTCAGAGGTTCAATGCGCATATACGGCACATATCAGCAATGGGGAAATCAGTACAGACGTATTGGGCAAGGAATTCATCGCCGTTATGGTGGTTCAAGAAGTATCTTTTGTACGCGCCTTTAGTCAACAAACGCCACAACCGAGAGTTCAGGCTCTCTTCGGCAATGAACATGGGAACCCTCCCATCAAGATTCCATTCGATCTTGATTTTCCTGTACTTGGCGAGTAACCTTGGATACACACTCCAACTCGATTGGAGTCAAGAGAATCATTACAAGGTTGTCGCCGAGTTACGTGGGAGATCCGGAATGCTGTCCGTGATCAACATGATTCCTCTGATCATCTTTGCTGGCCGGAACAACCCCCTGATAGGTCTGCTCCAAATCAGCTTCGACACATACAACCTCATGCACAGATGGCTTGGTCGCATTGTCATCTTTATGGCGCTCCTTCACACATGGTGTTGGGCATATGTCAAGTACAAGGCAGTCGGGTGGTCCGGACTCTTCAACCAAGTTGCTGTGGATCCTTTCGCAACCTGGGGTATGGTCGCTACTATTGCCATGGTCATCATCTTCATCACTGCCTTCTCTCCTGTCCGTCACGCTTTCTACGAAACCTTCCTGGATATCCACATCATAATGGCAGCTTTTGCACTAGCCGGAACCTGGATCCACTGCTCAGTAGCAAATCTCCCACCTCTACCCTACGTCCAGGCTACCTGTTATCTCTGGATAGCGGAGCGTGCCTGCCGCCTCATTGTACTCCTACGAGCCAATTACTCTACCAAGGGATGGACCTACGCCACTGTTGAAGCTCTTCCAGGAGATGCCTGCAGAGTCACGATGCACCTCCCTAGGAAGATGCACATCAAGCCTGGATGTCACGCCTACCTCCGCTTCCTTAACATCAACCCCTTGGAGTGCCACCCCTTCTCCATCGCCTGGGTTGAGGACAAGCCAGCAAATGGATCTCTCCCCATGGCCGAGAAGAACGGTGAGATCATCCTTCGCGACAATGAGCTCGTTACCGATGTCTCATTTGTCATTGGCGCCCAGACCGGCTTCACAAGGAAGTTATTCAACAAAGCAAACGCCTGCTCTCCACGCTTCCTGACTCTCAAAGCCGCAATGGAAGGACCATACGCCGGCCACCACTCCCTCGACTCCTACGGGCATGTGGTACTCTTCGCCGGTGCAACCGGAATCACACATCAAATCGGATTCACGAAGCACCTCATCAACGGCTTTCACGACGGCTCCATTGCCACCCGCAAGATCACTCTCGTGTGGATCGTCCGCGATTCAGAGCACCTTGAATGGGTCCGCCCGTGGATGGATCAGATCCTCCGCCTTCAAGGGCGTAGAGACTGCCTCACGATTAAGCTGTTCGTCACGCGACCCAAGAACCCAAGAGAGATCGTCTCGCCCAGCAACACGGTGCAGATGTTCCCTGGACGCCCGAACATCAAGCTCATCATGGAGGGCGAGGTAAAGGAGCAGTGCGGCGCCATGGCTGTCACAGTCTGCGGACCTGGTGGCCTGGCTGATAATGTGAGGGAGGCGGTCCTTGGAGTACAGGAGTACGGTGTGGTGGATTTCATTGAGGAGTCTTTCACTTGGTGATTGATCCTTTCATCTGTCCGGATACGTATCGACGAACGAACGACCTATTTGATTGATTGATAGCGAGTTAGTCTTATCCATCTACTGCAGCGAAGCGAGCGAGGCGTCACGGGCTACATTGAGGAAGTAAGAAGGAATTGGGACCACCAGGGTCGAGGAGTACGACGATATTTCATGCACATAATTTTGTTCACGGGCGCACCACCCATAGAGACGACGTTTGGCTTCTAAACGGTTTTTGTCTAGATCACTTGTATAATAAGACGTTTCATTTTGCACATAGAAAGAAGGAGAGATGGCAGAGAAGAGGACAGGATAGATAAGAGTCACTGTAGATAGGAATGCCGTGTTTAGAATCGGACACCCATACTCGAGCTCAAGCTACCAGTTTATCGTTTCCTTTACCAGTGATTGATCGATTGGAATCTTGGCTATTTGCCATGTTCTTTAGTGAATCTATGATTTGTCTGGACTTCCATACCGATTTCGCAACCATGCATACAAGATGACGTCCCATCTGCAGTACAACACTTCCTTAATATATTCCTGTGCCTGTCGGCTCCCGCCATGTCTGCTTCCCCGCTCTCCAACCTTCATCTGCACTTACTCATTGGACGCCAGCTCCGAATGCAAGAACTCAACATGAGGTACAGATCAACAGCCGTACAAGCACGTGGCAGAACAAACGTCCTTTCATACTCTCTCTTTCTTTACCTTACCTTTACCCTTTGTCGTGCCTGTGCCCATTCAAATCGCTTTACCAGAGATCGAGGATGCCAAGACACAGGGACGGAAAAGCCGTGTGGTGGGATGAATTGTTCGGAAGGACTACGCGATAACTGCGGGTGTTCTGTCTCTGTCATGTCAGTCAGCTACATTGAAGTGGGAAAAGACCGAGAGAGGACACTGAATATGTTTAACTTACTTCTTTGACAGTATGGAAATAAATTCATTGATTGATTGAATTCTAACAGGAAATGTTCGTTTCACTTCAAATGAACTTGCACGAGTAGTTGACGCCTAGTGCAGGTAAGGAAGTGAAGTCAGGCGGTATCTGCGGATTGCCCAGGCGGGATGCTCCAGGTTAGACGCCCGCTAATCCTGCAAAATAGTACGCCACTCCTCCCCCGCCCTTCGGGGGTCAGTGACTGGATGGGTGAAAACAATTTTGGGTGACTCAATTCCGGTGAAACTCTGAACAACTCACACAAACAATTCCTCGTGGCGCCCGTTTTTCGTGTCACTGTTACATCTTAAGATACTTGCCGACTTATTGTGAAGAAGCTATTCGAAAGCGTTCGGACAGAAAGCAAAGAGCTCGCTCGCGCATAAATTCTTTTTGCCATTGTGCAGTTGACCCCGCCATCGGCACTCGAACTTCAATATGCCCATGTAAGTCTGACCACAACCACTTCTGACGATTTTGCTTGAAGCAGGTTGCTGATTCCTGCTTTGCTAGGCTTAAGGACCCCTCGAAGAAATACAAGAGGTTTCCCCCTCTCCAGCTCAAGGATAGACAATGGCCAGACAAAACCATTGACAAGCCCCCGCGCTGGCTCTCGACCGATTTGCGCGATGGCAACCAGAGCTTGGTCGATCCTATGGTACGCTTTCCCTACCATTGAGTACTTGGAGACTATTAGAGGCTAAAATATGATGAAAATCTAGGACGGAGAGCAGAAATGGAGATACTTCAAGATGTTAGTGGAGCTTGGCTACAAAGAAATCGAGGTTTCATTCCCCTCAGCCTCACAGACTGATTTCGACTTCACACGCCGCCTTGTCGAAACACCCGGTGCGGTCCCCGATGATGTCTGGCTCCAGGTTCTCTCGCCATGCAGAGAAGAGCTTATTAAACGAACGGTCGACTCCCTCAGAGGCGCGAAGAAGGCCCTCCTACATATCTACCTTGCTACCAGCGAGTGCTTCCAGCGGATCGTGTTTGGCATGACTGAGGACGAAGGATTGGCTCTCGCGGTCAAGTGTACGGAATACGCGCGGTCGATTACGAAGGATGATCCGTCACAGGCAGGCACGGAATGGGCGTTCGAGTTCTCGCCTGAGACCTTCTCGGACTCCAGACCAGAGTTTGTGATCAAGATATGCGAGGCTGTGAAGAAGGCTTGGGGTCCATCGGAGGAGAATCAGATTATCTTTAATCTTCCCGCTACGGTGGAGATGTCGACGCCGAATGTGTATGCGGATCAAATTGAGTATTTCTGCAGAAATATGACGGAGAGGGAGAAGTTCTGCGTGTCTCTCCACCCGCATAACGATCGTGGGTGTGCGGTTGCAGCGGCGGAGTTGGCGCAGATGGCTGGTGCGGATAGAGTTGAGGGATGCCTTTTTGGAAATGGAGAGAGAACGGGAAATGTTGATCTCGTTACCTTGGCTTTGAACCTTTATACCCAGGGTATCCACCCCAACATCGATTTTTCTGATCTCAACAGAGTTATAGATGTTGTGGAGGTTAGCAACAAGATTCCGGTTCATCCTCGAGCACCGTATGGTGGTTCGCTCGTTGTTTGCGCTTTCAGTGGTTCGCATCAAGATGCAATCAAGAAGGGCTTTCAGGTCAGAAAGAAGGAAGGTGCTACAGACGAGAATCACTGGCAGGTTCCATACCTCCCGCTCGATCCTCAGGACATCGGCCGTACATACGAAGCCATCATCCGTGTCAACTCGCAAAGTGGCAAGGGAGGAGCAGCATGGATCATTCTCCGGAATCTCGAGCTCGACTTGCCACGCGGTCTACAAGTGGCTTTCAGCAAGGTGGTACAAAAGCGGGCAGATGCAGTGGGTCGGGAGCTGCTCTCCAACGAGATTCAAGATCTGTTCGAGCAGACCTATTTCCTCAAGCAGAACCCAAGGTTTACTCTAGTGGACTACAGCATCAGCACCGACCGCTCAGCGTCGCCGGCTCCACCTGCGCCCGGCAAGACGCAAGACACGACCAAGTTGAAGCGGCAGTTCGAAGGTGTCATTTCCTTCGATGGTCAAGAACACAAGCTAAAGGGAATAGGAAATGGGCCTATTTCCAGTTTGGCCAACGCTCTCTCGTCCATTGGGATTGATCTTGATGTTGCGGATTACAAGGAGCATGCTATTGGAGGCGGAAAGGGTGTCAAGGCTGCAAGTTACATTGAGTGCACAGCTGCAGGCTCGAATCAGAAGGTTTGGGGTGTGGGAGTTCACGAGGATGTGGTGCAGAGTTCTCTTATTGCACTTTTGAGCGCTGCTAGTAACGTGAGTCGCAATTTCTTGATTGAGAAGATATCTGGTTTACTAATGCTGAACAGTTCATCACCACGCGACCTAACACGCCTCTCTTGCTCAAAGGTAGACATGGCGCGTCGATGAGCCAGGACCTTGATCTGAACGGAAGTCCTAAGAGCCCCAGAGAGAACGGACTTTCTATTCCCAAGCCAAATGGCCAGCCTCGAAGCGGGCCAGATGCTATTTCTGTTTTGGAGGCCAAGGCCAACGGTATGTAGGCAAGGAGGAGCTTTACAATGGTGAATGTTGTGCGGGGGAGTTGCGTTGACGGGACGGGCCTTGCTCTGGCTTTTGGTTTGGAGGGGTAAATAGTTTCAGCTTTTTGCTTGTGATGTTCATTGGTTTGGTGCTTGGGCTGCATTTGCAGATGATAGGAACCAAAAGTGATTTTGAAAGAATAAATCCACATTTCGAAAATCCACTCAAAATAAATCACTCGTATGGTATTTATTGACATTCAAAATTAGATTTCAGAATAATTTCCCCTCTCATGCAGCTCTGCTCCATACTGAAAATATTTTCAGGGGACAGCATTCGGCAATCCATGAAGAGGCACTATCACTAATACGGCTCTAGCGCGTAACTGCTCACGGTGGGTTGTTGGAAGGAACAAATTCAATGTGCACGAGGCTTTCAAAGCTTTGAATAGACACTGATTGCCCTACGAGATTTTCTACATTCATTTGCCGTTATTTAAGGCAACATAGACTTTTTCTTTGACGGGTTCCAGCATCTGCGGCACCTTCTAGAAGCCGGCTGTAGCCTTGGTCGAACGCGAAATTCAGTTCGCTTCCAGATCGTCCAGCAACTTCAACAAACCTAAACAACATCCACTCACCTTTCCCTACTTCTTGACCCTCACCGTCTCACCCAACCACCTCAAGGAGACAACCTCTTTCTAACAAACTGACGAATCATCTTCCTTACAAGAACCCTACTTACCTTACAGACGTTCTGCACACACAGCGC
The DNA here is from genome assembly GCF_030347475.1 of Cadophora gregata. NCBI lineage: Eukaryota > Fungi > Ascomycota > Leotiomycetes > Helotiales > Ploettnerulaceae > Cadophora > Cadophora gregata. The sequence goes on along the minus strand of NW_026695934.1, from coordinate 1,315,697 downwards.
GCAGGCTGTGAACCGCCATCATGGACGTCAACTCTGTGCTCTTGAACACCTTCTCGGCCGGTCAGTTTGCCTCCAGAGGGCCCAGATTATACTTCGGTCGCAATGCTAATACTACGCAGACGCGGCCATAAGAGGAGCTGCCGAAGCACAGCTCACACAAGCTGCTGAGACCAACTTCGTAAGTTCCCCCTTGCCTGACCGCATCTCCGGCTGCGCGCAATATAGCACCTGCTAACTTCAACCCCTCTTCAGGCCGGATACCTCGTAACCCTCGTCCAAGAGCTCGCAAATGAAGAAGCCCAAGGACCTGTCCGAGCAGCAGCCGGTATCGCGCTGAAGAACGCCTTCACCGCACGCGAATATGCTAGATTACACGAGCTACAGGAGAAATGGCTTCAACAGGATGGAGATACCAAGAAGCGCGTCAAAGACCTGACTCTACAAGCGCTCTCGTCGAGCAATACACAAGCTGGTGCCGCTGCTGCACAAGTCGTCGCGTCGATAGCTGCTGTTGAGCTTCCTCGTGATCAATGGCCGGAGCTGATGCCCACTTTGGTGCGAAATGTTGGCGAGGGCAGCGATCATCTCAAACAGACTTCTCTGACCACCATCGGCTTCATCTGCGAGAGTCAAGACTCAGACCTCAGATCCAGTCTCGTCCAGCACTCCAACGCTATTCTAACCGCTGTTGTGCAAGGTGCTCGCAAGGAGGAGCCAAACCCAGAAGTCCGCCTGGCGGCCATATACGCTCTTGGAGACTCTCTCGAGTTCGTCGATAGCAACTTCAAGAATGAGGGCGAGCGAAACTACATTATGCAGGTTATCTGCGAGGCCACACAAGCTCCAGATATGCGGATACAGCAGGGTGCTTTTGGATGTTTGAACAGAATCATGGCTCTTTACTACGAGCTGATGCGTTTCTATATGGAGAAAGCTCTCTTTGGTCTTACGATCATGGGCATGAAGAGCGAGGAGGAAGACGTTGCTAAGCTAGCCGTTGAATTCTGGAGCACTGTTGCAGAAGAGGAGATCGCCATTGAGGATGATAACGCACAAGTGAGTTTCATATGCCCCACTTTTCCGACCGCACACTAATCATATTCCCATCAGATTGAGAATGTCGACCAAATGCGGGAGATCTTCCATTTCTGCTCTGTGGCTACAAATGAGGTTGTCCCAGTTCTATTACAACTTCTGACCAAACAAGATGAGGATGCCGCCGATGATGAATACAACATCTCAAGAGCCGCGTACCAATGTCTGCAACTTTACGCACAGGCTGTCGGAGGCACTGTTGTTCAACCAGTCTTGGCTTTCGTCGAGGCTAACTTGCGCCATGAGGACTGGCATCACAGAGATGCTGCTGTTTCTGCTTTCGGTGCTATCATGGAGGGACCAGAGGAGAAGGTCATTGCACCAATCGTCAAGCAAGCGCTTCCAGTTATCATCAAGATGATGGAAGACCCAGTCATTCACGTCAAGGATTCCACTGCTTATGCTCTTGGACGTATTACCGAGGCATGCTCAGAAGCGATTGACCCCGTTCAACACCTTCCTCTCCTGATCAAGTCTCTCTTCGAGGGTCTTGTCAGCAGTCCGAAGATGGCAGGATCATGCTGCTGGGCCTTGATGAACCTTGCAGAGCGTTTCTCTGGCGAAATTGGTTGCCAGCAGAACCCACTCACACCTCACTTCAACGAGAGCATCTCTCGTCTTTTGCAAGTTACCGAGAGACCAGATGCTGATAACCAACTTCGAACTGCTGCTTACGAAGTGCTCAACACATTTGTCCAGAATGCTGCCAATGAGAGCTTGCCCGCTGTTGCGTCTCTATCGGAGATAATTATCAAGCGTTTGGAAGATACTATTCCTCTTCAATCACAAGTCGTCAGCGTTGAAGACAAGATTACCCTCGAAGAGATGCAAACTAGTTTGTGCACTGTTCTCTTGGCCATTGTCCAGCGTCTCGAGAAGGAGGTTGCTCCTCAAGGCGATCGTATCATGGCTGTTCTGCTCCAGATCCTCACCACTGCTGGCCCCAAGTCAAGTGTTCCTGATGCAGTATTCGCCACTGTCAGCGGTCTTGCCAATGCTTTGGAAGAGGATTTCTCCAAGTATATGGAGCATTTCTCTCCCTTCCTTTACAATGCTCTGGGCAACCAAGAAGAGCCAGCTCTCTGCTCCATGGCTATTGGTCTAGTCAGCGACATCACCCGTTCGATGGGCCCTCCCAGCCAGCCATATTGTGATACATTCATGAACTATCTTTTGAACAATCTAAGAGTACGTATCCTCCGTCTAAGTCCTCTGCTATACTTATGCAATGAAACTAACATCTTAAAACAGAGTACTGCACTTGCCAACCAATTCAAGCCTGCGATCCTTCAATGCTTTGGAGATATTGCTGGTGCCATCGGTGGTCACTTTGAGACTTACCTCTCTGTTGTCGCCCAGGTTCTTCAGCAAGCAGCTGGTGTTCAAGCCAGCGCTGATGGATCGTATGAGATGTTTGATTACGTCATCTCGTTGCGCGAAGGTATCATGGATGCCTGGGGTGGGATCATTGGTGCCATGAAGGCTGGAGGCAAGACTCCATTGTTGCAACCATATGTCGAGTCGATCTTTGGCCTTCTCAATATCGTCTACTTGGATCAAAATAAGAGCGATGCTCTTATGAGATCCTCCATGGGTGTCATCGGGTAAGTGGAGACTCTCAACCTTTGGAAATCTAGCTGACAGATATAGTGATCTCGCCGAGGCTTTCCCCAACGGTGAATTCTCCGGCTTCTACCGTGCCGAATGGCTCACCCAGATGATCAAGGATACTCGCCAAAACCGTGACTTCCAGTCAAGAACCATCGATACTGCACGCTGGGCTCGTGAACAAGTCAAGCGCCAAATTGGTGGCACCCAAGGTATCCAACAAACCTGATTTGCTGCTCTTCTTTACGAAAGATCATGCGTCCAAGATTACAATTTTTAATACCCTAGGGCCGGCGCAAACCATAGAATCTCGGGTCCTCAATTGATCTTGGCCTTCATTGCTTCTTCCAACCTTCAGATTTTCTTCTTTTATTTGTCAGAATGACCGGTCACATGAGGGGTCTTGTCCTCGACCAACGTCTGAAAGGCGTTCTTTGTTTATTACCCCCAGCAGCACATCGCATCATGAATCATCATACACGACAGATATTCGCCATGTCTTGTCACCAACCTCCTTCGGATTCCGGCGAAGTCGACCAGAATCACATAAACGAACGAGGCCACCCCATGATGTATTGCAACCGCACCCGGCACAGCACCAACGACACAACATAACACGACCCGAACACAATTTTGTACACAAAGATCCTCCCCTTTTAGCAACCGCGCCGCTACACAAACAATACCCCTTACACCAACGCGCCATATTTCATTTCCGGATTCGAGGTGGGTTCGATGAACGAAAGGGTCACGAATCGAGGGGGAAAGAGCGCGTTCACGAAACGAAGACAGTTCGTAGTAGAGAGCGCGGACGACCGAACGAGAGAACGAGTAGCCAATGCCGTCACCACGAAACAAATCTTGTATTGAATCAACACAATGCCAATTCTCAATAAATGAGGTTGGGTTGAAAAGGGAATATTTAACATTCATTTTTCTTCTTTTATTCTCCCTCGACTGGAACATATGTATGTGAAAGCGTCTCTACGATCGACCGTATTGGGTCCGTAGATCGCTCGTGGGTTGACTGGCTTGGCTTGGTGCACTACGCTGCCTGGATTTGATGAGTGAGGTGTTGCATGCTTGTAGCATGGGAACCAATTTGCTCTTCCTCTGAGCTGCGGGGCGAATATAGAGCAGGCAAGGCAACACGCTAGAGAAAGAATTGGTGGGCTCAAGCATGGCGAGCTTCGAGTCTCACTGTTTGGACTGAGAGGTGTGGATGATGGATTATGGAGTGGATGGTGGAGGTGAAATGTTAAAGGTCATCGCGAGCTAGCTTGAGGGAACTGTTTACTGGTTGTGGATTTTGTGTCAAGTGATGCGATTCACAATGTGGAAACGTCTTCTCATCTATGCGGTGGCCACATGAGGAGAGTGTTGGGGTGTTCTGGTCTCGGTGGGCGTGGGAGATAGAGAAAGATGGATGTCTTGAATGCGATGCGATTCCCCCCTTATATTCATCTGCTTGACTTGGTGTTCGTTGCTGTGACGTTGGTGATTTTGCTATGATTTGGCTGTGATTTGTATATGGTTGGATTTGGACCTGTCGTCCTGTGACTGGTCAGTTACTATCTTGGTCTCTTCTCGTCTCTACTTTTGCTTAGTTTCTACTTATTTGGGCATACATCAGGCCGAGCCATTCCTCATCCCAATTCAGCACAAGGTAACTGAACATCACTATCGAGCCATCAGCTGAGAACAGAGCATACCCGCTTCGGTCCGGTCAACTCGGATATAAGAGTCGGAGTCGGTCGCAGCGGAGAAATGTCAGTCATCGCTCAGGTCCGCAGGCTTCCAACGACCTCTTTAGCCAGTCATGTATGCGGATCAAATCTCATCAATCATCCGGACCAGTGATAGCATAGTATCTAACCACTCCGTTGGACACCCAAAGATCTTTTTGGGAATACGACGCCTGTGACAGTGTATTGCTAGGTAGGTTCGCTCCGGCGTCGGACATGACTTGCGAGGCTAGAATAACGGGAGGCATTCATCATTCACTTGCCTTTTATGTTTCCGTCCATCTCAATCTCTTGCTCTTCAATCCTTTCGAACCTATTTCCTAATCCTCAACCCAAACAAAGAACCAAACATCCCACAGTCAACCATGACCCCATCTTCCGACATTCCCAACTTCATCATCCGCTATCTCCCCGAAATCCTCGCCTACGCTCTCAAACTCCTTTCCCAACGCATCCAAGCCGTCATCCACAGACACACTTACCACTCCTCCCCCTCGCCCAAACACATCGTCATAATCGGCGGGTCCTTCTCCGGACTCTACCTCGCCTTCCAACTCGCTGAGTCTCTCCCCTCAGGCTACAAAGTCGTCCTGGTAGAGCAGAACTCGCATTTCAATTATACGTTCAACTTCCCGCGGTATTCTGCCGTACAGGGGAGAGAACAGAATGCTTTCTTGCCTTATGCGGGACTTTTCGCGAAAATACCCAACGGGGTATTCGAGCAGGTGAAAGGGAAAGCTGTGGGGATTAGAGATGGGGAAGTCCTGTTGGAGAATGGTGATGTGCTGGAGTTTGAGTATCTGGCTATTGCTGCAGGTGTTATGCAGTCGCCTCCTGCTAAGCTGCTCTCGACTGAGAAGGCAGGTGCTTGTAAGGAATTGCAAATCTTGCAGAAACGGATCCAGGAGTCGGAAAATATTGCGATTGTTGGAGCGGGCGCCGTGGGTGTGCAGCTTGCGACTGATATCAAGACTTTCTCGCCGAAGAAGAAGGTTACGGTTATTCATTCGAGGCAATGGATTTTGAGTGGCTTTGGACAGAGGTTGGCTCAGTTTGTGATGAAGAAGTTGGATGATCTTGGGATTGAGGTTGTGCTGGGGGAGAGACCGGTGCTTCCCAAAGTGACAAATTGGGAGCCAATGGAGTTGGAATTTAAGAATGGAGATAAGCGGGAGTTTCATCTGGTTGTCTGTCTCTCTCTTCCTTTTTCAGTCCCTATGATTTTACAAAGCTGATAGATCGCTAGATCCCCTGTACAGGACAAACGCCTAACTCATCAATAGTCGCCTCCTTCTCGCCATCGTCCATCTCACCACTCACTCAGCATATCCTCGTTAACAAGAATCTCCAACTCACCGATGATGTCAAACTCGGCACCACCTTCCCCAACATCTTCGCTCTAGGCGATGTGGCCGAGACTGGAGGCCCAAAGTTCGCTAGAGCCGGCAGTGCACAGGCAGAGATCGTAAGAGGGAATATTGTGGCGTTGATTAAGGGAAAAAAGGATAAGTTGGTGGAATATGTGCCGAGTGTGTTGGAGGGCTTATTGAAGTTGAGTTTGGGGAAGGTAAGGAATTACTCATTCTATTTCGGGTTTCTTTAGGTATGGGATTGAACCACAGCTGATCAAACTTGGGTTTATAGGATGAATGTGTTTTGTATATGCAGGATGAGAAGAGGGATTATATGATCTCCGGGAAATTGAAGGATGTTGACTTGGAGGCTGCGAAAGCGTGGAAGATGTTTGGTGCTGACATAAAGAATGCTGCAAATCTCTAAACGGGGTGGAAGGCTAAGTTTGGGCTTCTTTTCGCAATTTTCCTTTTCATGCAGCTAATTGTATACTATTCATCGTCTAGATTTTTCTTAGGAGATTAAAGATTCACATGAGTATTTCTCTACCGGTGCTTCTATACCACACCATTCCTTCTGAGCCACTCTATCTTGTCGGCTTCCATCCCAATTTCTCGGAGAATCTCATCCTATGCTCACCGAGCAACGGTGGTCTCATCCGAATACTCGCCTTCGTATCCCCAAATTTAACAGGAATACCAACGGTCTTCGATTTCCCATCCGCCAAAGCCTCAAAATCCACCTGCTCAATCATGTCCCTCGCTTCAGCCTGAGGATGCTGAAATGAATGCTCCATATCATTTATAGGCCCATATGGCATTCCGCTTCACTCCAGTGCCTCTAACCACTTCTCTGTCGTCTTCCTCGCAAAACACTCATCCAGGATTACCTTCAAGGCAGCCCGATTCTCATTCCTCTTATCATTCGTCCCAAACCTTTCGTCTTCAGCCAATAGTTCCACATCCCAGCAATCCAGCAAGATTCTTAAACTGTCGATTGTTAACAGCACCACACACAAGCCACGAATCTCTCGTCTTGAACGCGGCATACGGCACGATACTAGGGTGTTCAGTTCCAAATCTAGTGGCTTCTTTCTTCATATTCAGCCACACCTTCGCCACGCTCGTCAAGAGCAAAAGTTGGGTGTCGAACAGTGAGCAGTCGATTTTCTGGCCCTTGCCTGTACGGTGTCGCGCTTGGAGAGCAGCAAGGATAGCGCCATGGGTGTAGAGCCCCGTTGAGATGTCGGTGAGAGCCACGCCTGGTTCAGTAGGTGGTCCATCGTGTTCGCCGGTGATATGGAGGAGACCTGCTTCTGCGGCGGCCGGCAATGATGTCGTATCCTGCTCGTTTTGAGTAAGGTCCTTCTGCTCCGTAGCCTGCATAGGAGGTCAAAAAAAGCTCACAAAAGAATTCTGGATGATAATACCTGAGATGCTAGCATATATGAGTGAACGATTCAATTTCCCCAGAGTGTCATAGCCCAGCCCGAACTGCTCCATCTTGCCTGGAATAAAGTTTTCAACCCTGTTAGATGGTCGATTTAGTAAATAAAAATTCGGCAATGCTCTTCCTAGCAACTCACAAAACATCCGAATTCATTGCTAGATTCAGGAGAACTTTCCTCCCCTCCTCTTGCTTAACGTCTAGGGTGAAAGATCGCTTATTTCTGTTCACAGCTGCGAAATAATACGACAACTTCTCCTCGTGCCCCCAAGTTGATGTTTCACCATCGACTCGCCAGTATCGGGTATCATCCTATTTCGTTAAGTTAATTTGAATGCTCTCAAAATATGCTACTCTCTTCAGTTTCTGTTTGATGTCAATGTACTTACTCCTTGACCTGGCTGCTCGACTTTGATGACGTCGGCACCATAATCTGCTAGGATCTGAGTACACAAAGGTCCCTGGTGATATCAGCTTTGACTCTGGTGCTGTGAAAGGACACAGAATGGTGGACTTACCGCAAGAACTCGAGACATGTCTAGGATTTTAATGCCGTGTAAAGCTCCATGGGAGTCGTGTAGCCTTTGCGATGTCGAGATTTGCCGAGGGTGGTGGGAACACCCTCGACGATTTGGAATGCATCTCAATACAGTTTTAGGAATCTGCTTGTACAAGCATTCCATATTTGATGTTTTGGGGGTTAGGAGGAAGTGCCGAGGTAGCTGTTTTCCTAATGTATGCTGGAAGCAGAGCTCACAAGACTAACACTGGTCTTGAGGTTGGGCGATTTTGCATAAATCGTGGAGAAAGGCCGTAGCTTTGGTGACTTTTCACAAATGATGAATGCTTTAAGGGAATTTCGAAATCTCCAAGGAGTTTTCATTCTATATGTGATTTGGTGTTCGTGAACACTTACCGACTGGCTCGGTCATGGACGCCGAAGGGAACATGAAGATGCTGATTTGAGTTTAGGTTTGAGCGCGAGGGGACGTACCTGAGAGACTAGAATTATCAGTTACATGCTTTCCAGAGGCTCAAATTGCGAGGTCTGCGTACTTTTGGGATCTGCAGTTCCTGTTGAGCCGACGGGAATCCAAGTAGCGTTTAACCACCCCACACTTGTAAAGTACCCCGCACTACATGTTGGTACAGACATACATGCTCTACACACCGCCTTGATTTCGTACATTGAATGACAACATAAAAAGTTATACTCGAATTAGCTTGGACAACATTTCGGTAATGAGCATAACTCTATACTTTGTTTTCAGACGTTGGTAGACTTTTTACAACAGTATAATTCGGAGGTTTTCCTGATCCATACAGGACAATGTGACCATCACTTGGCAAAATGAAGTCAACATTCTCTATGATCAGGGTATATCTTTGGCTCATACTCACATGCAAGTATCCAACTAAAGACTCCATAGGCACCACAAGGTCTGGCACCCACCAAACACCTCCCTCTCATCCTTGGCTGCCCACGAAATCGACCTTCTCTGTGTGCTGTACAGAAACCACGATATGCCCACGCTCAAGCCACGCAGTTCCTCCAAACCAGTGACCCCGACCTCACTGACTCACAAAGGACCGTTCGTGAATCCATCTCTAAAATCTGCTCCCGCTTCCCAGACTCCTACTGGCTCCACACCGACCAAACCAAAAGCTTCCCAATCGAGCTCCACTCCGCGCTCGCCAAAGACGGCTGGCTAGGAATATGCATGCCTTCGCAATATGGCGGTTCTGAGCTAGGCATCTCAGAAGCCGCTGTAATGATCCAAACGATCTCTGAATCCGGCGCAGGAATGACTGGTTCCTCGGCCGTGCACATGAACATTTTTGGGCTGGAACTCGTCGTGAAATTCGGAAGCGAGGAGCAAAAAGAAAGATTTCTCGTCCCATTGATCAAAGGGGAGGAGAAAGCATGTTTTGGCATCACGGAGCCGAATATGGGGCTCGATACGTTGAGATTGCAGTCTTCAGCTACGAGAGATGGAGAGTATTATGTGCTGAAGGGGAGCAAGATTTGGATTTCGACAGCGCAGGTCGCGGAGAAGATATTGATATTGACGAGGACGACGCCGCTTGATTAGGTGACGAAACTATCTCAGGGCCTTTCGTTGTTTTATACTGATTTGGATAGAAGTCAGGTGGATGTTACTGAGATCCCGAAGACGGGGAGGTGTGCGGTTGATACTAATACGTTGTTCTTTGATGGATGGAAGGTGCCTGTAAGAGATCGGATTGGGGAAGAAGGGAATGGGTTTAAGATGATTATGCATGGTATGAATGCTGAGAGGGTGTTGATAGGCGCTGAGGCTCTTGGGCTGGGTTTGCGGCTCTGAGAAAGGCGGCGATTTATGCGGGCGAGAGAGAGGTGTTTGGAAGACGGATTGGGAAGAATCAGGGGATTCAACACCCGCTAGCTGATAGCTGAATGAACCTGGAAGCTGCGAGGTTGATGGTTTACCAAGCTGCGAGGCTATATGATGAAGGATATCCGAGTGGAGAGTAGTAAGTGTTGTCTTGGACTTTTTGTCTTTCGTGATTGCAAGACCCCTGATAGAGACACTGCGCTGACTTTAAACGTGTAGCGCGAACGTAGCGAAGTACCTAGCGGCAGAAGCTGCCTTTACAGCCTGCGAGAGAGCCGTCATGGCACATGGAGGAATGGGTTATGCGCAGGAGTATCATGTCGAGAGATATATGAGAGAGGTGTTCATCCCTAGAATAGCACCTGTCAGCCGAGAGATGATTTTAAATTATATTGGGGAGAGAGTATTAGGACTTCCAAAATCGTACTAAGGGTTGACTTCATGGAAACACGCAGATCAACGTGCTGAGATGCATTTGACTATAGTTTCTCTGCAGAGTTATAAGCAGTCTCGCAAGGCTATGTAAATTAAGTTTGACGAGATAACGAGATGACGAGAATACCACCTAAAAGCAGTGTGCCCCCTTGAGCTCTGACCATAATTCGAGAAGATATGACACTAATGAGGAAGGGCACTTGCCAATGGTCTCAGGAAGGTGTCCCATACTTGGACTTCTCTCAGTTCTCGTCATACTTCTGCATAGGTGCATTTGTGATCTCTCCACATAATAATATCATTAACATTTTCTCTATGTAAATTCTGGGTATATTCCTTTCACGAGTACGCCTTGTATTCTTCATCAATCATCCATATGCATGTAATACCCAGATCCAACAACGCCAAGTCATATTCCCAAAGCTTGTTGTAAGCTGCTTTTGGTACACACGCCACTTCTTAATGCACAACTAACAGGTGGAAATCCTGAAGTGAGAAGACTCCTGTAGGACATGGAAGAATCCCGCCCATCTATCAAGAAAAGTTAAAACCACAGAAGTTCAGAAGTGGTAGGCTAGTAGATCTGTTGCGATCGTTGAGAATGAGATTAGAAAAGTTGAATTGTGATGTTGTCCGCGTAATAATCTTTAGTGGCCTCACGCGTCTCAGCCTCTTCGATGATCTCCGCTTCACTTTCAGTAAGCCTGTTCAACTGTTCCGTCAAAATGATTTCCATACGCTTAAAATCCATATTGTGGATCTCACGCCAGTTCTGGTGCTTGCATTTCTTCGGAGGCTTGACACAGATATTGTCAAGAGCATCGTCGACAGTTTTTGAAGGCGCAGGGACAGCTTGGCCGGGGTACAAGATATGCGCTCCAATCCCTTTGGTAGCTTCGGTTCGTGGTCCAAGTTTGTTCGTCGAGAATGCATTCTGTCCCTCCTCTGACTCTAACCAGGCACTGAACTCTGCCTGGTTCATGGCCAGGCGATCATCGTAGCCACAGATTGCTTTGACATCGAGACTCGGGTGCTTTGAAGCAGCTTGTGCGCGTGCACTGATCATCAACAAAAGCTTTTGCTGATTTTGGTACCCTCCAATTTGGGCCTCAAGCAATCGTTTCTTTTGCTGAATCTCCTCAATCAAAATCTTGTCCTCGGGCAGGATATGACGGAGACCGACGGGACCTTCTAATGTCACAATTAGTTATGAATAAGGGCATATACAATGATTTCAGACTTACCAAGTTGATCGCCTTCCTCTATCGAAAGTCTCGGCTTCTTCCCTAAGTTATGAAGTTCTTCAGCGGTAGAAATGGATGTCAGAAGATCCGCGACCTCCTGTCGGTTCAAGGCACCTCCCATTGATGGCGCATCGTCGCCACGAAGTTTGTTGTAGCACCACTCGAAAAACGCGTTGAGATGCTCTTCGCTACAATACTTGCTATTTTCGTTCACCCGTGCAGCCCTCCTACAGCCATTATCGCAGTTGATATATCGACAAATTCGCTTCCACGTAGTTTTCAGTTCATTGGTAGTGCATTTGGGGCAAATGTATCGGTCCAAGAGTTCCTTTGCGTCGTCCTCGTCAATATTAACGCAAGAGCAATGGTACCAGTCTTCGCAACCTCCATCGCAAAAGACCATCATGCGATGATCATCTGGTCCACGACATATACAATACTCCCCACCATCGTTACTTTCGGGGCTTCCAACTGGCGACTGGCGGACGGAACCTGAAGGAGTACTATTTTTCTCTGCTGCAAAACGTTAGTCGGCTGAAGAAGTCATGTATACTTGACTAAACATACCCTCGGTCTTGGGTCGCCTAGGAGCCGGCTTCTTGACAGGAGCAGCAATTCCCTTCTTCTTAGGTATGGGTGGCTTATCCATCTTTGTAGGCGCGGGACTACCAGATTTAGGTGCGGGACTGCTCAGCTTTTGGGTTGTTGACGGAGCAGGTGTGCCTTGCTGAGATGAACTTGTGTCTGAAGGGGCTGATGGGACCTTTCTTTTTCGGCCTTCGGCCTTGATCTTTTCTGAGATACTCATAGGTACAGCGCCTGGCGCCAAATCGTAGAGCTCCTCAGATCGCTCCTTCTTGATGGGCTCGGGCTTCACAGCTGGCGACTTTGCCTTCTGCGCTGCCTTTGGCATGTAAGTATGGCCACCAGCAAGAGCTGCTGCAACAGCTTTATAATGCTTTTCCTTATTCTCTAGGAGCATGCGCAGCGCGAGGGTACGTGTCTCTCCCGAGTCGCGGTATTTTCGAGACTCGTTGGCAGACTTATGATGCTTGTTGTACATGCGGGAATCGGCCGCTGTGTAAATTCGATTCCAGACGGTGTCATCCTCGCCCTCTGGCGTTGGTTTTGCCTGGGGATATTTATATTTGAAAGAGGCAGAATTGCAAGAGTGTACAAAGAAGGGATCTTCGGGGTCGGTTATCCCTAGACTTCCGATTGCTGTGTCTGCGTTCGTAGGGGCATTGGATGTAGGAGCGGGGTGCGGGGAAGAGGCATTCGGACTTGAGTGTGAGCTGGATTGAGCTACATTTGGTTGCTACAGAGCAGCGACTCATGGTCAGTGACAATCTTGTGAAACTTTGAAAGGGAAGCTGAAGGAGCGTGGAAAGTCATTTGGGCGGCGAGCTGGCTAAACGTTGTGAGACGTCTTGGAAGACAGCTACCCTGGACTTTCTTGCGGATGAGGTGAATACTTACTTCGCTCGAAGCACTCACTGGGGGGGCATCAGCCATTTCGTGGTCTCTATCGTCTGAATCCATTGTATGCGAGCTGGTGTTGAGTTGGCTTTGGAATTTGCAGCTTTCCAGACGAGGTTGAGAGCTTCCGCTCGGCTGAACCGAGCTAGGGACTGAAGCTAGACCTCTCTGGGTCCAAGAGTCAGCCTTGTCTAGCCTCGCTCAAGGTAGACCATCGTGGTGATTGCTTCTGATCGTCCAGACTTTTAAGTTTGATTTTGCACATTGAAACTCGTGGATTGTGGATTTTGCATTTCTTGATAATTGTTGAAGGGTTGACCAACGGAATTACCTCCAGGTTACGTAAGCTGGTGCTTAAAACTCCTCGCCACCTGTGATATGACTACCAGCTCACGGGTTTGGCTGATGTACCTTCAGAAAATGGAACGGCAACAAATTGCAGATTTGGGTTTGAGATATAACACAATTCTTAGGATACACATTCAGCAAATGAATTGTTTTCCCTGTATGTGTATAAATATTCGACTCTAGAAATATTCAGCACCGACTGTACGCTGGAAGGACAACAATGACTGAAGGACTCATAAAGCTGCTCTAGGAGCGCGTTCAATCAGGGCTATGAAATCATTAAAAATCGAGCAACAGAGTCCTGGCATCAATCGAGGTACAAGAAATGACCGCAAATGGATCTCGAAACCTCATCTCACTATCCGCATATCCAAACAAGGTTCTGCAAAGCCTCCTCTCAAAACAGTCCCAGACGCTTTTTGGGTATTAAACGCTGCACAAACAACCCAGAAAATAAACAAAGACGCCAAATCAGTGAGCCGTGAGGCTATTCCATCTTCCAGCCGTGAGGCCCATATCTCTTGCTCCTATAACCGAAGGAGTTTGGTATATCCAAACAATGCCTTCGTACTGTGTGTTTGGCCGTGGGACCCGAACCTGTATTCCATAATGCCCCTGTCCAATATATAAAGCATATTCCCTTCACCTCCTGTGATGTCGCCTACTCGAGCTCCCCGAGCTCTCGCCGTGATGTCGAGATCTGTGCCGGCCACTTGAACCACTCTGTTCCATCTGCTGCTCCATCTCCTCCACTCTCTGCCGATAGCCTCTCACAATATCTCGTATGTGTCTTATCCTGTCAAAATCCACCTCCAGTTCGTCGATCTGCCGTAATATGTCATGAAACCTGGCGATCTCGGAATCTGCAATGGCAATCGCATTGCCTGCCCTGTCGTACTGCTGTTGTGCTACCATCTGGGATTGTTCGGATAGATAGTCGAGTCGTTCTTGTATCTGCTGCATCAATCGATCAAAGTGCCGGCCGAGCGCCGCGAGAGAATGGCCATCGAGGAGAAGGAGGCCTTGGGATGATGCACGGGATGCTGCACGAGATGAAGATCCGCCAGCAGTTGATGCGGCAGCTTGCTGGTGATGGCGCAGGAGGGCGATCTCGTCGTTGGTCAGACCGAGCTGGGTATCGGGGACTGCATTGGCTGGTGATGCCATAACGGCTGCGTCTTTTGGGTGTGAGTGCGTGGAACTCTCGGGAACCGAGCAATAAATGAAGGCGAAGACACCCTCACAGAGAGCTGTGAAGGCGCGGTAAACTTCATGGTAATTGAGATGGTGGATGGATCATTGCTGGAGCTCCCCGAGATGAGGCCTGGAGGTAAAAGATTAGGAGATGCGGTCAAGACCGAAGGTTGTACCACGCACAGGCGGGAATTTTTGCTTTTATCAAAAAGATGTAAGTAGCGTGGATCAGCTGAGAGCTCGAGCTCGAGCCGTGGGCGGTTCGGTCCTTAGTCTGAATCGATGTGATGTGATGTGATGTGAGGTGCTACAGTAATGTACTTCGTCTGATATAGCATAAAGCCCCAGGATATTCTCCTTGGTCTCTCTCGAGAAAGGCAAGGCGGCCGCTTTGTGCTCGTACACATCCAGAGACGAAGCGTTGCGATGCGATCAAGGGCGCCCGTGAATGGAGGCAATAATAGGTTGAATAAACGCTTCCCGTCGTTTCGAGGATCAACGGGCGGGTCCTGGGGATCTCGTCTCGCTCACTCCCCAAAAGCAACCTTGAAATCTTCTTCAAGACTAGTCCGCGGAATCCGGGGAGTGCATTAGCGCTAACGTGAAACAATCGAGCCCGAGGATCTCTGATCGCTGTGCACAAGATGCACAAATCCGTGCATTGTGGAGTCTGAGCATAAATACTAGAGTAAGGATAGCGAGCAATCAACAGCCAACTTTGAGCCTCAACGACGACCCACCAATGCTCGAACCTCACCGGCCGGTCCCTCCATGTGCGCAGAAGCAGAACAGAAGCATGCTGCCTGCCGACGGAGGCACCACCTCCGCGTTGTTGGATTGTTACAACCGGACAGAATATTCTACAGGTCGCCGTGTTAGGAGAGAAGACTGACCTCGCATGTCAGCCAGATCCATCATCCATGTTGATATCCGCCGATTCTTTCATCCCCTTGCTGACCCTACCATGTAATTTGCAAGTAAAGCTCTCAAGCGAAGAGGTTCCAGATCACAGCTTTCCATGACTTGGAAAATACAAGTTTTGGCTCAGCCCAGCTGCAATTTGTATTTTTTTGAGCTATTCTTGCATTTGGCGTGAATTCATTCATTTGCTTGAAGTCTTGACTCTTCTCGGGCTCCCTTTGAACTTGGTGCAATACATGTCTTTTAGTGCCGTTAGTCTTGCTTCTTTCATGTCTGTTTTCGTTTCGAAGTCCTTAGCAACAGGTTCATCGATAACTCGATGGTGCTCTTCGAACTCTGGTCTTTATTAGAGCTAGCTGTCTTCTACCTAGGATCTCAGACAAGCCCAAGCCCCGATGATATCAATGCAGAGCAGGACGCTGATATTGTTCTTGAACGACGTTCTGAATGATGGGACAATAAATTCACCTTAGGAGTAGCAATAACAGAGGTGCTCTACTTTCCTCCGGTGCGATACGTCACCGGGCTAAGTTGCTAATTAAAAACTATTCTTCTGAAAGCAAAAGAGAAGGTACTGATATTCCCTATTACCAGTAAGAGCAACACAGAAGACACAACCTGTAATCGAGCTGTCCCTGAACCATGGCAGTGCGGAAGCTTTCTATATTTGGCGAAGCCTTGCTAGTCAGGTCACTGTACATGTTCACTCAAGTCCTAGCTTGGGCTTCGGAGCATTGGACATGGCTGAGAATTCACCGTTTTTCAATGTCAAAACAACAACAACAGTCTCGCTTATCATTTCCTTCGCCAGTCCTCCTTATCTACGACCTTAAATTCACGCTTCACGTCATTTCAGCTCGCAATTTCCGACTTCAACTTCGACTTCGACCTTGATTTTGCAATCAACATTTTCTTTCAAGCCACGCCTCTCATTGGAGCTGTGCCCACAACATGTCTTCTCCCGCCCTCCTCGTCATCCTCATAGGGATGCTACTTTCTGGCTTCGTCGACACCCAAGCAAGCGCACAACTGGACACAAACTCGGTTGACCCAAGCGTACGCATAGACTGGTGTCGCTCCCAGAGCTCGGCGTGCGATACACTATGCAGCTCAGTTACCAACAGCAACGATTGTAACAGTGAGACGCTTACCTACGAATGCCAGTGCAAAAACTATGGAACTCCGGATCTCACTACATATCGCGGAACTATGCCCACTCTAATCTGCTTACAGCTATTTGCGAACTGCAAAAAGGACGCTGGTACAAGCCTTCTTAAGATCGGCAAATGCAGCACTGACTATTATGTCCACTGTGGAACAAAGCTCCCTGTCGATTTTGAACCACCTGCAACTACTTCGAGCACATCTACAAGCGCATCACATCCATCTTCCGGTACTGCAACCACCACGCGGAATACGAGTTCAGACAGTACCAGCTCCGACACACGCACTACCTCGAGCAGCTCCACCAGGCCTACCGACACATTGGCAATCTCGACAGC
This sequence comes from Cadophora gregata, assembly GCF_030347475.1. NCBI lineage: Eukaryota > Fungi > Ascomycota > Leotiomycetes > Helotiales > Ploettnerulaceae > Cadophora > Cadophora gregata. The sequence continues at coordinate 1,298,952 of NW_026695934.1, read as the reverse complement.
CCCAAAGTCAAGTCCAGCGGATATCGCCCTCGGAGCACAAAACACAACGACCCCCATTCCAGCAAATGCACCCCAGAAGAAAGGCCAGTCAGACCAAGCAATAGTGGGCATAGTTCTCGGCGTCGTTGCAGGACTGACTATCGTGGTACTCCTCGCCTTATGGAAGCTCGCTCGGTGGAGAGAACGTCGTGACAAGGAGAAGGTTGAAGCTGCCGAGGACGAGCAGCGTTCGCTGCGCTCCAATCGAGGCTCTGTTCTCATGATGCGTGAAATGAGCGCGGATGCCATTCGTAATCACCTTGCGAAACTTGAGGCTGAGGACGCTGAGAACCCGAAAACGCACGCCCCAGTCAACCCTGCAGAGTTGCCTAGTCATTTCTCACGCTCACATTCGAGAGTCTTTGAGATGGAATGAGGAGGATGTGGCGTGGTTTCGGATTATTTTTTTCTGACCGGAGGAACTCTTACACGCTGGATATGATGCTATGGAGGATACCTTGTATTGGGAGTGAGGTCTGGGAAGATGGGAAGAGGGTTTCTGGGAAGTGCGTCTTTCATCCAGCTTTTATTGCACTCCCCAAAATTTTCGGATACATTACAAAGTCTATTCCACTGAAGAATATCTGTGGTCTGGCCGAAACGGTTATGCATGATAAAGTTGGTGGGCTTTTGTTCTGTCTCGCAGTAAATGGATTTCGGGTATAAACAAAGACGTCACAATAAAGTCATTACTTGGAACTAATTCCTCTTCAATTTGTCTTATCTTTACTTGACCCATAGTCTATAGAATTCCAGTGTTACTCTCACCATTGCTACGTCTGTAGCGGACTGGATAGTATTCTCCTCGTTGGCCATTGTCCAGTTCTCAAGCTGGGTAACTTGCAGTTGACCCCTCTGCAGTGATTTGGTCTTCAGCTTTGCTCCCACAGGTAAGAAACCCTCCAGTTTCTCACCCTGCTCCTTGAAACTCTATTCGTTGTTTACTTCCAGACAGGTTGACGTCGTAATGTCCCAGCTGTTGCCTTGTAACTCGACGTGCAGCAATGCCTCATTTTTTGTTGGCTTCTGAAGCTGCAACACTGGCTGCTTGAGAGTCACCCTGAATCCTTGAAGCATTCAAAATGAAGTGATGCATATGAGCGAACAATTCCATCACCTCCATGTCTACTACGACGGCTGCACTAACATCAACTTTCAATGCTTGCATTTTCACTAGCAAGTAAGTTCGCCAACCTGTGGTTCACGAAGTGGCTTCCTTTCGGTTGCTACCGATTGACAGTGACAAATCCCATTGTCCTTGACATTACAGCCACTATCTGCATCGAAGAAGAACTCGGATAGCAAGCGTATATCAGGACCTGTGGCAGGAAGAGTTGTGACTGGAGCCACCCTTGGTCTTGCAGTTCTCTCCTCACTCGGGAGTAGTGCCGGCAATGCCCAGCACCCAACACGGCAGAAACATACGAAAAAGCGCAACTCGATGGTACAGAAGTGAATTTAAGAGAAGCAGCCAGAGAATAGATTATGAAGATTGAGGGTTGGAACATGTAGCCGGCTGAGATCCACGCTGGGTATGCAGATGCTGAGATACAAACAAGTACAAGTAAAGAAGTGCCAGTACAGGAAATGTGACATGAGAGAACGCCATGATTGCATGAGATAAACTTGCAAGCGGGCAAGCAACAACTCCGAAAGATGATACATTTTCTCCATTCTGAATACTACTGCTATCACAGAAGACTTTCGGCAACGCATTGCAAGTCAACCATGGATGGAGGCATTGTAGAACACTTGATTGGTACTCTTCAACTGCCGGTGTCGACGCACTATTGGCTGACCAGCCTATTCTCGACGGGCTGCTTCAGAATTGCACAGCCTTCCCGTTCGCCCCTGCAGGGCGGTTATCCCACCTCTCAGATCACCAGAATCCCCGAGAAACCACTCTAATGGGATCTGCAAACGTTGTTTCCACTTCATCTGAAGCTTATACAGTATATGGTTGTCGCGATCGACGAACCGTTGAAATCTTTTTTTTTGTTGTTGTCATCAACATCATCCCCAGCTTTCCTCGCCCCCTCACTTTAACCTGACTTGCCGCCCTTCTCGACATCTAAGATCGGACATTCTATTTTTACCTTACTTACCGCTCTTTGCTTTCCACCTCCCATTTCAAATCTCAAAACACACCACTCGTGGAAGGTAGAAGCTCCGGTTAAGTTCATGTGTTCTCAAACACGGACAAGTCATGCGTCTGGACTCGTACTCTCCAAGTTTCACCAGTCCCCCGCGGCCCGCTCGCGAGATCACCGTCCAGCATCAGCGCTCTGATGCTCTTGCATTGCATGTGGCCATGGCTGTCCCATCCCGTCCCATGCCATCCCGACTTGCCATCCCATGGTCAACACAGCAATAAGATCTGTCAACGTTTCGAAAATCATCTCATATAACGCCATGCTATGGGATTTGCGCCTGTCAATGTTTCAACCTTTTCTGGGACGCCTCGGCGCGGACGCTGCAGGCCTAATCCTTATTGACGATTCCCGCTTGATCTCTCCATAATTACAATAATAACAACCTTTGTTATGGGTTTTTCTTGACTTGTCACTCATCTCCGGATCCCGGCCAATTTGGCATAGACGCTGCCCACCCCGTTTTATACCCCTTCAATCTGTGTTATACCTCATACCTGGTCGATCCTATTGCCCGACTCCCTGAGTCCCATACATTCATTGTCCGGCAAGGGAGAGTGATATCTCGGCAATGCTATTGCAATTGAATTTCGGATCTGACTGATGTGATGGATGGCATGACGCTGTTTGGGAGATCGTTTTGCAATGCAATCGTGATTCATTCCAAGAACACCCTTCGCAGTCTTCCAAACCAAGGCCCCCATGAGCGCATCAATCGGAAATCCGTCCGTGAGGCAAGCTCATCCGTGGTAACAGAACAACAGACACCTCGCCGTCGGTCTGCCATCCGAAGTAAAACTGCAGCAGAGCAAAAAACACATCCGATCTATGCAGTTCCCCTCTGACCCGTTCAAGGTCCAGGCCACCAATTTCTCACATTTTCGAAAGGTCTCAGCCGCCTGCCACAAGGATGATCCCTTCCTAATTCCACCGCCCGAGAAGCACGCCGCGGCACGCATGTCTCTCCCCTTTTCTAAGACTGTTCTAAGACACCTAAACGTGCTTCCTTCTAAGCGAGGTGCTGAGATTCTCGCGACCGTGATTCGGGGAGGAGGCAAGGGCGAGTGCGACGAACGAGGGAAAAATTAAAGCAAAGAGCGGCGAGAGCGGTTGGTGATGGTGGTGCAGGGTCGACCCCACCCACAACGTCACTTCGCCTGCTGTCCATGCCTTTAGAAGGCTTCTAGCTTAACGGGCTTAACCTATCTTAACGAACATTCTGTTTACTTACTGCAATGTAGCAGTAAGGTACCAAGCGAGCTCAGGCAATCTAAATTAGATGTGTTGTGCAGTGCTTATTACATGAATTATATGAGGCTATCAAGGCATGCTCCTGGTCGTTTAAGGTACCCGTATAGGTATACATAGGCACATATAATATTGATTATGAGCTTCCCGCCGAGGATCGATGTAAAGTGGAGGTCCGTAGATGGTGAATGCTTGAATGCTTGAGCCTTTCCATGCTTTGGAGTTAGGGGGCGCCGCGAGTAGGGCTGCATTATGCCTGAATCGCCGCCCGCCAGGGTGATGCATGTTCGCCATCACGGGAATGACACAGCGAAGTATCATGCTTGAGTACCCGCCATCTTGATACGGTCTCTGTAATTTCCGACAGCGATCTAGGAGGGAGATTTTACTCTGTCAATCCGGAGATTCAGACAAGTCAATCGATTCTGTGACTCTGTTAGGAAGCTGGGATTGGATGGCAGGTGGATAGGCAGGGGGTGTCCTGGATGGGTGTGGTGTTACTGACCTTGGGGGGAAATGTCCCTTCAGATGTTTATTAGACCGAAAGTCATATTGAAACATTTATCAAGTGATATTGAGGCCTCGTACACATACGGCTGTGAGGCGAATAGGGGCAGGTTGTGTTACCTGAACGTACGAGATCAACAATTCACTGTGCAGGTGATGCAGTGGACGGTGATTACAACACGAAAGTAAGATAGATGATGGTGGACGGTAAAGAATAACCAGTTTGGGTAATATGATTGATTTAAGTTCAATTACTTTACAAATGCCACCCATACTAAAGAACTATCTAATTCTTTTGTTGTGTGACCCGAGCTCGGTGTCTCTGGCAGTCACTCTGCTGTGCGAGCAGAGAATGGGTGATGATGGACCAGCAAGCATCTTTCTCATATCCATTTCATTTCCTTTCCATTCCCAGTTTCATTTCCCCGGACATTGGGATCTCGCGATCCTGTGCGTGCCCCTTTATTTCTTGCTCCCTTTCAGATATCTCTCCTTTAAGTGTTCTCTCGAGCCAATCTCGAGGAACTAATAGCCATTAACTCCGGTGTAAATGCGACATTACCCGCCAACGCCGATCCATGATATGACGACAACCACCAAAAGCCCAAAGGAAACAATGAGTGGGTATCAGCGACAGGCGCCACTCTAGTAACACAACAGATGTGAATGAAAATTAAGGAAACATCGTACTTTATACATTAAGGGGTATAGAGAGTTTCGCTCTCCATTTGTTTGCGGTGTAGGTTGTGTCCAGTGCTAACGTTAAATCATCGATCCACCTTCGAAGCTGTGACATCCTCGCTCGTGCCTCTTCATGTTACTTCTGACGCTGAACGCCTTCCCGCATCCTTGGTGTGGGCACTTGAATGGCTTTTCCCCAGTATGAGAGTGCGAGTGGATTCGTAAGCTGGAGGGTCTGGAGAAGGCCTTGTTGCAGGTCTGGCAAATGTAACGATCTTGGGATTGAGGAAACGAGGCCGCGGATGATGGGGAGATGTAGTGGTGATGCTGCCATGGATTTGCGCCAGAGGATGGGGTAAGGGTGACTGAGACAGGCATTAATGGTGGGGGGAATTGCTTTTTCGAAGTTAGCTTTGAAAGACGAGATAATGTCGAGAGATAAACAAACCTGAGGAAGAGGTCTCTGATAGTAAAGCCCGGAGATTTGTGCTTGCGGAGGAGGAGTAGCTTGCATTGGACTTGGATAATAAGAGCTCATCGATTGCTGGGGTGAGACACTGTACTGGGACGCATTGTATGGCGATTGGGCGTATGCCATGGCGGCCACTGGCATTGAGACTCTACGCTGAAGTTGGGGAACATGCTGGCGCTGAGCATGAGGCTCGATATTATTGATTGATGAGACTGAAGATGGTGCAAAGTAATATCCCGGAGCGGAGGCAACTGAGTATCCAGAGTTCGACCCCGCTGAAGGTGACTGTCTGCCATCGAACCCAGATTCTGATTGCATTGGTGGAGTAGGTGGAAGCGCGCCCCTAGATGCCATGACTGGTGATGGTCCATAGTGCTGATGACCAGAATCGGGACGGTACTCTGTCTTGGTTTGAACTATTGGCAGTTAGTCGGGGGCTCCTCTGCTTCACTTGACCAGAAGTACTGACCTTGTTGCTGACTTTGCTGTTGAGATTGCTGTTCTTGTGGGTTTGAGCCGTCAGCAAGTCCTAACAAGCTTGATATCGATGGCAAAGAGCATTTTGCGACTTCATCGACCGGAGGAGATGGTGGTGGTTGAGGTGCGGTAACGTATGTGTAGCCAGGGCTCTGACCAAGTGGCTGAGCTGTGTATGGGTTTGCTACCAAAGAAGACGCCATGATGTGTGCTCTTGATGGATATGGTTGGAATTGCTGTTCAACTTGATGTCTACCTGAGTGGACCAGACTGGAGAGGTTCATGACCCGGAGTTGATGTGCTGAAGGCGAGAAAGATGAGCAAAGCCGAATCAATGCGAAAGAAAGTCGTTGATAAAAACAAGATCGATGTAGTGGAGGGATTGAGTTTTGTATGGTGTTGTTGAACGTGATTAGGATATTATGTTCGATTCCTTAAGTTTGCTTCGACACAAGTATGTGACCCTGGTGGTGATAGGAACGCCTGCGAATGCAAGGCTTCAGAGGTGCGTGAGGGATTGATGATATTTAAGATCTCCCGGACAGTGTGGGCGATCCAAGTGAATCCACCATGGATCCTGGTAAGCTCCAGAGTAACAATGCTGTCACAAATTGGTGTGGGTCAGCAACTGGGACTGACTTGAGGTGCTCCAAACCTTGAAACCTTGCACATTAATACAGTACAGTACTGCCCCTCGATGGTTGGGATGATCCGGAGCACCCAGTGGGCATGGGCATGGGCATGGGCATGATACCTGCTAACTGGATCTTTCGCCGCGCTACACCGGCACTGAAGCTCGATACGGACGAGGAAAGGATGATTTCCCAGGATGTGCGAGGGAGTGTCCAAGGATCTCCGATGCCTGCAACAGCCGTTGGCAAGCACCCGCAGTGGAGGAGACCCCCAAGGGCCCCAAGGCGAAGATGTCGGTCGGCTAGGTTTTAATGCTTGTTCAGTGCAGGCATGCCTCGGAGCATGTCCCTTTCGAGGCAACCTTTCTTTTCAGGCTTTCAGGGACTCCCTGCCTGTCAAGTCAAGATGTTTGGGCCAGGATGCTGACAAGCTAAGTAGGAGCACATGAGACGAGGGTGATGCACAAATGGTGGAGGTGGATTATGATTCTGCTTGTTAACGTCCGACTTATCTCCAACGGGCGGATCTGGGCGTGGCGTCCTCGTCCTCGTCCTCGTCCTCGTCCTCGTCCTCGTCCTCTTCCCTCTTGTTCCCCCTCCGACCCTGACTATTATGGTAAAGAATGCCAGCCGTCTCAAGCGAGACCACCGATCGAGCTGATGCCGAATAATAATGCTGAGGGTGCCTTAGGTAAGGTAAGGTAAGGTAAGGTAAGGTAAGGTAGGCGTAGGCGTAGGCGTATCTTAGTCTCCCCACCACTGGGACGACGTTCCTCGTGATTTATGCTTTCCAAGCTCCGACAGTCGTGAAGTGTATGCTACGGTACGGTACGGTACGGCTACCTAGGGAAGTAATTGAATCATGACACGGACAGCACGCACACTTCTACTTGACTTGGGATGACCAAATTGATGTTTGGGGTAAATGAGACAAAAGATAAAATTCTGGAAGGCGGCAAATGAATCCTCTACCGCTTTTACGATCGCAACCCTGTCGCCTGTCCAGCGATCGACGCGATGGGGCGTCTGTACAGCTCGCTTCGACGGTCAAAAAGGCCCGTGAGAGTCCAGGAGAAGGTGCATGGCAGGGCAGGGCAGGACCAGGCAGGGCAGGACCGGGCAGGGCAGGGTTGGGGTTGTGAACTTGTGGTTGTGTTGGCGTTGCAAAACCGTCAGACAGGAATCAGGATGGATGCCCAGGTGCCCAGGTGCCCAGCAGCCCAGGTCGGGGAGGTTCTGGGTTCTGACAAGAGCAGATGCAGCAGATGCAGCAGATGCAGCAGGTGCAGTGTGTACTTGTACTCCGTATTATTCAATTCAATAACTCGCTGCACCTAGCAGGCGGGAGAGCTTGTTCCCCCGCTCCCTCTCCCTTCTCCTTCTCCTTCTCCCTCTCCCTCTCCCTCTCCCCTTCGCCTACACATCACTCCCGCTCTCACAGTGAGACGCTGCACTGCACTGCAGTGCAATAATGCACCGTACAGCACCGTACAGCACCCTTCAATAGTCGACAGCCACAAGATGGGAAAGACGAACCGCAGCTAGAATCAAGCGTTGCAGATCGCTGGTCTAACATGACGATTGAGGAAGGGGTTGATGGCAGTACTATACTGTAGTGCGGGCGACGATTGGCTTTGAAGGCGGTAGGCAACGTCCAGCTAGTAGAAAGTTAAGGTAGAGCATCGCCAGAACATGAACATGGCAGCCGGTACGAATATCCACCTGTCAACCACGCTTGACGGGCCGCAGAAGCAGAAAAAGCCACGCCCACGCCTCCTCTGGCACCACACCACCGTTATCGATCCCGCACCGCACAGCACAGCACAGCACATGGACGCGGGATATTATTATTGCGCTGGACGGGAGAGCACCAGAGCACCAGAGCACCAGCCAGTTCGCAGCCTTGGAACTCCTCCAGATTGCTGGAGATTCTGGAAGGCTCGGAAAGATATCGATGTGTCAATCAGAGCCAGTGATCTGCCTTTGTCGCCTGCGAATTACCACCGTCTATAATTGCCAGGGAGATATTCAACTCAGGTACAGTTCGTAGTCGTTCGTCAACTCGCAATAACAATTAGGCAGGTTGGTCATACTCTTGGACAACGGCACATTAGACATGGCATGGCGCCTTCGGGCTCATAACCTCCAGTAGTAGTTTAGCTTGCAAATGGCGCCTCTATTTTCGCAAATAAAAAATTGTTAACTGATATACTTTACACCATCCCACCCCACCAACTTCTCCCCTTACCCTACAGCGCTTTCCACCAGCATACCTTGTCCTCGGTTAGAAGAGAAACGAGGAGGCGCTGTCCGGGCGCTGGGCGCACACGAGTCTTTCGGTTGCAGTGATCCCTGGGTTCATCCTCGGCCAGCAGGACAGGTTCCGGACCTCATTCGAATCGGATCCCCTGGTCACGCCCCTCTGCCGGGGCTCCACGCCTGCCCTTGCCATCCTTGAGGAGGTTTGCAGATGAGCTAAAAGCGCCATTGTTGATCCCTGGTCGCAGATCAAGCAGTTGACAGGAGAGCTGAGGTGCGTACGGAACAACACAGGCTCTGCCGTTATCGCATCTGGTAGCCACTCAGAGTCAGAGGGCGGGCACGGGAAGGGTCCATTTCGGTGGTCGCTGGAGCACGGCCAGATTTTGGAGAGAGAGGAGAAACACAAGTCTACCGCCGTGGGCAGCCTACGACATAAAGAGCAGGTCTTGCGACGGGTCTTCCTCTGGGTCTGCTCTCTGAGCAAGTCATCCTTTGTATGATATTTGATTTCTGCTGCCACCAGCTGGCGTTCCGTTGTCGGCTTGTTCGTCAGTTCTTTGGTTCGTTCATCGCGAGTCTGCTGGCAGGGAAGATATCCAGGAGGCACCCACTGTCCTGTGCTCATGGCCATGGCCATGGGTCTTGATGCCACATTAATGCCAGTCATGCCAGTCATGCCAGCTGGCTCCAAATGTTCGATGAGAGACCGGATGATCGTTCTTGCAGCTTTCCGGCCGCCAATTTTGAAACTCGACACTGGTCAATCAAATCCAGATGATACCAGCCACTGTTGCATTATTGAGGAGAGGAGAGGAGAGGAGAGGAGAGGAGAGGAGAGGAGAGGAGAGGAGAGAGCCTGCCTTCCGCGCATATGCCATGATGCGCCGCGGGCTCCAATAGGTTGGCACAAGTCTTGGGGCGTACTGACTCCCCTCTCTCTGATATTGCGTGCATGTTCCGTCCGGCTCGTTTGGCCCATCGGGGCTTCGTTCTTCCTGCCGTTCGATGGTGCGCTGCTCCATGGCCCATGGCCCATGGGTCGCAGACATCCTGACTCGATTTTCCAAGCCATCATGAAATTCTGGAACACATGTTCTTGTTTTCGCTGTTGTTCTTCCGTGTATCCTTTCTTCCTTTCCTTTCGTTCCCTCGCTGGCCTTGTCCTTGCCTTGTAAATCTACCTTGCCCCTGTCCCTGCTATGCCCATGGCCCATCTCGCATGCCCGCCCAAGTCAGCGGGAGTGACTTCGGGCCATCCTCGCTTAACGAGACGCCATTCCCAAACCGTACTGGACTGGAGTGTCACTGCATCGGCGCTGGCGCTCCAGACAGGCACCGGGCACTACTGGACTGGCACTGGGCTGTCCTCCTTCTCCCCTCCCCTCCATCCCATGATATCCATCTCATCATATCCATTATTATCCACACAAGGCAATGCAAGGCCACCATGCCTTGACCCGACTACTGAGCTCCGAACCAGAGCACAACAGCTCCCCATCACATCTCATCCCTGTGTCCCGTCCCCATCCCACGAGTGCGACCTCAAGACTCTGCATCACTCCGCATGCAGTCGTGGTACAGCTGCCAGCCAGCTGGTCAGCGAGAGAGAGTTGCATTGCTGCCGTCCATTGTTGCCCCTAATCCAGTGCCGACTGAAGGCACTGTATGTCTTAGTGCTGTGCACCACTTACTGCCTGCACCCAGCCTTATCAGAAGCTGGAATGGTGGGCTTACCACGCCGCATGTGCATGGCGATAGGCATGGCATGGAAGGAATCTATGCATGCTTTGAGCAAGGGTCAATCTAGGGCGGCTGTGTTGATTGTCTGCTGCTCTCGGAAATGAATCCATTGCTCTTCGTCCGTACGTTATTGCAGTACAACGATCAGGTGAGTGGCGGGCTTCGATCTTGATCCTGCTCCCTCCTACACGCACTCGGTCCTTATTCATCATTAATTGGATCCTCATGGCTGATTTTACACAGCTCCCGCTTCTAGGAGAGGGTGTGGGAACCTAAGAGATCTGTAGATCATATCACAGGAGGGGATTTACAACTAATTTGTTGAGATTTGCTTCCATTTCAGGTGTGTGCTGTGCTTTAGCTGCGCACCTTCTCAGGGGCCATCTCGGATTATTGTCGTCATCAAGCATCCGCTAGCATAAAATCAGGCTATTGATTGGTGTCAAAATTCTTGAGGATGTAAGGAGATCAGATTCGACGAGTCACCGCCCTGGATTCTCATGATTTCTTTCTGGCCCTTTCCAAACAAGGAAGAAGCTTGATGTTCACATGAGAGTGCCATTTCGTCTCTCAAAGTTTCCTTATACACACTCACCGTCATACCATAGCATCAGGAGTATTTCGTACCGAGATACTACATGCTGCGGAACACAGCTCCCTATCATGTGCATTTGACAGTCTGCAAATCTCCGTGGCAGTGATGCTGTCCTGGAACCTCATCTATTCACTGCCAGCCCTACATAATCATTAAAGAGTACCACAGAGTCCCTAAGACCGGGTCCTGCGCACTGCACGGTTCGTCTTGTATCCTTGTCAGACCCCATGGCCACGACAGTGGTTCCGGGTGACCTTCGGAAACATAAGATGCCCACTCACAGAACTAAAGAGGGGGGTTACACACGAATTTCGCAAAGTAATCTCGATACGGCAGAAAGGAACATTATTGCATTTATTGGATCTCAGGCCTCACCTCTTGAATCAAGGAACGGCAACATTTGCCAGATGGGTGGCCGATCTCCCGACAAAATCATCTGGTGGAGAGTCAGCTTTCAGTCAGCCTTTTCTGGGGGACCTGGCCAGAGTCTACCGGTTCCATGGTCAGATTTGGCTTCATTATTTGGAGGATCTTCAAGCGAGTGTTCAGACCTTCTTCCCATGCGGATAAAATACGGGCCCTGGTGCCCATCTATATTTCAAGTGGCTTGTTTTCATCAGCAGACGATCCAGACATCAGAAGTGATCCATTTCTGACCTCTCGTAAACCCTGCGATCGACACACCAGCGTCGCGTCCATGGATATATCAAACAAAAGAAGAAACCCTCCGGTGCTTGGAGAGGAAGGGGAAAATTGCTCTCGGACTCTTTGTAAATTTTACACGCAATCAACAGGTTGAAGGGCAATCCACATCGTTCAGTACCTGAGCGTGTCGCCGTTGAAGCTCTGTTTCCTAGCGTCAGATTCCACACCTGGAACCATGCCTATATCACCATTTACTATGCCTTCTCTGCGCGCCGTAGCCGAGCTGCTAAACTTTGGCAGCCGTTTTTTTCTCCCACTAGAAACAACACGATCACACAGCCCGCAGAAGGAGTTCCAAATCAGGATTGGTACTGGCGAACATTCCATTCGGAGATTTCAGCGTGATTGTGGGGGCGTTGAGGTGTGCTGCGGCGAGATTGGATCGAAAGGAGGTCAGCATCGCCATCGTGGCATCGCTGCTGCCCGTCCAACTCTGTTGGATTCTCGAGTCAAGGACCCCTGAAACTCGGACCTTATGGTGGTTCTGTCGATCACGATTCCCGGAGAACTCCCCTGCGGACGATTGTTCTTGTTTTGCTGGAAACCTGCATTAGACGGACGGAAATGGTATCCACTTCTTCAAAACGGTGTCTGGTTCTGGCAGCTTTCCTGGGTTAATACGAACACAAATCGTCATTTGATGTCTATTTCTTCAGGATCTCCGACTGCTCTCTACCTGCTAAAAACAGGAACTCTGTTCAGAGGCAGAAACAAGATGGCCTCAATCAACCGGTGGGCGATTGCCAATACTTCAACCGCCATACCAAAGTTTCATTCCCAGGGTACACTCCGTTCTTGCCACAGAACAAGGTTCTCAGTCGTCACCTTCTCGGCATATTCCACTTTGCACCCCGCTCGGCTATTTGCTGTGGCAAAGGCAAAGCCAACATAATCATAGAACCTCGAGCATATCATCAGAATGGGGACGAAGTGGTGGTCTTGGGCAGCTCAGCAAGTACCTATGGTAGAAACCAGTGTCTGTTCATGGCCTCTGCTTGAGCCGTCTTGCCGGCTACCGTCAAGCACACCATTCCACCTACGCCTAATACCACCCTGCTCCTCCTTACAGCACTTACGTGCCAACGACCTCTAAATCATGCTTTTGAGCAACTTTTCGGTCGACATTCCTCTTTTCGGTCAAAAGCCGTGTAAAGATAGTAGCACCCTGACGAGCAATTTCTTATTCCTCTTTGTACATGCAGTCCAAATCACTTCATTGTTTGCTTCTATGAGACAGGCCAGAATCTCGCTCCAGTGGTGGAGAGTGGTCAAAAGCCATACGACAGTATGGGGGTAAGAGGCGCGGTTTGTTTCTTGGTGCAGTAGCGCGCGCCTTACCCTCCTTGCCCTCCTAGAATCCCTAAATGTCTTAGGTATTGGTGGCTTGGAAAGGGTGGCATCGCTTAGGAGCACAGGCCGTAATTCTTTGATTTCACGGATTAAGGTCTGAACAGAGCTTTCTGGACCATGCAGCTACTGGGTTTAAGCAGAAGAAATGGAAGGGGGTGCAAAGTTTAAAGCCTCTTCTGATGAGAGCCGGAAGTTTAGGCTGCATACGAATGTTTGGTCCGGCTGGGTGACGAGTCTTCATCTCGGGACATATCTTTGATCGTCCACAATGACCGAACTTTTGTGAGTTTGGAGCCGAGCACATGCGATGTATTGCTTTAGGATGGCACGGCACCTGTTGGGGGATCCGTGGCAAGGAAGAGACGATTTAAGGACATGCATAGATTGCAACTCTTCTCTTTCTGGACGTTGAGTAACATCGCGGTCTTCCACAAATGATCTTCCCGAACAAGGAGCGATCAGCAAACTTATCCCCTGATCCCATGTGGAATGCCCACAGCCAGGAATTTGATGTTACATCGTATCACATGATTTGTTCCTTTCTTGTTGAGAACATCTCGACGGGGAGCTTGTAGGGCTTGTGGTCCGCAAGCGACCATTCGGACTTTATCCGTCTCAACTCGTCATCAATTATATAGCGTCTCAATTCTCAGCACGATATCTTGGTGTGGACAGAATAGTCTAAAGATACCAGTGTCAATCACCACTATTCGTCTCAACCTTGTCCAATACCTGAAACCCCAAGTCCAAGCTTTCGAAACATCAATAGCATCACCTACCAATGCCAACGGGCCTCTGCCAACTCGAGCTATTCCTTCCATCACAAATCCTTGCCCGCCCGGACTTGTCTTTTCCCGAACATCATTCTTCCAAGTGTCTCGTCTGATTGTTTTGACAGTCCCGACGAAGATATTCTCCGTCGGGCATATCATCGCATACTTCTGAAGTGTTTCGCCACCATCTCTTCCGCATAAGGAGGAGCGCACAGAGATCCTGCCTGACCCTGTACTCATTCTCAAGCAGACACGAAACTCACTGACTACTGCTCCGAGCCTAAGCTTCAAGTCCCCAAGCTCTTAGCAAGATCGTAACTCCAACCTTGGCTTCGGTGCCATAACTCTGCTATGAAACATGGCATGACGTCCTGACAGGAGAAACATCTCAAAGGCATGATGACCTGTCGTCTCGTCCTTCCACGCTCGCACAACAGCTGTGACAGGAACGTTAAGATCGGCTTAATACCCCATCACATGGTAAGAATATGTATGACCTCTGTTCTTTAGTTTGGTTTCGTTGACTTGACTTTCGGATCTGTAGATCTGAGGATCCTGACAGAAATGTGGACAAACACTGCTTGACGAGCAGAGTTTCGCTAGGTCGTTCCATGGAACGGGTGCTACATGGCTACTCTCTATCCCCCCCCCCTCGGCTTGAATGTTAAATGTGTAGAAAACTAGACCTTGTGTGGGTAGCTACTAGGGGTGTCTATCTAATAATTCAGTAGAGAATCAGCCTTAAGCAAGGCTCAGGTGTCTCTCAAACCTTCTAAAGGCACCCTTGCTATTATAACAGACCTGATTCTAGCTCGTGCTTCTGGCTATATCTAAGGCCTCTGACCACTCAGCACTTGAAATCCAGGCCTCTGACCCGCAGAAGTTCACATTTAACATTCAAGCCGGGGGGGGGAGTATGAACTCTGCTCGAGGGGGTTATAGCACAAGGTCTGCCGTTTGTAATCGTAGGTAAGGGTAGAGTAAATAGCGTTCTGAGGCATTGGTGATAGCTTCGAGACAGCGTTGTATTTGAAGCGTTGCAGATCAGCATCAGTGAGTGTTGATCCAAACATGGGATCTTCGCTGGCTGCAAGATGGATGATCTCTGTCGTCAACAGTCACTTTCGGGACCGATGGATATGTTGTTAATCAAGATTGACATTTCAGTTGCTAGATTAGAACTGCCGCACAGTGCATCTGTTTTATTCATTGCCATCACATCAAACCCAGATCTTCAACGCCGTCCTCCTCTAGGCATACACATATCAAAGCCTTCACCACTAATTACTAACAGGTCAGCAATGAGCTGTCCACGAAAGAGGATCGCCATGTCTAACATTCTACACACTACGTATTTAAGCCAACCATTTACCCCAGATACCCCGCCTTCTGGAATCAATGGCCTGCCTTCAGGATATCGGGAAACCCCCAAATAAAAACGCAATCATCACAGACACGAAGCAGATCGACTCACGCACCGCATGCCACACTCCAAAGAGTCAGTCTGACCCCTCTTCCCAACGCAACCCGCATATTCTGTAACCAGCTCTCCCAAAGAGCACTAAACGCAAGTCCAACCCAAGTCATGATCGAAACTGCAGTAGCTGCATATCCTGAAGCGGCATCTAAACGAGCTCAAACATGCAAATTGCAATTGCCGGCGGGAAGCTAGAATTGGGTCGGTGTGTAGACATGGTAGAGTAATGGCTGATACGCGGCCAAGGACTAGGGATGTAAAATAATGCTACGTTGAACAGGAAGAAGCTGAGAGGAGTTTGCTTTGCATCAAAGGTACTTGTCATATGCGGCCGTGTGGTTCTGATGCGACAATTTGTGGAGGGGTTGAGCGCTGCAATTTCAGGATTTGGAGTTTGACTCTGTATATGAGAACCTTCCGTAAGTTCTTCTGATACTGGTGTGAAAACAATAAACCTTTGGAGGCTAGGGCGCTTACTGTTAACTCCAGGCTCTAAACTGGTTCTTTAATGACTGTTGTTTGATGAATTTTCAAGGCTAGGTTTCTTCCCAGTCCCTTTTCCGATGGTTTTCGGTATATACCAGACAGCTTACAGCGCATCTGATATATCTCGCGCCCGAGAAGTTACTTGTTCAGATCAGATGCTTCAATTACAGCTCGTTTCTGTCGTAACAAATAAGAACGCGTTACCAAATGCGCGTTGTATTCTTCTTCTAGGGACGTGAATACCTGAATCTCCTGCTCGGGTAAGCCATCGAGACGACTGCCTCAATTATTTGGCAAGAGAGAACAAAATGTGGCAACGAAAATTCCTAACGCGCTATCAGGTGCCCCTCATTGGCAACGTAGTTATTTAGATCATGGCTTCTCAGGGAGATGACATTAATATAATATGAGCCACTCCAGAGAAGAGATAAAAATACCATACGGTGGTTTGAGCAGAGACATTATTGAGATTGCTGGACCATTGTTTCTAGGTAGTTTGGATTGAGGTTGCATATACTGAAACAAGTCAATAGCATAATGGCAGGTGAAGACCCTGGTCTTTGTTTTATTTTGATCATGTTGAGAGGAAGAAGGGGACAAGACGGCCACCAGCCGCCCCTTTTCCATCCTCGCTTAAAAGGACAGGAGAGTGGGTCGAAGTCAACAAAGATCCCAAGGGACCTACAAGCAGCGAAACCGAGGGAAGTAACTTAACGAGCTCCAATAAGAATCAGTCCACATGAGATAATAATGCAAAATTGAATCTAGGATGAACAGCTCCAGCTAGTGATCAGAAATTCCATGTACAGTACCTAGCACGTAAATTTGAGTCTTGGATCCTTGACACCGTTGATGCTTATTTATTCTTCTCTTTCATTTAAAATCTGTACTTTGAGTGCGGCGTCTCATTATTTTCACTCTTTTTAGTTGTTGCACCGAAGCCTGTCTCTCCAAGATGAGAAATCTATACACCACGATGCTGTACCCGTTTTACATGTCATCAACGCAAGTCCCGGATACAATCTTGGATGTTATATTTTCCTCAATCTATATATGTTAGTTTTGGGCCACCCACGCCTTTGTTGACCCTAAATAGCACTCATTCATCTGTCACCGTCTCGAACTGCTGCCCTATCTCTGTACAACTGCCAGCCACGCACCCGCCGCAAGCAGACTCGCAACACACGAACACCACGTCAAAGCCATAAACCCAGATCCGTGAAAGGCAGAGATGCCGATGGGAGCACCGACTGCGTTGATAAGTGACGTGGCGTTGGATTGAATGACGGTTGTCATGATGGAGGCCACGAAGAGAAGTATTGTTGACAAGGCCTGGTGATTTGATTTAGCTGAGCTTGAACTCAAAATCATGTGCTCTTTCTAAACTTGAAATATTGGCATCGCGAAAATCTTTGCTCCATTCATTGACATGTTCAAATGCGAGAGAACGGCGATGCGGAGAAGAACTTACTGCACTCCCGAGCCCTAAAATGCCCTCCTTTCCCGGCACATTCACATCCATAGCGGCGGCGCCACCAAGCAGGAACCCTATACCGGTCGATGTGATAGCAAATACGTAGATTATAAACGCTATGTGTAGAATGGCGTTATACCTCTTGGTGAATATTTCCTGAATTGCAGCTGGGATACGGAGAGACTGAACAGTATGACGACTGAAATGCGTGGTAAGGTCATTTTGGATTAGCGTAAGAGGTTCGAATTTGACTGTACTTCATAGTCAGCATTTCTTTCCTTGGTAATTTTCCACTCCAGATGACCTCTTTGTCTCTCCGGATCTGCTCTGGACTTCAGGACATGAGAATGATGCAAACATACCATCCGTGCCCTTTTCCATGCAACTTACGCTCACAAACCTCCTGCTCTCCTGCATTTCAAATAGATAGCTCTCACACGTCGTCTGCAGATGTAGACTGTAAGCGTCGTGGATTGGTAGGCCAGCTCCAGTGACAGTATAGTACGCCACCTTGAGACTGGTTGTGTCGATAGATATTAAGGCGAAAGGTTGCCAGCTGGGTGAGGAGCCGATCGCCATTAAGAGGATGATGAGGATAAAAGAGATGAGGGAAAAGAAGGTTGGGGCCAGGGCTTTGGGGGAGATTCGAGGGAGACGGGGCATTGTTGTGATAAATGAAGGACCGGTTGGTTTGGATGGTGACTTTGGTAGGCTGAATGGTGGTTGATCTCTCGGTTGACTTCCAAAGTTGACAAGAAGTTGATAGGAATTATAGGAGCATTAGATCAAGAAGCTCTGGATTAATGACGAGCAGGATAAGACGACCATAAAATTTTCTATAAGGAACGAGGTTTGACTGCAGTTGACTTTCAGCCTGATTAGGCCTCTCTCGTTCTCAAACCATTCACTGGGGAATTAATGGTGAATCAAGCATTGCTACATCCGAAAGAGATAAATATGGCTAGAAGCATAAGTCAGAAGAGCACGCATGGTGTGATTATGGGAGTCTATACACTCGCGCCACTCATCAATTCTTCACCCACGGGCAATTGTTTCGCATATATGGCTTGTACCACCTACCTGTCCACGGGATCCGGGTAGTAGTTTTCCGTCAAGTCGTCAAACTAAATACTCACGGAGTCACAGCGAACTGTTTGTATTTCAGTAACGTAATGAAGCACGCAAGCTCAAGACTGTCACCCACTGAGGAGCTCCTATGATTAATTGTTCATTGGCCAGAATTGAGATCCTTTTGTTGCAAGTCGGAGTTCCACGAGGGAAACGACGTAAACGATGGAAGCGAGAAACCAAAGCAACAGCTTGGACTTGCGGAACCTCACTATCCATGCATATATGTCAACAAAGAAGTATATAGCATAAATTCTAGGAGCGAAGGTTGAGTCAATTGCATGATTCACTGCAACGGTAAGTTGAAGGCTACCAAGCAGTAGTGTGAAAAATATTTCGACATCCTCGGTTCGATAGGAATATTGGTCATTATGTATCCACAGGAACTGTATATCAATATGCCCTGCCGCTTTGAGAAGTAGTAGGTTTCCACAGAAGGAACAAAGAGGGTGTAGAATGGAAAGGTCTCCATATTTCCACATTTCTTGTCATGTACGACATGTCTCATCAAAAGCGATGCTTGATTGAGCATTCAACAGCCCAGTTGATGCTATCGCCCGAGCCAGTTGTACCCCAGAGTCTGCACATTCGTTGTGACAATCACTCCTTCCAGCAACGCCAAGTAGCTGGGTGCTCTCTGGATCGACCTTCATCCAAAGCGACCCGATATGTCCAGTCTTCAACTGCACCGCACATATTCCAGGCATCCACCATAATCTTCGTCAGGCATTATAAAGGATATCTCATCCCATAGGATCCATCATCGTCCCAAGAGCTTGTTCAGTTCCGCCCACCTCTTCTCCGCCAAACTCACAAGCTCACTCATCTCGTCACGACCGATGATCGTGCCTCCTGACTTGGATATTCCCAACAACTTTGTCGTCTTCTTGTTCCCACAATCCACAACCACAGTGACTGTCTCATCGCACAATCCCTCTTCAAATGTGTCCGGGTCTACCAATATCCAATGCTTCTTATCCCGTCCTTGGATCTGCTCCTTTGCCCTAAATACCAGCGTAGTGACAGCAATAGGCAGTCCCCTGAGCTGCAGCTTTTTTGATTCCGATACAGCATCCTCACATAGTATCATTTCCCGATCCGCATCCCAGTACGCCTTTGGTAAGCGCACATCCTTCAGAGCCGATACAACTGCCGCCCAAGCTGCATCGAACGGGTTTCCGTCCAGAGAGATGAACAGGATATCAATATACAGGGTCCAAAACGCCTTGACCTCTGGTTCCAATTCTTCCGGCTCATCTTCCTCCATCCTATCTTGGTCACTAAGATCTGGTGGCTGATACCATATCCGTAGGTCCTCGCCATCAATCAACCCACTTGAATGCAGAAGTGAGTATATCCTTGTACTCAAGCTCTGTGCCAACGTACTGGGCGGTTGACCTGGCATGAACGCCGGCGAACATCCCGTAGCTAACTCGATATTCGGAACCAGCAGATCCAGCTCCTTAGCCTCGTTGTATCCAGGTCTCGACGACGGCGCATTTGCTAATTTATCAACACGGTACCCAGCAACATTGCTCGCCAGCAGAATCTCTCCGCGGACACCGCATACGACCGTCGTGTCTCCTATCCGTACCACGGCGCTACCTTCGGCGTGTGTGAGAGAGCCATTGTTGATGTGTGGGGTTCGGAATTGAGTGGGCGTTCTGCCATTTGCGCGGGTGGAAGGAGTGCTTGAGGAGGAGGGTTGGAGGTGCGCAAGGAGGTACGGATGAGGTGAGAGTTTCGCGAAGGTCTCCCTGGGAAACGAAAGCGTCGAAGGAGGGCCGGTAGCAGCCATTATTTAGGATTGTTGTACGAGGCTCGACAGGGCAAATTCTTTGATGAAGTCGCGATTATTTTAGAGGGGAGCTAAAGTTGGATGCAAGGGTAACTGGCCAATGGGGAGCTGTTCTCTGCAAGGCTGTCTCACAAGGCTGTGGCTGGTCACCAGTTTTTCTGTTTTGTAGTTTTGACGACGACCCCAAACCACCATCTCTTTCAAGTACGTTTTCCAGTATTCGTCTGGAACTTCAAGTTGACGACAGCAGCTTTTGTTTCCTTTTCACTACACCAAAGTGCATTTGATGCCATACTTGAGCATACAGTTTTGCAGTTTGACGAAATTTACCGAGGTGGTAGCTTTTGGCTGTGACTATCGTTGACAGTGTAGTTCCCTGAAAACAGTGTATACTTCGCTACTGTTGTCATGATGCATTTTCTTTAGTGGTAGTTTCCTTCTTCTGTCAGGCACAAGAGTATCCTTCTCAAGAATCCAAGCCAATTCGGCTGGGATAAGCACTCCATCTATTTTGCACCATCTCAAGGACTTTGTGCGACTGAAGGTGGAGTACTGGCTACGTATCGGCTTTGAAGCTCGGTATTCTAGTGGAATAGAGTAGAGAGCTGCGTCTGTCCATTCCGTTTGAACTGGACTGCTTGCGAAAGAAATCAAGTTTGCACAATCTTTGTGGCTTGAAAGTTTTGTTGGTATTCGCGTAAAATCATCACTTTTGGAAAGCTGCCCAGACCTCTTATCCCACGAGTTGAACCGAACAACGTCCAGGCGAAATCTCAGAAATGAGGAACCGCGACTGTTCGAGTTCGTAGTCGCTGTGTTGTACACTTTATTGACTCCATTCTCAGGTCGCTATTAGTCAACTGTGCATCCATAGCAAGCGCAGCCCCAAGAATCATGCTTTGAGTCTGGATCAAAGCCATTGCCAGTCATTGCCAACCCTTCCTGCCAAATGCGGTCGGCTGGCTCGCAATTTCTTCGAATGAAAGCGCCCTGGAGCTGTGTCAATGTGACTCTGAGCCTCTTCCAGTTTATCTGATTGCAACCTCGCATTCGTGGTGGCTGTGTCAGGCCAATAAAATCCTTCCATATGTTGCGGGTAATGTCAATCTCCATGGCAAAGAGAGCGGTAAAAGCTTCCAACTCGTCCCTTCCCATGAGCTTCTGAATGTTGGGTAACGCAAGCTGAGCGGTCACGTTGATCTGGAGTCAAGCATCTGAATGGGTGGAGCGGGAGCTCGGCGGCTTCGGTCCGTCGCCTTTGCAGTCAATTCTGCAAGGGTCCGACTTAAGCGAAGAGCACTGGGCGAATCAATAACCGCCCGTCCTGCACGCAGAAAAGACCGAGAACATCTCGAAGTCACCGTATTGGTCTATGGCCTCAAGGACATCACATCGTTGCTGTGTGCGCATGAGCTCTGATTCGCTATGTTGGAAGTGAGACAAACATCCGCTATTCCTCATCTACACTGGCCAAGCCATTCAACCGACCACTCGCTTCCACCATATTGTCTTCCATTTTGCCTCCAGAATCTCTCATGAAATTGCAGGAAAGCTCCTTTCCAAAGCTTTCAAAAGACTGTTTGTGTCAATTTTCGCCCCCGTACTGGCTGTCTTCGTTGTCATCAACTTCTGAAGCCAAACGACTCACTTTCGCTTTCTTCGATTGCACAGACGAGGTTCAACTGAACATATGTACGCACGTCCTGGAAATCCGCACACCCTGTGACTTACATGCGCGATAACGGCAGCTACAGAACTAGTGCCTCGATAAGACAGGCATTCGGAGTTGGGGTCCAGGGAAACACAAGACCAATATAGACTCGCCCTGAACCGCCGGCTACCCACCATTTCTAGCTCTCAACCACGTTCTGCTGGTTCCTCAGAACGCCAATTCAATCTGACTGGTGCTTTCGGACCTTCATAAATTTTGACAGGCATATCCTATCGATCAAAGCAATAGATCCAGCGGTTGGGGTGACGGCCTGGCCTTCACCTGCAGGAACTTGGTCCGAAGGGCCGTGGTACTCGAAGTCGGCCTCGATAGCTCCATTCCCCCACACCTCATCGACCACCGCACTACATATTCGACCATCGCCTCTTTATCCGTGTGCGACCCCCTCTTTGGATTTGTGCGTGTCATTTTCCAGTCTTCATTTCTTGTGCGCTCACTTGTCGATATTCGCTCTCTATGAAATTGTATTAATTGGGGAGTCTGGTATTCCTCGAATCGCTGCTCGTCGAACGCTTGACTGTAATTTTGAGCGCATCTGCATATCTTCCATTTCGCGAACGAATCATTGGAAGCTCAATGGAACGAGTTGTTTAATTTGTTTATCTCCGATTTGTCCGATTGTTTTAGAGGTGTGAAGCTTAAGGTTACATTTAACGCTGCAGTAAGCTGACAACAAAGTCTCAGACTGCCGGCACTTATCACTTGCCACGGACCCCAAAATCTCTTTCAGATAGAACATCTGTGAAGAGAAAGCAGCAATTGTGACGATGTTCAAATCTGGAGATATTTCTGCAGTGAGGGCTGGTTCCCAGACACTGGCAGGGCTTGCGAAACGGATAAACATCCCCTTAACACCCACGAGTCCTCCCGGTTTAATCGAAGCAAACACTGTCGATCCGTGGAAAGAGTCTGGGAAGTACGCTTTGGGATGGACCTACTTCTGTGTAGTACTGGTCGTGCTCGTGGGTATCACAAGATGCTACCATCTCTGGACCGACAAGATCAGACAAGCGATGCACAAGCATGAGGTGGAACAACATATGGTGACCTATTCGCCCGATGCGGATTACGCGATGGGAAATATTGAGACAGGAGGAACCGCACAGCAACTTTTCCCTCGAGACGCCGAGGAAAAGTCTTTCGTTCTGACCAGAGGCCAATCGCATTGGTCATCATTCGGCGTGGTCAACGATACCCTGGCTCTATTCAGATGGATCTTTTACCGGCCGGTTGCTGAGGTCAAGTGGAAGAAGAGGACAATTCTCAGCTTCCCATCTCTGGCTGTTATTGCTATTCTGGTCATCGCAACAGCGTTTGTGACGTTATACTGCTTCTTACCACAACCGCTTTACTGGCAAAGCATCCAATATGGCTCCCCACCTCTCGCAATTCGGGCTGGCATGATCGCAATTGCAATGACACCATGGATCGTTGCAACAAGCATGAAAGCGAATCTCATCACGATGGTTACAGGAATTGGTCATGAGAGACTCGGCGTCTTTCACAGATGGGGCGGATATCTATGTCTCTTCTTGTCCTTAGTCCATGCCATTCCATTTTACGTTCAGCCCGTTTGGGAAGATGGTGGGATGGATGTTTATTCAAAGCTCTTCCCTTCTGGCAGTGGAATTATCTACGGTACCGGAATTGCATGCCTCGTACCCCTGGGGTGGCTCTGTATTGCCTCGCTACCATTCTTGCGATCGCTTGCGTACGAGCTCTTCGTCATGCTACATATTCCAGTAGCAGTGGCTTATGTCGGACTCCTTTTCTGGCACTGCAAAAATTATCTCACCTCATGGGATTACTTGTATGCCACTGTTGCCATCTGGGTCCTCTCATACTTTGTACGAGTATTCAACTTGAACTGGATGAAGCCATGGAGAAACGCTTGGCTTATTGGCGACGAGGCGGCTGTCACGCTTATGGCCGAGAATGCCATTAAGGTCACCATTCCAACTCAAATGACGTGGAGACCAGGACAATATGTGTACTTGAGAATGCCTGGCATCTCAGTCTTCGAGAACCATCCGTTTACGATTTCGTCGCTGTGTAGCGAGGACTTCCCTTCAGAATACGGGGATTTGTACAGAGATTGCACGCTTGTCTTCCGACCATTCGGAGGCTTTACAAGGAGGGTTCTTGAAACAGCCATTGAGAAAGGACCATTCAAGACATATCGTGCGTACCTCGAAGGACCATACGGTGGTATGCAACGAGAACTAGCTGCATTCGACACAGTCATTCTTTTTGCTGGTGGCAGTGGTATCACAGCCATTGTCTCGCAACTCTTGAATCTCATCAAGAGAATGAGAGACGGGAAGGCGGTAACGAAGAAGATCGAGGTTGTCTGGGCTCTGAAGAGACTGGAGGCAATGGACTGGTTCAGAGAAGAGCTCCGGATTTGCAGAGAATATGCTCCTCCGGACACTGTAACATGCCAATTCTACGTCACAGCAGCCAAGAGGCAGTCGAGAGTCGGAATGAGCGAGAGGGCACCAAGGCCAATTAGCACAATCTTCCATGATAAGCTAGATGGCTTCGTGGCCGGAATCGCATCGAAGAGAAACTCGCAATTTATCCGAGACGAAGCTCAGGGAGACGAGGAGCGAGAGAGAGAACTTCGACAGGAAGACGAGGATGCAATTACATCCCTCCCACAACAGAAGCATTTGCAACACAAGGTGTTCCCACCTCCACCCACAACATTCTTCCCTCCTCCGCCCAAAAAAGCACTCCGGGAGAATGCTCTCAAGAAGCTTGAAGGCAAAGAGAAGAGAAACTCTATGCTTGGCTCTGAAGCCGATAGCCACGAAGCAACCCATAAATTTCACTCACCATCGTCCCGCCCAGGAGATTTCCATTTCCCAGCACCATCTCCCCGGCATGATGCACCACACTTCCAATTTGCGCCTCCATCGCCAAACCGACTCAGCAACAGCACGTACAACCCGCAGAACTACCCACCGCCACCTCCAGGGCCACCTCCCAACGCATACAGACCAGCTTCGTACATGTCCTCGGACTCGAGGCCAGCTTCCTACCTTCCCTCAGAACCCTTCCCACCACCACAATCCGCATTCGCCCCTCCTCCAACAGCCCCAACTTACCCTGAACCAGCGCACACGCGCCAAAAGTCCGCGGATCTCCAAATCCAAATCCCCACCAAGACCGCCTCCTCAACCTTCGACTTCGGCTTCCCCACGACACCAACCGAGTTCCAGAAGAATTTGATGCGGTTTGCTTTTGTCGGAGCCAAGAAAAAGGAGGGCTGGTCGACAGAATACGGCCGTCCGGATCTCGGGTACATGTTGAAGGACATGGCGACTGGAGGTGCGGATGGGAAAGGTATCTTCGGGAGGAGGACGTGTGTCTTTGTGTGTGGACCACCGAGTATGAGAGTTGATGTTGCAAACACGGTTGCAAGACTACAGGCGGATATTTGGGGTGATGATAGCAAAGATGAGATTTTCTTACATACCGAGAATTATGCTATTTGAGCGACGGTTGGATATCTCTTTGGGTGGGAGTTCAGGATTGGATGGGGAAATACCTATATTTGTTAATTATGGAATGAATCCAATTGAGAGATGACCTGAAATGAATCCTCTCTTATAGACGAACATACTCTATCTCATATTGACTGGTGACCATACAAACTCCAAGACGGCTGAAGCAACTTTAACGCTTGACTATTGGAAGAGCTAAAGACGGACAAATATTGGTAATACGCAATATTTTGGCATGAGATATCCTGGATTCGTAGCTTCAGACCCGTATTTGGGCCTCAGAGCTGGCCTTGTGGCATTGCAACGAATATCACATGCGCTGAGATTTGAGGAATTTGAGTGAAATCAAGGCAGTACAAAATCGGGTGGTCCCAATTGAGAACGGTAGAGTGGTATGAAAGACAGCCACCCTCCATCTCCAATCTCCGTCCAGTCAACTCGTAGTGACGCTGTGAAAAATTTTCAAATTCGAGACACGAGTCTTGAGATCATCTAAATCTCCTTGTTCTATTTCCTTTTGAGATGTATCATCCACTTCGAACTACTCTTTCAGATCTGTGATTCTAGAGTAGTAGATACGGGAAGCTTGATTGGTCTGCCGTCCAACACTGAGAAGCCTAATGAAAGGTGTCTCACACACACAAGTCTCTATTGTAAGGCAGAATTGTGAAGGTGGTCGGGCGGATGAAGAACCAGAAGTTTTTCGGCCAGAAGAAATTCGAAGTTATCCACATTGAAACGCTAGACCCAGTTTGGCATAGATCGAGGCTAACAACATCAATTTCGTTCTTGACCCGCTCTTCCTATATATTTTCTCTCGCGACCTTCCTTCCCACAATGGAATCTCTCAGCGAAACCAGATGGGATGTTGTGATATCTGGCACAGGATTACAGCACTCTCTGCTTGCCTTGTGAGCTTCCGACTCCGTCGCGCAAAACAGCCATGGATCATCTCTGACTGACCTAGCTATTCATGAAGAGCCCTGTCCCGTTCCGATAAGAAGGTCCTTCACGTCGACCAGAATGAATATTATGGCGGTGCCGAAGCTGCTTTCAGCTTGCAGGAGGTTGACGAGTGGGTAGAGAAGGTCAATAGAGGTATGTGATGCGCCGTCGACGCCTGTGATCTGAGCTGACAGAGGTAGAGTACTTTAAACCTTTTCGAAATGCCTCGCTGTGGAAGACAGATGCCGGGCCTTTGAATGCAGCAGGCAAGCTGTCCTTCTCAAGAGCATACACCCTCACACTCTCTCCACATATCATCTACACCAAGTCAAAGCTCCTAGCGCAACTTGTGTCGTCAAAAGTCTATCGCCAGCTGGAGTTCCAAGCAGTCGGAAACTGGTGGATACTCGACGGTGAAGGTGGAAACACATTGAAACGACTACCAAATGGGCGAGAAGATATCTTTCAGGACAAGAGCATCGATAATCGCGCGAAGCGGAGCTTGATGAAGTTCTTGAAATTTGTAGTTGACTTCGAGAACCAACCCGAGACCTGGCAGCCCCACGGTGATAGTGGGCTGGCAGAGTTCCTCTCGTCGCAGTTTCAGCTTCCTTCAAGCCTGCAGACGGTAATTGCAGCTCTGACTTTGTCGTTGGACCCGCCTGATGTGACTTCGGTCAGGTGGGCACTGCCGCGGATATCTCGACATCTCTCGTCGCTCGGTGTCTTCGGACCTGGTTTCGGAGCTGTCGTACCAAAGTGGGGTGGCGGTGCCGAGATATCACAAGTTTCTTGTCGAGCTGGAGCTGTTGGAGGGGGCGTCTATGTTCTTGGAACAGGGGTGAAGAGCTCTTCTGTTCCCGAGGACACTGAGCAGCGCACACAGGTGCATCTTTCCAATGGGGAGGTCGTCACAACACAGCATTTGGTCAAAATGTCCTACACATTGTCTACAAATGCGAAGTCTGTGTCCAAGGTCATTGCCGTGGTATCATCGCCTCTGAGCTCTCTATTCCAAAGTTCCGTCGAAGGTGCTCCACTAGCTGCAGTATCCGTCGTGGTCATTTCACCCAACTCTCTCACCGTCGATACGGTGCCTCAACCCAGTCCGATCTACATAATGGTACACTCCAGCGAAACAGGAGAATGCCCAAATGGACAATGTTAGTATTCATTTCTTCCATTCGTTCCCTACCCTCAATGCATTACATGATGATTCAACTTATGAATACTTATCTACATTGTCTGAATTTTCTTGACGATAACTACCTCTGACATACTGATGATGCTCCTCACTTTTCAATTATTTCTTTCGAAATTCGTATGGAAGCAAGATGACTAACCATCAGTCAGGTGTTCTCTATGTCACGATGTTATACTCAGAACATGGCAAGAAGCTTCTCGAAAGCGCTGTTTCGACCTTCATCAAGTCTAGCGAAGATAATGCAGAACTTCTGTACACTCTCTACTATGAGCAAGAACAAGGCTCGAAAAGTGCGAACTCCGAGCCATCTGATGTATCTCTGGATTTGGCATTCAATGATGAGGTACTCCATGATGTCGAGGCTGAGTGGAAGAGTATCGTTGGTGATGTGGATCAAGCAACCTTTATGCGGTTTGAGGATCGGGAAGGAGCAAATGAATATGATGATGAGCCTAGTGAGGACTTTTGATTTGAGTGCGGGTGGTGTTTAGGAGCTAACTTGGGCTCAGAGTGGGAGGATATCATTGCTATGCATTGTGCAAGCGGGTCGGAGTTTTGAAATGATAATGATGATTTCCGCGCCTGTCTGCCTCTGTTGAAGTCTTTGCTCTCGTGCTTTGCTACCTTGATACCATTCATCTTAGCCTCCGAATGATTTAAAATCAACTGCATTCTCCTTAGCCATGATTACATTGCCTCGCTACAAAGAGCTTTTCACAATTACTTCCGTCATCTGAATCCGCTGCCTCATCTGACCAGGCACAGACATACCTGTGAAGCCCTGTCTATCTTGAAAAAAGAGGTGTCAGGATCTCCTAACGATATTGCAGCCTGTTCTGATTCAAAGAGCGAACTGAGCCTCCGAGGTTAAAAACCGAGATGTCGGTAGCCTGCATTTGCCGAATCCTGGGTGCTGTTTGTTGCCCCTGGATTGTTTTGCTTTGGTCTCTTGTGCTGGTTCCAGATTCTGTGACCTGTTGAGCATATGAATACAACGTCTCGAATGTGATATGACATATTGTCTCGGCATGCTTTATTTTCTTTTCTGTTTCGAATGATGGCTAATGCTATTGCATCATAAGATTCATCACCTTGCTCATGTACCGCTGTATTCCTCGCTTCTCACATACTCCTTCGTCCTCTCACCTTCACCTGTTCATTCACTCTACCCCTTGATCCTCTGTGCTCAAACAAAAGCCGCAACTACCAGCTACATCTAATAGAATAATGAGTTTCCTGTCGTGTACAAGCACCCGCGTTCTACGTCACGGTGATGCCTCTCTAAAATCATAACAAGCTTATGGTTTCTAACAGACTAGTCGCTTCCCGGTCGGATCTCCTAGAAATTCCGCCTCATTGCGATCGGTCTATAAGTTTTGCCGTTTTAGACGAGAACGGAATTGTTCTACTTTTCATTTTACAGAATCTCTACACAGCCTCCACAGCGAATATCGACGAAAACAAGGGGGTAAACAGGGGGGTGGAGACAGCTCTGAGGTGAGAGTCGAAACTCTCGCTTTTAGATACTACTTTGTTTTCCCACGAGGTTTTCAGGGTCTACGGCGTTCCCACTACTCTTTATTAAAGAAACAGATACATGAGATAGTATATTTTCTATTGTTATAAATACGTAAAGAGGAAATAGTCACGAATCGGTGCTAAGTTACGAGCAAAAGGGATAATAAGAAACAGATCTGAAACTATTCGATCTTCGCTGTGGATGTTGTACATCAATTGAATATGCGCGTTGCGTATGAGGGTTGTTAAGTTTTAAGTTTTTGCTTCTCACTTTTTTTTTTGTTTTCTATGCTGGTGGTGTTTTGTTTTTGAATTCCTCGCTTAGCTCAGAACCTGGAAGGCTTCTTTTGATCACGAGAGCTTGTAGGAACACTGGATGGCATATCAAGTAAGAGTACAAGTACAAGCGCGACGTTGAGTGTGGGTGTGTGAGTTTGTTTTGGTTTCCAATTCCGGTATGGGTCTATGTTAATCACAAGAGGTAATCACACTCCCACACAGCGTACTGCTAACCGAACCCCGACCAACCAAGCAACCAGTTCGCAACCAGGTAAAATACAGCATATCCCAACCCAGCTGACTAAAAAGGATAGAAACGCACCCCGTATCCAACCAACGCCACTACACCGCAACTCCTCCCTACTCTCGAGGAGCAGAGTACCCAGGTAGGCATATTTTGCTCCCAATAACCCGTGTATGCAATGGTGTTTGTTCTGACAAAAGAAAGGTACACGGTAGACCTGTGTAA
The DNA here is from genome assembly GCF_030347475.1 of Cadophora gregata. NCBI lineage: Eukaryota > Fungi > Ascomycota > Leotiomycetes > Helotiales > Ploettnerulaceae > Cadophora > Cadophora gregata. Next base: position 1,269,302 of record NW_026695934.1, on the reverse strand, counting down.
TGTGTCCATCTCCATCTCCTAATCCCAGCCCTATTTGCCCCATCTATCCAATGATTAAAAGGTAATCATCACGTTCATTATCTGCAATTCTTTACAATCTTCGTATTGGCTGTCGAGTCCGCACTAAGAATGGACTGGGCATCTCATCTCGTTCTGGATCCCAGACCATTGGGTCTCCTGCTCGTTCCGCCATCCGAGCCGCGAATGCACGACCCTTTGGCTCGGGACTTCTGTTTCCGTCCGGAAGTTCTGAGATAGGTCGGCCACCTGCTCGGGCTTGTGCTAGTTCGACGAGGGTTCGACCTTTAGGCGCAAGATTGCTTGAACTAGTTGCTTTGATGGCCATGTTGTTCTTGACTGCCATCTTGGTCAGGTCATCACCACCAACAGCCTTCTTTGTCAAACTGGTCTTCCGCTGTGGCGAGGTTGGTGCGTTTTCATGAGACAAGAGATTGGTCGAGGACGGGATCTTGGAGAGCCTCCGATTCGGTGAGTTGCTTCGTTCTCGAAGGGCAGCCTGGCTCGATTGTGGTCGGAGGTCTGGTGCGCTGGAAAGTGTAGGTAATGACGGAGCTGTGTTGGCTTTTCCTGCAGCGAAGATGCTAGGCTGTGAGACCTGTTTCTGAATCGGTGCAGTCCTTTGGGAAATCAAAGGTGGTCGGACACCATTGGATTTGAAGGGGTTTTTTGTAGACTTTTGTCTAGTTGGTGAAGACATTGGTGGGAGATCCTCATCATCTGATTCATCGGAAGTGAGAAGGGTCGGCTGCCAGCGAGCTTCAGCTCCGGCGGCAGCAGCGAATATGTTGCGTCCCGTGCTGGGCGCTTTTGTGGCGCCCGCGCGACGAGGTGACAATGATAATGAGGCAATGGAAATTGGTGATGGCTCGGCCATTTCAATGTCCATTGGCGTGCCAGCAAACATCGTTTGAGCTCGACCAAAGGGAGTTCGAGCACTTTTCTTGAGCGCCTTGTTTGGCTCAGGAGAGTCGATCGACAGGTCCGTCAAATCCGTGGAGTTCGGGAAATCGTCACCCCCATTCGAGCTGACAGACGATAGTGGAATATCGTTCACGTCCAATATCCCTGATCCAGAAATTTCCTTGGCAGAGGAGCGACTGTTTGTACTTGATCGCTTTTGTACCTCATGTTCCACTTTTTCTTGTACCTCATGGTCGAATTTCTTCTGCAGCCTCTCGATTTCCACTTGGACGAGGCGATTGATCTCCAGTTGTGCTTTAACTTCCCACTCCCTTCGAACAGTAGACTCGATTTCTTGGCGCATCTGTGCCTTCTCAGCTTCGACATTGCGCAGCCTATTCTCAGCATCTTGTAGTCTCCTCGCTGCCAATTCTTCCTTATTTTTCAGCATTCTCCCGAGCTCCACAACTTCCTTTTCCTTTCTCATCAGCTTAACGACGGGAAGGTTAAGTAATGTGGCAGTATCTGGCCGTCGATCAGGATTAACCCTCAAGCAATCTTTAATGACTGCGTTCAGCTCTGGCGAGTAGACTGCTGGTAATGGTGCGACCTTTCCCTCCTTGATCTTTTGCACTAACTGAAAGTGCGACTTGGCGTTGAAGGGCGGTTCCCGGGAGCATAATTCGTAGATGATACAACCCAGTGACCAGATATCGGATTTGAGAGTGTATCGCTCTGCGGCGCATATCTCAGGGGACATGTAGAATGGAGTGCCAACGTATGTGGAAGCAAAGTCGTGCGAGGCCATAATTTTGGAGAGTCCAAAGTCTCCAAGTTTGACAGAGTTATCTTCGCCGAGGAATACTATTCATGTCAGAAAGGATTCTGAGTACCATTATCAAAGCACTTACCATTCTCTGGCTTCAAGTCGCGATGCAGAATCATAACATTGCTAGCAGGTGGTTTGGGATTTGCTGAGTTGCCCAAACCCATGACATTACTCCCCACTTCAGGGGGATCAACACCGTAGTGACATCGGTATAATGCCGTAACGAGTTGTGCGAACATGCTCCAGACGAACCCCTCTTCTGCCAGTTGTTTCTTGAGCTGAAGGTCCTTGATCACCCGCCCCAGATCTCCATTTCCACAGTATTCCATGTATAGATGAAGGTCCTGAGTAGACTTCAAATGCTCTCGGTGGTAGTATCCGACGATGTTGGGATGGCGAAGCGAAGAAAGAATCGCAAACTCGGCGTGAAGTTGCTCTCGCTCTTTTTGCGACATCCGTACATAGTTGATCTCCTTGCGACAGAGCACCTGGCCGTCCTGCTTCCTTCGTACCTTTCTGATCACTCCGAATGATCCATGTCCTAAGGTCCGTTAGTTCTTGCGACGCATCAGCGCATTGAAAAACCGACCGATCTTCTCAAGCACCTCATACTTCTCTCCTTCAGACATGATTCCAGATGCGATGTTCTGGATTGTATTGGTTAACAAAGAGACGAAAAAGTCAGTGCCATGAGCGAGCGAGTATTTGGCTATGTAATTCCGGTCCGGGTCGGATTGTTGTTGTAATCGTCGTCGTTTGTCGTTAATACCTGATCCACGGATTCTGAAGTTCGCTCGCGACCAACTTTGTGGTGTCAACAAGGACAGGTTTGGTTGCCCCCGGCAACGCCCGATATTCTTCCGCCAGCGAGCTCCCCTGTAGCTTGGCAGGGCTTGGAGTGGCGACATGGCTAATCGATAAGCATTTAATAAATGTCCCCGCCATTTCCAGTACTCTTCGAGATTTGCTTGAACTTCTTGAAGCTGGGGAAACCACAGTTCATTGCGCCGAATATTTTGCATCGAGAAAGATGGTACTTCGGAAAGACGAGCTAGAAGTCCAGCTCAAGGATGAACATCAACTTATCAGAGATGGAGTGCTCAAGGACGACAGCCCTCTTGACGTCAGTAATGAGTAGGTCCCCAGTCCAATGTCCTGAAGCTAACTTGAACATTCCTTGATGGCCGGATATACTTTCAGTGAATGCCAATGTCAAGTAGGCCGAGTATCTGCTAACAGCAGTTTTACAGCTTCCGGAAACTCTGCGACGCTTGTCGGATTGGAGATTTGAAGGGTTGCCAGGAAGCTGTTGCTTCCGGAGTTAACATTAACGCCCGAGATGTTTTTGATTATACGCCCTTGATACTGGTGAGTCCTGTAGGAGACTGGCGGTCAAAGGCCTTTTACGTGAACATACCTCACTCATATGGTGCTCTTAGGCCAGTCTTTGTGGACATTACGAAGTAGTCCAGTTTCTCCTCGAAGCTGGTGCACTCTGCGAACGAGATACCTTCCAAGGCGAGCGATGCCTGTACAATGCCCTCAATAATCGGATTCGAAATCTTCTACTGGAATATGACTATTCTAAAAGTAGCGATCCTCTGCAGCCTTTAGCCTCACATGTTACCACGCTCCTCACTCGACAGACACCCAACACCTCCGATATCTGCCTCACGGCAGGTTCAGAAAAGTGGAATCTTCATAAATTCATCCTTTCTGCTCGCTCACCATACTTTACTAAGAAGCTCACAACTGCACCGGAAACAACAATTTGGAAATTGGCGAACACAATACCACCTGAGGCTTTCCACATTGCTTTACGGTACTTATACCTTGGAGACGTACCCGCAGACCTTGGCTTGAGCAACAAGAGCTTCGTCACAGAAGAAGAGGTTCTGAAAGGCATTGATAAAGTTAGCAAACAATTAGAGATCGAATCTCTCTGGGAAGGGTTATTGGCAGGAAGTGATAGACGAATTGCGAGGCAGAGACATCAGGACGAAGTCACACGAGGTCGAGATCAAATTGAGACATGGTACCGGAATAATGTTTTGAAGCACAAAATCAACGTGGACTCAAGCAAAGCAAACGACGTGAAGTGGACAAGAGATAATAGCATTTTCGCAGATGTATTGCTTCGCGCAGACGAGGAAGGATCCAACGAGTCAAGTTCTGGTGAAGAAACACCGAAATTGAGGAACACGCTTGGACCTTTAAATGGCATTCCTATTGGGCCATTTGCAACTTCACGATCTCCTTCGGCGACTAGGAAATCAAAGCAAGCGGTCCTATTTCCATGCCATCGAGCGATGTTGTTGAGGTCCGAGTATTTCCAGACTATGTTTGCCTCGTCATTCAAGGAGGCACAGGTTACGGAATACCTCCAAATTATCAAGGTGGGCATTTCTATCTAACCCCGCAAATCCATTCGTGGCAAATCCATTCATTGCTAGATTGGGTGTCGAGACTAGGCGCCTTGCCAATGACTGTAGCGTGAGATATACTAAAGGAGCATCTATAGGTCGACTGTACACCAGAGGTGCTGGAGGTTGTCTTGAATTTTATTTATACTGAGCAAACCCATATACCCATCGAACTGGCGCTGGATGTTCTCTTTGTTGCCGATATGCTACTCATCGAGAAACTGAAAGCAAAAGCCGCGACTGTCATCAGTACTGTAGGCATGGGTAGTGGAGGACTGCCGGATCGGACACATACTGAAGCTGGTCAAGATCAGGCAGTTGAGGTTGAGCCAATTAATGTGTATGATGTGATTCGAGCAGCCTGGGATCTTAAGGTTCAACGATTGGAGGAATTTAGTGCAAGATATTTAGCATTTCGGTTGGAAGACTATATCGACGAGCAAGAGTTTGAGGACTTGATCAAGGAGAGTGCCTCCAGGATTCAAAATCGACAGGAAACAGATACAATTGAACTTTTGGACGAGTAAGTGGGATTTATCTCGATGTCTAGACGATACTTACCTTATCTTAGCATTCGGCACTACCTATCTGATCGATTTCGATTACGATTTGAGGACTCGGGACTCGAGGATATGATGGATGAAAATGAGACTGACGATACCGAAGAATTGTCCAGTGAATCTCAGAATCCGGATGAGGCTGTTGATATAAGCTCCCCACCAGGCAAAGCTCTCGATTTTGCTTCTAGCCCTTTCATGAATGGCGAAATTAGAACCTTGGACGGAGAAGTGGCAGGTGATGAGTTCGCTGCTGATGCTGTGAATTACCAAGTTCTACTTGGAAAAATCGACAACTTGTTAGAGAAGTTGAAGCTAGACGCATAGACTAAATCTAGAGCCTTTAGACACAGAGTGTATGCAACAGATTGTAGTTGCGGTAGTTCTGCTTTTGGTGAGCGTTTTATTTGAAATTACCCTATGCATGTTCCCAGTAGCAACATTGGAGACAAAGACTGCCACAGATGAGAAGCACGACTGATTATATAATCTGGTCCGCAAACCAGTCCTACGAATACACCAACATCCGTCTCACTGTTTCTTTACTGTTTTTGAGGCTATAGCAGAGCATATCAAGTCGTTTATGAGGTCTGAACCCAGACCCAACGCTACGAGTCGCTGCAACAACAGCATTCCCCCTGGTTTCAGCTGACTGCACCCTCACCAACATAGCCTAACTCCTCGTAGTCTCCAAAGAGGATTTCCACTCTTTCAGCCGTCATATTAGCAGGCCACTTCGAGAATATCTTTGGAGAAGCGATAGGCGGAATTGTCCTTCCACTTGTCATCACCATTTTAGGACCCGACAATATTGGAGCGACATCGGTTGGTACAAGCTCGGTGTTAATTAAGAATAGGGGAAAGATGGTCTTCTGCCTTTTTCGCGTATCTTAGCTAGGAAGACCAAATGAAAATCTCCTACGCCTGGCATTTCCCTCCACTAGCTCGTTTATGTCTTGATCATTGTCGTTCCACTTCCTGGCAAAATCTGCAACTTCTCTGTTGACATTGGCGTGTACCCAGTTTCTGTTATCAAATGTGAGAGCTCAGAAGATGATCTGCATTTGTTTGAGCATGATGACGTCGAATAAACCCTAACGAATACATCACAGGACGACGGGATGACGACGGGATGAGAAACAGAGCTCCATGTGGGTGTCTCTGATAACATGGACAGCTCCTATGTGGGATTCATAAGCTTTGTTGATATCTTTGGCGAAACGCAGAATTTCCTGGGCGTTGCCAGCCCACCAAACAAATGCTCAATATTTGTCAACAATGCTAAGCGAGTCGACCTATCGTTTGTTGTAACCCTACACTAGGCGTATAAACTTTTCGTAGGACGATAAAATTTGGGCGTGTTTCAATTCGAAAAGAGGTGTGATTATTTGAGTAGATGCATCCTAGCTTAACAGTGAGGATACTGATAATTATCATTAAGTCTTGTTCTTCTTGCCAGAGGACACATCAGCCTCATTAGCTCTCCTGCCAGCACAACTATCTCAGTGCCACAATTAATAGCGCAGTCACCGCGTCCCATTTGCCACTTCGTTCAAATTCCAGGAGTATCCTAGGTAAGGATCACTTCTTGCTGTAACTTTCACGATCCCCTGCCCCAGACTCTGTACATTCTCGTATGTCTTTCCTTTATCATACCAAGTAGCACTTTGCTTCAGATAGAACAACTGCAAGCGTTCTCTGCTCGGTACACTGGGCGATTTTCGAGTACCTAGACCCATCGTACGATTGTCATTGAAGTTCCAGCACGTCACAGCTAATAGCGACGGATACTGTACAGCTTGGGGGATGCTGGTAGGGCCGGGAACGTCGCCGCCAACAACTCTAGGTGCTGTGATATAGACTAACGAAGCTTCGGAGATGTCCTCGCCTGTAGGAGGATTAGGGTTGCCGAAGATATCGGTCACTCGGTTGTTATTGATGAAGAAGAGGTCGGGTTCGGGGTGGCCATTCGTAATGTGGGGCATTATGGCGATCATTTTCTGAATCTTGATTTCCGAGGCCCCGGCAGTGGAGTACTGAGCTAAGGGTTGTGCTAGATTCTGAGTTAGTATCTACTCCTTTAATGCGTAGAAGTGCATATGCTGCTGGGAAGTCCTTGACTTACCGGGCCACGTCTCAGCACCCTTCCGAACGACCCTGGATAGCCTCGATTTGTTATCCACAAAAAACACATGGACTTCAACAGGAGTTGTGCCATCATTCCTATCCACAGCTGCCGCTGTCAGTGCAGACCACGTTCGATAAGCCTTCGCATGTAGATCGCGTGTGTTCTGTGATGCGCCAGCAAAATACTCCGTTGGTTCGGGCCATCCTCTGGCAACTTCCATGACGCCAATTTTCTTGCTGTCGGGGAGAAGTTCGGAGTAGTATAAACGTACGCCTTCGCTGGGAAGGATGACTGCAGCGACTGTTGACGCGGTATGAACCTTGATAATCGCTCGGTGTGTATCCGAGAATGCCGGATAGTCAACAAGCGTCAAGTTTGTGGTGTAGATGTCGATGATAGTTTCAATGATCGAATACTTAAATGCGGGATCTGGAAATGGGCTGACGAAGTAAAGGGCTACTCTCTGTTGCTGAGACATTAACAAAAGTCACTTCCAACTACCGAGTACCAAGTGATAGTAGGAACTTACAACAGTATCAATGCTGGGCAGTGGCCAACATACAGCAGTTATATTTGTTGGCTTTTGAGGCGATAGAGAACCCGCAAAGTAGAGTTTCGTGGGAGCCATAGAAAATGTATCAGCCACCAACGAATTGTGCAGTTCGCCTCGGATCCAGACATCGCCAAACATGTCTTGGTGTAGAATGAAAGTGCCAGGCTCACACTCAGCTGCTGCGAGATCATATATTGTCGCATTGGAAAGCGTGTCATTTCGAATTGGAGGATATACTGAAGAACGGTCGCTCTGATTTTTTTCCTTTCCAACACCAAGTCCTACATATAAACCGGTGAAGACTGCAGCACAGACACAGGCACCGAAGAAGATCCATTTAAACCAATAGCACCAATCAATCAGTCTTCTTTTGTGGTTTGCTTGTCGAATGGTTTTAGGCATGTGCGCACTTCCAGCAGATGTGGTGTGAGAATATCGAGTAGATTGAGCATGGTGAGCCGGCGCCGGCAATGAAGGCGGCCTTATTGAGTAGGCAGGAGGCTTGTCTTCATTTCCTGCTGGATATGCAGGAGGTCTTCCAATTTCCTCAGTATCCGGCAAAGCTCGAGCATGTCCTCTGTCCCAAGACATTTCCTTCGGAGCTTTGAACTCAAGGGGGCCGTGGGGCGTTTTTGACTAGTCGCATTATAGTCAGATACGATTTTAACATGTAATTTCAAAAGTGTATATTATATTGATGGGGGAATCACTTCTTGAAGTATCGTGAGGGCCAATGACCTCTTTGTGGCTGTGCCGCAATGGTACCCTCGTTTGGCCCAATTGAGACCCTGAGAGTCTTGGCTCGGTTATACGGGAAAGAATAACATCAGGTGAGCTACCAGAAGAGTCACCGAGTGGCTTCGCCTTACAAGTGATGCCCAATGCCGCGATCCAGAAGTGCACAGAATGAAGCAAGTCTGGAGATATGGTTTCGAGATGTGCCATTTCAGGCCACGACTCCATCAATCCCGAAACTCTCGCCACCTTCGTTCTGAATCCAACCTTTCAAAGCTCTTGCTCTCACGTCTGCCTTGACGACTCTCCTGTCATTTAATAACACCGATTGTTTCAATGAAGCATAACTCCCCACATTCAGGGCTTCTTCAATGTTGGGAACTTGGACGGAAGCTATCTTGGCAATTTCAAGTGCTAGTTTCCAGCTGCGGCGTTTGCAGACCCGACTGGCGCCTTTGAGTGAGAATTGCTTTCTACCTTGTAGAGACCCCCCGATCAAGGTTTCCGCGTGATTTGGTGTCCAGGATGTCGCAGTATTGGATGGTACGATCTTCTCGCCTACATTTAATGGCTGTCGCCGACTGGAAACGAATTCCACGTCTGCTGTCAAAATTTCGAAGGGGCGAAAAGAGTAGCCCCCATACCACTGCTTGTCTTTCAAAGAATACAGCCGACCTGACTCTGAAAACGCTCTGGTGCAAGCGATAGAGGAATACTGCGTGGATGGCAGCACTAAGGACCGGATGTAAACATTCTTAGGCGAGATGAGCAGAGACGTAACTGAACTGAGCAATGACGTCGATTGCTTCAAAGCGATTTTGTCAGAACACGATTTTGAAAAGCTAGGCGGAGCATCTGGGCGAGATGGTTTGCGCCTCACCGAGCCCAGTGCAGAGAAGTAGCCCCTGCCATGAAGAATCTTGGGTGCGGGTGTTGAGTGGCCGGGTACATCAACTCGAGAAGGCAAATCCCAAGGCGTGGCATCATCTTGGGCAGCCATAGTGAGTTCCATACTTGAATCTCCGCCTAGAAGCCAAATTAGCAGATGAGATTAAGGAGGTAGGTGGTAAAGGTACACGGAGCTTCCGAGCAGTACATATGAAGGCTGATACCCTCATTCAATGCAAATGGCTGAAAATTCATCTGAGTTCTCTCATCTTGATTCCTGAATCGAACAAAGTCCGATGAAGGTTTCTCGGATAAAGCCAAGGCATGGCATTCTTCAAGTAGGAATCGGTTGAAAGAGCGAATAGCTAGGACTTCGGCGTGCCAGTCATGAAGTGTAACCCCGTCCGCTTGGGCAATTTTGTTTTGTGGGAGACATTTCATCCCAGTCCTGATGAGTTCTTAGTAAAAGTTTTTTGGTGTAAACAAGAACACACGTACGCTACTGCCAGACATGTGAGGCCATTTCTTCCTGTCCCAACCTTCAGCCTTGTGATCAGCAATAGTGTCAGGGGTAAAACCTTGTGCCACTATGCCGCTCAACGGGACCCATTCTTTGACGCCACCATTTCTCAATAAAGGTTTCCTCTTATTAGGCCACCGGCCGAACTCCCTCAGGACCACATCCGCAATTTCATCACCTGAGATGTCCATCACATGAGAAGGAGATGTTGTTGTTTTCAGCGAAAGGCTGTGGACCCGAGCTTCAGGGGCCAGATCCTGCCAGATAGGCTGTGTAGGCGAGACGAGACGTCATCCGGGACAGCCTCGCCGCGCATACAGTACTTCCGGGCTTCCCTTCCCAGTGCATCCATCACATCCATCCCACGCGCACCCTTCACGCTGTTAACGGAGTAGAAACCACAATGAGACATGAAGCGCTATCGCGACTTCCGCATTCCAGTCAGCAATACCCAGCAGGAGTATGAATCCATTAAGTATGTGAGCCCTCACTCCTGATAACAAAGCAAATGTAAACACGCAAACATGCCATCTCCCAACCCCAAGCTGACCATACTTTCTAACATCATAGTTTCCAAAGCAAGACGGGTCCGTAAACACCCCAGCTCTTATCTCGCCCCTCCTCACTACCCCTCCATGCACCTCGATTCTAACAATCGCATACTGACTTCTCACAGCCAAAATTCGACCTCATTCTCAAGGTATGTCTGGAGCGATTGGTTATTCGTGTCGCTATGCTTACACAACCAGATAATTGATCTCAATAACGTCCCCCTCGCCAACGGAACCTCCTATGTAAAATGGCATCTCCCTTCCTCGACCTCCGCCGAACACCGCGGCCGAACCAATCCCTCCCCCATAAAAGAGCATAAAGCCAGCTGGGAATACACGAAAACGATCCCCGTGCGGCTTACAATTGACAAGAACAATAATCTGCAAGAATGCAGTGTCAACTTCGAGGTTGTCCAAGACTATAATAGTGCTGGCATGCGAGGGGAGAAGATTACGCTGGGATACGTGACTCTAAACCTGGCGGAATATGTGGAGGAGAGTGAGATTGGGTCGGATGGGGAGGAGGGGGTTGTGAGGAGGTACTTGATGCAAGAGAGTAAGATCAATAGTACGCTGAAGATTGGCATCTTGATGAAGCAGGTGGACGGGGAGAGGAACTTTGTGGCTCCTCCCTTGAAGACTGCCCCTGTGTTTGGAGGTATTGCGGGAATCATGGCGGGGGAGCAAGCGGAACAGGATGATGTTGGACGTGAGTACTTTCTACCTTCATGTAGAGGTCTACGTGCTGATGAAGAAAGAAATGCCTACGATTAGTAAATCGCGAGACCATGGCGAGTTACAGGACATGTATCGACGGGCCTTAGCTGCTTCCTGGGCAGCACACGCGGATGAACTCCCTGCGGATCAATGCTTGGAGGACATTTTCAACGGAGGAGATGGATGGAAGACCCATGACAAAGTATTGACTCCCAGAATCACACACGACGACGGTGGAGAAGAGCGAAATCTCCGACACCATCACCGATCAACTTCCAATGCAAGCTCTAAGAGTGGCACTTCACAAAGTACGGTCACTGGCAAGAGGATTATGAGGATGGGGCACAAGCATTCGAGAAGTCGAGAGACATTAGGCCCTTCGCCCCAGTCTGCAGTAGACATGAATGATACTTCTTCGGAGAACTCTTCTGAAAGAGGAAGGACTGGGTTCAAGAAGGCGCCGGAGTTGGATGAGTTTGATATCAGGGACGATTTGGTCGCTTGGAGATTACCGAGCACGGTTTCTTGACGACTTGTTGAAAAGTATATAAACAAGGGAGGTGTATGTTGGGTATATGGGGCGTTTCACGGACTAGATGGCGTTGCTTAGGAAGTCTATCCCATGCACAAAGCATGAGAGCAAGTGGTCTTTTAATCTATTCAATGTGCTCTCTCTCTGAGTGACTCTGTGGCCAGACACCTCATCTACGACTTTTGATACTCTCTTTACAAACCAACAACCAGAACGCCATGCCATGCATCACCACCAACCAAATGACCCAAGATCTTCCCATCCTCATTCTTCCGCATCACCTTCCACAACCCTCGCCTTCAAAATCCTAACCTCCTCCACCGGCCTATCCTCCGCCCCAGTCCTCACAAGTCCCATCCTCTTCACAACCGCCAGCCCCCTAGTCACCCTCCCAAAAATCGTATGTTTCCCATCCAGCCACGGCGTCGGCGCCAACGTGATGAAAAATTGACTACCATTCGTATTCGGGCCGCTGTTCGCCATACTGAGGATCCCTGCGCCTGTGTGCTTCAGCGCGGGTGAGATCTCGTCTTCGAATTTCTCGCCATATATCGAGGAGCCGCCGCGGCCGGTGCCCGTGGGATCACCGGTCTGTAGCATGAAAGAGGGAATAATGCGGTGGAATAGGAGAGTATCGTAGTATCCGCGGGAGACTAGGGTAGAGAAGTTCTTGCATGTCTGGTGGGAGACGAAGGGTGTTAGTGAGGGCGTGGATGGAGGAGTGGAGGGGGCAATTGGGAATGTACTTTTGGTGCATGGTCATTGTAGAGCTCGACGAATATTGTACCCTGTAGGAGTGTTAGGGTTGCTGAATATGTAATCGTAGCAAGGTAACGAAGCATACCATGGTTGTCTCGAGGGCGATGTTGGTCGCCATTTTGGAGGCTTTATGTTTTGCGCCGGGAAGAAATAATCTTAGGTACAAGGAGCTACAGATTCAATAGTTCAGGAGCAAGATGGTTGGATTTCGTTTCAGTTGTTGCAGCTCGAGTTTTTAATTGAGTCCCCGTTGAATATTGAATGCTGGATGTATAAAGGCTGCCAATGTTTATCTTGACGAGGCTGAAAAGCTCTCTGGCCTCGTGTGGACATCCCTGCAAACAACCAAGTGACTACGTGTGTTCTCCAGCTTCCAAGCACTGCAACGTCCTTTATTTTTTTCACTTCATCAAAAGTCGCGGTTTGATAACGCGTGAATGCAAGGACCTTAGAAGAATCTTTTTAATCTTTTTAATCTTTTTTATGCTTTGAAATTGTGCTTGCGATCTGGCCCTCTATCCGACTTCATCTCGTCAACCAGGCCAGTGCCTCACGTGTCAACAGCCATACAAGCACACCTGCGACTCATTCTCTGCGAGCGGTCTCAATCCGAGAGAAACGAATTTCGACAGGAAAGATGGACCACTTCTTCTCTTACTTCGAAGGGGACAGCCCAGTCCTCCAGTTCATCGGCAAATGGAGCTACCTCATCTATACCCGACAAGAGCTTATCCAGATGTACATCCATCTGATCCTGGCGGCCGTTTTCCCTATCTACATTGGCTCTCACGCTTCGCTACGTCGTCCACCTTCTGCTGCTGTACCGAAGAAGAAGGCACCGGGCGAGGACGGAGATGATGAGGAGGAAGTCCAGATTGAGGGCATGACGCCTAGTGATGCTGTTCTGTTCCCGATCTTGGCGGGTGTCACGTTGGGTGGCCTGTATCTGGTGATAAAGTGGCTGGATGATCCCAAGCTGTTGAACAAGATTTTGAATGTTTACTTTTCTGGTACGTACTTCGTAATTTGAGAATTTAGTTGGCATCCAGTCTCTAGTTGTTCCCGGATCTAGTCTCTGTTGTCTAAATCTACACATACTGACAGTCACCTAGGTCTCGGTATCTTTGGGGTCGGTAAACTAGCAGCAGATTGTTTGAATGTAGCGACGACATTCATCTTCCCCAATGTATGGTCATCTGCTACGGAGACATACTTCATCGAACCTCTGCTGTCCCAACAGGTAACTGGATGTGTAAACAAAGCTCGGGTACAAATTCACCGAAAATTTGTGGAGGACAAGACGAACCCCTTCCCAGGATTCTTGTCTAGCATCCAATTCTCACCAGCTATCAACAAAAAGTTGTGGTCGCTTCGCGCGATGTTGAAGAATCATTGGGTTTTCAAAGCTTTTGTTCATGGTGTGTTAGGGAGCTTTAGGTTGTCGAATCTGTTATGCTAATTTTGACGTAGGTATCTTCAGTGCGAAGGGCAACATCAAGCTCAATGACGTTCTTGGTTTTGTTATCGGAGTCGCTACAATTGCTCTCTACAATATGAATGGTACCAAATTGTACTTCTTCCACTTCTGATTTGATGCTGATCCACGCTTTAGGCAAAGCATGGTGGCTCACCAATATCATGGGTTTCGGATTCTGCTACGGTACACTACAGCTAATGTCACCAACCACCTTCTGGACCGGCACCCTCGTCCTGGCTGGTCTCTTCATTTACGACATCGTAATGGTCTTCTACACACCACTCATGATCACGGTCGCCACATCCCTGGAAGTGCCGATCAAGCTTGTCTTCCCGGGCCCCAAACGCGGCAGTATGCTCGGTCTAGGCGATATTGTCCTCCCTGGCATTATGATGGCTCTCGCACTCCGCTTCGACCTCTATCTCCACTACCTGCGCAAGCAGCGCACTACTTCCAAGCCTACCATCCCGCCTCGTGCTATTGAGCCAGACACGATCATCCGTGCTCCGTACGTTGAAGCTACGGGTCAATGGGGCGAGCGATTCTGGACTCGGCTAGCAAAGAAGGGAGATGCTGACACCGTTGCGGATGGTGCCCGATTCTCGAAAGTCTACTTTAAAGCGAGTCTGGTGGGGTATGTCCTCGCGATGCTGGTTACACTTGTGGTCATGAATATCTTCAATCACGCTCAGCCTGCACTCTTGTATCTTGTCCCCGGTGTGTTGACTGCTCTTTGGGGCACTGCGCTTGTGAGAGGTGAGGTGGGCCTCATGTGGGAGTACTCCGAAGATGGAGAGTGGGGGCTCGAACCTTTGAAAAAGAAAGACGGGGAGGAAGCCGAGAAGGGAAAAGGCGAAGGTAGTGCTGAGATCAAGGAGAAAGCTGGTAGTGATGATGTGGCTATTGCTGGTTCTGATCATCCCAGGGATGTGGCGGAGATCGAGAAGATCAGTGAGGAGCACAAGCATCATGTCTTCCTTTTCTCGCTTGAAGCGCCGAGAGACGGGTTACCGGCGAAGACGCCCAAGATTTAAGGGTTGAGAGATGGGCGAAGGTTCTTTGGGGCAGGATAGGTAGTGTATTGTTATTTTTTTACTGCATGGAGCGAGCATAGAAATGGCGTAGGAATATCATGGTTAGGAATTTGAGAAATACTCTGGACGTAATGACCCGGGCAAGTCTTCCCCTATAGGCACTGAAATGGCTTTTGAGATTCTACCTGTAGCTCTCTAAATCTAGATGTGTAATTGCCCTGATGTTTCCCGTCTACGCCTTTTCCGAACCCAAGCCACCGTTTTATGCTCCAACGCCACTCCTGTAATAGAGTTCTTTTACGCTTCTTATACCGAAACTTTGATCTACGTTTGACATCCTTCTAAGTCCCAAAAGCAGCCGCAGGGTAAACTCTCTTCTTCTTTCCCTTGCCTTCCAAACCACTCCGTGAACTACTCCTCGAGCTCGCCGCACTACCTTCTCTGGAAGTAAGTGTACTCGGCGGTTTCAACAACACATCTTCAGGTAAATCATTCCACTCCCTCTCTGGTCCCTTATCCTGGAATGACCGTGCATGTCCTGGGATAGGAGGCCTACCACTTGTGGCTGGGGTTGGTTGAAGAGAAGCTGGAGTGCTACTCGGCCTAACATTCTCCTTATGAAACTGTGATTGAGCTTGAGACTGAATTTGCACCTGTCCATTCAAGTGGTCTGACGGCACCAACCTCCTCCGAAAGATATATGCCGTGTCCGGATTCAGCCTACGATAATAGCCATGTAGGACAGGCTCCTCCCTTCTGAAGCCTCGTGCAGCATACCAGTCCAACGCTTCCTCATTCTGCGTCCAGACATGCGCATATAGACTCTCGATCCTCAACTCATCCTGCTTAACCGCAGCCTCGATGACCTCATCTAGCACCGCAGCCACTAAGCCTTTCCCACGGTACGGCGAGAGCAGACATAAACTCTGAATGTAGATATCGTGCGCGTCAGGCGTATAGATTGGCTGCTGAGCAGTTGAGGAGGACGAGAGAGCTGGGTCGACGCGGCAGACTACACCACCGACGACTTTTGTTTCCTGGCTGGTGGGGTCAGTCCAGAGAATTGTGCGGGAGAAGCCTCGTGGTGGGGAAGGTGTAGGAGGGTCGGGAGCGAGGATTTTGTGGTAGAAGGAGTCGGGGTAGCTAATGGGAAGGAGGAGGGCATTTATGCGGCGGAGGGGTTGGATATGTGGTTGTTGAATTGGGGAGATGGTAGCTTGGGATGGGAGGGTTGAGGGCTTCGTTGATATTGACGTTGGGCTTGAAGTGGGATTGCTGGTATTTGAAGATACTGGTGGTGTGAGAGTCGGGGGCGTTTGACTTGTTATGTGTGAGGAGTTTGATGCTGGGAGTTTTGTCACCGCAGATCCTGGTGGTGGTGTGTAACTGGGTTGTCGAGGCTGGAAGAACGATCGTATGGAGGGTTGAGCTCGCGTGTTCGCCGGGCTCGTCGCGCCATTGCTGTCCATATTGAACTCGTTTTCCGAAGCAACAACTTTGAGTGCCTGCAAAGTCCCCTGGACTGAGGTCCGGGAAGTCGAGGGAGTTTATGCTGCGTTGTTGCGCGCGGAATGTGGTGTCTAGGCTCCTCGTCTGATTCCAAACAAAAGTCGGGATGACGAGGTGATAACCGATGTCCCGCTAGAGACCCCTTATTGAAGGAGGGGGCAGGAATCAACAACTGAGCTATCCTTCAAAATAAGCTTAACTTTATTGTGAATTTTGAAAAGTCATCATTTTTGGCCTTTATGTGTTTCTCATCTAGCTGCACACGAATCCATTCAATTGATCACAGCGGAGCATTTGCACTGTATAAGTATCTCTTCTCCTGCTCACTGCTGCGTGGAGGGCAGGTAGGTCACCGCTTTCCAATTACAGTACCCAAACCTTAATCTTAGCGCAATATTCTGCCCAAGCAGCTGGTTTCAAAGGAGACCACAATATCATCACATTATCTTCCGGTCTTCCTATTGTGAGCTCTGACGCCAATATCAACTATTCCCAACATGCTCTTTGGTCGGTGAATACGGGGTAACAAACACATAAAATGCCCTCTTTTCTCCCTGGCTTGCCTTTCGTTCTTGCATCTTCTTGCAACGGTGCTTTTGATTGCATCACAACTGGAACTGCTACCGTTCCCTTTCCCAGCTCCAAGCGCTGCACCACAGCCTGTTCAAGAGCGCTCTCTGCAGCATGTCTGCCAACGACACTTTCGAGACACCGGGACTCGTAACCCCAGATCCCACTGAAGAACATGACTCTCTGACTGAATTGGTAATTTTTCTACGATTTTTGCCCTTCCTTCTGCTGCCTAGGGAATGTACAACCAGCTAACTTACCATGCCTAGGTTTATGGAGTTCTGGACGATTCATTCTATAATCTTTTACACGACTTGGTCTTTGAGACCTTTAGGGAGGAGAAGATGCTGAGAGCTTCCTCTGCTGCTATCATGGTTGAGCAGAAAGCTACAGACACTGATTCTGTCGTTGACGACGAGGACGCCCATACATCCAGCGAAAACAAAGTCGTCGAGACGGAAGGTGCTACTTGGGAGAATGGCATCACATACCTCAAGGGCAACCCATTACATACCACAAAGGAGATTCGGTGTCAAAAATGTGGTCTTCCCCGCCTTCTTCATCCGACGGACGGCAACGGGGGTAGAAGACCTGAACCTGGAGTTCAGTACTGTGAGAAACACCCTTTCATCAACAAGCCATACCACGACGTATACGGTCAGACATATGTTCCCGAGGGCCCTGGTCGTGGCAAGAAGAAAAAAGACATGATCAATCCTCTCAAGCAGCAAAAAGAGAATACACCGAATGGGAGTCAGGACTCATCTCCGCCTCCAGGTGAGGAGGAAGAGAAGAAAAACATTGCGTTCCCATCGTCGAAATGTAATAATTGTGGCACTCATGTCGTCATCAAACGCATGAACAATCACATGGCGAGGTGTATAGGTGGATTTGGCCGACAGTCTTCACGAGATGCAAAAACGAAGATGGCGAACGGGAACGGGAATGGTAGCCAGAATGGAAATACTCCTCCTACGAGTCGTAATTCCACTCCAGGTCCTACAGTGCCCGTTAACAAGAACGGTCGCAGTAGTCCGAGCAAGCGTGATGCCGGTGATGACTTCGATTCCGAAGAATCTCCCCATAAGAAAGCGAAGCTTCTGAAGAAGAATCCAGCAACCAAGTTGAAGGCTCCAAAAATGACGAAAAATCCAAGTCAGCTATCAGCTAGTGGATTGAGCTTCGAATCGAAGCCTCCGGCAAGTGATGAAGAGGATCTCGTTGATGACGGGGACGACGATCGAGATGGTGACTTCAATGAGAAGTCTATTTCTGTGGAGGCGAAGAAGAAGGCCAAATCATTGAAGCCTGTAAAGAAATTGGTTAAGCCGAAGAGCAAGTGGCTGTACGGTAACAGCGGCACTACAACAAACGTCGTCCCAGGGCTTCCTCCAGATCCTACAAAGCTGAAGATCAGGACTGGTAGCGGAATGGTGAATGGGCACTCAAAAAGCACAGCTAGGGACCAGTCGGAGAGTAGTCAGACATTGAGTTCGCCTAATTGAGGCTTTGCTGTGTCGATACATAATGAGGACTTGAAAGATACGCGGATCTGAGACGAGTAAAACTGGTGGTACCGGGTGGTTGAGAAGAAGATTTGGGGACTTTGTATGCATGAATTGGCGGTATCGGGTGCTTAGGATTCGAGTAACAACTCAGCGAGCGAAGCAAACAAGCATGGACGGGCGTTTTCTACTTATTGTATTATGTGACTGGGCTTCTCAATGCCTGGCATGGCGTGGGAGAAGAGCATGGGATGGATTTGCACCCCAAGGCGTTCGATATGGTGCATATGAAATGGAAAGAATGCATTTATTTCCTCCTAACCTTGGGACGGAGTGCAGAGCTCATTGCACCGGTGATCCCAGCATTGAATTGCCCGAGATTCCTGCTACTTCCTCAAGTCACAAGAGCAGCTCATGACATACCAATTAACCCAACCAATTCCTTTCTGATCAGTACTCGTAGAGGAGTTTCTTCTACTTCAATACAGCAAACATCCATGCAACAAATTGCTTCGGTTCACATCCTCCAATCAGCCGTACATGTTTTTGAAAGTCCTCACATATCCTCAACACATGTCCAAACAAACAAGGGGCAAAGCATTCATCGCAGTCTCCTCCGACAAGTTGACTTAGAAAAGCCAACTCGGCCCCAAGCGGTCAACAAAATAATTCTCCTTCCTCTTCCAGTCGTCATAATGCTCCACACTGGGGTCAAAACAGCGGAAGGTGCAATCAGTAATGGAACGTCCTTCAAACACCGACTACACCACGTATTGAGTTGTTCTGTACTGAATACAATCTATGTCCTTGTCTCTGTTGGCTGGCAATTTTTTGAGGAGTCTGGATCTGCCCTGATCTTGAGTCACTGTCGTCCATGGCTCACATGTCTTCGTGAGACGACTCGTGAGCTTGTTGTACTTTGATACTCAGTGGAAAACACCCGGTTAATTCAATCATCTGTTGCATGACTTGCTTTGGTAGTGGAAACCTGCCTATCTAACAAGATCTGCTCGAACATTCAGCAATCCGAATATTGCAGTTTAGCAACTGTAACTGCGTTCACGGAACTTGAAATAAATCAAGTCGAATCCGTGGAATCGCCTCTCAGAAAAATGATTGACTTCGCTGGGAAAACTGCCATCGAAGTGCCAAATTTCGGAGCAACCAGAGACTCTCGGGTCTTTACAGCAGCACAGGCATCGAGCAGTCAGCTGTAATTTGTTTTGATAGCGTCTCACAGCTTCTGTTCAACACTCGGCAATTATTTCGAAGTCATGACTTGCCCTACTCGTTTGAGCTACCGCGATGATGTCTACACGATTTGTTCATTCTCAGACCTCACGAGAGTCTCCTCGTAGTGTCTACAAGTCTCGAGATCGATATGTCTGGAAGTATTCCGAGGAGCAGTGGTTTCCTCCAAACGATCCTGTTCTTCGATGGCCCGATCGTGGCGGAAATCTTGCTCGCCTTGGTTCGAGAATGAATTCTAATACCTTCCACTTCTCTTCGGCCGTGAATAACTTGAACATTGTTTTCTTCAAGCTTGGTGATGAAGTCTGACGAGAAGACGCCCCGGGCCTTCTCCGCGCTAAGCGTGATTTTCGAGGTCTCGGGTAATCCCCAGATCCTGTTGACATGCAGACTCCTACGGAAAGTTGGTATCTCCAAGCAGACAAAAATGAATACTATTGAAGATGCGTACAAACCATTACCTTTCGAGGTTTCAATGGGTCATTATTGTTCGCAGGGTCGTGAATTGATCATTACCTATAGAAAAGACGTATCACGTGGGAACTCGTTTATTTTAAGTATCCGTTCGGCTGCTGCCCAGGGGAGCCCGATCCCTGCTGGACCCTGAATCGCTTATGCAAGCACTTTCCCAGCTATTCGTAACAGTCGTACTCGTACATCGTATCCTTCATCGTAAATTACTGCAAATGCTCAAGACGCCTGGGGGTTCGCCAACGTCCGTGTGTCCACGTTGCTGAAGCCTGATGAACATAGACGGCTGGCAGTTCCCAGATGGAAATCCATTCAGCCAAACAGTGAGACATGCTGAGAGGCTGAGTCAGGCTAACAGCAAGCTTGGAACTCGTCGCTCCCTGATTTCACGGCCAACGTACTGGAGGCTTCAATAATACGGCCATCCGCAAAATTTACCAATGGAGAGTTCGCGCTTGGTCCTTGGCTCTTGCCTCGCGGTCATCATCACCCCAGTCCTAAAGCCGGGACGGAGTGGAAGATGTCCGTCCTACATACAGTATCGTCAGCTCTGCCTGCCCCTCGGCCATCCATTCCTCTCTTCCTTCTTTCCTCTGCGTTATGTCTTTTTGGATGTGTATGTAGAGTATAGACTGTCTAGTGCTTGTAAGTTACCCCTCTCTGGTTGGGGCTTATTTCCCATATCTGCCGGGTACTGATGACCCCTCATAGATCCTACAGCCTTCTCAACTTGAGCAGGCTGCCTACTCCTATAGTATGCTTGATCCATTTTTTGCGCCGATACCTATCCTCGTGGAGGCAGTCACACCCCTCTGCAAGTACCTCTCCCTCGAGAGCCTACCGCTTCATATCCACGAGATCCTCTTCGCATTCGGCTTTTACCATATCATCTTCGAATATCTTGCCCCCTCACTATCCAGCTTCTTCCTTCCAAAGCAGTATAAGCAGCTCTTGTATGAAAGCAGGCTACGATGGAACATGCATTGTGCGTCCATGGTGCAGTGCTGTAATATTACAGCGCTTGCATTGTGGACTATTTACTCAGACAATGAGAGGAGGAACATGAATCTCGAGGAGAGGATGTGGGGTTATACAGGGGCTGCAGCATTGGTGCAGGCTCTCGCAACGGGCTACTTTCTCTTCGACCTGGTCGTAATGGTGCGCTATCTTGATGTCTTCGGACTCAGTATGCTTGCACACGCTTCAAGCTGTTTAGTCACGTACACCCTGGGATTTGTACGTTTAGACCAGACAGGGAAACCTACTCACCAGTCCATCCATTCCCCAAGCAAGGTAAGTGTCTTTTGCTAATTTCATCTTCTACTTAGCGACCAATATTCAACTATTACGGTTGCGTCTTCATGCTTTATGAACTCAGCACAATTTTTCTGAATTTTCACTGGTTCTTCGACAAGATGGGAATGACAGGAAGCAAACCTCAACTCTACAACGGCATTACTCTAATAGTGGTGTTCTTCTGTTGTCGACTGCTATGGGGTGCGTATTCGTCTTTCAATATCTATCGAGATGTGTGGAACGCACTGTATTTTGATCGGACTTTGAAAGTCGGAGGCAACGAGGAAATGATGCGATTTGCCGGCGACAGGACTCTGCCGACGTGGCTCGTGGTGATGTACATGAGCGGACACGTCATTTTGCAAGCCCTAAACGTCTTCTGGTTCGGCAAGATGATCGCTGCAGTCAAGAAGAGGTTTGTTAAGGCTCCTAAGCAAAATGGAATCAAGAAGAACCTATGAGGATAAGTGTTCTAGTACCGGGATTGGAAAGAGATGGATGCAGCAACAATTAGACGAGAACCGAGCTTTTTGTTTACAGGTCCACGTTGTCATGCCTAAGTGAGGGCAATCACTGAGCACACATACTGGAAAACCTCTTCCGGGTGAGGGGGCCTGAATACCTGAAATCTTACTCCTATTTCATGTTCTACCAAGTGGTATACCATGTCGCTTGTGATAACTTCGTTACGCTCGCAATCCCACAGTACCAGAAACCATACGCAAGTAACTTAATTTCCAGCACTATCCAACCCAACGCCATTACCAACCTCTGTCGTTACACTTTCTGTCTGCTCGTCCAATACAGCCTCCTAGAATCTCTTCAGCCCCCACCTGATTGCTACCGCTGAATCCTCGAATCGCTCCTTCTCCCACGCGAGCAACGCACCTTGCTGCGATTGCCGTTCAGCGCTCCATCGTCCCATGGCTGTCATGCCGTATCCAGGAGGAGGCGCGTCGGTATACATAGAGGAGTCGCTCACATGCATTTGAGTGATAGTTCCATTATTCTCTGCTTCCCACTGAGCAGCTCCGATGGTGTAGCACTGATATTGGAGCCGGTGGGTTGTCCGACAGTATGGAGAGAAAGAGCATGTTGATTGGTCTCGCAAAGGAGTAGAAGTAGACGATGTTAAGCCGAGGAGTGAGTAGTCTATTTCTCGGTGGCTGGGGATAGCCTTTGGATTTGGCCATGTTGATGAGGGTGGCAGGTCGGTGCTAAAGATACTTTGGTAATGGCTTGTTTGAGAGGCTTGTGAGGAAGGCTGTTGGGGTATATCTGGCCGGTCTTGGTATGAAGTTGATGCTCCTTGCTTGTGCTGTCCCTGTTCTTTTCTCTCATTGCTGACTTCGCTGGATCGCCTACTCAAACTTTAGTCGATTGTCTTTCCTAATGACAAAGTCCCTAAGACGGCTCACCCCTTTCGCTGCTCAGATATTCCTCTCGTTTGTCTTGCTTGGCCAGAAGTCATGATGAGCAAGTGTACGATGACTATTGCTCTCCGTTTGAGTCACTAGTGTATCTCGGCGAGTACTCATTTGGTGTGGTGGCAGCTACATCGCTGGGATTTATAGACCTTGAGTCGTCACTAGAGATAGGAGGCCACTTGCTTTGTCGTTCGCGCGATGAACCTGTCATTCTGACCGTATTTTGCTTTGGTCGAGGCACCCTGGAATCGCATGCTGAATAGTGCAAAATGGGAGGCCGCCTGCTCTACCAGCATATCAAATTTGCGGCTCCAAAATGACGGGCAGCTTAGGGCTTGGTACCGAGCTTTTAGGCTTGCAATACATATACTTGATGGACCAATCGCTAGACGAATTTTCGGCAGGAGGCCTCACTTCCCGGTGATGCACTCTTGGGCTTGAAGGACGTCAGAATACTTGTTTCACGCCTTCTTCTGGTTTTCCATCCGCTCGATTGTCTGGCCGAGTGGGCCTCCCAAACATGGTTGGCCGTGCTGCCAAGTACATGCTTGAGGCCCTCTTTTATTGTGACGAGCTTTGATTGGCGGTCCCAGAACACCATTTGAGGCCGCTCACAGTCCAACCAGGTGGTGGTCATTCATTTTGGTTCCACATGCCCTATCCAGGCAGTCTGCAGAGACAAGCCTGGGGAAATCCTGTGCAGAGCAAATCTGCCTCGCTTACCAACCAACCACAAGATCCGTCACCAAACAAGGCTGAAGAGGGCCTCAACTAGCGTCAAGCCTGGTTAAGGTAATCAGTACACGAGAGCAGCCCATATCGGAGGCCTCTCCCTCCACCGCTCTCACACGCGGCTGAAGGAGAGGCCTCCCGCCTGCTTCTTCCCCTTGAAGTCCACAGTCTTTCTGTGAGACTTCGCACTCCCAAGATCCCGAGCGCAGCGGCCTCTGCGCATTACCACACATCTCACACCAAAATGATCGGCAATTAGGTTACAATAACGATCTCATCAACCACTCTCTCCTTTACAACAGTCAAAGTGATTTATATTATTTGCGGACATGGTACGATCAGTCCGTCAATATTCTGCTCACTCCATATAACGGCGAGCCGTGCTCGGTCCATGGCGATGACAATGTGCCATGGGAGGCCGCAGCCTCGTCACAATCTCTCTCAGTACAGCGAACAAGTTTCGAAAGTCCAGAAGCCATCTCAGGGCCCGCTTCTTCAAGTACTTGGTCTCCATCTTCTACCATCATCACGCCATCCACAAGTCAAGGTCAATATGTTTCTGCTTCCACTTCCACGATGCCAGAAGCTCCCCCTCAAGATGGTGAGGCGGATCCTGTGGCGCAAGGTACAATTCAAAATGAGTTCAGGTGTTCACATTGCCCCAGGACCTTCACCACCAGGGCATCTTTCAAGTATGTACCCACTATGCTCGCCTAAGTTAACGACGCCTGACATATCCCTGCAGTAAACACATCAACACTCATACGAAGCCATATGCCTGTGACTGCGGCGTCAGCAAAGCCACACAGCGGGACCTCGACCGCCATCAAGACACCCACGGGAAGATCCGACGATACTTCTGCCCCGTGGCAAGCTGTCCCTGGCATGTCGCTGGTATCAAAGGCGGTTTCTCTAGGCGACTGGACAATGCGAAGCGACATCTTAAATCGCATGTTAATCATAAGACTTTGTTTGTTTTGAGAGAAGATACTCAAGGACGACTGTTGAGAGCATGAGAGTGTGTTGGTGAGGTCTTTTATTTATGAAAGATGTTGGAAGCTATTGAACAAGAATATTTCTTTTTACCTTCGAATGGATACCCCAAAATAACCTTGTCAGCTCCGAGTCTAGAGCGGCAACAACTGTTACAGAACCTAAAAGAACGATACACGGACGCCACAGCAACGAATCGAATTATTCACGATCTGGTTAAAGACGCTCCGGTGGATAATCAGCTCCCACTTGAGGCACTACGCATTGCGAGCTATCTGGATTCTCGTCTAAGAAATCAGATCTTGGATATCAGAGTGTGTGCCTGGCACGCGTCCGAAGCACGTTATACGCTGTTTCGGCCATGCTTACAAACCAGCGCTACGGAGATAGAGGATCAGGCTTTTGCTTTGCAAAGCGAGATATACTCGACCTTGCCCGGTAGTTTGAGTCTCGACAAAGCAAGACTACACTTCGGAATGCTTTCCAATGTATTGCTTGTGAGTGAGTTCCATAGCGATCTGTAGGCTTGCTAATCGAGCAAAAAGAACATTGCAAAACTCCTGCATCTCAGGCCGCGAGCACCCCCAGATTTCAGCCAGCTTCAAAGAATGTACCAACGGCCTCCAGACGTATCAGATCGATGGGTACAGCACCAGAGACGGAATAAAAAGCACAGTAAAACTCCGTGTCGCGCGTTCTTCTATGTTCTTAGAAATCCGAGCATATTTTGGAATCACTTTTCGAACACATTTGGAAACTCTGTCCAATTTCTTCGTCCAAGCAGCAACTCTTTCTTGCTGTTATGGACGAACTGTTCCGCCGACGAGGCACGGAGGATGACTAAGTCCTGAGCAAGACGATAAACTGCTCATCGTGGTGCCGCTGCGTGAACGAGCGACTACTTGAAATTTCCAATTCAACTAAGTCCTCTATCCCAACACGTCCATTCAGGAACTGCCTATGATCGGCACATTTACTATCCCAGAATCTATCCGCCACGCTGCCATCAAGATTACCCTAGACCGTACTTCGGTTAATTCTCTTCAATACAAGAGCTATAGTCCCTCAGGAAGAGGTGAAGCCGTTCGTTAATATCTCTCAAATTTTATGAACTAAGGCCTGTATCTTCTGTCACTACAGTAATAATAAAAACTACGAATCTCAGTAGGAAATAAGGGCTGTTTTTATATCAATACCGCGGTGAACTTTTGACGTTCCTCCGGAGCAACTGTTATTACGCCCTGGGACCCACGGTAATCCTGATGGCAGCGTAGCGGATAAGGCACTCCAGAGAGAGAGTGTCTTTCAGATAGTCCAGGATATCTTGTGGAGCGTCGGTCATTGCCAGTTTCTATCATCCTCATATTCCAGACTGAATACCACGCGTTGAGAGCACACGAAGCTGTCAAACCAACAAACCCCGCTGCTTGGGAACATCACATTTTCGCCATTTTGCTGGAGGAGGAAATTATGGGTTAATTGTCTGTGAGAGTGTTGAATCTGGACTCAATTCCAGTGTACTCGCTGCTGTAAACCAGAAAAGTCGGGGATGTGAGGTTGGTGGTGGACGCTGATGATGAGATAGCCCCTGAAGTGACCATGATTTGGGAGGTTGCGATATTTTCACGAGCTGGGCGAGTTACTCGTATAAAACTGCCTTTGGCCAGATATCAGCAATGTAGTGTGGATTCATTGGTATCGTGTTTATTCCCTTTCCTCTAGGTGCTTGGTGGAACGTTCTGCTCTATCTCCTATGTCCTTTCAATTTCCACGAGCTGGCGAGTCACTCATACACAGTGTACCCCCCGTTCCCAACAATAGATCGCCGCTGGCATCTTAGCAGCTGCTTTTACACACCTGCATAAGGTAGTTCTTCTCACGGTTTCTTTTTCAACATACCAAAATCGAATGAGATTATCCCTTCTAAACATACTCTGTCCACTCTCATGTGTGCATGTACCATATATTGCAATTTTTTGTAAAAGTATAAACACAAACAATGCGGTGCAGAGTTCTCAACGCAGTGGAAACGAGTCGTTTCACTTGCTTCGGTGGGTGGACGGCTTTCAAAGATCGGACTATGGTAGACGATGTCTAAGAGAGTTGAGAATATGTGGAGGCAATGGCGGGGTGGATTCTGTACGACGAAGGGTCGGAGGCCAAAGCAAGACTTGACTTGCATATGAGGAATGACAACGAGTCGTATTTTCAGATTCCTCGGCGGATCTAGACACCGGGAATGAGAACTGTTTGAGCAGACAGCAAGAGCCATTTCCGAACCGTTCAAGTGCATCTGGGCGGCTGAAGCATCAGGCGTTAACAGTCCAGCCCTCAGTACCACATATGCAAGATGCCAGTAGTTTGCTGCACGGCTCTGCAGATCTTGTTGGCCAATGGCATCGTCGCCAAGGAGAATCTAGAATCGTTTTTTTGGGGGCATCGCTGGATGAAGCGATGAACTAGGCTCCAAGAGCCAAGCCCCAACCACAGAAAAGTTCAGCCCTAAGGGGCCCAAGTCATGCGGAACCGTCTCGACCTCGTAATTTGAAAAAGAATTCCCACGATTGGCTGGCCTGATGTCAGCTATTTCGCTTTCTATTCCTGACCCAAGCCATTGGATTGTTCACAACCATAGAAGATATACCTGTGACATTCCATCTTCACACGGAATCCCGAAGAACCTCATGATGCGAGTTCGCCGCTGCTGATCATCGGAATGTCTGGGCCGCTCCTTCGGGTCATGATATCGGTCCACGTTCATCGAGCTGTACCTGATGCTGCCGCCAGCACGATCGCGAAAAGTCAAGATCACAGCTATGGAGTGCTGGAGGAGAATAAAGGCATGGCCAAGCCCCGATGCGAGCAGAGCGTGCAGCGTGGATGTCCAATATTCAATCCTCTTCACGCTTTCGCTGCAAGTTATCAATCAAGCTTCGGAAGTGTATCTGACACCTGCGCCATAGCCTGACAGAAAGCTTGTCCTTTGAGCTCTCTCCCTCTCTCCCTCTCTCCCTGTCTCAACACAAGCATCGCCAAGATGGCCGGTGAGAAGCCCGTGTAGTCAGCTCTTAGTCAGCGGCCGCTAATGCCAAATACAGCAAAATCACACCCTGTCCCCGGCCTGTCATGTCGCTTCGGGACCGCGCTTATGTTGCTGTTTACTTTCCTCCCTGTTGTGTTTTCCAGAACGGTTACTTACAATTGGGATGTGTCATGGGTCACTGCGAGTCCTGATGGATATTCACGTCCTGTTATTGGAGTCAACGGCAAATGGCCATGCCCTCCGATTTCGGTTCGTAAATACCCTCCTACTCTTCATATTATCTGACGGAAAGCAGGTGGAAATTGGGGATAGAGTCGTCGTAAATCTCAGGAATCAATTGGGGAACGAAAGCACTTCGTTACATTTTCATGGCCTGTTCCAGACGGGAAGTAACAGCATGGACGGGCCAGCAGCTGTCACTCAATGTCCAATTCCCCCTGGAGAACATTTCACCTACGACTTCGTTGTAAGTTAGTTTGATACAACCAAGTCTAATGGACTGAAAATATCTGACAAGACCACAGGTACAACAACCAGGCACATACTGGTACCATTCTCATTTTCGCGGTCAGTATATCGATGGACTACGTGGCCCTTTCATCGTCCACGATCGCTCGGCTCCCTTCAAGTATGATGAAGAAGTCGTCCTTACTGTATCGGACTGGTATCACGATCAAGCACCGGGCCTTATACATTATTTTCAATCTCCTCAAAATGTAATCGATCACGACGGAGCCGAACCTATCCCGAATTCTGCGCTGATCCAGGATGGACAAAACAGCAAGATTGATGTCAAGCCTGGCCGAACATACTTATTCAGAATCACTAATATCGGGTCATTCGTTGGTTCTTATCTTGCTTTCGAGGACCACGATATGACAATAGTTGAAGTAGACGGAGTTTACACTCAGCCTCAAAAGACAAATCAGATCTACCTGACAGTTGCTCAGCGATACAGCGTCCTAGTTACCACTAAGACAAGTACAGATAGGAATTTCGGCATTCAAAGCACCCTGGATACCGATATGTTTGATACGATCCCGGACTGGGCGAAACCTGACGTCAACGGCTATCTCGTCTACAACAGCAAGAAACCACTTCCTGCTGTTGCCCCACTAAGAGATTTGTCACCATTTGACGACATGAAATTACAGCCAAATGATCGCCAAAGAATTTTGGGTAAAGTTGATCATCAGGTTATCATGGAGATGGACTTTATTTCTGACGCTGGAGTCAATCGGTGAGTGTTTTTCGCACCTACCTCGTGGTTATTGCTAAATGAGAGGAAGTGCAATCGTCAACAATAGCAGTTACGTGCCACAGAAAGTTCCCACGCTATACACAGCTCTGTCGGCAGGAAAACAAGCAACGAATCCTGTGGTGTATGGCGCCAACTCCAACCCTTACGTCCTTCGCTACAATGAAGTTGTCGAAGTGGTTCTCATCAATCATGATGACGGCCACCATCCATGGCAGTAAGTGTGCCGGATTGGAAGCCCGAAAACATATTGCTGACACCACTAGTCTTCACGGGCACAACTTCCAGATAATCGATAGATCGCCATCCGATACAAAATACAATCCAGCCAACGTCGTGCCGCTATCCAAGACCCCAGTTCGTCGTGATGTTGTTCAGGTTCACTCAAATGGCTACGTCGTGATTCGATTCCGTGCAGATAATCCAGATAAGTCACAGCCCTTGTCCGCTGCATGAATGCGCAGTTAACGTCCTCAGCACGCATCCAGCTGTTCCATTGTCACATCGAGTGGCACGTTGAAGCCGGCCTTATTGCTACCTTCATCGAGGCACCAGAAAAGCTACAGAACTCGCTAAGCATTCCCCGTCAACACTTGAAGATATGTGAAAATCAAGGCATCCCAACGAAAGGCAATGCAGCGGGAAATACCAAAGACTTTACGGATTTAACGGGGGCTAATACGGACTTCGACAAAAACAATTGGGGGTGGGTATCTGAATGTTAAGAAGCTGAATATGAACTGACTGTAAGATAGAGCACTTTTGAACCCGCCGAAGAGAGCTGTGAAAAGAGCAATTGAATTTCAGGCCTGAGTACATGATGACAAAGCTCAAATTTGAGAATACCAACGGGATATGGAAGTTTGCACATTGACTGGTTCCAATTAATCCAAAGAGAATATCCCCTATTAGCTTGGTGCCGGCGTAGTTGTTACTATAGTATATACCCAGCCGTATTTTGATGTCTTCTGAGCTTGGTTTAGTTGGCAGATCAATTGTGTGTGGAGTCACAAAAGTCGAAGGAGATATTGCTCGCACTTGCATGAATCTAGTTCTCACTCTAGAGTTTCAACAACTAGGAAGACGCTGCTACTGTTATCATCTTAATTTCTATTGAAGATTTATCATGACATGACTTGTGGAACAACAAACAAGCTTTGGTGCCACTTTACACAGCCCCAGAAAGATTTATCAGCACGGCGAACAGAATAACAAACTTATTAGACAACATCGTGAAGAAGGCGAAGCAGGCCTAGCTTGAGACGATAATGAACAGTACTAGGCTCATTCATTTTCAATAGACTGTAGCCCTTTCTTATACTTGTCCCAAACACTAGACGAAATGATCCTCGTCGTGGGCATTTTGTTCATGCATTTCTAGAACAGAAACTTCGTAATGAATTGCCAAGAGAGGGTAAGTGGCAGTCAAGGATGCAAAAGGGAAGAGCCAAGGACTGGCTAGAAATATCCCACAATGCTTAAATTGGTATCATGACAGGCAATCGTGCACGGCTATCTCCTGGAGGAAAGCTACGGAGGTAGACGATACTTTCAGGTTCGCGGAGAGGCTTTCCAATTACGCTGTGATAGGAATCTTGCAGTCACTAGACCAGTGATTTGCAGGGGTCGAGCTTATACAATTGGCTGAGGTCACTGCGCTAGTGTATATACTGTATAATCTGTGCTGGAACTTCCCTTTCATCTCGCATTCATCTCACTTTTAATGATGTGATAGCATTGTAATATAAAAGAACTTGCGGACATGTTCCAATAGCAAAGTATAAGACCAGACCAGAAAATTGAAAAAAGGAAAAGAACCTGGGATGTGGATGAGCGGGCCGCTCGAGAGAGCGAAATTTAAAGCTCGGAACCAGACGAAGCTTGGGCAAATGAATTGAAACTTATATGAAAACCTTCTGTAATAAAGCAGGGTAGAAATCTCAGGAGACGATGGTAAAAGGCCTCTATGATCGCCTTCGACAACTGTCAATCGTATGCCGCCGTTAACGTTCTGACGCATCCTCCCTCAGGTAAGGTTCTGAGAATATGCTTCGTCTCAGGGGCCCCGTATCTTGGGAAAGATCTCTTGACAGGCTTTCAGGATCTTGCAATCTGTCTTGTGATTGTTCTCTTGCCAACCCACTACTTGACACTTCTGCAAATTCCGGAATATTAGTATCGACATCCAAGACTCTGGATTTGGAATGTACCTTGTTGCAATAATAAACGCATCTGCAACCTGTGCACGACGAGAGATTCTCGTTCGGCTTCTTCGTACAGCATCCCCTGCAATACTCTGAGGCAACATTCAAGTCTGTATTATATACTTCGGTCATCTCAATCAACCTCTGGTAGCTGGCTGGGATGATCTTTATTAAGGACGTCAGCTCTAAAGTTTCCGCTCTCATGTGTTCTCTGAGGGCAAGCAGACCTTCACACTACCGCTCGGCGCCACAACAAACCCTGCCTTCTCCTCCTTGGCTCCACTCCTCCTCGCTCCTTCCACGACAGCAGTGAACCCCTTCTTGAAGCCTCTAGCATCAAAGCCACCGCCTGGAAGGTTTTCTTTGATCTCGTCAGCTGGAATCCTAAGGGTGAGTGCGAAGGAGACGTTGTTTCGATCTTTGAGGATGAATGTCGGCGCAGCGGAAACAGTCATGTTCTCGGCTATTGTACCAAGTAAATAATAGGAGGCGCTGGACTTGTTAGTGTATCTACTGACATATATGGTAGCAAGAAAAAGCTCACTCTGCTGGATCGGCTGGGCTGTCGATCACAGGGCAGTCCAAGAATGCGGGGAACCGCACTTTGTCGTGGAAAGGAGGAAATGATGTCATAGTTGGTGGTGCACCTGTTAGCATGGGATGTAGATATAGATCATCTACTGACTGATCTGTTTTGTACGAGAAAGCTTCTCAGAATTGAAGGAAGGAGGTGGGCGAAGACTGGATTTGATACACAGGTGAAACGCGGGGCCTTCTTGGTCAGTAAGCGAGCATTTGTGTGAGCCACATAATATGCCAACATGTATCTCCTTTCGTGAACTCAGAAATCAAATAGTGATCACATCAAAAGTAATAGTTTGCGATGAGGTATATGATGACCAGTTGCGGAAATGAAATAAATCTCGATCTCCTCGATCCATGCCGGAAGCACTTTGTAATGTCAGATATCACTTCCGCTGCTGTTTGTACGCTACTTGACCTGAATTGATCCCCACATGGCTCTCAAATATCTGAGGTAGGAAGAAAGATTTGACAAGAATCCTACAGAATGACGACGACATGACGTCGCTCGTTTGAAGGACACATCTGAGACGAAACAAGATTAGGACACACGCGATGGAGCAAGCTATAGTGAGATTGTATTGCGACGAAGGTGAATTCCATGCTATATATAAAACTATGCTATAACCAACCAACTTTTTCCTCCACATTGCGACGAAAATCCTCGGAATTTCCGCGCTACCCACCTCCCCAACGATTAAATCTCACTATGCCTCCTCTTCATAACAATATTCAAGGACTAATAAGGCAGCAACAACAGAATCAAAACCCAACCGAGCGATACTCTGATGAGCATTCCACCCTTCTTCTTCTTCTTTCTTTCTCCTCTTTCTCCTCCTCATATCTGATGCGAGCGCAAGCCACTGTCATCCTCATCATCACCCCAGCATGGAACAGTAATGCAAGCAATCCGGCATCAAAGCTCATACGGCTCAAAGTCCTGGCAACGGTCCATGCAATCCATAGGGCTTGTCCACGGCTGTATATCCGGCATCAAATGTCCTCGGCAAAACAACGTCCATGGCTTGTTCCTATGGCTGTATCCTATGGTTTGTGTGCATGACTGGTACATGACTTGAAACTGTCGATATCCTGTGGGGGAGGTACGCGACTGGGAACGCTGTACTGTCTCCGTAATATGTCTAGGATCGAAGTGGCCATCTCCGTCTTGCAGATTGTCTGGTCGAGTCAAGATGTTAGGAAAGATGAGAGTTTAAGGGGCGTGGGT
Source organism: Cadophora gregata (assembly GCF_030347475.1). Classification (NCBI taxonomy): domain Eukaryota; kingdom Fungi; phylum Ascomycota; class Leotiomycetes; order Helotiales; family Ploettnerulaceae; genus Cadophora; species Cadophora gregata. The sequence goes on along the minus strand of NW_026695934.1, from coordinate 1,236,609 downwards.
GGATAGTATCTGAGTACTTACGAAGTTTGTTGCGTCAAGTAGAAATATTATCGGTCATTCAGCCGGATTGCTGGGTGAACATGTGTTGTCCCATGACTGGAGCGGCATTGATACGCTGGGTGGTCTGGGCCATTACCTTGATACAATCCATTGCATTGCGGAGCAATGATATGTTGTCCACACGTGTGGGGTCAACAAGCTGATTCACGAGATCCTGGAGCGCCTGGTGCTTCTCCTGGTAACGATCAATCAAGCTGGGTTCCTGTGGCTGACGTATGACAGCAGGGGGTGTGGAAATCCTCTTTGGAGCCTTGTACATGACGGATGATTCAACACTGTCAGCCTTACGCTTCTTATTTTTGATGCTTCCAGATGGTGGCGGAGATGCAGATGCATTGCTCTTACTCTGAGCTTGTCCTGGGTCATTATGGACACGCTTCATGTGGTCACGCAGGTTCCAGTGGCGTGGGAAGCCATTTCCAGGAAGTCCTCGCTCGCAGCTGTCATAGGTGCACAAGAAGGGCTTGTCGCCATGGCCATGGAGACCATGAGCCTCACGCTCATGACGGAGTAAGCATGCGGTGGATGAGAACTGGAGATCCTTGCAGGCGGTAACCTTGCACTTGTATGGCTTGAGATGCGAATCGACAAATTTGCTGGCACAGGTTATGTGGTTAGCATTGCAAAAGAACGGAAGGGGGAGAGTAGAATGCCGTACTCGTAGTTGCACTTGAGCTTCTCGGGCTTGTGTTGGCAATTGGATTGAGGGTCCTTTTCCCATGGGCAGTGGTACAGTCCATCAGCTTGTGGAGTGACATTGTGGTATAGGTGATGGTCTCGGGCAGTATTGTCCAGATCCACATTGGGGCGGCCGCCCAACTTGAAGGACTCATCAGAAGCCTCAGAAGTTCCTGGGAGGCGTTGACCTCTGGCAGCCAAGTCACTGTTGACCTTGGAAGCTCGGGGTCCAATAGGTTTTCTCATTACCCTGTCACCAGTCGTTGTGTAAGGGGGCAAGTCCACCAAATCTGGAAAGTCCTGTACATACCTAGGAGATATGCCTTCTACACTCGGTGAGTGTTCGAAAGGACTGTTTGTTGCAGATGTCGCCAATTGGGTTGGGGGAAGGGTCCATGGATCTTCAAGGAGAATAGGGGATGATCTTTGAGAATCCAGATACCCGGGGCCGTTGTCCCACAGTGTGGGAGACTCCAAGATTGTACCTGCCTGGTACATCATAGAGTCTCTCGGAACTGGACCTTGGGCTGCAATGGAGTTTGATCCTGTCGGTACAAAGGACTCGCTACCAGCGGTCGAGTACAAACCGTAAGAAGGACCTGCAGATAATGAGACAATAGGGTGTGTCGTGACACTGCTGGTTGTTGATCCTCTGTGAAACATGGGGTGGGCCCCCGAAAAGTCCTCTCCTGGATATGGGAAATTGTCGAATACTTGCATTTCCATCTGTTGTGTGGGAGTATACATAGCAGAGCTTTCAGGACTGTTGGACCTGCCTGTCACTTCTGAGCTTGCAGAAGACATGTGGTATGACATCTGGGAAACATTGGGGTACATCCTCGCTGATTGGCTTTGATCATATGAGTTAGTAGTCCTTTGGGATTGAGCTCCGATAGAATCCTGGGAGGCATTCCGGGACATTGCCACGGCCTCCAGGTGAGGAGCAAGCTCGCTGTTCCATTGGCTCCGGGTGGAGCCTGAAAATGAGCCACGGCCATCATATTGACCTGTCTTGCTCTCCTGGGTATCATGGAAAGAGTTGAAAGAATCAGAAAGTCCATTCTGGGTAGTGCCTTGGGATGCAACTGGATCTTGGTGCAAGTACTGTTGACCTTCAACCTTCCAGATATGTCCACTGTTTTGACCCTGGGTAGGTTCTGTTTGGTTCAAAGAAAATCCAGGCAGTCCATGGGAGAAATGTGGTCCATTTTGGAGAGAAAAACCGCTGTTGGATATTTGGGTTAGTGTTCTGTGCTTCCACTTATGTTTTAAAAATCAACTGCAACGCAAAAAAGGAACAAAAAGTAACGAGCACAACATCTTATCAACAAGCCTAGAACAGGAATTGTCAGTTGATATTCACGTCTAGGTGGGATCATAAGTGACTACAGACCAACAAGGGGTACCTTGGTATGGGGTGTCCAGACAAGGTGGCAGAGTCCTACTATCTCAAAAGTTGGATGGCTAGAGGCAAGGTTCCATGGATCGAACAAGATTCATGCTAGGTTCCATTGGGTCCTTCAACGGAGATAAATTCCATGTCCAGGGATGATGGCGTCTATTCTGCAAACAGAACAAGAACGACTCTGGTTAGTGTAGGCTCAGATGCGAACATGGGGATAGCACTCAAGGCACCAAGATGGCGCTGAGATGTACGTACACATTGGCATGAATAAATGCCCTGATGACCATGTGTCGCCGGCTGGGGACGGTCAATCCTAGTCGAAGGCGACTTGAAGGCTGTCTAAAGTGACAGACATGGATTACAACATATCCGTGGGTTAATGGCCTTTCTTTGGGAGAAATGCCAGATGTCCTGGGTAGCTGAGCTTCAACGTCCTTGGCAGTGTCGAGTATGCAAAGTTCCATCGCGGATGCAAGTCATCTCAAGTAGGAGACGAGTAGATCAACATGGCCATGTCGATGTCAGAACAGGACAGTAAGGTGTATTTACACAGATATAGGTTGGTGGTGGCGTTCCTATGAAGTTGACATGATGCTTGTAGCATGTAGCAGCCAAGACCAGTTCCACTCGGTTCGAATCCAGGAAAGTCGCACGTGATTCAGCCGGAGGCTATCACGCTGAAAGCCTTTAGATGATCCGTACAGTCCAGATTACATATCCAATGGGAGTCCTTGTAAGGAACACTCTGGAGTTGTCGTTGATTGGGTAGGGCGATACTCACACTTGACCTTTCTGATAATATAAGGTATATGTCACAGGTGGACTGGTCACATGACGAATGCCTGGTTAGGCTGTGACCTGGGAGAATGGAACCTTTGGGATCTTCCCGGGCAAGTGATTTTGGTCCGGATATTTCCTGTGGCAGTCGGAGATGTTGCGCAAAAAAAAAGTCTCTGGTAACATTGCTTTCGGACGACATGATTCTGCTCGTAAAACACCAAAAACTTTCAAGCACGAAGAAGGAAATAACAATATACCTGGCGGATCCTGCCTTGGTCCTGACGGATTGCTTGAGTTGGTTGTACCCTGTCATACTGGTATCCAGGTGTAGGGTCCCACAAATGGTTTGAGTTTGAACAAGAGTCATTGGGATAATGAAATCCTGAAAAAGAAAATGGACAGTCTTCTGGATCGACGGAAAGCTTTCTGAGATTCAAGTACAGTGGCCAGTAGTGGAGGTAGAGAACAGTGCGGATGCAGTTGACGGAAGTGAGTCCAGGTGCTTGGGGCTGAGGCAAGTAAGAGTGTCGATGGCAGAGGTTCTGCTGGAGTGAGAAAGTTGAGGCATAAGGGGTGCACAGGATGATGAGAAAGAGGAAAGTGTTTGCCAGGACGGGGAGTGGGGGGGTCGCTCACTTATGATCTCGAGGCTGCGCAAGACATCGATGCGTTGTCCGCCGTCGCTTAGTTTAGCCAACATATCAACTCGCACCGAAATGCGGGCCTGCTGCAGTGTTTCCGAGCAGGGATTTTGGTTGGAATATTGCATGGATACGGATGAGCTAAGGGCGTGATACTTTCAAGCTCGTGCAGATGAAGTCACGAATCATTATTGACGCGCACCATGGCGGTGTTGCGGTTGCCAGGATTCTGGCAGACGCCGCCCGCAGGACGACCAGCAGGAGACGAGTGAGAGCGCCTCGATTTGGGCAGACGAAAGCTCGATGAAGCTGCGCACCGCAGGCCACAGCATCACAGGCTCTTGCGCTGCCAATAGAGGTCAGGAAGTGATACAGCAGCGGGGCGGTGTGTGTCTCCGCTGTCAAACAGCAAAATAATGGCGCATACAACTGGCTGGCCGCCCGCCCTTGGCAGCAGCAAGAAAAACACGACGGGCCGCCCCTCATGTTGTCCGCCATGATTTCCATTCCAACCCTTCCCCTTTTTCCCTTCCTCTTCTTGCGAGCTAAGCTTATCAACATGTGCAACACTGCAACTTGTAAATTATGTGCTGGGGAACCGCTCTGGAGCAACCCTGTCCCGAACTCCTGTTGCTGCTGATCCTCTCGGGATATTCCCCAGAACCGATGATCTTGTCAACAATCGGATCAGACTTGACTCGTACAGAAAGGGGTAACCTTGCAGCTTCAAATTTGAGTTTTGTTTCCATGCCAAATTCAGTCATCACTCACAAGAATCCTTCTTGCCTCGGTTTTTCTGGTGATGAGTGAGCCCGCCTGCTGAGGTGCAGGCCACGACGAATAATGAAGCCGTCAGTGTGGGTGGAATCATGGTTGATTGGAGATCATGCAAAAGTATCAACGCAGAGCTGCATCAACAACCTCGTCGCACCATTCATGGACCAGACCGCGACGCCCGGCTGAAAGCTGCCTTGGTCGCAGCCCGTGATGTGTTCGATGCTGGCACACTGACACTTTGGGTATGACGACGTTGAAGTTCTACCACATCCCTTCACAACGCATAACCTACAGTACTCGGTGATGCGAGATGGTTGCACAATATGCCGAACTTATCTTCTCCTTGAAGTTGAGCTCACCATGAATCATTGCCGGGGAGCACAAGGACTCTGACTGAGAGGAGGCAGCCTTGACATGAAGAGTGTCACGTCGTTCTTTGGGCAGCGATATCCGACAACTGGACTGGCAGACTGGCTCTGGTCACAGTAGTGATAGACGAACGCGACGGAGAGAGACGGTCCGGCTCTTGAGGTCCGGCCCTTGCAAGTTAAGCCGATGCTTCGGTCTGAAATCGTGGGTTCGTTAGTGACCAGATATTTCGTTCTGACGGGCCGCGCAGTACTATGCAGCACGGACATCTGCTCCAACAGCTCTACTGTAGCGGGCCAGTCGCGAAACCCCCTTTCGAGTGGGGGAGGAGGGAGGCTTTCACGAAAGCCAGTGGCTAGGCGCCAGACTGCACTGCACTGCACCAGTTACGATCCGCACCTCCCGCACCTTTAGCTGAACGACCACAGCACACTACTCCTGCCTTTCTAAAGCCTGCGCAAGAAGTACCTTCCGTAAGAAAAGCAGTTGCCACCGCAGGATGGGAAATTTCCGTACGAGTACGAGTGCAATATCCGTTCGGCTAGCAAGTGTTAAGACTCAAGAGCCGTCGGAGCCCTCGTCTCGATAACAGGCCATGATGTTCGGCTAATTATTCCTCTCGAAGAAAGTCCGGAGGGTTAAGCAGCAGAGACATCTCCTGATCGATTATTGGATTATGCTCCTGTCAGCAACAAGGCACTTCCTTTCACGCACCATGGTTCGCAGACTCTGCCACCCATTCAGCCTCTTGGCAACCGATCCCCAACCGAGTATTCATCATCCATGAAGATCGTCGTTGCAGCTGCACACAAACTGTTCTTCAGGTCGCGAGCCTCAAGATCGACAAGATCTACTTAGGGGTTCATACTGTAATGTCCTTACGAGTGCCTTCCCTGCGAATCCTTGATGGTGGAACTATGAATGTCTTCGGAGGATCTGGCCTCATTGTGGGAGAGATGGTTTACAGTTGTGTATTCTGAGTCAGTGTCGATTACCGATTGTTTCCACGATGGCAACCTGCCGGAAATGACTGGAACGGTCGTTGTTTGACGCTATCTACACACGGAGAACAGCTCATGACGATATCGAAGTCCATGTCCTATGCTTTAGAGTTCCCGTTGGAACAGTCCTTCCTTCCATCATTCAAGGGTGACCTAGCAGTCAATAGCTCCGATTTACATTTGATACCACATCGGCCGTTGAATGTAACTGCCGCCGAGATAGGATTATGCTGTCTTCAGTTCCCCGCACAGTTCATCTCTGCGAAAGCCCGGGAGGATAAAGACAGAGTTTAGATTGTACAGGATGTTCCCAACTTAACAACTCCTCTACTCACCGGGAAGTATTCTTCCTCACGAATGCCAAGGAAAATAGCCACGGCGAAGTCGTGGACAATCTCCTTGTTTTTTGATTCGTTGTACGCATAAGACAAGACGACCAGGTTTTCCTGACTTTAACAGCGGTGGGCGTAGACTTACTTCACTTGGTCAGTTAAAACATACTTGAAGTACCGGTAGTATAGTTTCATAGCCCGAGCTTGAATTTCCTTGACTGTATGGAGTTGTGGTTCGTGCTGTCACTTTCTGATATTAACAACCATTTCCACAACATTTTGAAAGCATGGACACAGCATAGACTTTGTCTTTGACTTCTGATATGCCTCAATACTGCTATCAGTGATACCCACGCGAATCAGAAACTGTATCCAAGAGCCTATCTTTAGGTCTGGACCAACTCAGATAACATCAGCCTTTCATGACACTTTTCACTTTCGAGACTCAACTGCTTACCTCTGTGCTCCCTATTGCCGTCAGACCCGGAAACTAAGAATGGCTCTCGCATGCTCTCTGGAAAGTTGGTCGAGTCTTCCGACAGTTGCCGTGACGCGTTGCCTTTCCAAAAAACATTTCAAGGACGATCAGTTCCGCATCGTCACTGTGAGAAGTCGGCATTTAGATACTGAATTTGCCTTCAATGGCCTGCGGAGGATTTCTGCGTAAATCAACCACAACCATAAAATTGTCTCTCGATATAGGTCTTGAAGATTCGGCCTACTCTTCAACGGTCATAACACAAATGCTTAAATTGGAAGATTATATTCGAGATGAGCATTCAATTTGGTGTAATCAGAGAGATGTACTTCTTTAGTGGAACCAGGCGAAAGGGCTCAGAAGCAAGCAACCACGAATGTAGGGTAAAGATTATTATCCAGCCTCTTCAAATTATTCCAGCTATCCTATCTTGCCAGATATTCTGTAGTTGTTGTGGCCTCCTATTCCAACCTGGAAGGACTATGTATCACGTGGTCTGCTGTCACATGCTTTGCTTACCTAAAATGCTCGCTTCCTTAGTCCTCCAAGCCCAACCTCACCCGCTCTTCCCCCAAGCAGCAATTATCTGCTGAGCTTGAGAGTGTCACTCAATTTCTCAGAGACTTACAAACAACCATATATGATATATCACAAACTGACCGAGAACAAGTCAAGTCCCAGAGAGCACGTGGCGAACGACCAGAGCCTTGCCCAGTGCGCGCCGTACGGGCACTCAGGAGATTAAATGTATGAGCCCTCCTCATCGCCTGAGTAGCACGAGAACTGTTTGTAGACCTGGTTTTGACCTGTTGAAGATCACCTCTTCAATTCAATCAATCTTTGTGTTTGTCGTTCATTTGAGAGCTGGAACGACGTCTCCATGCTGCTGCTAGAACTTGCACTTCTCAACTCGTTTCTCGTGGCTCGATGACCCTTTTGGTTCCAGATTATTCGCAAGTCCTAGTGTCCATGGAAAGAGTTATCTGTGAGTTACATCCAATTTCGTAGCCGTCCGTGGTTGGACCTTTTCTAAATATTGTGCAGGCAGGTAAGAACACGCCGAAGAATCGTTCTTGCCTAAAGGCACAATAACCCTGGGCTTGGGAGATCGAACGGCCGTAACGCCTTCAACAACTCCACGGAGACAAGACTTTATGTCAGACGTGATGAAGAAAGGTGTCCGTCCTCGTAGAAGTCCCGATTTGAGGCGTACGGGCAAGTCTTCCTGTCTCATCATGTTTTCTTCTGTCGTGATTTTGGTCTCCAAAGAGCTCAGGACTGTCATCAAGAAGCATGCTTGGGAAGCTACTCATCATTTGGAGCAGCCCCGCGCAAAGATCGCTTTGAGGCAAAGCGAAAGTCGTCGCATAAATGCAAATCATGCCATGCTTCGACTGCCTAACATGCGACTTCTGACACGTCATATATTCAGCTGTTCTATCATAGAGTTGTTCGATGCGAAATGCACTAAATTCCTTTACGCTGAGAGAATCAATGAATGGTTCATATTGATTCACAGGGCTTGACTCGCCACACGTGCCTGCCAATCTGTTCGTTTGCTTGCCGTCTGCTAGCGTCCTTTTAGACATCTGTCTTCCCGCTACCAACGAAATTATCTTTTATCTCGTTGCCTTTTCGTCAATCCAGAACTCCCGACACTTGAGATGTTAACATTTCGACAAGCAGTGATGGGAGGCGCTTCGAGCAAGCAGATCGACTCCCGCAAGGGCAAGGGCAGAAGCGACGACCAAAGCATCCAAGAAGTCTCTGGACATCGTGACGGGGCCATCCAGTCCGTCCAGACGCTGCGCGCGCATTTCCACGATGTGTGCAGTCACCCGGGCTGCCAGGAGACGGTTCCACCCTTGACATATGATAAAATATTTGATGCATGGCTGTCCGGATCGCAAACTATCCCACCAACAAGTCAATTCTCCGTATGGTGCTGCAGGCATGGCCATTCCACTTGTGTTGGATGTGGCAGTAGACCTACTCTCAGCTCAGAGAGCTTTTTCACGCCGTTGGGAGTCGTAAACCACTGCTGCAATGACGGAAGGCTTTTCGCCGTTTGGTTTCTTTTAGCGCAATTCGACACAATGAGCATCGAGTCACAATTCAATAAGGAGACGAATAACAAGCGCGAGAAATCGAGGTCGAAGCCGAAGCAAAAGGCGAAAGCTAAGGCACCCGTGCCTGGGGTAGGCTATGGCACGGATTTTGGAGGTATGGATAGTTGGTCTGATGAAGAAATGTTTATACATGGACACATGGCACACACAATGTTCGCAGGACATCCTGCTGCTGCGGTCAGGCCCCCTCCTCATGCTTTTACTGCATAATGAATCTTAACATTCTTGCAGTCATCCCTTGCAGACAGAGATGAAGATATACTTGATGAGAATGACTCCCAAGACTATCTTTTAGCGGACACGGTCAAGATTCTTGGTACTTGTTTGCCCTCTGTGGACTCGGATACTACGATTGAGCTTGACATGTTTCGACTCGGTACGCTTTTCGACAAGATCATACAGTTGATTCGGAATGACTCTATAGTAGATATTACCGAGCGCCTCGACGTCTATCAGGCAACAGCTGGATTTATCACCAAGATTGCAAGCCACCCCGGACTTGTTCAGCTCCTTCTTGAAGAGCGACCAAATAAGGCCAATACTCCTGGCTTAGGTGAACTCAGCAAGGGGTCGTATTTACCCACCGAAGGCTTTAACAATGGGTCAACATCAAAACCTCTGATCGCTTCTTATGGTGATACCTTCCTCCAAGCGAAAACCTTTCTTGACATGTCCCAGAACCCGAAGGCAACAATGCAAGCAAAGGAAAGTTGGCGAAGCAAGGAATCAAACAAGCTCCTGCAAGAACTGGTTCGATGCTTTGAAGCTCTAGATGTAATCGCTTCTAGTGTTGTTGCCCCTGTCACCGAGCCATCTATGCAAGAGGCTTGGGTCAAATTTGCGGAAGACAATAGAGTTACCTTTACAGATGACGTACTCTTGCGACATCGCTACACGGACAACTTCAAAGCTTTGCAAACGTCCAACCGAGGCCGGCTGACCACGATCAGCAAGGAGATTGCCACATTAAAGACTTCACTACCTACCGGAATATTCCTTAAGGTTGCCGAGTCTCGGTCAGATGTCATGAAAGTCCTTATCATTGGGTCAGAAGGCTCACCCTATGCCGGAGGCCTCTTCATGTGAGTCGCATCCTAAAAACCATTGAGACTTCGACTAATTTCTTCTAAGATTCGATATATTCCTTGATGAGCGGTATCCAGCGACACCTCCGAAGATGACTTTCACTTTACATGGCAATGACGAGGATGGTGAATCGTTCAATCCTAACCTTCATATCCATTCAGGAACTGTCTGCTTGTCCCTCCTCAATACATGGCCTGGCGACCCTTCTCAAGCTTGGCAGCCTTACAAGAGTACAATCCTCTCTGTCCTAGTTAGCATTCAAGCCATGATTTTGGGTGCACCGATGCCGTGGGAAAATGAACCAGGCTTTGAGGGTACTGGCCCAACTTCTAGGAACTTGGCACACAAAGCTCGTGTCCAATCTAGAACTCTTAGATTCGCTATGATTGCGTGGCTGGAGAATAGATTCGCGGACCCACAGGCAAAGGAACACATTTGGAAAGAGATCAGTCAAACATATTGGCAGCACAACGGCTTGAAAGTGCTTGAATATGTCAGGGAATGGGTTTCGGAAAATCCGGGGTTACTGAACTTTGGGCCAACTGATTATTGGCTGCGCCATATCAAGGGAATAAATCCAAGGTTACCACCGGGAGCTGCGCAAAACAATCTGGCCGAAAAACTGACAGTCCTTCTCGGGGTTTCATATGTTCCAGCGGCATTTCCAACCGTCGAAATTCAGGTGAAGCAGCAGCGACCGAAACGCAAGTCATCGACTTCCAAAGACCCCACCGGATCAAGCAAGAAAGTCAAGGGCCCAGGAACAGTACCAGCCCACTTCAAGTGGATCTATGCACGCGACAAGTCGCAAAAGATGGTTAAGAAGGCCTGCAAGGAGTTTGGTATTGGATATGCCAACACAATCAAAGCTAGCATTGAGAAACTCGAAAATCACGTCAATAGCGACATGGAGGATATTGATGATGATTTAATTGATAATTGGGGCGAGCTGGTACTGGATTCTACACAATCTTTGAGCTCCCAACCAGATCACGAGGGTGATTACATGGAGTCAATGAAGTGGCAAACGGAGGTACAGGCCATGGTTGGCAATTCCCAGATGGCTGCTGGAACATTCTCTGGTCTGCCGACGCTACCACATCCATTCTCACAGAGCAATCTCGAGTACGGAGCTATCTCGAGTGACACGCAAAGTCTTGCGCCACTTCTACCCCACCAAACCAGCCACTTCTTAGCTGCTCATACTGCCCAAGCGAGCGGCAGCAACACGCCTAAGCTCTTCAACAAGAAATTTGGCTCAGCAAATGGACCTTCTACCCCGCCTATGGCGAGTTACTCAGGACCTAAATTTCACTTCAAGTCTAACAAGCAACACCAAGCACAGACCAAAGGAAATGGTACATCCATGGATGATGCGGTTGCTCTCGACGATAATTAAGTGTTATTGGAGTGATAGAAGGCTGATAGGAAGTTAGGTTTGGGATTCAAATGTGGGCGGTAGGAAGTCGAGGATTTCATTCATGCCTAGGGCAAAGGAGCTACTAAGGTTATTCTATGATTTTACGAGCATTGAGAGGTATATCGTGTGGTTTTGCGGGTGCATTCTCAGCGAAGGAGCTAATGGGTTGTTTTTTGTCTTTAAATACCCTGGCATACTTGTTATGATGACATGACTTCTCACTTGATCTCGCTGTGTATGTGACAGCAACTGCACGCTCTCATACTGGAGAAGAGAGCTGCAATATCTGCCAGAGTGCACTGAAGTCTTAGCAGAACACCCAAGCCTCTAGTCGAGGAATTTGCTATGATACAATTCCAAACTGGAAAAATGGTCTCGTCATCCCAAGTCATCTAACGTCTTTCAGTGAACCAATTTTCGATTTCCGGCGCTACTAGTCATTCCTTTAGAAGTGCCAGGCTGCGGAAGAAGCCAGGCCAGAGCTGGTAAGTTGAAACCCGGTGTAGTTCGCTTAATTTTAGCCTTGTCATGACTAGGTACGCAGTACCAGCAGTCTAGGGATTAAGGAATATTGTTTTGTCTGCCCAAGAAGTGCTAGGAGCATGAGAAAACTATGGTACGGTTTTGACTGTAAAAGCTCCAGTTCGCACACTATATGTTCTGGGAAATTCTTCTCCTCGACTTAAATCATTCCACTTAAATCTCAAACCTTTTCATTTTACTCTTCGAACTTGGGCAAATTTGTTTGACTCGCATACTATCACCTCTCCTGGTTACCTTACAACTTACCTTACTTACGTACGTCATATTATGCGGCTTCAAGAGATAATTCCAAGTGGCTATGGGCTGACCATGACAAACTACGTCCACCCTCAAACACCTTCGGAGAAAACGCCAAAGACAATCATTAGTTCAATAGCTGTTGGGGGACATATCGCATTTGCACTGTCGTTTGTCTATGTATACTTTGCAGCTGTCTACTGTATCCTCGAAGCCTGGTATCACAAGCAACTTCAGCTCGACATCGATAACACTCATGATGCCATAGCAATTGCTTGGCTATTCATCGCAAGCGGTATCATGATGTACATGCCACAGAACGAGGAGAAGAAGGAGAAAGAGAAAAAGGAGGCTGCAGAAGAGGCCTCAAAGTCGAAGACCAAATCAGCCACTATCCCAGCTAAGATGAAGGCCAAGGAATTACCAATATCATCGTGGGACAGCAACGTAAACATTGCGTGGAGCTGGGAGAACTGGGAGGAACTTATGAAGGCAGCTTACAAGGAGCGGGCTCAGACACCACAGAAAGTCGAGACGAACAACATGAACCAAGCAGCCAAGATTCAGCGCGAGCAAGCTCGTATTTCTCGTCTCTACGCCACCATTCGGATGCTAGGCGACGTGATTGAGAGCTTGAAGATGGAAGTGGATCGTCGGGAGAGACAAGTGGAAGAGATCGAGAGCAGATTGGAGGTTGAGGTCTGTGACGATCCTACGTTGGAGGAAGATAGAGAAGAAGCTGACGATGGAAAGTTGGAGGCTCGTCAGTTTCAGTGCCGTGCTGGATATTGGTGTAGACGGAACTGTTGCCTTGAGAAGAAGAGGAAGCTGCCTGTCCGGTCTGATGCCAATGACCAGCATGAGGCCGACGATGAGGAATATGTTATGGTCACCACGGGTGCAGATTTCTAGAGTAGACTTTCTATTTATCCTCAAAGACGTCTGTTGGAAATAGCATTTGCTCCGGTCCAACTTCCAGGCCCAAATTATAGAATGCGTGCCACATAAACTGTCTTTGCTGCCCAAGATGTTGCCTGCACCATCCTTGATATTGGAGGAATGTTATCCTGGTCCGATTCGAGGCCTGTTAAGATCGTCCATTAGTATGATGCAAAGAAGCAACGGGAGAATGAAACGGTAAAGGACATACATGTCGTGATGTTCTGAGAGATTCGAGAGGTACTTGTTCAGCTCCTCGACACGCTGCTTGTGCGTCTTGACACCCTCTTTCTGCAGGCGATCGTGCAGCTGAGAACCGTTTTAGCATAAGTTCATATAAAAGTTCCGATATGCCTTCAAGAATTCCCAGTATGACAGTCAGAGAAGAGGGAAACGTACCCTCTTCCTCCTCATCTCGTCATAAGCCCTCTCGCTAGCCGTCTTCCCATCGCCACCTCTCTCCTCCAGCTCCCTTAAAGCCTCCTCGTCCAATTCCTCTGCACCGTCCTCTCCCTTCCCCTTCACCACCACCTTCGAAGACTGAGCATCCTCCTCCTCGAGCGCCGATTGCAGCGCGGATTTCTTCGAGTTTGAAGCTTCCGGATCACTAGTCTTGGGCTTCTTCTTCTTCTTCTTATTTATACCCGAAGGCGCGGATCCTTTCAGCTTGAGTGCGCCACGCACCACGGGGGCGTATTCGTCGGCTGGCATGGTGTGTATGAGTTGTTGTCGTGCTGTTGTGGGGGAGGATTTAGTGATGTGCTGCTCCTGCCACTTGAGTTGCGCTTAAACTGGAGGCGGTGAATATTATAGGCTAGCTTGATTGGGAGTATGTAGGTACTTGACTGTCAAACAATGGTCAGAGCAAGACTTGCAATCTGTGGACTGCGAATGAGGTCGAAGCATCGATTTGATGCACAAGAACTAATTGTTCGGAGTTTCCAGCCTGGTGGCGTAGCTACCAGACTTCTACAGCATATGAGTGAGGAAGATAAGAAGCTGTCGGCGAAGTCTTTGGAAATAATTGGTTTGAAGGATGGCGCTTGAAGCTATGAACATAAGCTAGGGGAATAGGAATGGCTATTTCTGACCACTTTTCTTGTTTGATCATCCAGAATCCACTCAGCCGTAGAACCACTCTATGGTGAAATTCAGTTACAATACAACTAAGTCGACTGTCCCTCCGCACGTCCTTCCTCTGGCCCCAAGCAAGATAATTTATGGCACCTTCTACTCAGATGCATTCGCAATTTCCAAAATCAACTTTACAACCTCTCCAAACTTCTCTTTCTCCCCCTTCCCAGCTTGTACGTTTGAGAAATCACTGCCACACCCTTCTGGTCCACCATTACTCCACTTCAACCCCTCGCCATTCCAGTTTACTCCCGTATCTAATCCATAGATATCCTCACTTCCAGGAGGATCTTCGACTGGTAACTCCTTCAAGGTGTTATAGATGTAGTCTAGATTCTCGCTGTGGGTTTGAACAGGAAGTGTTTTGGTGGGTTGAGGACGAAGGTCATGTGATCCTTCAGCTCGTTGCTGAGAGTTGATGTCCATAGTGGGGGAAGATGATGAGCGGCTTATGGTGTGGATTGCCGACGGTGAGGGAGGAGCGAAACCGCCTGTGATACCTGGTGAGGCATAAGTATGATTTCCTTATTTTCGTTGTGAGGAGAGGAAATAGGATTTTCCAAACTTCTTAGATCGAATGGTTTGGTGCTTACCGACTTGTAGCCGGATTGAAAATTCTGTGGGTGCCATTTTGAGAGCAAGGTTAGACCAAAGTGGAAGGATCAGTTTATGTATTTGCTATTCGGCAGTATATGCGAGAATGTATCTGCTGTTCCTATTGTTGCGATAACGTCGTGTAAACGAGGAACAGAGGTAGCAGGGCGATAGTACGTCACCCACTCCTCGCTTATTAAAATGGGAGGTAAACTCGCCTTCTTAATTTGGACAGCCAAGGAAGCGCTGCCAAGTAAACCGCAGTCACTAAGTAGATTCGGCAGGTGCTCATTGGATTTTAGAATGACTACATCATATCAAGTACCCGGATAAATAAGAGCAAGTGAAGCGGGCACAGTGAATTCGGGAACCCTGCTTCGCTTAAGACCTCGAGAGGGCCAGGGGTTTGTTTACCTATCGCTTCGGGCATTCCACCCTCTTTGTTCAAATGACAATGATTTTTAGAGTCCATAAATAGAATATCCACGTGAAAATGTATGAATGCCTCTGTTACCTATTTGCTACCATCAACTTTTCAAATATCGCATCCACCTTCAAACCAAAAACCAGAACAAACGTAAACAATCATCCAACATGGCAACGAACCAAGAAAACCAAATATGCCACATCAAATCACATATTTTCATCAACAGGCGGATAGGTCTTCGTACTCATACCCTTCCCACAAGCAGGCTCCTTCTTTCTCTCGCCCTCGCCATCATCAGGTACCTCCTCCTGCGGGACAGGATCGAAAGTCTCCACAGGTAGCTGCACACTCCCACTAACACTCTTAGTAACACTCTTCACCACTGTCGGTGACGCCCCATATCCGTCAACTTGCGACGTATAGTCCATTGTCTTGATCTCAGGCACGGAAGAAGTCGATGTCGAAGTTGATATCCTTGTCGAAGTTGATGTCGGAGTCGGTACTGGATATCCCGTACCCACAATTGGATATGGAGCGACACATAGCCCAGTCGATGGATATGGTTCTGGGACTAGGCTTGGAAGATCTATGGGAATATTACAACGGCGGAGGAGTCTATTGAGACCTGGGATGGCACAGGCAGGAGAGTTGGTGGCTATGTCGCTGCGATGGTCGTTGGATGATGCTATTGGGAGATGGTGGGGTGGTATACAGGTGGTAGGGTGAGCTGGGTGTTTGGAATTGCTGTGAGTTTTGTATTTGGTGTGGAAACCTGACGCGTGAGGTGTATGCGTGTGGTGAGTATGTGGTCGTTTGGTTTTGTCTTTGGGTTTGTCGTCGTCGGTGCATGACCTTCCATAGGCATCAGTATGTGTTCTGGTTGAACGCATGGCATTGATGCGGCAGTTTAGTGAGAACTTACTTCGTCGAAGATACTGCATCTGGTATCCAAAGATCAGACGATTCAGGCAAAAGTGTACTGTCGCCTGGAGGTGAAACGGAAGACTTCGTGAGTGTTACTGAGGTGGGCTTTGTCTGCACCGTCGAAGTTATGGTTGAGACCGAATTCGATGTCATCGTGTCGGAAGTGGAAGAATCTACAATGTATGACATAGCAACGTCAGATTTTGTAGCAGTGTCGACGGAAGGCTTGGGCAATGGCATGTTGTCCTCGGCGACGATGCTGGTTTTGGTGGCAATTGCAACTATCCAACCGGACATGAGTGCGAACGGAAGGATTAGGTTTGACAAAAACATCGTAGCAGACTTGAATGTGAGAGGTCACAGCAATTGCAATGTTTTGAGAAAGATAAAGTCGGAAGAGATGATAAGGATGAGATCAAAATAGAGGCAAGATAACCTAGAGGGTTTTGGGAGACAAAGAAAGGAACTCCTCAGAAAATTCTGTTCTATACCTATCTGATATCTTGCCAGATGTCATGATCTGTAAATAGATATCAACCCAACTGAAGGTGCTGATCTATCTATGTATATCCCAATGCACTCGTCATTGTTGGACCAGTATTGAGGTCCGCAGCTGTGTGGCCACCAATACGGCTGAACCAACCCTTAATTACACGAATACAACGAGGACAACGAAGCTGGAAATCTTTCTGATTTAGTACTTCAATTGAAGTCGAGAGTGGTGATGAAATAAACACTCTGACTGAAAATTCAAGTTCAGATTAGGGAAAGTGTCTACACAGAAAATTTCATCGCACTCGAGCCAAGACAACAAGGCAACAAAGAGGACTCGCCTGAAGGTTGTTTCGTGACAAATGTCAAGGTATCGCCATGCGATCCAAAGACCAACTCGGATCTTCAGCGCGCCTCACTGAAACACCAACTGAATCCTCCCACCTCTCCAGCGCCAGAAAGAAGTCCAACAGCCTCCTCCACAGCCAACTTCGCCATCTACGGCCCTCTCCAGAGCCCCTCTCTCACCCACCCCATATCATCCAACAGCCTCCACACCCACACATGTGCCCCTTTGAAACCAGTACCCGAAGCGAGCCAACCAATCAATCAACAAACTGGAATGACCGGAGGGCCACCGACCGTACGAAAAAGGAAGAAAACACAAAGAACGTGGCATATCAGGCTATCCGCGATAACCACCATCCGACTTCGGACGTGGTAGGTAAGGCTGGATATTTGTTGCAGGGGTGTGTATGCGAGATAACGAAGAAGGAAAGAAGTCGCGTGCATGATTTGTACGTAGCATACTCTATCCAAAACGACAATCGTTATCTTGCGCAAAGATGAAATGGGGATAAATTGGGGATATAAGGACCTGCTAGTACTCCGCAGACAAATAACTCCCCACCAACGCGTCACTGGAGGGAAGCGAGCTTTGAATGTGGTCAACCAGCACAGAACAACACACAAAAGATACCATTGTCAACAATGAAGCACGAACTAGAATCAGAGGGTGGGTGTTTGATATGGAACTTCGGAGGTCCATTCATTCATCAACTCTCAATCTTATTTACCGTCTCTCCCACAATCCAACCACTTCTCTTCTCTATATAGCACGTAGCCATTTTATCTTCCCTTCCGATTTTCCGCCATCCATCCAGTCACCCCTCCATCCAGCATCTATAAACACCTTCCTCCCAAAACAGAGGGCAAGAAACAATCTCAGCGTCTGATTTCCACTACCAACCATGAAATGCGATAGCCACTTCCCAATATGCGTCATGAATTCGTTACTTCGAAGTGAGACAAGACAGAAACGCCTGTCATTAGGAAATGAAAATGAATAGAAGATGTATACAAGGAAGAATGAGAATGAGGTCGAAGAAGTTGACGTTCAGGATCCCAACTCTGTTGGGCCCTCTCTTGTCGAACGTGTTTTGAGAAAGGAAAGGAAATCGGAAATTAGCTCGATCTTGATAAGCCCGTAGCCCATATAACGCCTCGCTTGCTTGGTTGTTATCCTCCCTTTTGTGCAGTCTGTGATCGACAATCCACCACTTCGATATTTCGTCATGAGGGCTGAAGTCTCTTGTAGACATCCAGACATCCAATCTAGGCGAGACAGACTAAATGGCCCAACTGCCCCTTCTAGCACGAACACCCCATGCACTTGGGCTTGCTGCACCATTGGACATGCTGGGATGTTGTCGAGCCCACTCCAGAATATAGACTCTCAATGCCTTCCATCGTGGACAGTGATCTTCTTGCACACCCTCGGCGATCCCAATGTACCCCTTGACGTTCTGCTTGTTGTCATCAGCTCGCAGCTCGTCTTGAGGACAACGACTGATGCGTGATAGCTCCTCGTCGTAGGCACGAGCCAAAGAGGGGTAGCCGAGGGACAGATAATTATACACCTGCGTCACAAATGTATCATCAAACTCCTCTAGCAACGCCTCTTCCGCCTTGCTCCTCGCTACCTCGGCCTTGAGCCTCTCGTCGATGCCAGCCAGCATGCGGAGGCCCCCTTCCTGCTTCGACGGGGTCTTAGTGCCGTTCGGGAGCGTATGGTTTCCGAAAGCGGAAGAAAACGGTTCATCTACCCCTCCATCCGCACGCGGGGTTTGGATCAGCGGGGGTTGCTTGTTCACGCTTGGGCTCACAAACTCTCCTGGCTCCTCAGCAATACAGTAGCCACCCCAGAGACCCCCACCATTGTCGCACTTGTTGGGTTGGACATCGATTCTCTGGTCCGATTCAAACTTTGTGGCTTTTGGCGACGGGCACATCCGGAACTTCAGATCGCTGCCGAGCATTGGGGGTGATGCAGCTGAGCGCATGCGCTTAAGCTCTGCCTCCTTTTGCTTGTCCACTGGGTCGGCTTGGGCGGCGCGGGGGAATCCTGAGTTCTTGACTGTCATGCCGTTCGTCCAGAATGGGTCTTGGAAGGTAGGTTTGGTAGCCTCAGCAGCAATCTTCTTGTTGGTTTCATCCTCGCGGAGACGATTGAGCTTCTCTTGATGCTCTTGCATCTCCTTGGCTGCCCATCCAACCTCTGTAGATTTCCGTCGCATGTTTTCCAGTTTGGGATCGTTCAGGACGAGGAGCCCAACACCTTCCACAGATTCCTCATCTGAAGCTCCTTCGATCTCTCTGTCATAGAAATGCTCCACTATCTCGTGCATAGACTCGTTGGGGAATGCTGCCAAAGCTTGCTCACGTAACTGCTTTTCAGCTGCCTTTGCTGCAAGAGCTAGTAGATATCCCGAGAATCTGTCGTCACAGCTCTCCCGTGTCCGTGCCAGTTGTAATCTCATCATAGAATCCTCTGATGATCCGAGGGACCCCGATAGTGATGGTGTGCCTTCATCTTCGAATCCATCCTCCAGATCTGGTTCCTCCTCATCAGAAGCTATAGCTTCCAGTTCGGGCTGGAAGGAGTTCTGTCGCGTGCTTCGTCTTGTATTGGGATGGGGACGCATTGAAGGCTGCCGTCTTGGAGGTAGAGGTGGTATTTGAACAGTGTGTAAATTTGCTGAGCTTTGGTTGGGAGTATTGTCTGAAGGTATAGGAACGACAGGAGTGCGGGCCTTCCGCTTGGAACGGGTGTATATATTTGGTACTCCAGGTGTGAGGTCGGTCTGCAGCTATGATCAGCACATTGAAGCAATTCAAGAGAGGTAGGAGCGCTTACCTTATCTGTTGGAAGGGTAGCTGGTCTTGAGTCACCAGCTTTCTTGGATCTCTTCGTGGTTTCGATCAGGTCTGGAACAAATCTTCTCCTTGGCTTTGGTGGAGCTTCTGCCGGAGAATCCTGGGGAGGAATTGAGACAGGCGTAGGCTCAGGAGTAGGTAATGGCTTGACGGGCTGTCTGTTGCTCTTAAAAGTCGTTTCGACGGGTTCAGGTACGAATCGTCGTTTGGGAGGAGCTCCTGCTGCAGCTGTCGTTGGGGCAAAGTCCATCTTATCAACCCCGCCATCGTTCTTGTCCTCCCTTTCCTCCTTCTTGCTACTTCTTGTGGTCGTTTCCACGGGCTCAACAGCGAATCGTCGAACCCTCTTCACCGTTGTTTCCACTGGGGTTGGCGTAAAGCGCCTCGATGTTGGCGGGGGTGACGATTCAGACATCGTTCGTGATTCGATTCCCAGCCGGAGCAGCAGGACGGGACTGGTTGAAGCTGTTCCAATTCCAGTTTTCGTGAATAATATTCCAAGGAGCTGGACACATTCCAAACCAGCGCAGAGGTGCTAAGGTTCCTGAGACCTCTTTTCTGGAGTACCTAGGGCAGAGCTTGTGACCTGGAAAGTACGGTGTGCTCGTTGGTACAGTAGCTCGTGCGTTGCAGTACGGTGCAGTACGGGTTGCGTCCCCCTCGGAAGGAGAGGTGACGCCAATTGATGGATTTGGCTGGATGGGGTCAACGGGGTGGCGGTGATTGGACTGGGGACTTCCTCAACCGGTAGTGTAGCGTAAGGATACTGCAGCTCGACCACATGTCAATCCCTTGTAAGTTTCTCAGGTGATATTGTCCACAACTGCGGGGAGGGCTGGCCGTACGTAATTTGAGAGAGAATATTACTTGAGAGTTTGAATGTTTACAAAAGAAAGGGGTAATAGTAATAGTACTAGTACTAGCCACAGGGCAGAGAATTTGTTTATCACGAGGCGTCTCGAAAGGGGGAAGTAGAAGTACAGTAAGGTAGAGAAGAATGGCATTTGGACAGGGGCTGAGGGGCTGGCGGCGTGGCCTGGCACTGCTGCATGGCTGGCGTGGTGGGCTTCTCGTTATGTTATGCGCTTAGGGGATTAAACTTAGCATTGATGGGAAGTGGGCTTTTCGTTGTCGGACAACCAAGACAACAGACACCCGGATCAACAAACCGGGCAACTCCAGTCCAAGATCCCCCAAGAGATTCCCCCAGCTTGGGAACAGTGGCAGTTCTAGATTTCACATGAATTTCGACCCACTGTAAAAGAACAGCCAGATTACAAGGCTGGTATATCTGGTCCTGGATGGGATGAAGCTCGAAATAAACAAAGGTTTGTCTCACGCCAGGAACCGAAGTCATACCCTCAACATTCAACATTCAACATTCCCGATTACGTACATCACGACTCAGGGGCGTGCAGGTCACGCATTCAGCGACACATCGTGCAGATATTAGTATTATGTATTTGACGACTGCCTCCTCACAGGATTAACCAGATTTGTTTCATCCTTCCTGAGCAGCAAAAATAAAGACCTCCATGCAACGCCAATCCTCTAACGACCCTATTGACTGACTGGCCGGCTGACTGACAGCGGAAACTAAAGAGATCAAAAGAAACAGGGTGGAGAACTGCAAGATCCCAAATGCCCGAGCAGGTGTATACCTCTCCAATAAAACACAGGAAAGAAGCGAAAGTATGTTGCAACGAAGCCCAAGGATTCAATCATCAATGTCCAAGTGCAGCCATTCAATCATGCGCCGAAAAGGTTTTGTACATGAGCAAGATGTGAGCCAGATGGCTCGCGTGCGTTATCTAATTCTCCTTCTTCTTTCTTGGTAGTCCGGCGGCTTTTCTCATTTCCACATCGCCCTCTGCCAACCAGTTTGAGGCTTTGACTAATTGCACGACATTGATGACTTGCTTGCCGAACATTATTGGGAAGCTGACACCAGCAATGACCCATGGCCAGAACGAGTCCATCTTGTTCGCCCGCATCAATTCCAATGCGCCAGCACTGTTGGGATTGGCAAAGAGGAAAGATGCTGAGGGGTTGGAGGGATTGCCAGGTTGGAGAGAAGAGGCAGCTCCGGTACCATTATCTGTGACTTGAAGGAGGGATGGCGAAAGGAGGGGTGAGGAGAAGGACAGGAGGTAAAGGGCGATGAAGAAGACCTCATTGAACATGCAGAAGAGGAACAGAACGGTCTGAGCACCTGGTCAGTATCCTTGCTGCATCCAACGACAGGGATGGGTAGACATACCTTGTTGGTATAATACAAGTTCAAGATAAAGCTCCTGCTCTTATCGACTTTCTTGTGACTGGTATCAGATCCTCCCATGGTCAGAGTCGCATACATATGGATGTAGTGACTTGCAAGATCCAATGAGATCAGACCTTGGAATAGGAGAGCCCAACGAGGCCAGGCTGACGAAAGGAAGACCAGCAGACACGCAGTTGTGCAGCGATCAGTCACCATGTCCAGCACAGCTCCGAACCTTGTGGATTGTTCGAAGTAACGCGCGGCATATCCATCAAGAGCGTCGAGGAGGCAGGAGATGCTGTAGAGAAGGGTGCAGGTTCGAGGGTGAAGGGGCATATAGTACAATGACGCAAAGGCCAGGACAATTCGTACGTAGCCTGGAAAATAGGTTAGTTCGAGTCTGCGAATCCAGCAAAACATAACATACCGATTACGTTTGGCCAGAAGAGGAATACATTCTCATCAGGGTACTCCTTCTTTGCTGACGCGTGAGCTGACCCATTCCCGTTCATGATGACCTGCTCGTCCCTCGGCGCTGGTGTAGGAGTGGAAGGTGTAGATGTAGCAGCCGCCTGTCTTCTAGTTCTTACACTCGACATATCTTTCTATAGATCTTATCGTGTGTATTTCGCAGATGTCAGATGTTGTCGCGTGCGAGCCTCTTGTCCTCGAAATTGGGTATTTGGAAACTCCTGATTTGTCTACGATCAAGACTCGAGGCGATTGGCCGCGACAGTTATGGAAAGGTGAAAGAAGTTGAACTTGTAGAAGATTACAAGGCAGAAATGGGTTGAAAGGTGAGTGAGTAAGAAAGCTGCTGAAAAGGAAGGTGTTGAAGTTGGACTGCTTTTTGGGGTGGTGGTGCTGCTTATCGCCAGGAGAGGAGCTGGCCATGGCGGAAAATAAAACATTTCGGGACACTCGGCCGTTGGTTGCCGCCTGGGCCCAGGCTGAGCTTGCTGGAGTGTCAGCCGTTGGAGGGAGTTAAGTAAGTTCAAGGCACAGCACAACGATCATAATTTCGGAACAATAGGTGGCGTGGAAAGGCATTAATAGGATCAATCAGCACTCACAGCTCAGTCTGTAGAGATATAATATTAGGTAAGTTTTCGATAGCCCATGGAACCTACCTAAACTTTGACTTGGTTGGGAGTTTCTTTGGTCACGTGACAACAACCATGTCTTTCCATTTGGAACCCTGAAAGAGCAGAGATAGCTCATACACTTCAGGTAAAGTACCCTTATCTTCAGATACAAATCTCCCCTTGAGAATTCCAATGCAGCTTTAAATGCAAAAGGTATGGTACGGTATGTCACGGTGCACACTGAACAGTACCAACCTTAGGTAGTACCTAGGTAGGTAGGTATAGATACCTACCTGGGTAGGAAAAGTTGAGGTCATCTCCTGCTGGATCTTTTATGGAAAAATTGGTAAAAGACAGACTCAACATAAGCAAATCTTTATCACATAAGTTATCCATTATGCCTTCCAAACCGATAGTCTTCACATATACAAGGTCTTATATGTTAAAGTCACCACGTTGACTCGCATCCAAATTCTTCTGATTGGACACGAACGCGGTGAAACTTGGCAGAATCGAGGAACTGTGAGAGCTCTTTTCCTGTATCAAGTTAGTCTGCCTCTTATTAAGCAAAGACCCGCCAAGGCTGTCTTCTCATCAGATAAGGCCTCCTCGACTGTCAATTCAAGAAAGCAAAACACACTCAAGATGTTGATCAAAGAGACTCATAAGGATGTGGTGACGAAGGCGGATGGAAAGGAGGGTTCCATGAGTATGTTTTTCTCTTGGAAAGATAATAAATAATGAGAAACTGATGAAGTCTAGGGATTTTCCTCTTCCACCCCACCATACCACACTATCCTAATGCGTATGTATTCAATTTCTTCCCTGAGAATCTTTCATGGCCAGGAGACTGACTCGCTCTAGTCGTTTTCCTGGTGTTGTTCTCTTCAGTGAGATTTACCAAGGTAGGCCCAACGTATTCTCTGCTCACTTGAATCGGAGCATCGCTTGATCAAGAGAGACCCACCGCGGGGTATGCGGTATTCCATGCTCTCATAGGTACAGTCCAGGCAAATTACGTCAGGACGACTGCTTTTCATAACAATGTTCTTCCGTCGATATCTCCTATATCTCACGTTAGAATATACAAGACATTGGAACATCATATGATCATACGGGACTCTTTTCTCTTCAATAACATAATCTCAAACTATTGTTATATGGACAAGCTTCAAACTGATTGATTAATAGTCACTGGCCCAGTTGCAAGATTCGCTCGTCAGATTGCCGGTCAAGGCTATATAGTTGCAGCACCTTCATCCTACCATGAATTCACAGGACCTGAACCACTGGCTTATGATGTTCCTGGCACAGATGCTGGGAACAAGTATAAGATTAAGAAGGTAACAAGTTTCCAGCTTATTCGGAGCGCACATATTTTAACCAACATCCAGACGTTAGCAGGCTACGATGAAGACTCAACGCTCTCCATCGACTACCTCCTCTCCCTCAAGACCTGCAACGGACGCATCGGCACAACAGGCATGTGTTTAGGAGGCCACCTCGCATATCGCTGTGCATTAGACCCTCGTGTCTCAGCAGCAGTAACATACTTTGCAACAGATCTGCACAGTGCGACTCTCGGACTCGGCATGAAAGACGACAGTCTAGCTCGCGCAAGCGAGATCAAAGGAGAGCTTGCCATGATCCATGGAACTCTAGACAATCATGTACCACCCGAGGGTCGTGATCTTATCAGGAAGACTTTGAGAGAGAAGGGCGTCATCTTCAGCTGGTATGAGGTTGCTGGTGCTCAGCGTAAGTGCCTCGATGCCGAGACTTACTTGGTGTCACTAAACTATGCCAGACGCGTTTATTCGGGACGAGCTCTCCAAGGGAAGATACGATCCAGCAATCACCAAGATATGCTTCGAGATATTACTAGAGCTGTTTGGACGCACACTGAAGCTAGATCTCGGTGCTCATGACGGAGTCGAGCAGCAGATCGAGAACATTTGCTGAAAATGGACATTGAAAAAAATTGTGCTCTCAAAAGTCCTCGTCTTCGTAGATAACATTCCTCTCATCATAAACTCCTTATTACCGAGTGTCTTTGTGTTCACTATAAGGGTCATCCGTATTCTGACGCGGGCACTAACATCACGGTCGACCTCGCTTACTCCTCTGGTATTGTCCCGGTGAAAAGCCATCCACAATATCAAATACCTAGTTTTACTAAATTCTTGGGACCGTAAAAGCAATCTACGAATTCATTTCCTTCCAGACTAGAGACATTGATCTAGTACATCTGCAGAAAATGCCAACCTCGATTTATATTTTGCATCTCACGTCACCAATTCTCTCATATCAAAAACAAAAACCGAAAACCATCTTGTACCCCAGCGCCACAGCTTTGCAAGAAATCCAAACTAGGACAATAGACACGGTATCAATATTGAAGCAATGGCTGCACCCAGCAAAATGAATCAAAGTACACTCGAGCTCTGCTACAAAGTCAAATGTCCTGCTCACATACCATGCTTGTCGGCCGCCGCTTCCAGCAAGCCACCACTATCTCCAGGATCCACAGTCTCCTCATCATACCGACCACATCTTCCAACATCATCACTACCAACATGCTCACTCACTCGTCTCATCTCGCACCCTCTCACCACCTGCTTCATCTTCCTCGCCGCATTCACACTCCTCGTCTACGGCCTCTACCTACTAACGCCGAACCTTCGCTCGCCAAAACAGAAACCACTCCGCTCGACGCCGCTGATGGAGTATAATCGGGCATTTGAGAGTCTAGTGGAGGATCTAAATAGGGTAATAGAATTGGGAGGGCACGAGGAAGTTTTGAGGGAGGTACGTCTGTGGTTTCCCTGTTCCGTTTTCTTGTCTTCTTTTCATAAAATATGAGGGACAATATTGAAGCAACGCAGTGCGTGCTGACTTGGAGAAAAGTATGAGAGATGGGAGAGAACTAGGAATGGAATGAGGGGAGGATTTGGAACGGTAGAGCATGTTGGCGAGATTTTAGAGGGCTTGAGAAATGTGGATATCGTTGGAAAATTTAGAGATGAAGCAGGCAGAAAAAAGCAGAAGGAGACAATACGAAAGAGGAAGGAGTTGGACATCAATGTCGGAAGGCCGAGGGACCAGAGAGTGGGATTGAGCAGGAGAGCGACGACTTACTGAGCGTAACGAAGTCCTTTGAGAGATTTTACTCGAGAACTCAAAGCCCAGAATCTTAGAGACACATTCGAAGGCAACAATAGTCGATATCAAAGTTGGTGATTCCCCTCGTGATATTTGAGTAACTGTAGTAGTTTGGGCTTATCTCCGGCAAGCAACCTTGAACTTCTGGACATTCAGTAGTGAACCTCGAACCACTCTTCGATTCCCAGTCTTCAAAAATTGTATATTGTACTTCCGGCTTCTCGGATTTTAAAGCGGTGTCCTTACCCTCTTTTGGGGTCTTTGTTATAAAGAATAAAGGTCCCTGTACTATCTTCTGGCTTTACTATGTTCTCTGCCGTTGTGCAGCGTTCTCACCTTTAAATTCGATCAAAGTTGGTTGGGTGGGCTCGCATTACAGTACATAGCCTAGCGCGCCAACGCTGCACTTGCTGGTGACAGCAGATGTCTTGGATTCGGAACCCACGTGGGCACTGGGTGCAGTGGTTGACGAGCACGCTGTGAGCACCGAACAGCCTCCTGTCTCCACTAAACATCTTGTCTCTGGAGCTGCCATGTCGAGCATAATACGAGGCAGACACAGGCATTGGCAAGTCACCATAGTGCGGTGCTGAGAATCCTTCTGCATCGGGACCCAGTTGTGCTTGATTCTAAGGAGGGCTGAGCAAATATATGAGGCTTTTCTTGGCCTTGGTGACAGCATCTGATCCAGAGCAGGGACCACAGACGGCTCAGACTCATAAATATAAAAAAATCACACATTATGTGATGTTTCCAAGTACCGAGGATTTCATGGGAATATTTACCCAAATATGGCTTCCGATGTCCCCTCGCGATCATTTTTTGCTCGACTTCAGCACGGCGCATCAGGCTGGAGAGGTGCAATTACAACCGGCCTTTCCTTGGCCATCTCAGTCCTTGTGGTGAATTTGTCTATGACAGTATGGCTCATGCATAGAGCCCATAGTTCTTCCATATCTGATGAGGTCTCCATTTACGAAGGGTCTTGTGGTCAGTCGAAGCGACTGTCTTTCTGGACACATCTTGCGATCAATATCCTCAGTTCCTTGCTTCTCGGATCGAGCAATTATGCCACTCAACTCCTCTGTGCGCCCACTCGAGCGGAAGTCGACGAGGCACACAGGAAGCAGAAA
Source organism: Cadophora gregata (assembly GCF_030347475.1). Lineage (NCBI taxonomy): Eukaryota > Fungi > Ascomycota > Leotiomycetes > Helotiales > Ploettnerulaceae > Cadophora > Cadophora gregata. The sequence goes on along the minus strand of NW_026695934.1, from coordinate 1,209,307 downwards.
TGGCTGGATATTGGACTTTGGAGCTTCAGGAACTGGAAAAAGGTCGGAACTGGACGGAATGTCCTCTGTACCCTGCTGCTGGTGAGCAGTATCCCACTTCATCTCCTGTAAGTATTCAGGGATGTTCGATTCCGTAGTCTTTCAACTATTTTCAACCAATGAGTATGCTGAATGATTATTTAGATACAATTCTGTCTTCTATTCGCGCCTTGCTGTAACAGATATCATGTGGGGTGTAGTCACGCCTGCGTTCATCGATGGCAACTATACCTATCCCTCAGAGCTTGTCAATATGCAGTACGGCATTGGCCCTCGCAAGTTCATATATGATATGCGGCAAGATATACTATCATGGGACAGAATCTCACCAGAAGACTGCTGGAATGCTTACTCAAGGAGGTTCTTGACCGCGAGGAGAAGTGTCATCGCGGTCTCCTCGGTCTACCGCGACAACGGCTTCGAGGGTCCCGACTTGGTAGTTCGCGATTATGATCGCAGATGGGCGTATGAAAAAGGACAAACGATGAGGTTTCTGTGCAATTCAGTGGGCTGTGACATCGGCGAGCGTTCCAAAGCACAACTATCGACCGTGGACTATTGCCTGAGCGAACCGTGGCCAGAACGCTGCGAGTTCAACTTCAGTCCTTCGCTGATGACTGCTGTCATTGTCTGCAATGTTATCAAGATTCTCTGCTTGATTCTGATTTTGTGGCGGCACCGTACCAGCACGCTTGTCACGACAGGAGATGCGATTGCGTCTTTTCTCGACAATGCGGACCCGTCAACGAAAGGGTATTGCTTGCTGTCAAGAGATGATGTTGTTTCAGGGAAGTGGACTCAGGGCGAGGCGGCTCCTATTTGGTACTCGAAATCAAAATTACGTTGGTATCATGCTGCTAGCACTGGGAGATGGTGGTTTTGTTACGGACTGTGAGTTCATCCTCCATGTCGGTAAGCTTCTACTGACTCTTCAATAGTAGCTCCGCAGTTCTCATAACCTCAGTTGCATTCTTTATTGTTGGCACCAAGTCGGTCCCAAATTCTCAGCTTCCACTTATGAAATATTTGTGGTCCCTCGGGTTTGGCACAGCAATGCCAGAGGCAATTGTTGCGGTAGAAGTGGAAGGCTTCGCCGCGAATGTCCTATTCGCCAATTTCCCACAGCTTATTCTCTCGTTCCTTTATCTTACGTACAATGGCCTGTTTACGAGCATGCTTGGAGCAGTAGAGTATGGTCGATTCTCTCAACATCGCAAGGGACTGCGAGTATCGTCGAAGCCGGAAGGAGTACAACGTTCATCCTACTACCTCCAACTTCCATACACATACGGCATTCCCCTCATCACAATATCGATTGTTCTCCATTGGCTAGTCAGTCAAAGCTTATTTGTCGTCCTGATACATATCAGCAGATGGACGGAACTGAAAAAGTACCAGGGTTTTGGCTACAAAGAGAATTTGACTGCGTCTGGTTACTCGCCAATTGCTCTCTTCTTCGTCATTCTGGTTTCGACTCTTACTCTGATAGGGGGAAGGATATTTGGTTGTCGACGCTTACCAGGAGATATTCCGCTTGCTGGCGGATGTAGCGTGGTAATCAGCGCCGCTTGCCATCCAGATACAACGAGAGATGGGTATCCGGGGGCGCACTCTACTTCTGAGGTCCAATGGGGCGCTATATCCGCCAGACAGTCCCCAGACTCGAAAGTAGTCTCTAAGGTGCCAGGGGACAATGATACAGGCTTGTTGATGATCACCGAATGCGACTTGGCACTCCTTGGAGACTCCCGAAGTTTGGGGCATTGTAGCTTCAGTTCCGATTCTGTTGAAAGTCCTGAAAAGGGCAGTCCCTACAAGTAAAGAAATAAATAACAGATACCTGTATGATAGCATTCTTGCCATCTTCGCTCAGCAATCTGTAACATCAAAAGCCTCGACGTCAACTGTATCGGCTCACGATCCGCGTCACGTGGAGCGCAAGTAAACAACACTTTCCATTACACCTAGGTAAGCTGCCCCAGCGACGTCTTCCAGCCTGAATTTCTTTTCAGGAGTTATGATGGGCTTTATGACTCCATCAGTCTCGCCTTTCATAGCTTATAAGTATCTATAATAGTCTGAATATAGGGTTGCATTATGAGAGTCTCCCCGCTTGACTCATCAGCACTAAGATAAAAGTAGGTGACCTTGCCCTCAAAGTCAAACAATTCAAACAACCTGTCACAATCAACATTCTACTCATCAAGCTCTTCCACAAACTTCACAATGGCCGGAACAGTCCCTGGGTTCCTCCGCATTGCCTTAGAAACACGACTCCAGATTTACACCATTGTTCTCGACCAAAGACTTGGGTATAACCCACCTCGCTACTTTGCTATCTCAGAAGTCTCGAAACAAATGCGGCGAGAGGTATTACGTATGCTTCTTGATAATTGCAAATATTTCCACAGTCTGGAACTCCTGGCAAAATGGACGGCAAAGGGGCCGTCCCACTTGCTACCTATGGTCTCCAATATATCCGTTCATATCTTCGAAGACTCGCTCTTGCCGATTGCGAATACTCCGAGGAGATACATAGCAGATTCCACGTGCTATGATCCTTCGACAGCCGAATGGTGGGAAGCTGAATACGCTCGACGGGCTCCTATGACCGCAGACGAGATTCCTAGGCATTCTTGGTTGGCAAGCTTCCTAGATTCTCTGACAATATCCGAACAGAAGGTAGAATATACCCATGATCCACGGCCAGTTTATACTGCCTGGAAAGCTTTTACCTCTATCAGTGAGGTTCGGAAGATCTGGATTTTGCTCAAGGACGGTAGTTATCCCAACCCTACACGAAGACTCGACCTTGAGCAGCAGCTTCTGTTGGATATGATGGCCGCGACATTTACGCGTCTCCAAGAGCTCAGTGTGTTTTCCAACCTCATCTCTCTGGAATACATCAGCAAATTCCACGATCTCCGGACACTGCGATTCACCGGGTATTCTACCTCAACACCTGCTGAGACAGCAGACATTCTTTGCAGCCTAACGAAACTTGAAACTATCATCATCTATCGGTATCCCGATCATAGCGACAAAAATCACTCGATCATCACTTCTGAGCTTCCAAGATATCTCTCTTTAACTGCAGAGGTGATTGCGAAGCTCCATCCTCTCAAGAGAGTCGAGGTTCACCATATGGCCAGCACTATTCCATCACAGCATGTCACAATTCCTGTGATGAAAGCCTTACAAGCTCACATAAATTGCCTACGATCACTTTATCTTGGCCCGGATGCACCGCTTGATTGTGATGTTATTCGTTCGATCATCCAGTTCACCGCTTCCTCACGGCTCCACGATCTACAGCTCAGACTTGTCTTTGCGCGGCCGATCACCCACTTGGATCTCAGTACAGTCCTCCCGAGTACCATCAAGCATGGAGAAGTGTCTTTAACGCAGAAACTTAATCCTCAGTTTGCGTATGCACAAATGTCGTATCTCGAGATTTCCTCATCTCGAAGCTGTCTTTCCAATACCAAGACAGCCAAGACTTGCGTAAGTTGCGACCATCCACGTTTTGATATAGGCACTGACAGTCGATAGATGTGTTCTCAAAAGACGATTGGAACTGTTCCTGCTCAGTAGCCGCCTGGTCTCTGCGTAGGTCATCATGCTCTCCTCTGACGGGCGAGACTAGAGAACGTCGTCATTCCTATGCTAGAGGCAGTCGCTCTTTGGAAATCATGTCGGTTGATGTCGAGGCAAGTCAACATGACAGATCTCATTCCCTTTATAAGCCGCATGTTTCTGGCACGCCAACTCGGAGTCTGAGAGGGATGTCGTGAATGGATACTGTGCACTCTCGGTATCAAGGCCGTCTCAGGAACTCGTCCAGAGCCAGGCAAGAGTTCTGAGCTATTAAACTTCAGCATTATAACACCATGTTTGGAAGTGGAGGACACAAATATGTCGCCAGGATCGGTCGCAACATGATCTCTTACCGACTTCACAAGCTGAGTAGCTACTGCCAGCGCCGCTTCGAAATGGTGAGAGTCACGATCAAGGGGGTGGCTTTCTGGATCTCCTAGCAAGTCGAGTAACTGCGATACTTTGTTTTCTGCGCTCCCATTGTGGGAGACCACCTGGCGTCCCTTTGGCTCCTGTGGCTGCTGCGATTTGGACAAACAGGTGGTGAGAATTAGACATGCAATGATGGCCGTACGTTTCTGATAGAACGATTGGACTGTGGTCGAGGAGATCTGAATTAGATATATTTCGATGATCTTCACTGCATGTATACATGCATCCTTGCCAACTGGAGATGGATCTTGCTTGCTGTTTCTGTCATCGCTGTTGGTTGGTGAGAAGTCCGCGGTGTTACTTCCCAGATGAGATGTTCCAAAAACTGCGATCAAATCCGAGATCTCCTCTCGAAGGAGAATGCTCGCCAGATGATAAGTTCCCAGAGCAGAAAGTCTAGTTTCAGTTTCTCGACCCTGAACGTCAATTTGGTCAAAGTAGGATTTCCACCGTGCCAGTCCATTAGCCAAATCTGATCTCTTGAGTAGATCGATAGCTTTGGAAGATGCTGTTGGAATGGCACGGCCAAGATCTAAGATCTTTGACACAATCGCATGGACTAGGATTTCCAATATAAATGGGTCTTGAGAATGGAGTTTATGCTCATGACCTAATATGCCATGTCCAAGAAATAGAGCCACCAGCTGTCCGATTTTCGGTGTAGCCAAGTTTTTTGTTGCCTGCTTGTACCTCACCAACTCGTTTTCCCATTCTACTGCTGTGGTGGCCTGCCAGATACTTGTTGTGTAGGGGAGTGGAAGATCTAGCAAACTCGTCGATAGCATTGAATGACGCATGAAGTGTATGGAGCCCTTGACGTCGGCTAGGAAAATGTAGTATGCAAATCTCATAGGTTAGCATCGATCTGCGGACCATTCGTCAAGCAAATACCTTATCTTGGATTCGCTCTCCACCCACTGCTTCCATCGTTCAGCCAAGCTTCGCGCACTCATTTCGACACCATGTGACGTTTGTGACAGGAAACTGCCTTGTCTGAATTTCTTCAACGAAAAATATTCATTTAGCATGTCTGGCTGGCAAGTTTTTGTCTAGATAGACTTCTCAAGACTCACCATTGTCGTCATTGCGCGGGTGAAATCTGTCAGTACATGCTCTTTATGATCCAGTGTATAACACCCAATGTGCTCTATCATGAGACTGTAGCTCTGTCAGTTGGCCCGGAACGTCTTGTGAAATACCAGTACAACTGTCACAGGACTTACACAGCCGGGATATTCGCCAAAAACCAATCACTGTCTTGATCTTTTGCTACCTTCAGTCTGTCAGATCGTTCATCACTAGCAAGAGTCATATATACAGTATAGAAGCTGCCATGCAGATGCTTGTAAATGACCAAGCCAAGTTCATGGTCGTCTGAGTTGCCCTCCAAAATGCCACCCAAACTACACACTGCAAGGATGACTGAGATCGACAAGTCGGATACGTCACATGTTGGCCGGTGGAAAATTGGCATGACTATTTCCATATACTCGAAGCCACGACGAAAGAGCATGTGTAGAGAACCTTTGTTGTCAGAAGTGAGAGGTGCAAGTTGCTATGCAAAACAGATATCAGGAAGCCATACTATAGGTAATCGAAGAAACAGTGGCAAGACCTACAGGAAGCTCAGCGACAAGACGTTGATACAGATCATCAGATATCATGAGCTTCGCATCAAAGCCATCCATCTGCTGCCCATCGAGCTGGAATTCTGGATCCTAAGTATCGTCAATTTACCGTCGAGAACGAGCTGGTCGGCCATATACCTGCTGCATATCATCCTGGACAAGAAGTGGACCTTCGGCAGGCGCACCAAAAATGACTCGCTCCAGCGGAAACCCTTGAGGTTCAGCCATCGAATATGGATCTGAGCGAACATCCACACGAGCAGATTGCTGCAATGGTGCAGATTCAAAGTCAATCTCTCCAGGAGGGGCAAAAGGTCGAGCGCTTGAATCCCAGCCAGCTTTCGTACGCTTCCTTGAAGGCTCTTGATGGTCACCATGATCACAAGGTGGTGGAGTGATTTCCCGCGGCTTATCCACATTCTCCAAGTTGACATCTTCGTGTCGTCGGATGTGGGCTTGGAGGAGATCACTGTAACTTTGTTCAGAATTTCTGCTTCCCTTTGCTGGGTGGGTTGACCCACTTGCGTGTGAAAGGCTTCTTGCAGAGAAAGCACGAGAAAGCACGTTCTTGGTCTAGATAAGTGTCAACCGCTATCACTTTACGAGTTGAGAAATATTTGATGGAATAGTTGACACTTACGAGTGAGACGATGGCGATTCAGATGTTCCACTCTAAGATAAGACTTGCTGCAGCCATCGTGATCGCAGTGATGCCGCTGCTTCGAGGTTGCTGTTTGGGAAGCCATTCCAGTATATTTGATTCAAACATTATGTGATTTATTCATAGCTAGACAAGCTTGTTCCTGAGCTGAGTATGGTTTGTGACTCTGGTGATGAGAAAATGGCGTCGTGAGGAGTGAGATGAAATTCAGGTAGGCTAAACCCTTTCAGGTGCTCACAGCTTGGTGGGGTGATTTCCCAGCGACTGTACCTCTCGATTTAGCGAGCTGAGCGCTGTATTTGCAGCGTCTCACTACCTGAAATCGAATCAGGAAGCCTGTCCAGGTATAGTTTACTTTGACGACTGACAGTTATGTTTACATCTCTATTACAAATTTCTGTACATTTTAATTGCCATCTACCTCATAACTATTCATCATTCGGATTCCCATACGTGCTGAAACCGAACGACGGCCCAAAATTGCACACCTTACTCGCTCTAGTCTGCTCCTTCCTCAAATTATCATCCTCATCTCTGATAGCACCCTCGAGCTTCTCTCTTTCAGCAGTCTCCATCCGTTGCATGTTCGCCACCTCCTCGACACTGTTCCCTTCTTGTACTGTACCAAGGGTTCTTCTTGCTTCTAATGTGTCGTCTCGCTCTTGGTCATGCTTCTTCTCGTACGCCAAAGCTGCATCGGCTTTTTCACGGAGCGCTGCTGCTTGTGCATCTTCTGCTACCATGGCGTAGTGGCACCGTCTGTAGACACCCATGGCGCTGAATATCAGGCCAAGAACTTCCCAAGCGAACAATATTGGGAGAGCATAATGTAGTGTTGGATTGCATCCTCCTGACCAGATGTCTAGCAAACCTTGGTAGACTTCATGGGCTGGCATGGCATATGCCCATCGATAGAACCCATTCGAAAGCTCGAACGGCATGAGAATCGATGTGACGTTGAGAATGACCCATGATATCAGGGCCATCGGGACATATTGCACAGCCAGCCAGACAGTAAAGAGATCCATTGCCAGGAAATTCAGATGGGCAAAAAGCCAGAGGAGGATCCAAGTGAGAACAAACTGATTACCGTTGACGTCCCAGCCTGCTCGGAATGCCCAAATTGCTCCTGCGACACACAGCGAACCGATGAAAGTGTATGCCATCGAAATTCCATATCGGTAGGCGATGATACGGTGGGGATAGAGCATATTGTAGATCTTGAATTGGGCATACAGTCCATTGATCGTGCCCAGGTAGAAGAACTCTTGGATTAGGATCAGAATGATAACAAGAGTGTTGTAAATTAATCTTGAACCCTGGGATGTTGGTTGAATATTGATGTCCCCAAGAGTCCAAGGATCTGTGAAAATAGCAACGGCATCAGAATTCGTCGAATCGACCAACCCAAAAGTCCCATTGGTTGAATAGACAACACGAGCAGCTGTTGCCAAACTTTTGAGATTTGCGGAAATGGCTGAATCTACGATTGCTGGGTAACGCGCCTCATTCCAGACGTACGTAAGCACATCCGAACGATCATAAGTTGACGCGTCTGTTCCTCCCAACGCGGCTTCCAGTCTGGCGGATGCCCCGGGAGACGTGTAGAGCGCTGCCCAGTATCGTGTCTGGCAGACCTCTTCTCTCAAATCCCCAACCTCGAATTGGGTTGCTGGGCGTTCTTTCAACGTAGGATAGCCGTCACCCTTCAGAGATCCATAGGCGTCTCTCACAGCCTGTCCAATGCTACCTCCATCGTAATCGACGAAAAGAATGTCGAGTGAGTGTATCCTCTCCGTTTGTTGATACAGCGCTCCAAAGATGTACACGAACAGCGTGAAGAAAAGCAGCTGCAGAAGCAGGAAGTTGGTCCCAGCCGCTTTCAGGAAATTCCGCCTAATGGGTTTAACGTCTTTGTCGTTGCCATGAATGCGCCGTTGGTTTGCCTTGGGGTAGAGACGTGTAGGATGGAATATGAGCAACATCTCGTGCTTCACGAACCCAGTCCCGGAGGATTGAACATGAGGCTTTTCTGATTCGGAATTGAAAGAGCTTGATATTCTAGACGTAGAAATAGTCTCACCCGTTTGAGTTTGGTTTTGACGTTGAGCTGCAGTAGGTGAATGCTGCATGGTGCTTAGTAACACAAAGTTTTGCTGCTTACGGGTGTTGTATGAGCCAATGAGAAGCTGTACCTTCCTCGGTTACGATGGAACCACCCAACTACTTGCCTTAACCCCTATCCTGCCGTGATGCTTATTTAATGGTTATCAAGCTCAGAGTCACACTCGTTGACATGAACCAGCTTTTCAGTCAAACGATACATAACGAGATTTTTCTGGGTGTGGAGTCTTGCTGTATTAGCGGTCCACTTCCGCACTTTCCGAGGCCCGGTTTTTGATCCAAATCCCGTAGTAAATGCTTACTGTTGAGATGGAGAATGAAACGAACGTATGCTCCACTCTTTGACATCCACAGAATGACTAATTGTCAGCGTCACTGTGTCCACTATATAAGGTTATGCGAAGGGAGATCTCGCTTGCGGTTTCAGGTTTGTCAGCCTTTTGCCTATAAAGACAAACTGGGACACAGAAACAACGAATTCAGTTAATTCCAGGTCCCAAGGAGAAAATAAATCAGATTGAGCAGATTCTAGTGACAGCCGGGAGTCCCCCACCCGGATCACAAAAAAAACATACCCAAAATCCCACCCACGACACCACCAAGCCATTCAATATTCCTTCCAACTTTCTCTGCCGCAGCAATGCTCGAAGTCGTGCTTGGACTCGCTGCATCAGCCCCTCCAGTCCCCGAACTCGTCGATGGTGTCGAGGTGACAATGGGCGAAGAAGAAGTCACCGTACCACTCCCGCTCGCCGTGCTCGAGGTCTCGGTCTGACTGCTCGTTCCTGTAACCTGACTGTTACTAGCAGAGGAAGCTGTTCCAGAA